>NC_134353.1:628814290-629453247 GCF_048569485.1 Anomaloglossus baeobatrachus
CATTAATCTGTATGGACTATGTGGGGCCCATTATTTTGGCGCATGACTTTGTTTAAGTTTTTAACTTGGCCATCTGTGTGTATAGTATTGTATAATACTATGACATCATTAGTAGTCTATAGCATTGTATAGTACTATGACATCATTAGAAGTCTATAGTATTGTATGTATAGTAGTATGAAATAATTAGTATAGTATTGTATAGTAGTATGACACTAATAGTCCATAGTAATGTGAATTCTTTAGTAGTCTATGGTATTGTAGAATAGTATGACAATTCATGGTCTATTGAGCCCTCAGTGTTGCATCATCTTACAGTGACCAACAGAAACCTGCCATCTCAGAACATATTAACTGTTTGATCCCTGTAGAATTTTTTCCACTTTATATTCATGGTGATGTTATTTGTTTTCATTCATATCAACAATTGATTCTCCTTACGTATATTGGTGGTGTATGTCACTTTTGTCAAAAGTCAGCTACTGCAGCTGTTTATTTGTTTGTACTTCTTTGGAGGCTCCCTTGTGTGGTTTTGCCTTGTCTGACATTCTCCTTTTAATTTATTATGTAATATTAGTTCAAATAAAAACATAATAATAATAATAATAATAATAATTTGGCTATTTCTCCTGAATCTTTGTAGGATTTTGATCTTGGCAGGAGGGCGTTTAATATTGATGGTATTTTGGTTATTTAGTATTCTATAATAGTGCGGCATAATTAGTAGTCTATAGCATTGTATAGTAGTATGACATAATTTGCAGTCTATTGAGCCTTCACTATTACATCATCTTTCAGTGGCCAATAGAAGCCTGGCATCTCAATCCTGACTATGCAATCCTAAGGCTAGGTTCACATTTCCGTCAATTTGTATCAGTCACAATCCGCGGCTCTGGTAAACAACGGAATCAGTTTGGCGGATTTCGTTGTTCCCATATACTTGTATGAGCGGTGCATTGTGACTGATGAAGCTGCATTGCATCCTCCGCCCGACTGATCAGTCGTGGAACGACTGACCATCGGGCAGCAGGAACGCAGCATGTAGCGTTTTTTGAGAAGCGGAATCCTTTTGATTCCGCTGCGAATGCTCTTGCTCGCCAGCCGAACGATCGGCTGATCGCCCGGCTGCTGTGAGCGATCGGCTGATCGCCCGGCTGCTGTGAGCGATCGGCTGATCGCCCGGCTGCTGTGAGCGATCGGCTGATCGCCCGGCTGCTGTGAGCGATCGGCTGATCGCCCGGCGGCCGGCTGCTGTGCGCGATCGGCTGATCACCCGGCGGCCGGCTAATGAGAGCGATCAGCTGATCGCGCTCTCTCACGTTTTACAACGGAGTCCGACAATGAATTCTTATTCTTGTCATCCGTTGTACAACGCATCAGTCACAAGCGTCAAGCAACGCATGTGACTGATGGAAAACAACGGAAATGTGAATCTAGCCTAATTAAAATGGCATCATTTAGCTTTAATATGCATCAGATTTGAAAGATTTAAAAAACTTGACTGCTTAAAAAAAGCCTATAATCTGTTTCAGCTGCAGACTAAGATGAGGACAAGAGTTGGACTCTGCACATGTACTGTAATAGATGTGCATTGTATCTTATGTAATGATTGCATGGGAAAAGAATCTATGCCTTTTTCAGGTCCAATTGCTTGGATATAGCCACTAACACTTGCTATTTCTGTATGGTGTATTCAAATTATATTTCTCAATAATAAGGAGATGGGTTATAGTAAATGTAATTATGGCTAAGTTTCCTCTATGCGCATCTTTAAGTTTAAAGAGCTAATATTTAAAAGGTAATCATTCTATATCTAGAGACCACAAGACCAACTTTGACATCCCTCAATCATCTTTTACCAGCTAGGCTCAAAATCACTTCAATTGAGCTCTAGTGGTCCTTTACTGATGTTGCATTAATAAAGTGATTTCACAAGAAGTCATAGTTGCATTGCAAAATAAAAAAAATAATACAAAAGTTGAAGTTCAATCAAGAGAATGGGGGGAGGAAAGATGTGGATGAAGGGAAGGGAACATTCTATACATACCCTTGCAATGCTTTATAGATTCTTTGGCACTTTTCTTTTAAGGTGTGGAATATTTCTATATTTTAAATTAAAAAAATAAAATTCTATTACCTTATACTATACTGTATATTTACATATACTGTATATGAGAGAGAGAGAGAAAAAGATCTACACACACACATACAGAATACACAATTGTGTTCAAAATAATTGCAGTCAGTACAAAAACATGGGTTAAGCCCGAAATCAGAATTATAGTTTTTATTTCCATGCATTGGGAACATTGCACACTGTTTTCTAATTTCAATCATGCAGAGAAATGTACCGTATTTTTCGGACCATAAGACGCACTTTTTTTCCCCCAAATGTTGGGGGAAAGTTGGGGGTGCGTCTTATGGTCTGACTATAGGGCTGCGGCTGGGAACGAGGGTGCTGTGGTGGAGCGGGTCATCGGGGACACGAGCAGGCAGCAGCAGCGCCTGCCGTGACCACGTGGGCCCGCTCATTACATATGCACGCCCATCCTCCCGGCCATCTCTCAGCGCAGAAGCCGGCGCTGACAGGTGGGCGGGAGGACGAGCGGGGACGCGTGCATAGTAAAGAGCCGGCCGCATGATCACCCCTGGCAATTACAGCCTGGAGTGATCATGTGCGGCTGTATTCACTGCCCCCCGCGCGTCATTACCAGCGCGGGGTGCAGTGAATCAGTACACTCACCCGTCCCCGTGTGTGGAGCCGCCCCCCTGCTGCACGCGATGTCTTCCTGTTTGTTGATCTGTGCCGGTCAGCTGATCTGTGCTGAGCTGGTCAGCTGATCGGCACAGACAGGAAGACATCGCATGCTGCAGGGGAACGGCTCCACACACACAGATCAGCGTGCCAGAGAGGAAGATGTGATCGGTGCTGCAGGGAGTGAGGAAAAGGTGAGTATAAACGTTTATTTTTTTTCTCTGTGCTATAGGATACAGGCCATATACCAGGATGGTATATGAGCACGATGGGGGCATATAGCAGGATGGGAGTATGTGAACAGGCTGGATTGGGGGGGGGTATGTGAACAGGCTGGATGGAGGGGGGTATGTGAACAGGCTGGATGGAGGGGGGGGGATGTGAACAGGCTGGATGGAGGGGGGGGGATGTGAACAGGCTGGATGGAGGGGGGGGGATGTGAACAGGCTGGATGGAGGGGGGGGGATGTGAACAGGCTGGATGGAGGGGGGGGTATGTGAACAGGCTGGATGGAGGGGGGGGTATGTGAACAGGCTGGATGGAGGGGGGGTATGTGAACAGGCTGGATGGGGGGGTATGTGAACAGGCTGGATGGGGGGGGTATGTGAACAGGCTGGATGGGGGGGGTATGTGAACAGGCTGGATGGGGAGGGGGTATGTGAACAGGCTGGATGGGGGGGTATGTGAACAGGCTGGATGGGGGGGTATGTGAACAGGCTGGATGGGGGGGTATGTGAACAGGCTGGATGGGGGGGTATGTGAACAGGCTGGATGGGGGGGGGGGTATGTGAACAGGCTGGATGGGGGGGGGGGTATGTGAACAGGCTGGATGGGGGGGGGGGGGTATGTGAACAGGCTGGATGGGGGGGGGGTATGTGAACAGGCTGGATGGGGGGGGGGGTATGTGAACAGGCTGGATGGGGGGGTGGGTATGTGAACAGGCTGGATGGGGGGGGTATGTGAACAGGCTGGATGGGGGTTTATAGCAGGATCATATACAAGGCAGGAGGATCATTACCAGGATGGGGTACCTTAGTAGAAAATTTGGGGACATTACCCCCATAACAGTTTCAGCAGCAGATCCTCGCCCCATAACAGTGTGTCATGACCACATTTTTTGCTTAGTTTTATTTTCCCATTTTCCTCCTCTAAAACCAGGGTGCGTCTTATAGTCCGGTGCGTCTTATAGTCCGAAAAATACGGTATATAATTTGATAACTAATTTACGGAAAATATCATAACATGAACATTGGACTGTTCATAAAAAATAGCATTTGTTTTTACATACTAGATATCTGTCTTCTTGTTCTACAGGATTTGGCATTCCTGTAAATCCCTAACCTAATATTTAGTTCTATAATCACAGTTTTCTAGAAGTGCTTCACATCCATGTTGCATAGAGTCACCCCCAACTTCTGGCACCTGTCACCTGTTATTCCAGCCCAGGATGCTGTGACTACATTTGCATTTGTTGGCTTTGCCTCAGAAACGGCATTTTTTATGTCACCCCACAAGTGTTCTATTGGATTACGGTCCGGGGATTGGGCTGGCCACTCCATATTCTCAATTTTGTAGGACTGGAACCAAGATTTTGCTCATTTACTAGGGAGTTTAGGGTCTTTCTCTAGTTGAAACACCCATTGCAAGGGCATTTCCTCTTCAGCGTAAGGCAACATGACCTCTTCAAGTATTTTAATCTATGCAAACTGATCCATGATCCCTGGTATGCTGTAAATAGGCCTAGCACTATAGTAAGAGAAACCTGCCTATATTATGATCCTTGCACCACCATGCTTCACTGTCTTCAGAGTGTACTGTGGCTTGAATTCAGAGTTTGGGGGTCGTCTGACAAACTGTCTGTGGCCCTTGGACCCAAAAAGAACAATTTTGCTTTCATCGATCCACAAAATGTTTCTCCATTTCTCGTTAGGCCAGTTGATGTGTTCTTCGGCACATTGTATCCACTTTAGTACATTTTATTTTTGTTTAACAGTGGGCCTTTGCGCGGACATCTTGCTAATAGATTAGCTTCACACACGTGTCTTCTGTCACAGTCCTCACATGTAATTTGAGACTGTCTTTGATCATCCTGGAGCTGATCATTGGCTGAACCTTTGCCATTCTGGCTATTCTTCCATCCACTCCAATGGTAGTCTTCAGTTTTCTTCCACATCTGTCTGTTTTTGCTTTCCATTTTAAAAGCATTGGAGATCATTTTAGCTTAACAGCCCATAATAAGTTTTACCCCCTCAAATTAACTTTTTAATCAAAGTACTCTCTTCTTCTGAACAATGTCTTGAACGACCCATATTTCTCGGGCTTTCAAGGAGAAATGCATGTACACCATGTGCTGGTTTCACCCTTAAATTAGGGCCACATGATTCACACCGGTTTATTCACAGAATGATTGACCTCACTCATTTACCTCCACATTGCTATTATTTTGAACACCCACCTCTCAATTAATTATTCAAATACACAGACTGAAAAACCTGCAGATCATGAATGCAGAATGATGGTTTTCTAAGAATCTACTCCACCAGCTGGTATATTGTTTGATCTGGGCCATATTGGACAATTATTTTGAACGTGTGTGTGTGTGTGTGTGTGTGTGTGTGTGTGTGTGTGTGTGTGTGTGTGTGAGAGTGTGAGTGTGAGAGTGAGAGTGTGAGAGTGAGAGTGTGAGAGTGAGAGTGTGAGAGTGAGAGTGTGAGAGTGAGAGTGTGAGAGTGAGAGTGTGAGAGTGAGAGTGTGTGAGTGAGAGTGTGTGAGTGAGAGTGTGTGAGTGAGAGTGTGTGAGAGAGTGTGTGAATGTGAGAGTGAGTGTGTGAGAGTGAGTGTGTGAGAGTGAGTGTGTGAGAGTGAGTGTGAGTGTGAGAGAGTGAGTGTGAGTGTGTGAGAGTGAGTGTGTGAGAGAGAGTGTATGAGAGAGAGTGTGTGAGAGTGAGTGAGTGTGAGAGTGAGTGAGTGAGTGTGTGAGAGTGAGTGAGTGTGTGAGAGTGAGTGTGTGTGAGAGTGAGTGTGTGTGAGAGTGAGTGTGTGTGAGAGTGAGTGTGTGTGAGAGTGAGTGTGTGTGAGAGTGAGTGTGAGTATGTGAGAGTGAGTGTGAGTATGTGAGAGTGAGTGTGTGAGAGTGAGTGTGTGTGTGAGAGTGAGTGTGTGTGAGAGTGAGTGTGTGTGAGAGTGAGTGTGTGTGAGAGTGAGTGTGTGTGTGTGTGAGAGTGAGTGTGTGAGAGTGAAAGTGAGTCATTTCGCAACAAAAGCAAGAACGGAATTTTGTTTACTTACCGTAAATTCCTTTTCTTCTAGCTCTAATTGGGAGACCCAGACAATTGGGTGTATAGGCTATGCCTCCGGAGGCAGCACAAAGTATTACACTCAAAAGTGTTAAGCCCCTCCCCTTCTGCCTATACACCCCCCGTGCTCCCACGGGCTCCTCAGTTTTGGTGCAAAAGCAAGAAGGAGGAAATATAATTACAAACTGGTTTAAAGTAACTTCAATCCGAAGGAACATCGGAGAACTGAAACCATTCAACATGAACAACATGTGTACACAAAAAAACAGGGGCGGGTGCTGGGTCTCCCAATTAGAGCTAGAAGAAAAGGAATTTACGGTAAGTAAACAAAATTCCGTTCTTCTTTTTCGCTCTATTGGGAGACCCAGACAATTGGGACGTCCAAAAGCAGTCCCTGGGTGGGTAAAATAATACCTCGTAAGAGAGCCGTAAAACGGCCCTTTCCTACAGGTGGGCAACCGCCGCCTGAAGGACTCGTCTACCTAGGCTGGCATCCGCCGCAGCATAGGTATGCACCTGATAGTGTTTCGTGAAAGTGTGCAGGCTCGACCAGGTAGCCGCCTGACACACCTGCTGAGCCGTAGCCTGGTGCCTCAAAGCCCAGGACGCGCCCACGGCTCTGGTAGAATGGGCCTTCAGCCCTGAGGGAACCGGAAGCCCAGCCGAACGGTAAGCTTCGATAATTGGCTCCTTGATCCACCGAGCCAGGGTTGATTTGGAAGCCTGTGACCCTTTACGCTGGCCAGCGACAAGGACAAAGAGTGCATCCGAGCGGCGCAGGGGCGCCGTACGAGAAATGTAGAATCTGAGTGCTCTCACCAGATCTAACAAGTGCAAATCCTTTTCACATTGGTGAACTGGATGAGGATAAAAAGAAGGTAAGGAGATATCCTGATTGAGATGAAAGGGGGATACAACCTTAGGGAGAAATTCCGGAACCGGACGTAGAACCACCTTGTCCTGGTGAAACACCAGAAAAGGGGCTTTGCATGACAACGCTGCTAGCTCAGACACTCTCCGAAGAGAGGTGACTGCTACTAGGAAGACCACCTTCTGCGAAAGGCGTGAGAGAGAGATATCTCTCATTGGCTCGAATGGTGGTTTCTGAAGAACCATCAGCACCCTGTTCAGATCCCAGGGTTCTAACGGCCGCTTGTAAGGTGGAACGATGTGACAAACTCCCTGCAGGAACGTGCGTACCTGTGGAAGTCTAGCTAGGCGCTTCTGGAAAAACACCGAGAGCGCAGAAACTTGTCCCTTAAGGGAGCCAAGCGACAAACCCTTTTCCAGTCCAGATTGAAGGAAGGACAGAAAAGTAGGTAATGCAAATGGCCAGGGAGAAAAACCCTGAGCAGAGCGCCATGACAGAAAAATTTTCCACGTCCTGTGATAGATCTTGGCGGACGTTGGTTTCCTAGCCTGTCTCATAGTGGCAATGACATCCTGAGATAATCCTGAAGACGCTAGGATCCAGGACTCAATGGCCACGCAGTCAGGTTGAGGGCCGCAGAATTCAGATGGAAAAACGGCCCTTGAGACAGCAAGTCTGTTCGGTCTGGTAGTGCCCACGGTTGGCCGACCGTGAGATGCCACAGATCCGGGTACCACGACCTCCTCGGCCAGTCTGGAGCGACGAGGATGGCGCGGCGGCAGTCGGCCCTGATCTTGCGTAACACTCTGGGCAACAGTGCCAGCGGAGGAAACACATACGGGAGCTGAAACTGCGACCAATCCTGAACTAAGGCGTCTGCCGCCAGAGCTCTGGGATCTTGAGACCGTGCCATGAACATTGGTACCTTGTTGTTGTGCCGGGACGCCATGAGGTCGACGTCCGGCACCCCCCAGCGGCAACAGATCTCCTGAAACACGTCCGGGTGAAGGGACCATTCCCCTGCGTCCATGCCCTGGCGACTGAGATAATCTGCTTCCCAGTTTTCCACGCCTGGGATGTGAACTGCGGATATGGTGGAGGACGTGGCTTCCACCCACATCAAGATCCGCCGGACTTCCTGGAAGGCTTGACGACTGCGTGTGCCGCCTTGGTGATTGATGTATGCCACCGCTGTGGAATTGTCCGACTGAATTCGGATCTGCTTGCCTGCCAGCCACTGCTGGAACGCTTTCAGGGCAAGATACACTGCCCGAATTTCCAGAACATTGATCTGAAGCGAGGACTCTTGCCGGGTCCACGTACCCTGAGTCCTGTGGTGGAGAAAAACCGCTCCCCATCCTGACAGACTCGCGTCTGTCGTAACTACTTCCCAGGATGGGGGAAGGAAGGATTTCCCCTTCGATAATGAAGTGGGAAGAAGCCACCACCGAAGGGAGGCTTTGGTCGCCTGAGAGAGGGAGACGTTCCTGTCGAGGGACGTCGGCTTCCTGTCCCATTTGCGTAGGATGTCCCATTGAAGGGGACGCAGGTGAAACTGCGCGAAAGGAACTGCCTCCATTGCTGCCACCATCTTCCCTAAGAAGTGCATGAGGCGCCTCAAGGGGTGTGACTGGCCTTGAATGAGAGACTGTACCCCTTTCTGTAGTGACTGCTGTTTGATCAGCGGAAGCTTCACTATCGCTGAGAGGGTATGAAACTCCATGCCAAGGTACGTCAGCGATTGGGCCGGTGTCAGATTTGACTTTGGAAAATTGATGATCCACCCGAAACGCTGGAGAGTCTCCAGGGTAACGTCGAGGCTGTGTTGGCATGCCTCTTGAGAGGGTGCCTTGATCAACAGATCGTCCAAGTACGGGATCACAGAATGACCCTGAGAATGGAGGACCGCTACTACAGTAGCCATAACCTTGGTGAAAACCCGTGGGGCTGTTGCCAGGCCGAATGGTAGTGCCACGAACTGCAGGTGTTCGTTTTCCATGGCGAAGCGCAAGAAGCGTTGGTGCTCTGGGGCAATCGGAACGTGGAGATAAGCATCCTTGATATCGATCGATGCAAGGAAATCTCCCTGGGACATTGAGGCGATGACGGAACGGAGGGATTCCATCCGGAACCGCCTGGCCTTTACGTGTTTGTTGAGAAGTTTCAGGTCCAGGACAGGACGGAAGGACCCGTCCTTCTTTGGGACCACAAACAAGTTGGAGTAAAAACCGTGGCCCTGTTGCTGAAGAGGAACAGGGACCACCACTCCTTCTGCCTTCAGGGTGCCCAGCGCCTGCCGAAGAGCCTCGGCTCGCTCGGGAGGCGGAGAGGACCGGAAGAATCGAGTCGGGGGACGAGAGATGAACTCTATCTTGTAACCGTGAGAGAGAATGTCTCTCACCCAGCGGTCTTTTATTTGTGGCAGCCAGGTGTCGCAAAAGTGGGAGAGCCTGCCACCGACCGAGGATGCTACTAGAGGAGGTAGAAAGTCATGAGGCAGCCGCTTTGTTAGCGGTGCTCCCAATGGCCTTTTTAGGACGTGACTTAGACCGCCATGCATCAGAGTTCCTTTGTTCTTTCTGAGACCTTTTGGACGAGGAGAATTGGGACCTGCCCGCGCCCCGAAAGGACCGAAACCTCGACTGCCCTCTCCTCTGTTGGGAGAGGTTCTGCTTGGGCTGGGGTAAGGATGTATCCTTTCCCTTGGATTGTTTGATGATTTCATCCAGGCGCTCGCCAAAGAGCCTGTCGCCAGAAATTGGCAAACCGGTTAAACGCTTTTTGGAAGCGGAATCTGCCTTCCACTCCCGTAGCCACAAGGCCCTGCGGACTACTACCGAATTGGCGGTCGCAACTGCCGTACGGCTCACCGAGTCCAGGATAGCATTCATAGCGTAAGACGCAATTGCCGAGGTCTGGGAGGTAATGGAAGCCACTTGTGGCGCGGCCGCTTCAATTTTCGCTTGACCTGCTGATATAGCTTGTAGCGCCCATACGGCTGCGAAAGCTGGGGCAAAAGAAGCTCCGATAGCTTCATAGATGGATTTCATCCAGAGCTCCATCTGCCTGTCAGTGGCATCTTTAAGCGAGGCCCCATCTTCCACTGCAAGTATGGATCTAGCCGCCAGTCTGGAGATTGGAGGATCCACTTTGGGACATTGAATCCAACCTTTAACCACTTCCGGGGGAAAAGGATAACGTGTATCCTTAAGGCGCTTAGAGAAACGCTTATCCGGACAAGCATGGTGATTCTGGATTGCCTCTCTGAAATCAGAGTGGTCTAGAAACATACTCTGTGTACGCTTGGGGAACCTGAAGCGAAATTTCTCCTGCTGAGAATCTGACTCCTCCGCCGGAGGGGCTGAGGGAAGAATATCCAGCAACTGATGAATGGATGCAATAAGATCATTCACTATGGCGTCCCCGTCTGGAGAATGAAGATTGAGAGCGCTCCCAGGATCAGAATCCTGATCAGCTGTCTCCGCATCATCAACCAGAGAATCCCCCCGCTGAGACCCTAAACAATATGATGTCGAGGGAAATTCTAAGCGGGCCCGCTTAGACGATCTGGGGCTAGGTTCTAAGTCCGAACCCTCCGTCTGGGATGTATGAGATACCCCGTGAGGACATTGTTGGTCCAACTGAGGGGGGTCAGGGAACAATGATTGAACAGAGTCCCTTTGCTGAGATACCGGTCTGGACTGCAAGGCTTCTAGTATCTTAGCCATAGTCTCAGAGAGTTGATCCTTAAAGGCTGCAAACTCAGTCCCCGTCACCTGGACATTGTCAACAGGTGGCTCCCCCTGGGCCCCTCTTAGCAGAGGATCCGGCTGAGGAAGTGTCACAGGGGTCGAACACTGTACACAATGAGGGTCAGTGGAACCTGCCGGTAGCTGGGTCTTACATGCGGCGCAGGCAACATAATAAGCCTGTGTTTTGGCACCCCTGCCTTTTGTGGGCGCCATGCTATAGTTTTCCCTGAGTAACACAATAGGGTATATAGCCAGAAAGAACTGTGCTCATACAGTGTAAATTATATACAGTACACAAATAATGTACCAATACAATACAGCACCATGGGGCTAGCACCACATGTGCTGCTTACCAGCCGCCTAAGCGGTTGTGAGGCCACCAGAGACCGTGTCTGGGTCTCCCATGAATATGTCCCTCTCTGCAGCGTCGGTGGAGCTGACAGGAATGGCTGCGGCGTCCTGACGAGCTGAGGAAGCTGTGGGCGTGGCCTGGAAAGAGCGCGAAACGGGCGCTCAAACTGTGCACAGTGAGGGGAGTGGAGCATGTAAATCATACTCCAGCCCTCATTGCTGCTCGCTCCGTGCAGCGTCCCGCCCTTCCCCTGCCTGTCAGGGCTGAGGGCGGGAGAGAAAAAAGGGAAACTAGGCCGCAATGAAGCCGGGGACTGTAGTAATAAACGCGGCCGCCGTAAAAGCGCGGTCGCGTGAAAGTCCCCGGCGAACTACAAGTCCCAGCCGCGCCGCAGTGTCCCGTGGCAACGGCGGTCAGTGCGGTAGCCCTTACATATAAACACACTCAGCGACGCTGAGTGTGTAATGGCACATATAGACCCGGTCAGCGCCGCGGTCCCCGGTGCACTAGCACACCCAGCAAAGCTGAGGTGATGCCGTGCGCGGTCCCCATAGGGATACAGAGTACCTTTAAGATGCAGGGCCATGTCCCTGAACGGTATCGGCTCCTATCCATCAGGCTCCACAGGAGTTGTGGATGAAGCCCGGTCTCAGTGCCTGGAGACCGATAAGATCCCACTTCACCCAGAGCCCTAAGGGGGATGGGGAAGGAAAAACAGCATGTGGGCTCCAGCCTCCGTACCCGCAATGGATACCTCAACCTTAACAACACCGCCGACAAAAGTGGGGTGAGAAGGGAGCATGCCGGGGGCCCTATATGGGCCCACTTTTCTTCCATCCGACCTAGTCAGCAGCTGCTGCTGACTAATCTGTGGAGCTGTGCTTGCATGTCTGCCTCCTTCGCACAAAGCAAAAAACTGAGGAGCCCGTGGGAGCACGGGGGGTGTATAGGCAGAAGGGGAGGGGCTTAACACTTTTGAGTGTAATACTTTGTGCTGCCTCCGGAGGCATAGCCTATACACCCAATTGTCTGGGTCTCCCAATAGAGCGAAAAAGAAATAGAAGGTACAGCACTACCAATAGAAATAAGAAGTCAGATTTTGTAGCCCATAATGGTTTGCTAATATTATGAACTCTACTCGGAAAAGTTAAGAAGAATTACACAAAATCAGAATTTTAAGAACGTTAGTTGAAATTATACAAAAGAACGGGTGACATGGTATGCCTAAAAAGAATACAGCAAGATCTAGAAATAGTGCAGTGGGATTGAATATTTTTTTGTTAACCACTGCTAGAGAAAATCCTAAAGGTAGAAAATGTCAAACAAGTACTTTGGAAAGCTACAAACCTAGACTTCCTCTCAGTAATATCGAAGATTATAGAGCATCTGCGTTTCCAAAATAGTGAATCTTTTTTAACGTAGCTTGTGAAAAGTTGAACTTCTCTGAATGAGCTGTAACCACTGTAACCAAGATATGTTGGGAGAGTCCAGCTCTGAAGGCTGTATATTATAAGCTGTTCTACTGTACAGTACCCTGCAGTGGCCACTACGCACTGAATGGAGCTGGGCTGTTCAGCGCCATTTATCGTTTACATCTGTTATCGTTTACATCTGTCTACCGACGGAGCTGAGAACAGCTGATCAGTAGAGGTGCCGGAAGTCAGACCTCCACCAATCTGATATTGCTGTCCTATTGAATTGAATAGACATTTATTACATAATCCACAACACAAAGTTCAAACCATGCCTTATAAACAAAACAATACCTGAAGATTCCTCCATAATGTTAAGCCCTTCGATAGCAGCAGACGCTAGCAAAGGGGGAAGCGATGCTGAAAAACAGTATCCTTGGCCAGATAGTCTCTAGAATAAATATAGAAAAATAGAAATTTTGAGCTCATATTTAAATGTCCCATACATTACATCTTGCAGGCCCTAAAGAACTTAAAGAGAACATATCGCCAAATGTAACCTTTAATTAAAGGTGTTATCAGGGACTTTTGTCGTTTTCTGATGGGGCAAAGAACTTACACGCAGGTAGTTTCCATATATCTGCCTGTTCTACCTGGTGCCAATCTTCTGCCACTCAGAGCGGTTATGGACTGCTCTTGCCGGTGATTCTGCAGCTTCCATTGACGTCAGGTTGACAAAGCAGCTTCTTCTTATCCACTCTATTCTGTTGATGTGCGTCACTGTTGACTTCATGCTAACAGTCTGCTCTCTGCTGCTTAAAGGGCGCTTTACATGCTGCAACATCGCTAGCGATCTCATTAGCGATGTGACACGCCAGATTGTAGATGCAATCTGCCAAGATCGCACATAGGGCATTTTATAGCGCTGGTCACATGTGCGATCTCGGCAGATCGCATCTGCGATCTGGCGTGTCACATCACTAATGAGATCGCTAGCGATGTCGCAGCGTGTAAAGCGCCCTTAACGGTGGGGAGCCGGCTGCCAATCAGCATGATGTCGGCAGGGATGCCAACCCGACAAAGCAGACCGGAAGAGGAAGAAATGCTCCGTGGCCGCTCTGAGCGGGTAGATTGTCATTACGCAGAACAAGTAGAAAGTCAGCACCTACTTGTCTCTAAGTTCTTAGCCTCATAAGATTAAAAAAAAAAAAAACAACTAACTTCAGAAAGGCACCTCCGTCTTGTACTTTCTGGCTTTAATGTGCATGCTTAAAATTCGTAAGCACAGACGTTAGGGCCGAGAGTTACTGCACTCCACTGCATTAATATTCTCACGCTGTAGTCTGCCCTAAACAGAGTTCTGTCCGGATATTCGGAAAGATCACATGGTTCATTACAAGAGTATAGGGGTGATTAAGCATCATGTTACTACTGTGGGGGTCAGTTTCACATATAGTGTAAGCATATGTTAAGCCTGCTTTACACGAGACGATAGATTGTGCGATAGCACAATTGATCGTACCCGCCCCCGTCGTTTAGGCATCACGGGCAATTAGTTGCCCGTGGCACAAAAACTCGTTTAACCCCCGTCACACAGACTTACCTTCCGGACGACCTCGCTGTGGGCGACGAACGTCCACTTCCTGGAGTGGGAGGGACGTTCGGCGTCACAGCGACGTCACAAGGCACCCGGCCAATTGAAGCGGAGGGGCGGAGATGCGCGGGATGTAAACATCCCGCCCACCTCCTTCCTTCCTTTAAGCCGTCGGGTGCCGCGGGACGCAGGTTAAGCTGCTGTTCATCGTTCCCGTGGTGTCACACGGAGCAACGTGTGATCCCACGGAAACGATGAACAACAGCCGCCATTTTAATTAAACAATTTTATGAAACCTAGCGACGAGTACACGATTCACGATTTGTGAGCGATACTGCGTCGCTAGGAGGTGTCAAACGAGACGACGTCGTGCGGTATGCCGGATGTGCGTCACGAAAACCATGACCTCAACGACACATCGCACAATCTATCGTCTCGTGTAAAGCCCACTTTAGGCTGCGTGCTCATGATCAGTAATAACTGTGTTTTGGATGCTGCGTGTTTTCACTGCGTCCAAAACGCTGCGTTGCACAGTACAAGCACAATGGATGGAATTTATAGAAAACCTATGGCCAATGTGCTTCTTTTCTCTGCTGCGTACACTGACCTGCAGTGCGGCTTTCCGAGCTGCAGAATATAAAATTTATGCTGCGGAGACGCAAGTGTTCGTCACAGGAAGAATAGAGCTAAAGTCTGCAGGGGTCAGAACCCTGATCGTGGGCACAGGGAGCTTCGGTCTCCTGTAGAGAGCACTCATGCCCCCGCAGTAGAAGACACGCTATATCCAGGATGCAGCATGTCCTGATCGCGTGCACCCATCCTTAGAGGAATATCACACTGGGGGTCTCCTTACCGATGGGCATACCTGTACAGCTAGTGCACATGAGAACGTTTACTTTATGTTCACTTTAAGATTGCAGATTCCACAATGGCGCATGCACTGGAAAAGCCTAGGGTTATCTAGTTTGGACTTTATGAAATAGTGTATATGCGGTCACCAGTGTTGCTTTTACATACAGAGGTATGCAAACAAATTTTAAATCTTTATTATTATTATTATTATTTTATTTTTCCTTAAGGGGAACTCCTTCTCCTGGCTAGAAGAATTTGTTTTTTAAAAAACAGCAGTCTGTTGGCACTGAAATGGTATCCTTGTAAAAACAGATTGTAAGGGACCTTGTGCTATGAGGAGCCATAGTTTTAGTTAAAAAGTCTGATGGAAAATTTTAGAGAAAACATATGGAAATGTAATGCTTGGAAATGGTCAGTGTGCTCATACGGTCAATGGGTAGTGCCAGCGCCACCTAGTTACTTTAGAACTGGTGGAGGAAGGTTGAACTAGATGGACCTAGGTCTTTTTTCAACCTAAGTAACTATGTAACTATGTAACTTTGATTAAATAGTGCCCCACTACATGGTAAAATTGCGGGAGGGAGCGTGATGTCCTACATCATAAACATAATGTAACAGAATACTAGATATCAACTCATCTGCTGCTTATAAGTATGGTTAAATCATTGTATTTTTTTGATAGGGCATATAGCAAGCTATACAAATAAAGGCAAAAGAAAGAAGTATATAAAATAATAGTCAACATCCTTGGAAGTTAGAAAACGTAAGTACGTACTTGATGATCAATGACAAACGATCGGCCACAGCAAAAACCTCCGATGGAAGCCAGTGCATTCTCCATATTTGCACTTATTAAGTCAATGTCATCAATCTAGAGAAAGAGGAGAACACATTATACAATCATTTCATTCAGACCCCACTATTCAGGTGTATGTAAAGCATTCCTGTGACTTAGCTGTTGGATCATGCATGGCTGTGGACATATAATTGTGGTTTGCTGGTGATGAGTAAACATTGGCAGCTGAAATCTAAAAAATAAGGCATCAATAGTCGGTTTAACTTTAAAAAAAAGTCTGTCAGCAGCACGATGTAGGGGATGAAACTCCAATTCCAGTGATGTCGCTTACCGATCTGTTTGAGGTCATTTGTATATAATAACCATTTTCTCTCCTGCAGCTCTAGCAAAGCTCAATAGTCTAATGTCTGTATAACCCTGCTCACATCCTTGATTAGCAGCTTTCTGACAATGTACTGTGTACATAAAAAGCTGACAATCTGTGGTTAGAGTGGAGTTATACAGAGCAGTTGACTTGCAGGTACAAGGCACCTAGTCCTGGAATGATAATTTTCTGCTGATTAAACACTGATTTGATTTTAATTGAAACAGCAACACACAGCGTAATAAGAGACATACCTGGAATCGGGCTCTGAGCCCCTACAGCATGCTGTTCTCACAATACATAGCAAAAACCTGCTGACAGATTCCCTTTAAGAACTGCAATTGTATTAGTTGAAGCCCTATTTGGCAGTTTTCATTTGTGCCACATAACACTGTGCAGACTATATAATCACTGTCCATGTTTCCTATTCAAGAAATTAACAACTGCCTGCTCTTAATGAGGCCAATCTTTGCTTTATATCATTGTAATGTTCTTGTTTGTATACATGCTGAGTTCGTGCTAAATGTTTTCTTTCTAAGAGCAGAACAAGTGAGTTTTAGGCCAGGGTGACTCAGTGACTAACATATGTCATGTATAAAGATTGATACATCACTGATACATCACAGTATAATCCAGGTGAGCAAGGCTGCAATGTGACCCGTAAGATGCTGTGACTCCAATTTCCATGCAATACGCTGCGATGATACAGCGGGATATAGCTATCCTTGGCCACACAATTTATGTCGCCACCTAGTCTCAGCCTTTATGAGCGCATTGTGTGGAAGTAAATGCTTGACAATGGACACTATCACCCTTCACCGAGTACTGTGAAACTCTTCCCATTTGCCAGCATCCTTGACGCCTCTTCCGATTAGTATGCCCGAGCATCAATACAACGTTGAGGGGTCTACTAAGAGGCACCTAGTATGTTAGCAGGGCTTTGGTCCAGCTGCTATAGAGTACCAACGTAACCACTGGAATAGCATCCTGTAAATAGTTTTGCTCAACTCTTCGCCAAACCTTTTTTTTTTTTTTTTTTTTTAACATTGTAAATCCTAAATATGCTAAATAATGGTGTAATTACCCATTTAATGACATTTCTAAATGGTAGAAGATTCGTAAAACGCACAATCTAAAATGAAGATGTATCAAATGCAATCTACAACAGATCAAGAGGCCGAGCTGAAGTCTGGACTCAAGGACAATGTACAGAAAGCAGCAGTTTAAGCATTTCTTCCTGAAAAGAAAACTTCGTGACAATTGCATTGGGCCGGACGTTTCTACTATATGTAATAACTCCATAAATCAGTTTTAATTGGCTAGGGATGAATGCAGGCAGCCTTGGACTGCAGATTTATACAACTCTTTTCTGAGACATCATTACTTAGCCTCACATACCAAGGATTTATAACTAGGGTTCAGATGTTAAATAATGATGTTTTTGTGCAGAGGTTTCCAAAGAGCCAAAAACAGCTCAGCACCAGCATTCACGGGGCTCTCCTCCATGCAGTCTTTCACTTGATAAGGTAAAACGGGCTTAAAAGCAATTCACTAGCCATAAAATTAATTTCAATTTCCTTTGCTGAAAGCAGAATGACGCCCCATTGTGTGTCCTGAAATACTTCACCCCACTCATGCTTTGGCAAGGCCACATCTCAGCCCACAATTACAAAATATAAGAACTATTTTATGCAAGCCACGTAATTCCCCAGTCCGTAAAAGACCCTACGGTTATGGCTCAAGAGCAAGTAACACATCAACTGAGTTCAATTGCTCTGATTTGCTCCAAGAAGGTTGCAGCCTTTTGTGCTCCAGAGCTTCTCACCCATTATTAAAATTACTCATATAATATAGTAGTCTATAGTATATGTGGAGACACGGGGGTCAGTGGGTGCTCTCGTCCGCTGGCCCGGCTGCCTTTAGAAAGACAGCTTGGCCCAGGGCTCATCCCAACTGAACGTCCGACCTGCTTAACCATGGGCGGAACACTACTCAGACAACACAGGGTGAGGGAATCACAATATTAAGACTTTATTGGATCCCCAAACAATTAATAACACATAGCACATAACCAGCAGAACCACAGAATGTAACCGGCAAGTTTCTCACCCTTGCGCTGGTTCACCAGGGATTAGAATGTCCGTGCCTCAGAGCTTCCAGGGCTACTTACTCCAAACCAGCAGCACCCCGCTTTCGGTGGGCACCCACAGAGAATGGAATAACATCAGATTTAGGAAGCTGGCTGAGGACCGCAAAGCCTGTAGTTAGGTGACTGGATTGTCCCAAGCTGGATTCCTTAATTAGGTAGTCGTTGAGATCTCAGCCGACTCCTTGCATTCGATGCTGAAGTCCATTTAATATTATAATCCAGGTTCAGTTATGGCTTACCAAATCGGATCCACAGATCCTAGATAGGTAGCATGTAGCAAGAGTCTCCCTGGGCAATGGACAGTTCTCCTCCTTATGCCCCTGAGCTCTACATTCAGACCATTGGGGTCTTCACGATTGGTGGATAAGACTGGGCTCTTATTGGCTAGATTTCAAGTCGTATTCAAAATATCCCTATAGTAATAGCAGAGACGAGGGGGAGACAGCTAAAGGTCGTGTCACACATAGCGACGCAGCAGTGATCACGACCAGCGATCTGACCTTATCAGGATCGCTGCTGCGTCGTTACATGGTCGCTGGTGAGCTGTCAAACAGGCAGATCTCACCAGTGACCAGCCCCAGCCAGCAGCGACGCGTGGAAGCGTAACTAAGGTAAATATCGGGTAACCAAGGAAAGCACTTCTCTTGGTTACCTGATATTTACCTTAGTTACTAGCGTCCACCGCTCTGACGCTGCCAGTGCCGGCTCCCTGTTCCCTGCACTCCTAGCCAGAGTACACATCGGGTTACGTACCCGATGTGTACTCCAGCTACGTGTGCAGGGAGCCGGCACTGGCAGTGTGAGAGCACACCGCTTAGCGCTGGCTCCCTGCACTCCTAGCCAGAGTACACATCGGGTTAATTACCCAATATGTACTCCAACTAATTATGCAGGGAGCCGGCACTGGCAGCGTGAGAGCGGCGGACACTAGTAACTAAAATAAAAATCGGGTAACCAAGAAAGGGCTTCTTGGTTACCCAATGTTTACCTTGGTTACAGCTTACCGCAGGCTGCCAGACGCCGGCTCCCGGCTCCCTGTTCGCTTCAGTTCATCGCTCTCTCGCTGTCACACACAGCGATGTGTGCTTCACAGCGGGAGTGCAACGTCCAGAAAATGAAGCAGGACATTCAGCAACGACCGGCGACCTCACAGCAGGGGCCAGGTGGTTGCTGGATGTCACACACAGCGACGGGACGTCGCTGCTACGTCACATAAAATGGGTGACTTAGCAGCGACGTCGTTGTCGTCGTCGCTATGTGTGACACCACCTTAAGTTACATTGCATCTAGCAATACACATCATAATACAATGGGAGGTTCGCATAATTGAGTTGTCTGGGTGTTTGACCTTCACTGGCAAAGGCAATTACATGAGTCAACAAGAACTTTAACACTAGACTCCTAAAAGGTACCGTCACACTAAGCAACATCGCTAGCAACATCGCTGCTGAGGCACAACTTTTGTGACGTAACAGCGATGTTGCTAGCGATGTTGCTGTGTGTGACATCCAGCAATAACCTGGCCCCTGTTGGGAGGTCGCTGGTTGTTGCTGAATGTCCTGGACCATTCTTTAGTTGTTGCTCTCCCGCTGTGAAGCACACATCGCTGTGTGTGACAGGGAGAGAGCAACAACTGAATGTGCAAGTGAGCAGGGAGCCGGCTTCTGCGGACGCTGGTAACCAATGTAAATATCGGGTAACCAAGGAGCCCTTTCCTTGGTTACCCGATATTTACCTTCGTTACCAGCGTCCGCCGCTCTCACGCAGTCAGTGCCTGCTCCCTGCAAACATAGCCAGACTACACATCGCGTAATTAACCCAATGTGTACTCTGGCTAGGAGTGCAGGGAGCCAGCGCTAAGCGGTGTGCGCTGGTAACCAAGGTAAATATCGGGTTGGTTACCCGATATTTACCTTAGTTACCAAGCGCAGCATCACTTCCATGCGTCGCTGCTGGCTGGGGGCTGGTCACTGGTTGCTGGTGAGATCTGCCTGTGTGACAGCTCACCAGCAACCCGTGTAGCGACACTCCAGCGATCCCTGCCCGGTCAAGTTGCTGGTGGGATCGCTGGAGCGTCGCTTAGTGTGACGGTACCTTAAGAGTCTGGTAGAAACAATGAGAGGCTTATCCCCCATTTATAAACAAGATATCATCATGTCTGGCTGGATTTTAAGAAATTTAACTCTACTAGGCACTGACAGAGTCCATGTCGTGATAGTATACACATGATATTTTTGCCTTCAACAGAACAAACTTACATTTATTCCAAAGTGTTCGGTAACCCCACGTCCGTGTTCCCCTAAAACGCCAAACGAGAGGCTTTCCTCCAGGAATATTCTTACTTTGTATTTGTATTTTAACTCAACCTGCAATTTACAAAGACATCAAAAGTTAAAATTTAATTTAAAAAAAAAAAAAAAAAAAAAAAGTGTATATAAACTATTTCAAAAGACCCGGAGATGGTTTATATTAAAGGGCATAGAAAAACGGTTTGCAGCCGGTGCTTGTTGTTGAATAGTCACCGCATAAGTGGGAGAAGACGCATACCACGCATTGCTACGACTCATTTTCTATAAAAAAAATACTTTACCTATTCGGTACCTTCAACAGACAGCATTTCAGCACATAAGCAGAGAAGAAAGCAAGCAGTACTTTCCATTCCAAGGAAAACAGGTTATAGATATAATATAACTTAGCAAAATATGGAAGAATGCCACATGAGAAATATTTGGCAACAACTTTCTACTTCTGTAAACTACAACTGCAGTGTTTAATCCATATGCTGTATCAATCTTTATATACAATCTATGTAGCCAGTAGCAAAGCTATCGGGGTAGCAATAAAATCATGTATGCAATCTTACTAAACTCTGTACTGGATGTGGAAAGGTTTGATATGTAGATGCAATATACCCATGGTTGTAGCCACCTGACATTGTGGCTTTACCACAATACTGACACCTAACTGATATCTGAAGTGGTTACTCCACAAAAGTATATTTTATTAAATAGATCTTGGAAGAGTAATAAGATACACAATTGGATGTATTTAAGCAAAATGTTCCTGTGATGAGAAAATCTTATATATGTGTATTAGCCGTGTCTGACCATACAGGGACACTGTCTGATCAGACCACATCTCCTGGTCAAGGGAGGAAGTATAAGAGAAAATAGACACTGCAGGTGCTTGCAGCTAGTGCTTTATGAGAGAACACTTTCCTACCTGTTTTATCACAGGAGTTTGTGTTTCTGTTGAGTCTCCAGCCCACTGAGATCATCATAAATCAAGTCAGTGACGTAGGAGCTCCAGCAGCTGCTGACCTTGTACATCACTGACTTGATTTATGATAAGCTCAGTGGGCTGGAGACTCAACAGAAACACAAACTCCTGTGATAAAACAGGCAGGGAAAGGTGTTACCTGAATTTATCTGAAATGTTTATACACTTATCTCAGAAAAAAATAACATTTTTTTAACACATCCAATTATGGAACTTATTATTCCAAGGTCTATGGATTAAAATGTACTTTATTCAGGGGACAGGCTTACACAGCCAACCATTATATTGGGTAAACAGGTATCAATAAAATTGACTTCTAACCTTATTGAGATAACAGGTAGCAGATGTGACCAAAATGGCTGCTTATCCTACTCACAGCACAAAGCAGACGTCGCACACTAGTCAGTCCGTGATGTAGGACTGGCCACGAGTCATATACAGCAGGTGAAATAAGTATTGAACATGTCATATTTTCACAGTAAATATATTTCTAAAGGTGCTACCAACATGACACAAATCAAATCATAGGATGTCCATAAATTATTTGCCTGCAAGGATTGAATGGATTATTACAAACATCTGGTGAGAAATTAATGTCAGTTGCACCTTTAGAAACATATATAGAAGGAAACAATCAGGTTGAGGGAAAAATATCTCAGTGTAATTTCCTATGCATACCAATATAAGGTGCCTAGTGCATATGGGTAATGGCAGGCATTGGTGTCCCAAAAAAGGAAGTTCCCCCGACGCGCATTTCACCAGGGAAACAAGAAATCTCACATGTAGGTTCTATTTTTCCCTCAACCTGATTATTTCCTTGTTTGCACCAGGCACTTTATAATGAGAACATGCTTGAAAGAATCCTTTTGCGATATTGACCCTATATATAACTATTTCCCACGTATGCGTTTATTTTTGAGATACATGCACTTTGCCTAATATTTTCTGCCTGATGTATAACTATGACTCCCATGATATCTATCAACCCTTCACCCTCGGCACTTTTCTGTTTTGTTTTTTTCTTTCCTCTCCTTCCGAGAGCCGTAACTTTTTTATTTTTCCATCAATCTTGCCAAATAAGAGCTTGCTTTTTGTGGGACGAGCTATACATTTTAATGAAACCATAAGTTTTACTATATAGTGTACTGGAAAACAGCAAAAAAATTTCAAGTGTGGAAAAACTGAAACAAAAGTGTGATCGCACAATGGTTTTTGGGATATTTTATTCACCATGTTCACTATATGATAAAACTGATGTGTTGGTGTCATGTCTCAGGGTGGTAAGAGTTTGTAGACACCAAACATGTATAGGTTTACTTTTATCTAAGGGGGTTAAAAAAAATTCACAAGTTTGTCCAGAAAAAGTGGTACACTTTTTGCACCATTTTCGGAAACGTAGAGTTCTTTTTTGGGATCTATGGCTCCATGATGGCTTATTTTTTGCATCTTGAGCTGACGTTTTTAATGGTACCATTTTTGTGCAGATGCTACGTTTTGATCGCCTGTTATTGCATTTTGCGGCGACCAAATTGCCGCTACGCAGTTTACCGATCAGATTAACTGATTTTATATTTTGATAAAATCGGGCGTGTCTGAATGCGGCGATACCATATATAATGTTTATATATATATATATATATATATATATATATATAATGTTTATATATATATATATATATATATATATATATATATATATATATATATATATATATATATATATATATATATATATATATATATATATAATGTTTATATATATATACATATATATATATACATATATATATATATATATACACATACATACACATATACACACATACATATACACACACATACACATGTATATATATCTCAGGGTAAATTAAAATTCAAGCTTATTGTATATCCACGTTAAAAATATCTGGTAAACAGCAAGGATGTAAATATTGCCACACAGTTACAACATGGGACTACGCGTTTCGACGTTCTTAGTCATGTTCAATGGGCCAAATGGGGGGTGATTTGAACTTTTAGGTTTTTTGATTTTTTTTTTTTACTTTTTTTTATTTTACTAGCTCCCTTAGGGGACTATATCAGCAGTCTGATCGCTCTTCCATTTCTCCAGATCTCAGCTGTGTACATGCTTTACTCTCACACACGGCAGTCTGCCAGCAGTGAGAGATAGTGACTCATGATAGCTACAGGAGTCATCACTTGACCCTGCGATACAATGGCAACCACCGGAAGTCACGTAATCACGTCACGTGACCTCTGATGGCGCTTGGTAAGTTATGCTTGTGGCAGCGCGCTGATGTATCTCGCTCTCAGGTTTTGAGGGATTAAAGGGAACCTGTCACCACTTTTTTGGCCTATAAGCTGCGGCCACCACCACCGGGCTCTTATATACAGCATTCTAACATGCTGTATATAAGAGCCCAGGCCGGGGGTATAACATAAAAAACACTTTATAATACTTACCTAACGGTCGCTGCGGTTGGCCATATGGGCGTCTCCGTTCTCCGGTGTTGGCGCCTCCTCTTTCGGCCATCTTTGTCCTCTTTCTGAAGCCTGGGTGCATGACGCGTCCTACGTCATACACACTCGCCGGTGCTGCGTAGGTGCACTACAATACTTTGATCTGTCCTGCTCAGGGCAGATCAAAGTGCGCCTGCTCAGGACCTGAATGCCGGCGAGTGTGTATGACTTCGGACGCGTCATGCACCGCGGCTAGAGAAGGAGAACAAAGATGGTCAAAAGAGGCGGCGCTGGCACCGGACAATGGAGACGCCCATAAGGCCCACTGCGCGAAAAAGAGAATTTTGTTTACTTACCGTAAATTCTTTTTCTTATAGTTCCGTATTGGGTGTATAGCTTCTGCCTCCGGAGGACACACAAAGTACTACACTAAAAAGTGTAGCTCCTCCCTCTGAGCTCCTACACCCCCTGGAGAACCAGATCTAGCCAGTTTAGTGCAAAAGCTGAAGGAGAATAGCCACCCACAAGTAAAAACAGAGCAAGAACGGGAACAATCGGAGACTGTCCACGACAACAGCCGGTGATAACACGCGGAACAAGAAACTGCCAACAGGCAACAGGGAGGGAGCTGGGTCTCCCAATACGGAACTATAAGAAAAAGAATTTACGGTAAGTAAACAAAATTCTCTTTCTTTATCGTTCCTATGGGAGACCCAGACATTGGGACGTCTCAAAGCAGTCCATGGGTGGGAATAAACAGAAAAACTGAGAAGTAGGCAGAGCCTAACTTCACAAATGGGCGACAGCCACCTGAAGGATGCGTCTGCCCAAGCTCGCATCTGCCGAAGCATGAGCATGCACTTGGTAGTGCTTTGAAAAGGTATGCAGGCCAGTCCAAGTGGCAGCCTGACAGACTTGCTGAGCCGTAGCCTGGTGCCTGAAAGCCCAAGAGGCACCGACAGCTCTGGTCGAGTGTGCAGTGATCCCCGGCGGGGGAGGCACCTGAGAACACTGGTAGGCGTCCGAAATGGTCGACCTAATCCAACGGGCTAAGGTCGGCTTAGAAGCAGAGAGGCCCTTACGCCGACCTGTGGTTAGCACAAAAAGAGAGGTGCACCGCCTAAGAGCAGCGGTGCGGGACACATAGATCCGGAGCGCCCGCATCAGATCCAGTGTATGCAACGCTTTTTCAAAGCGATGAACAGGAGCCGGACAAAAGGAAGGCAGGGTAATGTCCTGGTTAAGGTGGAAAGGAGAAACCACTTTAGGAAGAAAGTCCGGAGTCGGACGGAGAACCACCTTGTCTTGATGAAAAACCAAAAAAGGTGACTCCGAAGAGAGCGCAGCCAAATCAGAGACTCTCCTGAGGGAAGTTATGGCCACTAGAAAGACCACTTTCTGTGAAAGACGAAACAAAGAAACCTCCCTAAGAGGCTCAAAGGGGGGTTTCTGCAAGGCCGTGAGGACCAAATTGAGGTCCCAGGGATCCAAGGGCCGCCGGTAAGGCGGAATGATGTGAGACGCGCCCTGCATGAAGGTGCGGACCTGAGCCAGCCGGGCGATACGCCGCTGGAACAGCACTGACAGAGCCGAGACTTGTCCCTTGAGAGAATTGAGGGACAGTCCTAGCTGCAGACCGGACTGTAGAAAGGACAGAAGGGTCGGCAAGGAAAAAGGCCAAGGAGCATGGCCGGAAGAGCGACACCAGGACAGGAAAATTTTCCAAGTCCTGTGATAGATTTTGGCCGAGGAAGACTTCCGGGCCCGAGTCATAGTGGAAATGACTTCAGGAGGAATACCAGGAGCCGTCAAGATCCAGGACTCAAGAGCCACGCCGTCAATCTGAGAGCCGCAGAATTCTGGCGGAAAAACGGACCTTGTGAGAGAAGGTCTGGACGGTCCGGAAAATGCCACGGCACCTCTACGGACAGATGGAGCAGGTCTGGGTACCAAGCTCGCCTGGGCCAGTCCGGAGCAATGAGGATGACCCGACTGTCCTCCATTCTGATCTTGCGCAGGACTCTGGGCAAGAGAGCTAGAGGGGGAAACACGTAGGACAGACGAAACTGGGACCAGTCTTGAACCAGAGCGTCCGCTGCGAAGGTCTGAGGATCGTGGGAGCAGCCACGTAAATCGGAACCTTGTTGTGACGGGATGCCATTAGGTCCACGTCCGGAGTGCCCGACTTGCGGCAGATTGACTGAAACACTGCCGGATGCAGGGACCACTCGCCACTGTCCACGGTTTGACAGCTGAGATAATCTGCCTCCCAGTTTTCCACGCCTGGGATGTGGACTGCGGATATGGTGGACTTGGAGTCCTCCGTCCATTGAAGGATACGTTGTACCTCCAACATTGTCAGGCGGCTGCGTGTCCCGCCTTGGTGATTGATGTAGGCAACCGCTGTCGCGTTGTCTGACTGGACTCGGATGTGCTTGCCCGCCAATAGGTGGTGAAAAGCTAGGAGAGCCAGGAGCACGGCTCTGGTTTCCAGCACATTGATCAAGAGGGCTGACTCGGACGGAGTCCAAGTGCCCTGTGCTCGGTGGTGGAGACATACCGCTCCCCAGCCGGATAGACTGGCATCCGTGGTGAGGACCACCCAGGACGGAGCCAGGAAGGAGCGTCCCTGAGTCAGAGAGAGGGGCCGAAGCCACCACTGAAGAGAGCTCCTGGTCTGTGGCGACAGAGCCACTAACCTGTGCAAGGAGGAAGGCCGCTTGTCCCAACAGCGGAGAATGTCCAGCTGCAGAGGACGCAGATGGAACTGGGCAAAGGGAACAGCCTTCATTGACGCCACCATCTGACCCAGCACCTGCATCAGGTGCCTGATGGAATAACGGCGGGGCCTCAGCAGAGAGCGCACCGCCAGTTGGAGGGACTGCTGTTTGATCAAGGTCAACTTCACAAGTGCCGGCAGAGTCTCGAACTGCATCCCTAGGTATGTGAGCCTCTGGGTCGGAGTCAGAGTGGATATGGGCAGATTGACCAGCCACCCGAATTGGGCTAGAGTGGCGAGAGTGAGCGAGACACTCCGCTGACAGTCTGCGCTGGATGAAGCCTTGACTAGAAGGTCGTCCAGGTAAGGAATCACTGCCAACCCCTGGAGGTGCAGAACCGCAATCACTGCTGCCATGACCTTGGTGAATACCCGAGGGGCCGTGGCTAACCCGAAGGGGAGAGCCACGAATTGGAAATGTTCCTCTCCGATTGCAAAACGTAGCCAACGCTGGTGAGAAACTGCAATTGGCACATGCAGATAGGCATCTCTGATGTCGATGGATGCCAGGAAATCCCCTTGGGTCATTGAGGCAATGACTGACCGCAGAGATTCCATGCGAAAATGCCGCACCTGAACATGCTTGTTGAGAAGCTTGAGATCCATGATGGGCCGAAAGGAACCGTCCTTTTTGGGGACTAGGAAGATATTTGAGTAGAAACCTCTGAACCGTTCCCGGGCGGGAACCAGTACAATTACTCCGTTGGCCTGCAAGGATGCCACGGCCTGAGAGAAGTTTACGTTTGTGAACCCTCCCCAACCACACCTATTGCCAATCCATATCATACGCATAAATAGCCTGGGTCTCAGCTTCCCATACACGGTAAGTTTTTTAACTGCATGAGAGGACACACACAAAATCTAGGGACCCCAACGTAGAGAAATACTTTGGCGTAGTGTTGGGGCTCTATTGCATTGATCAATTCAGTAGCTAAATTTCTCTTGATTCATATGTTCATGGCAGTAATGCAGATTCCATTTTTCACATTTTCAACCTTACATATAGCTATTGGATTTTTCAAGTCAGTATTCACACAGCAGTTTCTGCTATTTCATGTATTCCCCTTACATAGTCACTGGTGTGCATACCTTATCTCCCCATAGTGAGAGAAGGCGGCGGCCTTGGAACAGGGGGGAGTTGACAGAAAAAAATCTGTTTGGCGGGCTGGAAGAGAATTCTATCCTGTAGCCGTGGGAGATGACATCCCGCACCCACTGATCGGAGACGTGTTGAAACCACGCGTCGCCAAAGTGGGAGAGCCTGCCGACTAAGGACGTTGCTGGCGCGGACAGATAGTCAAGAGGAGGCTGCCTTAGGCTGGTTTCACACTACGTCTTTTTAACATCCGTTGAAAACGTTATTTTAGCGGAAATACGGATCCTGCTTTTACAGCAAATAACGTATGCAAACGCATCTGTTATTTTGCAGGATCCTGCACTGGATGTTTAGGGGCGGGCATTGGAGTCATGTGATCGGGAGTGAGGGGAACTAGACTGGGAGCCGGCTTCTGACAGCTGCAGACACTGGTAACCAAGGTAAACATCGGGCTTGGATACCCGATATTTATCTTGGTTACGAGTGTCTGCAGCTGCTAGGAGCCGGGCTGCCTGCACACGTAACCAACGTAAACATCGGGTAACTAAGAGAAGTGGTTACGCGATATTTACCTTGGTTACGAGTGTCCGCAGCTCTCAGGTGGGAGAGAGAGGAAGGGGAGGAAGGGGGAAAGACAGAGATAGAGAGGGTGAGGGAGGGAGGAGGAGAGAGAGACAGATCACGCGAGACTGGTTCTGGGCATGCTCAGTACTTTCTGGGCATGCTCAGTACAAAAGCAGGATCCTGTCTATCAGCACGCCAGCGTTCACCTGCGTTCGCGTGCTGTTTAGTCAGGATCCGGTGACTTGCAGTATTTTGACGCAGCTCAAAAACGCTACAAGTAGCGTTTTTGAAACATGTTAAAAAACTGCAAGTCACCGGATCCGCACTATAACGCACGCAAACGCAGGTGAACGCATGTTAACGCGAGTCCATTGCAAATGCATTAAAATGAAAACGCATTTGCACTGGATCCGTACTTCCGCTAAAATAACGTTTTCAACGGATGTTAAAAAGACGTAGTGTGAAACCAGCCTTAGTGGCAGCAGCTCCTGCAGTCTTCTGTGGACGCGCCTTTGTGCGCCAGTTGGATTTTTGGTCCTTGGCTGAGTTAGTGGACGAGGCCGAGGGCTTAGAGGACGACCAGTTGGAGGAACGAAAGGAACGAAACCTCGACTGGTTCCTACCCTGGACAGGTTTCCTGGTTTTGGTTTGTGGCATGGAAGTACTCTTCCCGCCAGTAGCTTCCTTAATAATTTCATCCAGTTGTTCACCGAATAGCCTGGACCCAGCAAAAGGGAGCCCAGCAAGGTACTTCTTTGAAGAAGCATCTGCCTTCCACTCTCGAAGCCACAAGATCCTGCGGATAGCGAGGGAATTAGCCGAAGCCACCGCAGTGCGGTGAGAAGCCTCCAGCATGGCAGACATGGCATAGGATGAAAAAGCGGAAGCTTGGGAAGTTAAGGCAACCATTTCGGGCATAGATTCCCTGGCGAGGGAATGCATCTCCTCTAGAGAAGCAGAGATGGCTTTGAGAGCCCACACTGCTGCAAAAGATGGGGAGAACGAGGCCCCTGCCGCCTCATATACAGATTTGGCCAGAAGGTCAACCTGGCGGTCAGTGGAATCCTTAAGAGAGGTGCCATCAGCCACTGATACAACGGTCCGGGCTGAGAGTCTAGACACCGGGGGGTCTACCTTTGGTGAATGAGCCCACTCCTTGACCACCTCAGGTGGAAAGGGAAAACGGTCATCAGAACCACGCTTTGGGAAGAGTTTGTCAGGACAGGCCCTAGGCTTGGTCACAGCGGCCTGAAAACTGGAGTGGTTAAAGAACACACTCTTTGTCCTCTTAGGCAAGGTAAACTGGTGCTTTTCTGCCAGAGAGGGTTGCTCCTCTGATACTGGCGGATTGAGGTCCAGTACAGAATTAATGGACACAATCAAATCACTAACATCTGAGTCACTTTCGGACAGATCAATGGGGCACATGGAGGTAGCCTCCGAGCCCCCTGTAAAGGCATCCTCCTCGTCCCGCGAGTCAGCCTCTGAAACAGAGCCGCGGGACGAGGAAGGGGAGGGAGCCCTACGTCTCCTCTTAGGAGGACGGGGCCTGGGACCAGATGAAGAATCCTCTGTGAGCTCCGCTGAGAGAGCCCTAGCAGCAGAGGCACCCTGTGAAGGGGGCTGATGCATGTTCAGCAAAGTCCGGGACAGCTGTCCCATGGAGTCGGCAAAAGACTGGGAGATAGACCTAGATAAGGATTCTACCCAAGCCGGGGGTTCAGCCACAGGAGCCGGAGCAGCCGGAGAGACCACTGTGGGTGCGATTCCAGGCTGAGGCATTGTCAGGTTAGAGCAGGCATCACAATGTGGATATGTGCTCGGTTCAGGCATCACGAGCTTACATGCAGTGCATACTGAATATAGCTTTGGAGCCTTGCTCCTCGTGTGAGACATGCTGCTGAAGTGGGGGCTCTGCCAGAGTGACCCCCAGAGAGTATATACAGAGGCCCACAACCAGAGGTTGTGGCTTACCAGACCGCTGGAGCGGTGTTGTGTGCCCTCCAGATCCCGAAGCCCGGACCCCCAAGCACCTCAGCAGGGATGCTGCAGCCAGTGCTGATCGCAGAGAAAACGCTGATAAAATGGCGCCGGAGCAAGGAGAGGGGGCGGGACCAACTCTGAGAGCGGGATCTGGAGGGCCAAAGAGACTTACAGGGGAGGAGACATATACCCAGTGAGGAGTGTCTCTCCCCTGTGCAGAACGGCCGCTGGGCGGAGCCGCACTGTCCCTCTGCATGAATGACATGCGAGGGCAGTGAAACCGAAAGTAGGCCTCCGGCGAAGCTGGGGCCTAAATTTGAGCGGTGCGGCCGGCGCGCAGGCACGATCGGCGCGGTTCTCAGGCGACAGCCAGAGAACCGGCCGGAAATGTCAGAAAACTCAATCAGCACACTCTCCCACCATAATAAAGTACAGGGACCCCCAGAATATAAACGTCTCAGGTACTTAGCTTGCTGAGACGCAGGGTTCCAAGTCCCTGGGGATGAGTGCTCCGTCCAGCAGGATCCTGAAGGGCTGCGGATGGAGACCGGTCTCCTGCAAAGCATGGAGAACCGTGCTGGCTCCCACTTCAAGCCAGAGCCCGAGGGATGGTGAAGGAGCGCGGCATGTAAGGCGGCATGTAAGGCTCCAGCCTTGGAATCAACCTTAACAGCACCGCCGACACAGTGGGGTGAGAAGGGACATGCCGGGGGTCCAGACTTGGACCCGCTTTTCTTCAAACTCTTTCCAAAAATGAAAAATCAGATGAGAATGCGTGTGTGGATGTATGCCTCCTGAACACAAAGCAATGAACTGGCTAGATCTGGTTCTCCAGGGGGTGTATAAGCTCAGAGGGAGGAGCTACACTTTTCAGTGTAGTACTTTGTGTGTCCTCCGGAGGCAGAAGCTATACACCCAATGTCTGGGTCTCCCATAGGAACGATAAAGAAAAGTGTTTTTTATGTTATACCGCCAGCCTGGGCTCTTATGTACAGCATGTTAGAATGCTATATATAAGAGCCCGGTGGTGGTAGCCGCAGCTTATAGGGCAAAAAACTGGTGACAGGTTCCCTTTAATAGGCACATGGGAAATGCGATTCCACTCGCGCCTGGCAGGCTCACATGTCAGCTGTTAAAAATCAGCTGATATGTGCGCGGACTGCCCACGGCAGGCGGCGGGGATTAACCTCACATGAGCCATGATGTACCCAGTACATCATGTGTCATGAAGCGGTTAATAGAATGTTTTTTGTAACATCTGGTGCCATATGATTACATGTTACCAACTTCTCCAGACATAGGTGTCCCGTTACATGTTTTTATGTCACATTTGTCTTTATAATGTGTGTTCCATCACGTTTTGCATAGAAATAAAAATGTCAAAACACATTAACTCCTGTTCTCTTGTTTGTATAATACAGAAAACCTCACGTACCACTTGAGGAAGAGGACAGATGTCACCGGTGTTCATATATACTCCTTCAGCAACGATAAACCGTCTGGTCACTCTTGCCTTACGTGGATTCTTTAGGAAGGGAGGGCACAAAGTTATTAATATTTATATAGGTCACGCAAAAGAAATTTTTTTATTTTTAAATAAATAAAAAACAAAAAAGCTAAAAGTACAAACCTTGAGACATAAAGTATAAGTATGGTACAGATCCGTAGCTTGTTTGTTTCGTAACATGTCACCTAGCTTTCCTTTTCACAGATTACTATTCCCACACTGGGTTTTGTTCTCAGCCACAAGAAACGTGAACTTTCCCTAATGATATACACCACTGAGGCCATTTATCATGCACAGCTCAGTTCTTGGCAGCGACCAGCAACATTCGCTTGCAAAGGCCAAGAAAACGCATAGCAAAAAGTCATAAATCCATGTTTCTTCCACATATTTTATCAAGGCTTTATTTTTATTTATTTTTTTTAAAAACACACAGGGATCTCCTGGGCAATGGCCCATACACAGGAATTCCACAAATTGTACAAGCATATTACCCATTACATTTACAAGCCCACGTGTGTGTTCCTTGCAGCAGGGGCTAGGTTATCACCACTTTCCTTTTTTTTTCTCTTGTTTTCGCACAGGAAAAGCAACAAGTACAAATAACACAGTTTTATCTATTATATCTCTGGATGCACAGGCTATATACCTAGCTGGATAATTGACTTCTTTACTGGAGCTGTGTACATTAAATCCTCATGTTACATTTGTATGCAATTTGTTACACCACATTAAAAGAGACTGACCCCGAATCCAAAGAACTTATTATTACTTCTACTTTTATTGGCCAGTTGAGGTTACTAGGCCTCATTTTTCTAGTGTTGTAAAGTAGTCAAATAATTATCATATATTGCCACAAGTGAGATTTACATGGATACATGATTTAGCCCAAAGACGTGCCATAAACTGACATCAGTAAAAGGGAGTTTAATATAGAGGTTTCCATAAAAGATAATTTTCCCCGGTGGAACATCCGTAGCATTGGAGAGCAGACAGATTGCTTCAGAATCATTCCTTTTATTAACAACTTGCCAATACAAAGTCTAGTCCATCTATTAAAGAAGGCCGTGAGCTCCGGGCTCCTGGTCATTATCAATAGAGAGCCGAGCTGCGAAGAACGGCAATTACGTTTCATGCAAGTATATTGTCCATCTATATACTAGAAAGACTGGCTTTTATGGGTTAAACACCACGTTTCCATGCTCCATAGATCGTCAGGGCAAGATTTTATAAATGTATGCTATTTGGCTTCTACAGATGATGTTCATAAAGTGCATATTAAACACCAGAATGACTCAACAATTAATCAGTCAGTGAGCTTGCCTGATAGTGGTTTTAACCCTTATCTCTCCTCTCAAGCTGGGTTCACACATAGCGACATCGCTGTTTCGTCACCATTTTCTGTGACGTAACAGCGACCTTGTTTGTCGCTGTTATGATCGCTGCTTATCTGTCAAACACAGCGACGCAGCAGAGATCATAACGTCGCTACATGTGCAGAGAGCAGGGAGCCGCGCACACTGCTTACCGCTGGCTCCCTGCTCTCCTAGCTACAGTATACATCGGGTTAATTACCCGATGTGTACTGCAGCTACATGTGCAGAGAGCAAGGAGCCGGCACTAGCAGCAAGAGCGGCGGACGCAGGTAACGAAGGTAAAGATCGGGTAACCAGGGAAAGGTCTTCCCTTGGTTACCCGATGTTTACAGTGGTTACAGCTTTCTGCAGCTGCCAGACGCCGGCTACTGCTCCTGCTCGCTTCATTTCGTCGCTCTTTCGCTGTCACACACAGCGATGTGTGCTTCACAGCGGGAGAGCGTCGACGAAAAAATGAAGCAGGACATTCAGCAACGACCGGCGACCTCACAGCAGGGGCCAGCTCATTGCTGGATGTCACACACAGCAACAGGACGTCGCTGCAACGTCACAGAAAATGGTGACGTAGCAGCGACGTCGTTGCCGTCGTCGCTGTGTGTGACACCACCTTTAAGGGTGCTTTGCTGAGACATCGCTAGTGATCTCGTTAGTGATGTGACACACCAGATTGCAGATGCGGTCTGCTGAGATCGCACATAGGTCGTTTTTATAGCGCCGGTCACATGTGTGATCTCGGCAGATTGCATCTGCGATCTGGCGTTTTAAATCGCTAACGAGATTGCTAGCGATGTCGCAGTGTGTTAAGCACCCTTTAAAGGGAATCGGTCACCAGGTTTTTGCTCCCCCATCTGAGAGCAGCATACTGTAGAGACAGAGACCCTGAGTCCGGCGAAGTGTCACTTGCTGAGCTGTTTGCTGTCATTGTGATAAGATCAATGTTTTCTCTGCAGCTGATCTAGCAGTTATACAGAGCTCATGAATATGCTGGACTACCTGGCAGCAGACCAATGATATCTAAAGCTGATTAAACAGTGATGTTTTCTAAACTACACTAACCAGACCAGTAAGTATTAGAAAAAATAGCAGGAACGTCCTAATCTCATAGTGTGAGCTGGTGCATACTGAACATGACATACCATATTCAAAAATAGCAGCTGCAGTCAAGTAAAAGAAGGAGAAAAAACAAGAATGTAGATGGTGAATATTGGAATGTGAATACACATTACTGCTAAGAAAACATGACAATTTCTTTGAGAAATATGAGTTACTTAGCAAACAAAAGGTGGCCAAATTTACCTGTGCCCAGATATATTTTTGAATACAGCCCAGTAAGTGACACATCGCTGGAATCAGGATTTCTGCCTCTACATTATGCTGCTCTCAGATTAGGTGTCAGAAACCTAGTGACAGATTCCCATTAAGACCACCAAACACATTACATGGTGGTCTGCCACGTTCAGCTGGCAGCCATCTCGGTCGAGTGCTCCTGTGTTACCTAAGAGGGGCCTTCGCCGTGGCTGGTATCACTCATTATCAGGAGAGTATACAATTGGCAATCGAAAAATCGTACAAGCTGGATCAATATTTCCCCTTAAACAATAAATTGTGTATAGCATACAAATTAAACTGTTGTCCAAACCTGTCAATGTCATACAATAGTCTAGTATGTATGGGGGGAGCTCTAAAAAACCAATCCAGCATTTTGTTTTCTGTTTTTTTTTTTTTTTATTTCAGCACTGGAGTGACGCTTTACTAAGGCCCCTGCCCCGTCATAAACTTGCCTTTTGGCGGCTTCACCTTTTACAGACGTCGGTCCATCCGGGCCATCTTATGCCCAAGACTTGATTAGCCAGAAGTCAGAACTTGTGTTACAAGATCTGAAAGCATCTCTGAGGCCAGTCTGAGATTCTCATAGCAATGTATTGAGTGTGACCTCCGATGCTCCATGAAACACTGGAGCTGCCGGCAGGTCACAAGTCGCCGGAGATTGACCGGAGTGGAGGTGATAAAAGTGCATTTAAAATGCTGCAGTGGTGCTTTAAACTCTTCAAAGCCGATGTATGACCAAATCGAAGTTTCCCTTAGCATGTTGACAAGTAGTGAATTTAATCTATACATAGGAGCACAAAGACGTGTCGTACAGGGACTTGCCATCTGTTGACCACCACTGTAAGGAGCACCACTTACTGGCCCTATTACTAAGGACAGCGATGGGTCGCTCACATACATTATACTATGCTTTCACTAAGAAAACTATTTTGGTTCTATCGATGTTTGGCTCCTCCCAGCATTGCTCCAAGTGATTGACAGGTCTCTCCCATTGAGAGACCTGTCAATCACCTGGAGGGGCGCTGTAACAAGCAGACACTGGAGGCAAAGCCAGACTAGTCTTATCTATGGCAATGGTGTCTGGCTGATCTTGGTACACGAGGTCAGTAGTTTCCTGCCATGCTTTGCAGTGAATAGCCTATGACAAACACCAGGAATCAGCAGTGGACACTTCTAGGTGGACCCAGGGAAGGTGAGAACAGCACAGTTTGGTGCTTTTTAACAAACTGCAGCTGGGGCATAACATTCCCTGAATGGGGACAACCTCACTAATGCATTCCCTAGACGACAATTAGCATTATTATTTTTAATTGGTAAGTTATTAACACAGGTTGAAAAGACTCAACCTCCGGCCAATTTTACAATATCTATTGCTAGATTATTAACATCCCATATTTATATACCTTTTGATCTTCTAGTTCCTGCTCCTTTAACAATCGCTCCAAGTCACTCATGTCGTTATGTCTGAAGTACTTTATGTTGCTTCTTGACGCTTGCAGCCCCTTCTGAATAGCAAAGCATGCAGCTTCATCCCTGGGAACACAAAAGAACCGCGCTCACTAACACAGCATAACCCCTTTGGCTGTACTATGGCTCCCCAGCCTTCCGACACATTTAATGTGTAATATAGTAACACCCCTGTGAAATTTACATCAGGTCATTAATCAAATCTCATAGAATCTAGGAAAAATGGCTATAAACAACGCTAATGGTGATACATGGAGATGTCACAAACCGTATGTGGGTCAACCAAGTGCCTGAAAGCACAAGAGATCCAACTTTACACCATGAACTTACTCTTTGTCTATCCTAGTAAACTTTTCTATTAAAGCTGGGGAATGTAAAGTTTTTGGCAGCTTACGTCTCTCCCTGCACTGGATCAGTATCAGTCTATATTAAAATATATTTGGGGGTTTAGGCTGTACGGATCTGCACACATGGTTTCAGTCATATAGAAATAAAAATAATAACTTTGCCCCAGAGCGTCACAGCTGCACTCCAGTAATAAAAGGGCATGCTACAATGTAAGAAAAACAAGAGGCAAGGTACACGCTTCCATAGGAAAATGCAGGAGCTGCGGCTCAGAACGACACGGAGGCAGCCGAGGCAAAATACATCACTCCGAATCTAGAAGAGAGTGCACCCATCCTACAGGATATGTCATAAATGTGACCTGGGGGCAGGTCCCAACAATGGGACCTGCAACAGTGAAGAAATAGGCCTGGGCGTGCAGCTGTCAGTGTGGAGGTGGTGGGAGAATGGTGCCTGGGTTCAACCAACAGCTCCACACCCTTATAGTAAGGCTATGTGCGCACACAGCGTTTTTTTGACGCTGCGTTTTTGGCGGCAAAAACGCACCCGCTGCAAAAACGCACCACGAAAAAACACATGCGTTTTTACCGCGTTTCGGTGCGTTTTTGGCTGCGTTTTTCCAATGCATTGCATGGGTGAAAAACAGTAAAACGCAGGAAAGAAATGACATGTCCATTTTTTCTTTTAGCTCAAAAATGCAGCTAAAAAAAAAAAAAAGTTGAGTGCGGACAGCAAAAATGAAAAGTCACAGACTTTGCTGGGGAAGGAAGTGCATGCAGTTTTGAGCCCAAAAACGCACCCGAAAAACGCGCAAAAACGCTTAGTGCGCACATAGCCTTAAGTGTATGAATCCGCTCCACTAATGATCCAAGACTAACCTCCTCTGTAATCCCAACAGCCCTCTCCTCTATGGGTATGTGCACATGGCGTCTTTTTTCGACCCAGTGTTTCCAAATAGTTTTTGAAGCAGAAGAGTTTTCAGAAAAACATTTATGGTGCTTTTCCTAAAGTGTCTTCTGTATCATCCTTTTATTTTAGCAGCGTCTTTGCTGTTAGGATCTTATTTTACAAATTTATTTTCTTTAGAAGTTACACAAGATCTCGTTTTGACATATAGTATATGTGCATTATTTTTAACTATTATTGAGTGCCTTTTCAGGCGGGTTCCAGACAGAATCCCCTGCAAAATGACATCATATAAACATATCCTAAGACTTTTCTCATGCTGCACTAGCTATCTGAAATGCACTACACTAGAGAAGGCCAATATACAGTAGCCATAGTTTTAAGCATGCCCTAAAAATACATCATTGTAGGCAAGCCGGTCACATCACCTCACTAACTTTACTCATTTGTCTCTTCCTATTAGTTCACAGAAACAAGTATCGTTATCAGTTCCCAAATCGTTTCTTGCACTCAGTAGCATTTCACATTAGTGAATACATATATACTGACTGGTCATTGGATCATGCAGCTTTACATGTATAACCAAACTTATTAGAAAGATGGCTGGATCATATACTCTTTGTGTGGCCCCCATTTCCTTAAAGGGAACCTGTCAGGTCCAATATGTACCCAGATCCACGAGCAGTTCTGGGTGCATATTAGTAATCCCTGCCTAACCGTCCCTGTATCTAGTGTCATAGATAAAGAGATCTTTAGAAAAGTATTTCTAAAGATCTCATATCGTATGCTAATGAGCACGGGGACTAGTCCCTTGGGTGTTACTTCCCCTGGCTAGTCGGCTCCATTAGCATGTTAGTACGCCCCTGTGGGTGTACTAACATGCTAATGAATGTTCAGCGTCAGAGGATGATCTCACTCACCTCTCCGCTGCCATCGCCGCCTGACACTGGATTTCAGCTCAGTGCGCATGACCCCGGGAGTTTGGGTCATGCACACTATGAAGCCGGGTGTACGCTTCAAACTCATGTAGTGCGCATAACCGGAAGTCCGGGATCATGTGCACTGATCTGAAGACTAGGAGTTAAACGTGATGGCAGCGGAGAGGTGAGTGACATCCTCTGAGGCTGTGCATTCATTAGCATGTTAGCACACACACAGGGACGTAGTAACATGCTAATGGAGCCGACTAGCCAGGGAGGGGACTAGTCCCTTCGCTCATTAGCATACGATATAAGATCTTTAGAAATACTTTTTGTAAAGATCTGTTTATCTATACTAGTGTATACAGGAACGGTTAGGCAGGGGTTAGAAATATGCACCCAGAACTGCTCGTAGTTCTGGGTGCATATTGGACCTGACAGAACCACAAGCAGTTCCCGTCCCTGCATCTAGTAGCATACATAAAGGGATCTGTAGAAAAAGTATTTCTAAAGTATTTCTAAAGATCCCCTATGATATGCTATTGAGCGCAGGGACTAGTCACAAGGGCGTGATTATCCCCCCCGAGTAGTCCGCCCTCTTAGTATGTTAGCACACCCACAGGAGTGTGCTAACAAGCTATTCAATGCCCAGCATCATTAGCGGTGATGTGAGTACCTGTGTCCATTATCACCGCCTCAGATGCCGGCCTTAGGGTCAGTGCGTATGATCCGAATGCCAGGCACTTCTGGTCATGCGCACTACGAATCCAGGTACACGCGTCCTGACATCAGAGAGGTCTAGTGCACATGACTGGAAGTGCCAGGCATTCTGATCATGCGCACTGTTAGTGAGCACAGCGTCTGAGACGGTGATACCGGACAAAAGTACGCACATTACCACTGATGATTCTGTGCAATGGGCACGGGGGTGTGCTAACATGCTAAGAGGGAGGCCTAATCCGGGAGAAATTCACAGCTTTGTGACTAGTCCCTGGCCTCAATAGCATATCAAAGAATCTTTAGAAATACTTTTTCTACAGATCCCTTTATCTGTGCTACTATATACTATAGGCTGGGACAGTTAGGCAAGAATTTGCAGTATGCAGCCAGAACTGCTTGTGGCTCTGGGTATATGTTGCACCTGACAGGTTCCCTCTAAGCTCTTCAGTTTTCATTTGTATTAGAGAATTATATTTGCTCTGCAATGTCTGTACATGTGTCCTCCAAATTGTTAAGAGCTGCGGTATATGGGGGTTAGTCAGAAATATTTTCATTTTTTACTACGTACATTACACTCGCATTCTCAATTTATATATCTGTCTACTTATATAATTAGACCCACAATACATAGATTCATACAGAACAGTAGTACAGAGGTATTTACATATTTTTGATAAAATGGGAGTTTGTGTAATAGCAGTAAAATATGGGACAAAAGCCGTAGGACTTGATTGGATTGCCTGGAAGTAAACTGATGAGGAAGACAGGAGTCTTTGAATGATCCTTTAAGATGCATTAACTGTTGTTTGAGCAATAGTGATCTCTCTAAATGATTTAGCAACAAGGAGAAAGTGGATTGAGTTACAAAGTGAAAATACAGGTTAGCGCCGTTAGTCAGATTCCCCACTGATACAGATAGTCTCCGCAAGACTTCTCTTCCTGGAAGAAGCATCACTACTATAGCAGGATGAATTAAACAATACTAAGCAGAATATTAACATTAAGAAGTCTCAAAGTGAAAAAACAAACCAATCTGATTCGGGCACCTGATAACGCCCTCTCAAAGATATTTAAAGTGGCATTGTCACTATCTTAAAATTGCTTTACTTAGCATGAAAATAAATATAAAATTGACTTGCTGTTCTATCTGCTGTCATTCTCCTGCAATGAGAGTTTTTATCTAGATTTGTGGACTGTAGCTACTGTGCAAAAAGGTTACCTCCTAACATACCAGCCAGTTCTCTACTGCCCATTGATTTTTACACAGCAGTTAGCTGCTCAACTCCCTCTCATCTTCTGAAGAGATGCAGTTATAAATCGCCAGCCTAAAAGCAGCTTTTGGAGCATGCCTGCTAATCCCAACTCTCTGATCTTGGAGCTGTGTGCATGTTCAAATGCCCAGTTATCTTAATGTCTAAATCCTGCGATAGCAGTAGAAGCTTCAGAACAAACCACTTTTGGCGGAATGTGTTACAGCAGAACTTGTGGGGAGCTTCATAGTTCTATTATAATTTTGCTACTCACCAGAACGGTCACTCAAGGAGAAGAGGCCGCTTCACCAGAAACCAAGAAGTAAGGAGACCAAAGTGCTATAGCTCAAAAGAGAACTTGAGAATACCCCTAAAGCTCAGAAACAGCCAACTTTTATAAGCGGTGAACCCTGTGTGTAACTAATGACAAGGAATCCTAAGTCTTCATTGTCACACGCAAATTTAGCCACGAGTGGAACCACTATTCACCTAAATTACCAGGATTTTCATGAAACAATTCCATCCACAGACTGTAAACTGATTATACAACATTTATATACTCGTATGTTAATCAAAAGCAGAAACTGAATGTGTGTTCTATATATACCTGTAAAACCAGTATGCCCAATATATCTAAAGGGCATGGAGACCAGAGACCAATAAGAATCAGGTTTGCCACACTTGTCAGATGACAATAGCAATTTAACCCCAATAATTAGAGCATTCAAAGCAACTAATTGGAGAAAGCAGAGAGGCACTTTGTTTTTTCTCGATGCTGTACGGAGCCCAATGATCCGCCACAAATAGGTCAAGAAACAACCTCTTTAAAGGGTCGGATTGCTGTATAAACTTTTATTTAGACATTATAGGTAACTGCAGGCTTGAAGAGATGCTTTCTGAAATAATAGCAAAAACATTTACTGATTCAATTGAGCAGTGTGGTTCAATAGTGAGGACGTGAACAATTTTTGGTCATTTAATTATTTGCTTAAAGCCGAGAAAATGAACTGAAGAACTAAACTGAGCGCTTACAGAATACTACTAACTGGTCATTAGATGTAGAAGCGTGGAAACACAACACAAATACTTCATACTTACACAAACACTATGTCTCCCCGCTTTGAGTAAGCTGGAATAGCACTTGCAATGGTGGCAAATCCATAAGAATAAATGATTGCTTCTTCTGTCCTCATAAACTTGGCTAGTCTTTCTTCTAGTTCCAAATGTACATCTGCAAAAAAGTTTGTGAAGGGGTTAAGTAGTGTGGTCAGCCGCACCCACAGAAAAGTGTGGCAAACATATGTGGACCCTCCATAAAACAACGTGAAGTAAACACATCTGAAGAAGTAGTGGTGGCTTTGAAATAGGTTTGTTCAGAATCCTCACATTTTGAGCAAGAGCGCATATTGTCCTTTAATCTTGGGGCATTGATGTCTCAGAATTCGGGTCACAACAGAGCTTTTATTTTTTCCCATCCAATACCATCTACATCAACTCTGAAAACAGCTGTGGGCCCTTGCTGGGACATTTACAGGACTCCAATAGAAGTGAGTGGAGAGGGGCGCACAAGTGCGGTCATCTGTCTTCATAGGGGTACGAGACGAGGTTCTGTTTGTCCAAAAGGTGGAACCTGCATCTATCAGGCATTTATGGTCTATCCATATAATATGCTACAAATATTTAGAGATAGAAATACCCCTTTAAAAGGGAACCTGTCAGGTCCAATATGCCCCCAGAACCATGAGCAGTTCTGGGTGCATATTGCTAATCCCTGCCTAACCGTCCCTGTGTACACTAGAATAGATAAAGGGATCTTTGGAAAAGTATTTCTAAAGATCCTTAATAATATGCTAATGAGCGCAGGGACTAGTCACAAGGGTGTTAGATCCCTGGGCTATCAATGAATAGAGCTGGCAGCACTCACTTGATCCAACGTTGCTTTATTGCAGAAGTGTATATATCAAACAGGCAAACAGGGGGAGGTGCGGGGGAGGGGGCACGCTGGACGACAGCACCGTTTCGCACCACTGAGGGCACTTACACGAGGGTGGACTCGTGGAAGCGCCATCAGTGGTGCAAAACGGTGTTGTCGTCCAGCGTGCCCCCTCCCCCGCACCTCCCTGTTTGATGTATACACTTCTGCAATAAAGCAACTTTGGATCAAGTGAGTGCTGCCAGCTCTATTCATTGATGAACTTTTGGATCTTATGCTATGGCGACAGCACAATGGATCTTTGCAATCCTCCTAGCGGTCAATCAAACGTGAGTGGGAAGCAGTGGAATACAAGTGATTCCTTTCAAGTAAAGACGGACTTTTGCTCCGTGAAAATACATCGGCGTTACACGTGGTAAGCCGTGCCCGGTATTCATCCTTATCTTATTTACATCCCTGGGCTAGTCGGCCCCCTTAGCATGTAAGTACACCGCTGTGGGTGTACTAACATGCTAATGAATGTGCAGTGTCAGAGGCATGGTCGCTCTCACGTCTCTGCTGCCACCGCGCCTGACGCTGGATTTCAGCTCCGTGCACATGATCAGAAGTCCCGGACTTCCAGTCATGCACACTATGAAGCAGGTCTACAGGTCCCGGCTTCAAACTGGTGTAGTGCGCATGACGGGAAGTCAGAGGACAATCTAATCGTGCGCACTGAGCCGAAAACCAGCGGTGGCAGCAGAGGTGAGAGCGACCATGCCTCTGACGCTGCGCATTAATTAGCATGTTAGCACACCCACAGGGGTGTACTTACATGCTAAGGAGGCAGACTAGCCAAGGGAAGTAACACCCTTGAAACTAGTCCCTGACCTCAATAGAATATTATAAAGAATCTTTAGAAATACTTTTCCTAAAGACCTCTTTATGTATGCTACTAAATACAAGGACCGTTATGCAGGGATTAGCAATATGCATCCAGAACTGCTCATGGTTCTGGGTGCATATTGCACCGGACACAGACAGGTTCCCATTAAATAAACCATATTCCAATATTAACTCTAGTAATGTCGCACCCCTCTGGCTCTTGGTAGCACAACAGATCCATGGAGCAACACCCATCAGAATATTTGACATAAATCTCTAAGGCATGTAAAAAGATAGTGAAGATCAAGGACATACTTTAAAAATGAATAGCTAGTAATAAAATGAATCAATGTTAATCACGAGCCAATCAATTTCCAGTTCAGCGGTCACGTTAGTCAGCGACCAGTGGCGGGAGCACTGCGAACTGTCTCCTACTTGCTGGAGTCCCCGCCACCCTTTCTAATTTGTAGATCCAGAGCGATGTCATGTATGTGTCACACCATTGCGATAATGTGAACCTGAAAATAAGAGGATCCGGGGATTCTGGCAAGGAGGGGGAGGTGCACATTTCTCACATCCGGGGGCCACAGAATACTGACAAGGCAGCTACTCATCTCTAATCACTAGTAGAGAAAAATTAAAAAACTAACAAAAATTACATAATAGCAGATATTCACTGCAGTACAAGACACTAAATAAAATCTATACAACATTACACTGTATTTACAAGGTAAGTGTAAGAATTAGGTTGTTCCCACTGATCCGAAAAGTAAGAAAAGACTGCCCTCTAATGGCCATTTGAAATATCACAGACAAGTATAGCATAGAATCGACAGAAGATGGGCAGTAGTATAAAATTGTGATATATGGAAGAAATCTAAAAGTGAAAATGGCTGCCTGAAGAGGACAACCTCTGTCTATAGGCACTAAGCAGACTCTAGACATTACAGATGTGGATCCATCCTTCAGCAATGCAGCAGTGCCATAAGTAGGCAATGCAGGGTTGTGCTATCATGCCATGATAAACATGATACAATTTCACCCCCACAGGTCATCTACTTACCAAATGTACCATAAAACCCTCTCGGGCCACATGTTCCAACACCGTACTTTCTAAGCGAAGCCAAAGCTGCACTCTGCAAATAAAATAATGCGGGGTTCATCATCAACACTTACATATAACAATAGCTACTAATGCTTTCCACATTGATTCTGTAAATGGAATCAATATAGAATTATAGTGAATCTGTCAGCAGGGCTTAGAGATTTAATCCGAGGCCCTCATTCCTGATGTATTACTTACTGGGGTACTTACTGCAGTTTTGATCAAATCATGTGTTTCTCTGCTGCACATCTAGCAGTTCTGTGAAAGCTGAGCCTTGGATAACCCCACCACTGATTGACAGCTTTCTGTGTACAGAGTGGGGGCGGAGTTACACAGAGCAGGAGGACTACATGTCACAAGACATCTAGTCCTCTAGTGATAATCTCCTGCTAATAAAACACTGGATTTATTGAAACAACAAGCAGCAGTCCTGGAATCCGAAGTCTCTGCACCTACATTATGCTGCTCTCGGATTAAGTGGAAAAAACCTGCTGAGACATTCCTCTTAGAGTGTAATCACATATTTCTCATTTATTTATTTTTTTTAATTAAAAGGGGCTTTTCTGTTTGTTTTTACTAGTTATGAGCGAATCAATTAAAGAAAAAAGAAAAAAAAAGCCGCATGTGGTTCCTTTTATTTTGATACGCAGCCAAGATAAGGGCACGGCTGGGGCTGCAGCCTGTAACCGTGGGCTTTATTTGTGCTGGGAATCAATATGGAGGAACCGTATGCCAATTTTTTAAGTTTATTTAAAACTTTCTGTCATGCGCACTACATGAGTTTGAAGCCAGGGCGCGTACACCTGGCTTCATAGTGCGCATGACTAAAAGTCCAGGATCACGTGCACTGTACCGAAATCCAGGAGTCGAATGCGATGGCAACAGAGAGGTGCGTGAGATCATCCTGTGACGCTACACATTCATTAGTATGCCCACAGGGGTGTGCTTACATGCTGAGGGGGCCAACTAGCCAAGGGAACTAATGCCCTTGCAACTAGTCCCTGGCCTTACTAGCATATCATTTGGGATCTTTAGAAATACTTTTTCTCTTTATCTATGCTACTATAGGCTGGGACGGTTAGGCAGGGATTAGCAATATGCAGCCATAACTGCTCGTGGTGCTGGGTGCATTTTACACCTGACAGGTTCCCTTTACGCTTTGTGAGAATTGCAATATTTCATTAATTTCATTTAAACATAGATTTTAAAATTAAACATTAAAGCATCTGGTAATTATGGCAAGACACATTCCCTTTAAGAACATTCCACACTTGAATGAGAACTTTCCAAGTATATGAGGGTCAGAGGACACTTACTTCCACCATCTTTTGACAACTTTAACCCCTTCACTGGTTTTCACCTTCATGACCAGGCCAATTTTTTGCAATTCTGACCAGTGTCAATTTGACAAGTTATAACTCTGGAACAAGTTAATGGATTCCAGTGACTCAGATTATTTTTTTCCGAGACATATTGTGCTTCATGTTAGTGGTAAATTTAGAACGATATTCAGGACGATATTTTTAGGTTTTATTTGTGAAAATATCGGAAATTTACCAAAAAGTTTGAAAATTTTAAAACTTTGAAATTTTATGCCATTATACGGAGAGTGATGTCACACATAATAGTTACTAAATAACATTTCCCACGTGTATACTTTACATCAGCGCAATTTTTGAAACAATTTTTTTTTAGTTAAGAAGTTAGAAGGGGTCAAAGTTCATCAGCAATTTCTCATTTTCCAACAAAATTTATAAAATCTTTTTTTTAGAGACATCTCATTTGAAGTGATACAGAGTCCTTAGGTGACAGAAAATACCCAAATGTGACCCCATTCTAAAAACAGCACCCATCAAAGTACTCAAAACCACATCCAAGCAGTTTATTAACCCTTTAGGTGCTTCACAGGAATTAAAGCTATGTGAAAAGAAAAAAGAAGGGAATTTTGTTACTTACCGTAAATTCCTTTTCTTCTAGCTCCTATTGGGAGACCCAGACGATTGGGTGTATAGCACTGCCTCCGGAGGCCACACAAAGCATTACACTAAAAAGTGTAAGGTCCCTCCCCTTCTGGCTATACACCCCCAGTGGGATCACTGGCTCACCAGTTTTAGTGAAAAAGCAAGAAGGAGGAAAGCCAAGAACTGGTTTAAACAAATTCACTCCGAAGCAACATCGGAGAACTGAAAACCATTCAACATGAACAACATGTGTACCCGAAAAACAACCAAAAATCCCGAAGGACAACAGGGCGGGTGCTGGGTCTCCCAATAGGAGCTAGAAGAAGAAGGGAATTTTGTTACTTACCGTAAATTCCTTTTCTTCTAGCTCTTATTGGGAGACCCAGACGATTGGGTGTATAGCACTGCCTCCGGAGGCCACACAAAGCAATTACACTAAAAAGTGTAAGGCCCCTCCCCTTCTGGCTATACACCCCCAGTGGGATCACTGGCTCACCAGTTTTAGTGCAAAAGCAAGAAGGAGGAAAGCCAATAACTGGTTTAAACAAATTCACTCCGAGAAACATCGGAGAACTGAAAACCGTTCAACATGAACAACATGTGTACCCGCAAACAAACCAAAAATCCCGAAGGACAACAGGGCGGGTGCTGGGTCTCCCAATAAGAGCTAGAAGAAAAGGAATTTACGGTAAGTAACAAAATTCCCTTCTTCTTCGGCGCTCTATTGGGAGACCCAGACGATTGGGACGTCCAAAAGCTGTCCCTGGGTGGGTAAAGAAATACCTCATGTTAGAGCTGCAAAGACAGCCCTCCCCTACGGGGAGGCAACTGCCGCCTGCAGGACTCTTCTACCTAGGCTGGCGTCCGCCGAAGCATAGGTATGCACCTGATAATGTTTGGTGAAAGTGTGCAGACTCGACCAGGTAGCTGCCTGGCACACCTGTTGAGCCGTAGCCTGGTGTCGCAATGCCCAGGACGCACCCACGGCTCTGGTAGAATGGGCCTTTAGCCCTGACGGAACCTGAAGCCCCGCAGAACGGTAGGCTTCAAGAATTGGTTCTTTGATCCATCGAGCCAGGGTGGCCTTAGAAGCCTGCGACCCCTTGCGCTTACCAGCGACAAGGACAAAGAGTGCATCCGAACGGCGCAGGGGCGCTGTGCGGGAAATGTAGATTCTGAGTGCTCTCACCAGATCTAACAAATGTAAATCCTTCTCATACCGATGAACTGCATGAGGACAAAACGAAGGCAAAGAGATATCCTGATTAAGATGAAAAGAGGATACCACCTTCGGGAGAAACTCCTGAATGGGGCGCAGCACTACCTTGTCCTGGTGGAAGACCAGGAAGGGAGCCTTGGATGACAGCGCTGCCAGCTCAGACACTCTCCGAAGAGATGTGATCGCTACCAGAAAAACCACTTTCTGTGATAGCCTAGAAAGTGAAACCTCCCTCAGAGGCTCGAAGGGCGGCTTCTGGAGGGCAACTAGTACCCTGTTGAGATCCCATGGATCTAACGGTCGCTTGTACGGGGGTACGATATGACAAACCCCCTGCAGGAACGTGCGCACCTTGGAAAGTCGTGCTAGACGCTTCTGAAAAAAGACAGATAGCGCCGAGACTTGCCCTTTAAGGGAGCCGAGCGACAAACCTTTTTCTAACCCAGATTGGAGGAAAGAAAGAAGGATAGGTAATGCAAATGGCCAGGGAGACACTCCCTGAGCAGAGCACCAGGATAAGAATATCCTCCACGTTCTGTGGTAGATCTTAGCAGACGTGGGCTTCCTAGCCTGTCTCATGGTGGCAACGACCCCTTGGGATAAGCCTGAAGACTCTAGGATCCAGGACTCAATGGCCACGCAGTCAGGTTGAGGGCCGCAGAATTCCGATGGAAAAACGGCCCTTGGGACAGTAAGTCTGGTCGGTCTGGCAGCGCCCACGGTCGGCCGACCGTGAGATGCCACAGATCCGGATACCACGCCCTCCTCGGCCAGTCTGGAGCGACGAGTATGACGCGGCTGCAGTCGGATCTGATCTTGCGTAGCACTCTGGGCAAGAGTGCCAGAGGTGGAAACACATAAGGGAGCCGGAACTGCGACCAATCTTGCACTAGGGCGTCTGCTGCTAGAGCTCTTTGATCGCGAGACCGTGCCATGAAGGTTGGGACCTTGTTGTTGTGCCGAGACGCCATTAGATCGACGTCCGGCCTTCCCCATCGGCGACAGATTTCCTGAAACACGTCCGGGTGAAGGGACCATTCCCCTGCGTCCATGCCCTGGCGACTGAGGAAGTCTGCTTCCCAGTTTTCTACGCCGGGGATGTGAACTGCGGATATGGTGGAGGCCGTGGCTTCCACCCACATCATAATGCGCCGGACTTCCTGGAAGGCTTGCCGACTGCGAGTCCCGCCCTGGTGATTGATGTATGCCACCGCTGTGGAGTTGTCCGATTGAATTCGTATCTGCTTCCCTTCCAGCCACTGCTGGAAGGCTAGCAGGGCAAGAAACACCGCTCTGATTTCCAGAACATTGATCTGAAGGCTGGACTCCTGCAGAGTCCACGTACCCTGAGCCCTGTGGTGAAGAAACACTGCTCCCCACCCTGACAGACTCGCGTCTGTCGTGACCACCGCCCAGGACGGTGGTAGGAAGGATCTTCCCTGTGATAATGAGGTGGGAAGAAGCCACCACTGCAGAGAGTCCTTGGCCGTCTGGGAAAGGGAGACTTTCCTGTCCAGGGATTTTGACTTCCCGTCCCATTGGCGGAGAATGTCCCATTGAAGTGGACGCAGATGAAACTGCGCAAACGGAACCGCCTCCATTGCCGCCACCATCTTCCCGAGGAAGTGCATGAGGCGTCTTAAGGAGTGCGACTGACTCTGAAGGAGAGCCTGCACCCCCGTCTGTAGTGACCTCTGCTTGCTCAGCGGAAGCTTCACTATCGCTGAGAGGGTATGAAACTCCATGCCAAGATACGTTAGTGATTGGGTCGGTGACAGATTTGACTTTGGGAAGTTGATGATCCACCCGAACGCCTGGAGAGTCTCCAGTGCAAAATTCAGGCTGAGTTGGCATGCCTCCTGAGAGGGTGCCTTGACCAATAGATCGTCCAAGTAAGGGATCACAGAGTGTCCGTGAGAGTGCAAGACTGCTACCACTGCTGCCATGATCTTGGTGAACACCCGGGGGGCTGTCGCCAGACCAAATGGCAGAGCCACGAACTGAAGATGTTCGTCTCCTATCACGAAGCGCAGAAAGCGTTGGTGCTCCGTAGCAATCGGCACGTGAAGATAAGCATCTTTGATGTCTATTGACGCTAGGAAATCTCCTTGGGACATTGAGGCAATGACTGAGCGGAGGGATTCCATCCGGAACCGCCTGGCGTTCACATGCTTGTTGAGCAGTTTTAGGTCCAGAACGGGACGGAAGGAGCCGTCCTTTTTTGGAACCACAAAGAGGTTGGAGTAAAATCCTCGGCCCCGTTCCAGAGGGGGGACAGGGATCACGACTCCTTCTGCTCTTAGAGAGTCCACCGCCTGCAGCAGGGCATCTGCTCGGTTGGGGTGTGGGGAGGTTCTGAAGAACCGAAGTGGAGGCCGAGAACTGAACTCGATTCTGTACCCGCGAGACAAAATGTCTGTTACCCACCGGTCCTTGACCTGTGACAGCCAAATGTCGCAAAAGCGGGAGAGCCTGCCACCGACCGAGGATGCGGAGGGAGGAGGCCGAAAGTCATGAGGTAGCCGCCTTGGAAGCGGTTCCTCCATTTGCTTTCCTGGGGCGTGAGTGAGCCCGCCAGGAATCTGAGCTCCCTTGTCCTTTCTGAGTCCCTTTGGACGAGGAGAATTGGGGCTTGCCCGAGCCTCGAAAGGACCGAAACCTCGACTGCCACTTTTTCTGTTGAGGTTTACTTGCTCTGGGCTGTGGTAAGGAAGAGTCCTTACCCTTGGACTGTTTTATGATTTCAGCCAATGGCCCCCCCCACCAGTCTGTCTCTAGATAATGGCAAGCTGGTTAAGCATTTTTTGGAACCAGCATCTGCTTTCCAGTCCTTTAACCATAAGGCTCTGCGCAAAACCACAGAATTGGCGGCCGCCATAGAGGTACGGCTCGTAGACTCTAGGACAGCATTGATAGCATAGGTCGCAAACGCAGACATTTGCGAAGTTAGGGACGCCACCTGTGGCACTGCTGGATGCATGATAGCATCCACCTGTGCTAAACCCGCTGAAATAGCCTGTAGTGCCCACACGGCCGCGAATGCTGGAGCAAACGACGCGCCGATAGCTTCATAGACAGATTTCAACCAAAGGTCCATCTGTCTGTCATTGGCATCTTTAAGTGAAGCGCCATCTTCTACTGCGACTATGGATCTAGCCGCCAGCTTGGAAATTGGGGGATCCACCTTTGGGCACTGGGTCCAGCGTTTGGCCACTTCAGGGGGAAAAGGATAACGGGTATCCTTAGAACGTTTAGAGAAACGCTTGTCTGGATGAGCGTCGTGCTTTTGGATTGATTCTCTGAAGTCAGAGTGGTCCAAAAAGGCACTTAATTTACGCTTGGGATACAGGAAATGGAACTTCTCCTGCTGTGCAGCTGCCTCCTCTGCAGAAGGGGCAGGGGGAGAAATATCCAACAGCCTATTAATCGCCGATATAAGGTCATTAACCATGGCGTCACCATCAGGGGCATCCAGATTGAGAGGGGCCTCAGGATTAGACTCCTGATCACCGTCCTCAGTCTCATCACAGAGAGACTCTTCCCGCTGAGACCCTGAGCAGTGTGATGACGTCGAGGGTCTTTCCCAGCGAGCACGCTTAGGCTGCCTGGGACTGTCATCTGAGTCAGAGACTTCAGCCTGTGATGCTTGAGACCCCCTTGAAGTACGGATTAGTTCCAACTGAGGGGGACCAGTGAGCATAGCCACAGCAGTGTCCATAGTTTGAGGAACTGGCCTGGCCTGCAAGGTCTCCAGGATCCTTGTCATAGCCTCAGACATTTTATCAGCAAACACTGCAAAGTCTGTCCCCGTCACCGGGGCAGGGTTCACAGGCGTCTCTGCCTGGGCTACCACCACAATAGGCTCTGGCTGGCGAAGTGCCACTGGGACTGAACATTGCACACAATGTGAATCATTGGAGCCTGCTGGTAGATTAGCCCCACATGCAGTACAAACAGTGTACACAGCCCGTGCCTTGGCAGCCTTGCGTTTTGCGGATGACATGTTGCTGCGTCCTCAGAGCAGTACAGAGTGTCCAGCCAGAAGCGACCTTACAGTGCACTATATAAATATATATATATATATATATATGGTACCAATAAAGAAGTACACTAATATATATTACTGAGGCACTAGTGGGGCCTGCACTACTGTGCAGCTTACCACCCGCTTAGGAGCGGTGTGTGGTCGCCAGAAATCCCTCTAGTCTGGGTCTCCCAGAGCCTGCTGCCTCCTTCCAGCCAGATCGCATGTGTAATGGCTGCCGGCGTCCTTGTGGAGAGGGGGGGCGGGCCCTGGGCGTACACCGACGAAGAGCGGGAAGTCTGCTTCCCCTTGTGCCTAGTGAGAGGGCTGGAGCATGTAAATAAGGCTCCAGCCCTCGGCGCAGCCATTGAGCAGCGTCTTTCCTCTACCCTGATTGACAGGGTGGGGGCGGGAACGAAGCGGCGCTAGGCCGCAGAAGCCGGGGGCTAAAGTTAAAAACGCCGCCGCCGTACAAGCGCGGTCGGCGCCAAGCCCCCGGCGCACTACAAGTCGCAGCTGCGCCGCCGCTCCAGGAGCGGTCGGCGCAGTAGTTCCCAACACACAATCGTCACTCAGCAAAGCTGCAGTGACCTAACCCCCAGCGTACAGCGTCACTGTCCCCGGCGCACTATAACGCTCAGCAAGCCCTGAGAGTGTCCGTGCCTGCCGGGGACACAGAGTACCTGAAGTTGCAGGGCCATGTCCCTGAACGGCACTCCCGCTCCCAATCCAGCAGGTTCTATGGGTCTGTGGATGGAGCCCGGCCCCAGGGCTTGGGGGCCGGCAGGATCCCACTTCCACAGAGCCCCTCAGGGGGATGTGGAAGGAAAACAGCATGTGGGCTCCAGCCTCCGTACCAGCAATAGGTACCTCAACCTTACAAGCACCATCACGGGTGAGAAGGGAGCATGCTGGGGGCCCTATATGGGCCCTCTTTTCTTCCATCCGATAGAGCCAGCAGCTACTGCTGACTACAAACAGTGGAGCTATGCGTGGATGTCTGACCTCCTTCGCACAAAGCAGAAAACTGGTGAGCCAGTGATCCCACTGGGGGTGTATAGCCAGAAGGGGAGGGGCCTTACACTTTTTAGTGTAATTGCTTTGTGTGGCCTCCGGAGGCAGTGCTATACACCCAATCGTCTGGGTCTCCCAATAGAGCGCCGAAGAAAAGGAATTTACGGTAAGTAACAAAATTCCCTTCTTCTTCGGCGCTCCATTGGGAGACCCAGACGATTGGGACGTCCAAAAGCTGTCCCTGGGTGGGTAAAGAAATACCTCATGTTAGAGCTGCAAAGACAGCCCTCCCCTACGGGGAGGCAACTGCCGCCTGCAGGACTCTTCTACCTAGGCTGGCGTCCGCCGAAGCATAGGTATGCACCTGATAATGTTTGGTGAAAGTGTGCAGACTCGACCAGGTAGCTGCCTGGCACACCTGTTGAGCCATAGCCTGGTGTCGTAATGCCCAGGACGCACCCACGGCTCTGGTAGAATGGGCCTTCAGCCCTGATGGAACCGGAAGCCCAGCAGAACGGTAGGCTTCAAGAATTGGTTCTTTGATCCATCGAGCCAGGGTGGCTTTGGAAGCCTGCGACCCTTTGCGCTTACCAGCGACAAGGACAAAGAGTGCATCCGAGCGGCGCAGGGGCGCCGTGCGGGAAATGTAGATTCTGAGTGCTCTCACCAGATCCAACAAATGTAAATCCTTTTCATACCGATGAACTGCATGCGGATAAAAGGAAGGCAAGGAGATATCCTGATTAAGATGAAAAGAGGATACCACCTTAGGGAGAAACTCCTGAATGGGGCGCAGCACTACCTTGTCCTGGTGGAACACCAGGAAAGGAGCTTTGGATGACAGCGCTGCTAGTTCAGACACTCTCCGAAGAGACGTGACCGCTACCAGAAAGGCCACTTTCTGTGAGAGTCGAGAAAGTGACATCCCTCAGAGGCTCGAAGGGCGGCTTCTGGAGAGTAACAAGGACCTTGTTTAGATCCCACGGATCTAACGGCCGCCTGTACGGAGGTACGATATGACAAACCCCCTGCAGGAACGTGCGCACCTGAGAAAGTCGTGCTAGACGCTTCTGAAAAAACACGGATAGTGCCGAGACTTGCCCCTTAAGGGAGCCGAGCGACAAGCCCTTTTCCAACCCAGATTGCAGGAAGGAAAGAAAGACAGGTAACGCGAATGGCCAGGGAGATACTCCTTGTGCAGAGCACCAGGATAAGAAAATCTTCCACGTTCTGTGGTAGATCTTAGCAGAAGTGGACTTCCTAGCCTGTCTCATGGTGGCAACGACCCCTTGGGATAATCCTGAAGACGCTAGGATCCAGGACTCAATGGCCACACAGTCAGGTTCAGGGCCGCAGAATTCCGATGGAAAAACGGCCCTTGGGACAGTAAGTCTGGACGGTCTGGTAGTGCCCACGGTTGGCCGACCGTGAGATGCCACAGATCCGGGTACCACGACCTCCTCGGCCAGTCTGGGGCGACGAGTATGACGCGGCCGCAATCGGATCTGATCTTGCGTAACACTCTGGGCAAGAGTGCCAGAGGTGGAAACACATAAGGGAGCCGGAACTGCGACCAATCTTGCACTAAGGCGTCTGCCGCCAGAGCTCTTTGATCGCGAGACCGCGCTATGAAGGTCGGGACCTTGTTGTTGTGCCGAGACGCCATTAGGTCGACGTCCGGCACCCCCCAGCGGCGGCAGATTTCCTGAAACACGTCCGGGTGAAGGGACCATTCCCCTGCGTCCATGCCCTGGCGACTGAGGAAGTCTGCTTCCCAGTTTTCTACGCCCGGGATGTGAACTGCTGATATGGTGGAAGCTCTTTCCTCTACCCACATGAGAATTCGCCTGACTTCCTGGAAGGCTTGCCGACTGCGTGTCCCTCCTTGGTGGTTGATGTATGCCACCGCTGTGGAGTTGTCCGACTGAATTCGGATCTGCTTTCCTTCCAGCCACTGCTGGAAGGCTAATAGGGCAAGATACACTGCCCTGATTTCCAGAACATTGATCTGAAGGGTGGACTCCTGCTGAGTCCACGTCCCTTGAGCCCTGTGGTGGAGAAAAACTGCTCCCCACCCTGACAGACTCGCGTCTGTCGTGACCACTGCCCAGGATGGGGGCAGGAATGATCTTCCCTGCGTTAATGAGGTGGGAAGGAGCCACCATAGCAGAGAATCCTTGGCCGTCTGAGAAAGGGAGACTTTCCTGTCTAGGGAAGTTGTCTTCCCGTCCCACTGGCGGAGAATGTCCCATTGAAGTGGACGCAGATGAAACTGCGCGAACGGGACTGCCTCCATTGCTGCCACCATCTTCCCTAGGAAGTGCATGAGGCGCCTTAAGGGGTGCGACTGACCCTGAAGGAGAGACTGCACCCCTGTCCGTAGAGACCGCTGCTTGTCCAGCGGAAGCTTCACTATCGCTGAGAGAGTATGAAACTCCATGCCAAGATACGTTAGTGATTGGGTCGGTGCCAGGTTTGACTTTGAAAAGTTGATGATCCACCCGAAAGTCTGGAGAGTCTCCAGCGCAACATTCAGGCTGTGTTGGCATGCCTCTTGAGAGGGTGCTTTGACAAGTAGATCGTCTAAGTAAGGGATCACCGAATGTCCCTGAGAATGCAAGACTGCTACCACTGCCGCCATGACCTTGGTGAAAACCCGTGGGGCTGTCGCCAGACCAAATGGCAGAGCTACGAACTGGAGATGGTCGTCTCCTATCACGAAACGTAGAAAACGTTGGTGCTCTGTAGCAATCGGCACGTGGAGATAAGCATCTTTGATGTCTATTGATGCAAGGAAATCTCCTTGAGACATTGAGGCAATGACAGAGCGGAGGGATTCCATCCGGAACCGCCTGGCGTTCACATGCTTGTTGAGCAGCTTTAGGTCCAGAACAGGACGGAACGAGCCGTCCTTTTTTGGAACCACGAAGAGATTGGAGTAAAAACCTTGCCCTTGTTCCTGCAGAGGAACAGGGATCACCACTCCTTCTGCTTTTAGTGAGCACACCGCCTGCAGAAGGGCATCTGCTCGGTCGGGATGTGGGGAGGTTCTGAAGAACCGAGGCGGAGGACGAGAACTGAATTCTATCCTGTACCCGTGAGACAAAATGTCTGCTACCCACCGGTCTTTGACCTGTGGCAGCCAAATGTCGCAAAAGCGGGAGAGCCTGCCACCGACCGAGGATGCGGAGGGCTGAGGCCGAAAGTCATGAGGCAGCCGCCTTGGAAGCGGTTCCTCCGGTTGCTTTCTTGGGGCGTGACTGAGCCCGCCAGGAATCTGAGCTCCTTTGCTCCTTCTGAGTCCCTTTGGACGAGGAGAATTGGGTCTTGCTGGAGCCTCGAAAGGACCGAAACCTCGACTGCCACTTCCTCTGTTGAGGTTTGCTTGATCTGGGCTGGGGTAAGGAGGAGTCCTTACCCTTGGATTGCTTAATGATTTCAGCCAATTGTTCACCAAACAGTCTATCTACAGATAGCGGCAAGCTGGTTAAACATTTCTTGGAAGCAGAATCCGCTTTCCATTCCTTTAACCACAAGGCTCTGCGCAAGACAACAGAGTTGGCAGACGCAATTGAGGTACGGCTTGTAGAGTCCAGGACAGCGTTGATAGCGTAAGTCGCAAACGCAGACATTTGCGAGGTTAGGGACGCTACTCGCGGCACTGCTGGACATATGATAGAGTCCACCTGTGCCAGGCCAGCTGAAATAGCTTGGAGTGCCCACACGGCCGCGAATGCTGGAGCAAACGACGCGCCGATAGCTTCATAGACAGACTTTAACCAAAGGTCCATCTGTCTGTCATTGGCATCTTTAAGTGAAGCCCCATCTTCCACTGCAACTATGGATCTAGCTGCAAGCCTGGAGATTGGGGGATCCACCTTTGGACACTGGGTCCAGCGTTTGACCACGTCAGGGGGAAAGGGATAACGTGTATCCTTAAGACGTTTGGAGAAACGCTTATCTGGGTAGGCATGGTGTTTCTGGACTGATTCTCTGAAGTCAGCGTGGTCCAGAAAAGTACTCAGTTTAGGCTTGGGATACCTGAAATGGAACTTCTCCTGCTGTGCAGCTGCCTCCTCTGCAGAAGGGGCAGGGGGAGAAATTTCCAATAGACTATTGATGGCCCCTATAAGGTCATTTACCATGGCGTCACCATCAGGAGTATCCAGATTGAGAGCGGTTTCAGGATTAGACTCCTGATCCCCCTCCTCTGTCTCATCATGTAGAGACTCTTCTCGTTGAGACCCTGATCCGCGTGATGACGTGGAGGGTCTCTCCCAGCGAGCACGCTTAGGCTGCCTGGGACTGTCATCAGAATCAGAGCCGTCAGGCTGAGATGCCTGGGACCCCCTTGAAGCACGGATTAACTCCAACTGAGGGGGACCGGGGAACATTGCCGCAGCAGTGTCCATGGACTGAGTAACTGGCCTGGCCTGCAAGGTCTCTAGGATTTTTGTCATAGTGACAGACATCCTGTCAGCAAAAACAGCAAACTCTGTCCCCGTCACCGGGACAGGGTTCACCGGCGACTCTGCCTGGGCCACTACCACCATAGGCTCCGGCTGACGAAGTGGCACAGGGACCGAACATTGCACACAATGGGGGTCATTGTAACCTGCCGGTAGATTAGCCCCACAAGCGGCACAAGCAGCGTTCACAGCTTGTGTCTTGGCACCCTTGCGTTTTGCAGATGACATGTTGTCGTCTCCTCAGAGCAATAGGGGTATACAGCCAAGAAGCGACCTTACAGTGCAAAATATATATATATATATATATATATGGTACAGAGAAAAAAGTACACAAATATCACACTGTGGCACTAGTGGGGCCAGCACTTAAGTGCTGCTTACCGCCCGCTAAACGCGGGTGTGTGGTCGCCAGAAATCCCTTGTCTGGGTCTCCCAGAGCCTGTGTCCGTTCTCCAGCCAGACTGCATGTAGGAATGGCTGCCGGCGTCCTGTGGAGAGGGGCGGGCCCTGGGCGTGTGCAGACAAAGAGCGGGAAACCAGCGTCCCACTGTGCTCAGTGAGAGGGCTGGAGCATGTAAATAAGGCTCCAGCCCTCGGCGCTGAATAAACGTACAGCGTCTCTCCCTTGCCCTGAGTGACAGGGTGGGGGCGGGAACGAAGCGGAGCTAGGCCGCAAAAGCCGGGGACTAGATTTATAAGCGCCGCCGTCGTAAAAGCACGGTCGGCGCTAAGTCCCCGGCGCACTACAAGTCGCAGCCGCGCCGCCGCTCCAGGGGCGGTCGGCGCGGCAGTCCCCAACACATAAAGGCACTCAGACAAACTGTAGTGACTGTAACCCCAGCGCGCAGCGCTACTGTCCCCGGCGCACTAGCACACCCAGCAAGCCTGGAGTGTGCGCGGCCTGTACAAGCGGGGACACAGAGTACCTTCATGTCGCAGGGCCTTGTCCCTGAACGGTACCCAGCTCCGTATCCAGCAGGTTCCATGGGTCTGTGGATGGAGCCCGGCCTCAGGGCTTGGGGGCCGGTAAGATCCCACTTCCTCAGAGCCCCTCAGGGGGATGGGGAAGGAAAACAGCATGTGGGCTCCAGCCTCCGTACCCGCAATGGGTACCTCAACCTTAACAAACACCGCCGACATAAAGTGGGGTGAGAAGGGAGCATGCTGGGGGCCCTAGTATGGGCCCTCTTTTCTTCCATCCGACATAGTCAGCAGCTGCTGCTGACTAAACAGTGGAGCTATGCGTGGATGTCTGACCTCCTTCGCACAAAGCAGAAAACTGGTGAGCTAGTGATCCCACTGGGGGTGTATAGCCAGAAGGGGAGGGGCCTTACACTTTTTAGTGTAATGCTTTGTGTGGCCTCCGGAGGCAGTGCTATACACCCAATCGTCTGGGTCTCCCAATGGAGCGCCGAAGAAAATGAAAACTTTACTTTTTCTAACAAATATGTTAAATTTAGTCCCAAATTTTGCATTTTTACAAGGTTAACAAGAGAAAATGCACAAGTACAATTTTTTGTGCAATTTCCCCTGAGTACACCCATACCACACCAGTAGTGAAAATCTACTGTTTAGGTGCACGGCAGGGCTCGGAAAGAAATGAGCACTATTTGAATGCAAGATTGGCTCGAATCATTAGCGGACACCATGTTGTGTTTGGAGATCCTCTGATGTGCCTATACAGTGGAGCTCCCCCATAAGTGACCCCATTTTGGAAACTAGATCCCTCAAAGAATTTTTCTAGATGTTTGGTGAGCACCTAGTACCCACAGGTGCTTCACAGAATTTTACAACATTGAGCTGTGAAAATGAAAAAATAAAAACCAAATTTTCCTCCAAAAAAATGTTGTTTTCACCCCAAATCTTTCATTTTCAAATAGGGTAATAGAAAACAAATGGTACAATTGTGCAATTTCTCCTGAGTATGTCAATCCCCCATATGTGGTTAAAAACTACTTTAGTGGGTTTTCCTGGAGCTGGACGGACCGAGAATACCGAAGCAGTTACGTATTGTCAGGTTGGCGAGATTAATCTGGCGACCAGCCAAGAGGGTGGTGCATTCGAGGGTCTGGTGGCGGAACTCCCATTATGGGGGAATAGTCACTTCCCCACTCTGAGAGATCACCGCTCGGCACAGTTCTGAACCACTTATAATGTTCTTGTACTGGGAGATTTTTTTTTATCCTGGGAACCAACACCTTTAAATCCTTTGAACAAATTCAAGCTGAATACGGCATCCCAAGATCTCAATTCTTTAGAAATCTCCAGGTTCCCAAGGTGATTCAGTCTCACATGCAGAAAATTGGAACGAGGTGGCCGATATCATCACTCCCTATGATAGGTATTCTAAAATCAAAGGGACCTCAGGGTCTAATATCGGCTTTATATACTTACCTGTTGGCGGTAGCGGTGGAGTCGGGTCCTTTACCAGCCAAGGACAGATGGAAATTTCTAATTCCCTCTTTATAGGGGGAGGAATGGGTAGAAATACTGGAATCCTCGACTACAGTATCCACAATAAGTTGATTCAGTGCTATTTTGTCCACTAGGCATATCTCACTCCCACTCGCCTGTTTAATATGGGTCGCTCTCGTACGTCGGAATGCCCACAATGTCATCTCTCAGGGGCAAACTTTATACATATGATATGGAGCTGCCCAATTATATCCTCGTTCTGGCAGGGAGTGACTTCCCTGTTATCGTCGGTTTTGTCGATTCCTGTTTTGTGTGAACCCCTGGTGTGTCTGTTTGGAGTAATGGAGGAAGAGTCACTGTCCATGTACTGAGTTACTGTAACATTGCAAATGTCAGCTGTATTATGTTTGATATTGTTAATAAAACGAAGCTAGAAAAAACTACTTTTGTGGCACAGTGCAAAGTGAAGAAGGGAAGGAGCCCCATATTTGAGTTGAGATTTAGTTAGAATATTTTGCAGATTCCATGTAACATTGGCAGAGCCTCTGAGGTGTCAGAACAGCAGAAGCTCCCCCAAAAGGGACTACATTTTATAAACTGCACCCCCTCAATGAATTTTATCCATGGGTGCAGTGGGCATATTGATACCTCAAATTTCCAATTTTCACAAGAGGCGTAGGCAAAAAAAAAAAAAGAAAAGCCCCATAATGTACTACAGAATTTCTCCTGAACATGACAATACCCAACGTGACTGTATAAGTACCGTTTGGTCACACCACAGGGCTCGGTAGTGAAGGAGCACCATTTGATTTTTGTAGCACAGATTTTCCTAGAATAGTTTACGGACTCCATTTGCAGAGCAACGAAGTGCCAGAACAGCAGAAACGATTTTGTCTCTGGAAAACATCCACGGTGTCAAACGCAGTGAATGTTGCAGAATTCGCAACTGCAAATACGTCCTTGTCATGCCCAGTACATTGTAGTGCCCATACATTGTGCCCAGCTCGAGCTTCTAGAAACCTGCACCCAAAAATTAAGCGGGCTTACTCACCAAAATGCCAAACGGGGATATTAACTATGATTTTGGTCCATTGTGGTGCGCATAAGGCGCGGGGGGGGGGGGGGGATTTCTTTTTTGAAGGGGAAAGCCAAAGCATTTGTACAGAGCATTTGTACTACCAGCAACGTGAAAGCCCCCTATGTTTCCGTTAACATAACGGACCTGAGTGGGAACTTGTGTTTTTGTGGGCCGAGTTAAATGCTATTTGGTGGCGATTTTGGTACAAAACATTTTTGATGAGTTCACATTTAAAGCATGCTCTATGCTGAGCGCTTACAATAAGGGTTTCCATCTATATCTCCGAAATACATGATTCAGGTGAAGCCCCCGATGAATCCATTCACTATAATGAGGCAGCAGAGTTACTGCGGACTCTGTTTGGCCTCGGTTCAGCAGTGTCCATCTTTTCAAAAATTAAACAAAAGTGTTGTTGACTGCACTTTTGTGCACGTTATAAAAAGATGGACAGTGCTGGATCATAGACCAGACATGAGTTTACAGTGACTCCCTCCACTTCATTACAGTGAATTTTCCATTGGGAATCGTCTGAATCACGTTTTTCAAAGGTTTGCACGTAAACTCCGATGTAAGTGCTCAGCATAGAGCGCAGGATAAATATGAGCTGCAACTTACTACACTCTTTGGAATGCAGAATAAATAAACAGCAGTTGAAGAAACTGGCTTTATAGATTAATTTATTACTCCATACACCGTGCAGTATAAGTAATTAGGCTTTTTTTCCCCAGGTCTGTACGATTACATCGATACCAGGTTCATAACGGTTTTTGTTGGTTTGGCTACTATCATGCTAAAAAACGCTTTTTTAGCAAATAAAGGTTGTTTTGCATCACTAAATTTTGAAGCTACTGTATATTTTTAAGTTTTTCCTGGTACCATTATGGGCCACATAATATTTTTGGTTGCTTTCAATTCCGTTTTTTGTGAGGCAGAATCAAGAAAAACAGCAATTCAGGAATTGTTTTTTATGGGGGTTTTTATGCCATTCACCATATTATAACAATTAAAGACAGCTTTATTCTTCGGGTCAGTACAATTACAGTGATACCACATTTATATAGGTTTTTTTTATATTTTGACACTTTTACACCATCATTTTATTTCTTTTATGTTTAAAAGTTTTTCTGAGAGCTATTTTTCTTTATTTTTGAGCTGTATGGTGACTTTTTTTTCCTGGGATAAAATGACGTTTTCAGCTATAACATTTTTATTTTTATATATGACTTTCTGATCTGATTCTATTCCACTTTTTTGGCAGCTTCATGATGAAAAGACAGGCGAACGATGCGGTACCAAATGTGTATTTTTTTTAGGAAGACCACGGGGGAACACTATTCTCCTTAAGGAGACTTTTTTTAGGTAATTTATTTCTTTATGTTTTACACAAATATACATATTTATTGGATTTGTTCTTTTTATTACTTTTGTTCTTTATTCACATTTTTATATATATTTACAAGTTTTTTTATTTAGTCCCTATATGGGACATTACATTTTATTCCTCTGATCACTATAGATAATGTATTACACTGCACAATCATTGCAATACAATTTACTTTCCATTTCATACCCAAAGAAGCATCAGGGGTCATTGCTCCTGGCATAATCCCTGAGGCTTCCTGTAGCTTGGTGGTCATGATGACCACGGGTCATCATAGCAACGATCGGGCCCTCACGATTACATTGCAGGGGCACAGATTGGAAGAGAGAGGCAGCGCAATCTTTTTCCCAATGCCTGAAATACTACGATCAATATTGATTGCAGCATTTATGGGCTTAAACAGCCATGGACAGAGTGGAGACCATTGCTGGCTGTAAGGGCCGGGGCTCGATTACAAGATAAACCGAGCCCCGCGATTGCCATAACGAACTGGGTACAACCTTAGTGATTGCACTATAGAACTGACAGCTAGGACGTACCAATGTCAGAAAGAGGTTACGCAAGTTGTCGGGAGGCATTTAAATGGAATTTGTCACCAGGTTTGTTCCACCTAATCAAGGAGCTCAACAGTGATTTTATTAAAACTGCAGCAAGTAACCCCATAAATAACACATCGTTGAAATCAAAGTCTCTGCCCTACATCATGCTGCTCTCAGATTGTTCTGTAATGGTGACATTCTCTTTAAATTGTGAACCTTCCTCAATAGGGGTTTTTATTACATTTTAACTGAAAGTATGTTTGACCCAGTGGGCTAAACACCCGGCGGCTGAAATCATATCATGGCTGTAGCAGTCGTGTGACACCCAACCCCATCGGATATTGATGCCAGAAATCAGGTGAGCGGGTGGAGGGAGGATTAAGATACTAATGTGTCTATCAATTAATATTTTTAAAGAAAGAAAAAGAATTTGTATAAGATTCTGTCAAACTATTCTGCAGGAATATTACTACTTATGACATTCACATACTAAACAATGACAATAGAGATTGTTACAAACCTTAACCCTATGGTTATCAAGGAGGCCAAGGAAATTAAATGATGAAAAATTAATACATTCTTTCCCATTGACAACAATCTTGTGGCTTGGAGGGCTGTAAGACAAAAATATGCATTAAAATGACATGTAATACAGGGTCCAAACTAAAAGCATCTGGAGGAGCAAAATAAAAGGAATATACCTAATTCAGAACTAAAAGAAGACATTCCAGACCAATCATGTAACAGTCATGGCCAAAAGTGTTGGCACCCTTGAAATAGTTCCAGAAAATTAAGTATCTCTCCCAGAAAATTATTTGTACGCCTCATTCAAGGGAGCCAACAATTTCAGCCACAACTATCTGTCATTTAAAGGAGTCTTCCATCTCTAAAATTGTATTAATCTTTCATATAGAAGGCTCTAAAATAAAATGTATGGACATGCGACCAATGCAACCGATCACACCTGACAGTCACGTGCCCGTCTGGTCAGAAGAGGAATCATGGAGACCTTGGCAGGACTGGAAGAGAGGCAGTAGGGGGACCTTAAGGAGAGTAGGACTGGGATTTTGGGTTTTTTCCTCATTTTCTAAATAGCCATGTCAACAGACATATGAGAGCTTGTATTTTGTGGAACGAGTTGGGAGTTTCAAATTACACCATTCATTTACCCATATAAAGGAGAAAGTGTCAAAAAATACCAAGTGCAGTGAAATGGTGAAAAGAAGCAGTTTTGTCACTTTTTTAGGGCGTTAATTGTGAAGTGAAAGTTACCCAGTAATAGGATTCTCCAGGTCATTAGGATTGCAGTGATAACAAGCATGTAGAGTTTGTTTTTACTATTTTAGTGGCTTAAAAAAATTCAGAACTTTGTAAAAAAAAAAAAAAAATAATAAAAATATAACAAACAAAATAATTGGTGTTTCTGCCACCATTTTCCAAGACCCATAACTATAGTATGCGCATAGTATGTTTTGATTAGTAATGGGTGAACCCCCCAATGTTTGGGATCGTGAGACTCGCCCAAACGTTTTGTAAAGTTCGAGTTCAGGGTCTGAAGATAACGCAAACCTGCGTCCGAACCCCGAGATTGGACTTTACAGTTATAGGATGGGGCGGGTTTGTAAAAAAAAGAATATAGTTAATAATAAACATCGTCATTATACTTACCAGTCCCATGACGCATGCTGCAGACCCGCTCTCTCCCGGTCGCTTCTGCTGCCGGGTCCGATCATTAACTTCTGGCGGTATTCACTGCACTGCTTGTCACTTGGCAGTCTTTGGCTTTTTTCAGTCGTGTTCGCGGTGACATCAGGGTTCTCCCGAGTCCATGGATTAGCCATGGACTCGATTGAAGTTTGACTGTCACTGTCAGTGTTAGCCTGCTTCTCGCTCTGTAGAGACACTTGTCTATACAGAGTGATAAAGCAGAGCTAACATTGCTCTCCCTGTGGACTATGACGAACTAAGGATTTTTTTTATTATAAAGATGGAGTCTCAATGTTTTTTTTTGTTTTATGTTGAATAAAAAAAAAATGTTCTGTGTTATGTTTTTTTATTTTTTACTGTTTACTAGAAATTCATGGTGGACATGTCTAATTTGACATGACACCATGAATTTTGAGCTTAGTACCAGCTGAGAATACAAAGCTAGTAGTAACCCCTTTATCACCCAGCGTACCACCGCCATTAGGGAGAGCAATGTCAGCACTGCTAAATCGCTCCGTACAGACTAGCGCCTCTACAGAGCGAGAAGCAGGCTGACACTGACAGTCAAAGTTCAATCGAGTCCATGGCTAAACCATAGGGGTACTTTGCACACTGCGACATCGCAAGCCGATGCTGCGATGTCGAGCGCGATAGTCCCCGCCCCCGTCGCAGCAGCGATATCTTGTGAGTGCTGGCGTAGCGAACATTATCGCTACGCCAGCTTCACATGCACTCACCTGCTCTGCGACGTTGCTGTGGCCGGCGACCCGCCTCCTTCCTAAGGGAGCGGGTCGTGCGGCGTCACAGCGACGTCACACGGCAGGCGGCTAATAGCAGCGGAGAAGCGGAGATGAGCAGGATGTAAACATCCAGCCCACCTCCGTCCTTCAGCATTGCAGGCGGGACGCAGGTAGGAGATGTTCCTCGCTCCTGCGGCTTCACACACAGCGATGTGTGCTGCCGCAGGAACGAGGAACAACATCGTACCTGTCGCTGCACCGGCATTATGGAAATGTCGGACCCTACACCGATGATACGATAACAACGCTTTTGCGCTCGTTAATCGTATCAAAAAGGATTTGCACACTACGACATCGACTGCGACGAGGGATGTGCGTCACTTTCGATTTGACCCCACTGACACTGCACCTGCGATGTCGTAGTGTGCAAAGCCCGCCATAGACTCAGGTGAACAAAAGCCGAAAACTGCCAAGTGATGAGCAGTGCAGTGAATACCGCTGGAAGTTAATGATCGGACCTGGAAGCAGAAGCGGCCGGAAGGCAGCGGCTGAGCGGGCCTGCAGGACCGGTAAGTGTAATCATAATGTATAATGTGCTTTTTTTTTTACAGCCCCTGGACCCGAACTGTAATACAGGTTTCCCAGGAAAACTCGTGTTCGGGACCGTGTGCAAAAGCAATTCTGGGTTTTAGATTTATTTTTTATTCATTTTTTTCTTTTCTTTTTCATCATTTACTTTCCTGATTAAACATTTTGATAGTGCAGAACTTTACGGGTAATGTAATACCACATAAGAGTGGATATAAAAAGTCTATACAGCCCTATTAAAATGCCAGGTTTTTGTCACATAAAACAAAAAAAAAAAAATCCATACAAAGATGAATCCGTTCAGAAATTTTTCCACCATTAATGTCGCCCACAATCTGTATAATGCAAAAAAATGAAAAATAATGTGCTTGCAGAAATATGCACACCCATAAACTAATACTATGTTGAAATACCCTTTGTATTTATGACGGCATTCATTCTTCTTAGCAAGAAGTCCATCAGCATGGCACATCCAGAATTGGCAATTTTTGACCGCTCTTCCTTGAAGTAGTTCTCCAAAAAAATTGCAATGAGGGCACAGACTCTAAAGCTGGCAAAAGTTCTGAAATTTATTTTTCTTAGTATGATTTTTTTTTTTACATGACAAAAGCCGGGCATTTTGGCAGGAGCGTGTAGACTTTTTACAACCACTTTGTTTATTTTTTTTCCTTTATTTTTAACTGGGGGGAAAAAAAGGCGTTTTTTTTTTTTTTTAGTTTCTTCAGAGGACTTGATCCTGCAGTTGTTTGATCGCTTGTACAATAGACGGCAATACCACAATATTGCGATATATTAAAAATGGAAATTTATGAGATCAGGAAAAATAACATGATCATTTTTTCATCACAATTTACCGTATTTTTCGGACCATAAGACGCACTTTTTTCCCCCCAAATGTTGGGGGAAAGTTGGGGGTGCGTCTTATGGTCTGACTATAGGGCTGCGGCTGGGAATGAGGGTGCTGCGGGTCATCGGGGGCACGAGCAGGCTGCAGCAGCGCCTGCCGTGACCACGTGGGCCCGCTCATTACATATGCACGCCCATCCTCCCGCCCATCTCTCAGCGCTGAAGCCGGCGCTGACAGGTGGGAGGAAGGATGAGCGGGGACGCGCGCACAAGAGCCGGCCGCATGATCACCCCTGGCAATTACAGCCTGGAGTGATCATGTGCGGCTGTATTCACTGCCCCCCGCGCGTCATTACCAGCGCGGGGTGCAGTGAATCAGTACACTCACCCGTCCCCGTGTGTGGAGCCGCCCCCCTGCTGCACGCGACGACTTCCTGTCTGTGCCGGTCAGCTGATCTGTGCCGGTCAGCTGATCTGTGCTGAGCCGGTCAGCTGATCGGCACAGACAGGAAGACATCGTGTGCTGCAGGGAGACGGCTCCACACACACAGGTCAGCGTGCCAGAGAGGAAGATGTGATCGGTGCTGCAGGGAGTGAGGAAAAGGTGAGTATAAACGTTTATTTTTTTCTCTGTGCTATAGGATACAGGCCATATACCAGGATGGTATATGAGCACGATGGGAGTATATGAGCAGGCAGGATGGGGGGTATGTGAACAGGCTGGATGGGGGGGCATGTGAACAGGCTGGATGGGGGGGCATGTGAACAGGCTGGATGGGGGGGCATGTGAACAGGCTGGATGGGGGGGCATGTGAACAGGCTGGATGGGGGGGCATGTGAACAGGCTGGATGGGGGGGCATGTGAACAGGCTGGATGGGGGGGCATGTGAACAGGCTGGATGGGGGGGCATGTGAACAGGCTGGATGGGGGGGCATGTGAACAGGCTGGATGGGGGGGCATGTGAACAGGCTGGATGGGGGGGCATGTGAACAGGCTGGATGGGGGGGCATGTGAACAGGCTGGATGGGGGGGCATGTGAACAGGCTGGATGGGGGGGCATGTGAACAGGCTGGATGGGGGGGCATGTGAACAGGCTGGATGGGGGGGCATGTGAACAGGCTGGATGGAGGGGGGGGGCATGTGAACAGGCTGGATGGAGGGGGGGGGCATGTGAACAGGCTGGATGGAGGGGGGGGGGCATGTGAACAGGCTGGATGGAGGGGGGGCATGTGAACAGGCTGGATGGGGGGGCATGTGAACAGGCTGGATGGAGGGGGGGGCATGTGAACAGGCTGGATGGAGGGGGGGCATGTGAACAGGCTGGATGGAGGGGGGGGCATGTGAACAGGCTGGATGGAGGGGGGGCATGTGAACAGGCTGGATGAAGGGGGGGGCATGTGAACAGGCTGGATGAAGGGGGGGGCATGTGAACAGGCTGGATGAAGGGGGGGGCATGTGAACAGGCTGGATGGGGGGGCATGTGAACAGGCTGGATGGGGGGGCATGTGAACAGGCTGGATGGGGGGGCATGTGAACAGGCTGGATGGGGGGGCATGTGAACAGGCTGGATGGGGGGGCATGTGAACAGGCTGGATGGGGGGGCATGTGAACAGGCTGGATGGGGGGGCATGTGAACAGGCTGGATGGGGGGGCATGTGAACAGGCTGGATGGGGGGGGCATGTGAACAGGCTGGATGGGGGGGCATGTGAACAGGCTGGATGGGGGGGCATGTGAACAGGCTGGATGGGGGGGCATGTGAACAGGCTGGATGGGGGGGCATGTGAACAGGCTGGATGGGGGGGCATGTGAACAGGCTGGATGGGGGGGCATGTGAACAGGCTGGATGGGGGGGCATGTGAACAGGCTGGATGGGGGGGCATGTGAACAGGCTGGATGGGGGGGCATGTGAACAGGCTGGATGGGGGGGCATGTGAACAGGCTGGATGGGGGGGCATGTGAACAGGCTGGATGGGGGGGCATGTGAACAGGCTGGATGGAGGGGGGGGGCATGTGAACAGGCTGGATGGAGGGGGGGGGGCATGTGAACAGGCTGGATGGAGGGGGGGCATGTGAACAGGCTGGATGGGGGGGGCATGTGAACAGGCTGGATGGAGGGGGGGGCATGTGAACAGGCTGGATGGAGGGGGGGGCATGTGAACAGGCTGGATGGAGGGGGGGCATGTGAACAGGCTGGATGGAGGGGGGGGCATGTGAACAGGCTGGATGGAGGGGGGGCATGTGAACAGGCTGGATGAAGGGGGGGGCATGTGAACAGGCTGGATGAAGGGGGGGGCATGTGAACAGGCTGGATGGGGGGGCATGTGAACAGGCTGGATGGGGGGGCATGTGAACAGGCTGGATGGGGGGGCATGTGAACAGGCTGGATGGGGGGGCATGTGAACAGGCTGGATGGGGGGGCATGTGAACAGGCTGGATGGGGGGGCATGTGAACAGGCTGGATGGGGGGGCATGTGAACAGGCTGGATGGGGGGGCATGTGAACAGGCTGGATGGGGGGGGCATGTGAACAGGCTGGATGGGGGGGGCATGTGAACAGGCTGGATGGGGGGGCATGTGAACAGGCTGGATGGGGGGGCATGTGAACAGGCTGGATGGGGGGGCATGTGAACAGGCTGGATGGGGGGGCATGTGAACAGGCTGGATGGGGGGGCATGTGAACAGGCTGGATGGGGGGGCATGTGAACAGGCTGGATGGGGGGGCATGTGAACAGGCTGGATGGGGGGGGCATGTGAACAGGCTGGATGGGGGGGCATGTGAACAGGCTGGATGGGGGGGCATGTGAACAGGCTGGATGGGGGGGCATGTGAACAGGCTGGATGGGGGGGCATGTGAACAGGCTGGATGGGGGGGCATGTGAACAGGCTGGATGGGGGGGCATGTGAACAGGCTGGATGGGGGGGGCATGTGAACAGGCTGGATGGGGGGGGCATGTGAACAGGCTGGATGGGGGGGGTATGTGAACAGGATGGATGGGGGTTTATAGCAGGATCATATACAAGGCAGGAGGATCATTACCAGGATGGGGTACCTTAGTAGAGAATTTGGGGACATTACCCCCATAACAGTGTCAGCAGCAGATCCTCGCCCTATAACAGTGTGTCATGACCACATTTTTTGCTTAAAGTTTTATTTTCCTCCTCTAAAACCAGGGTGCGTCTTATAGTCCGGTGCGTCTTATAGTCCGAAAAATACGGTAGTATATCGTCCTTAATAATGGGATTTACGCCAATAGGTCCTTTACCTTTACTGAAACAGGTTGAGTCACACCAGTTTCAACAGTACCCGACTTTTTTCAGGCAGACACAAAAACATTGTAGATCGTGTTTTTGTGATTGTGTGAAAAAGATAAATAATGCCAAAAATGAGTACGAGGGGGGACACAAAGTAACTCGGCTTCATTAAAGGCAATGGGAGGCTAGTGGACTTGCATGAATCCTGTTTTTCAGAACTAAAGACGGACACCCCCCCATGGAGCCAGTGACATATGGCAAAATTGTGATGTGAAAATAGCCCAAGTATTAGAGTTTTCAAGAATTCTGATTTATTTACATGCCTGAAAATTAAACAATACATACAGGCTGGGTGTCAAGCCCTGTAACCAGACAAGCTTTTCTGGTAATAAAGATAAGGATGGTAAAGAATCCCCTCTCCCAAACATCACCCTCAGTATTCTGTGTATAAAGGCCTCTTTACACACTGCAACATCGCAAACGACATCGCTGTAACGTCACCGGTTTTGTGACGTAATAGCGACCTCCCCAGCGACATTACAGTGTGTGACACGCATCAGCGACCTGGCCCCCGCTGTGAAGTTGCTGATCGCTACACATCTCTCAGGACCATTCTTTGGTCCTTTGTTTCCCGCTGTGCAGCATGATCGCTAGAAAGTCTCAGTGTGTAAAAGGACTTTACAGCGACTTCGTTAGCGACTTCCTTTCAAAAAGCTGCTTTACAACGTTCCCAATGACTAGCTAGGTCTTTCTGCAGGTCTGGATCGCTGTTGCGTCGTTTTCCAGGTTTGCCTGTTTGACAGCTCACCAGCGACTCACCAGAGACTTTGTAGCGATCCCGGCCAGGTTGGGATCGCTGGTGGGATCGCTAAAAAGTCTCAGTGTGTAAAGGGGCCTTAACTACGATTTTATTAGATAATAAAGTGGGAGACAAAAACACAGCATTGCTACTGATGGGCTGCTATCTGTATACAGCAGCCCGCTGCCTGAGCAGTGTACATAGCGGCACACCGTAAGCTCCGTGCATGGCTTACAGCCGCTGCTGAGTATTGGAGTTATATCCCATTCAAATCCAGGTAAAAGAAGTGAACTCCACATCTACATACTGTACATTGAGCCATGATTCATTCATAGCACATCCTGTGGATAGGTCATAAATCCTTAAGACATAATGACGCACATGTTTAACATAGTACATCTTGTATCATGTGCAGAAGTGATCAATAGCAGGAGACCAGCAATCACTAACAGCCATGATCTGAGATACTTATCATCAAGGCAATATGAGCCCATAAATGGCCATTGTAGGACCGCCAGAGTCATGACCCAACATTGTGTGTTTTGGTGATACACTTACAGACCATTATAACTAGCCATACTACAGACCAGGGAGCCAATTACCCATTATAAATAGTAACTAGCCATACTACAGACCAGGGAGCCACTTACCCATTATAATAGCAACTAGCCATACTACAGACCAGGGAGCCAATTAACCATTATAATAGCAACTAGCCATACTACAGACCAGGGAGCCACTTACCCATTATAACAGTAACTAGCCATACTACAGACCAGGGAGCCACTTACCCATTATAACAGTAACTAGCCATACTACAGACCAGGGAGCCAATTACCCATTATAAATAGTAACTAGCCATACTACAGACCAGGGAGCCACTTACCCATTATAATAGCAACTAGCCATACTACAGACCAGGGAGCCACTTACCCATTATAATAGTAACTAGCCATACTACAGACCAGGGAGCCACTTACCCATTATAATAGTAACTAGACATACTACAGACCAGGGAGCCACTTACCCATTATAATAGCAACTAGCCATACTACAGACCAGGGAGCCACTTACCCATTATAATAGTAACTAGACATACTACAGACCAGGGAGCCACTTACCCATTATAATAGTAACTAGCCATACTACAGACCAGGGAGCCACTTACCCATTATAATAGTAACTAGCCATACTACAGACCAGGGAGCCACTTACCCATTATAATAGTAACTAGACATACTACAGACCAGGGAGCCACTTACCCATTATAATAGCAACTAGCCATACTACAGACCAGGGAGCCACTTACCCATTATAATAGTAACTAGCCATACTACAGACCAGGGAGCCACTTACCCATTATAATAGTAACTAGCCATACTACAGACCAGGGAGCCACTTACCCATTATAATAGTAACTAGACATACTACAGACCAGGGAGCCACTTACCCATTATAATAGTAACTAGCCATACTACAGACCAGGGAGCCACTTACCCATTATAATAGTAACTAGACATACTACAGACCAGGGAGCCACTTACCCATTATAATAGCAACTAGCCATACTACAGACCAGGGAGCCACTTACCCATTATAATAGTAACTAGCCATACTACAGACCAGGGAGCCACTTACCCATTATAATAGTAACTAGCCATACTACAGACCAGGGAGCCACTTACCCATTATAATAGTAACTAGCCATACTACAGACCAGGGAGCCACTTACCCATTATAATAGCAACTAGCCATACTACAGACCAGGGAGCCACTTACCCATTATAATAGTAACTAGCCATACTACAGACCAGGGAGCCACTTACCCATTATAATAGTAACTAGCCATACTACAGACCAGGGAGCCACTTACCCATTATAATAGCAACTAGACATACTACAGACCAGGGAGCCACTTACCCATTATAATAGCAACTAGCCATACTACAGACCAGGGAGCCACTTACCCATTATAATAGTAACTAGACATACTACAGACCAGGGAGCCACTTACCCATTATAATAGTAACTAGCCATACTACAGACCAGGGAGCCACTTACCCATTATAATAGTAACTAGACATACTACAGACCAGGGAGCCACTTACCCATTATAATAGCAACTAGCCATACTACAGACCAGGGAGCCACTTACCCGGAAACAATGTTATAGCTGAGAGCTGGGTGATCTTTAGAGACAGGAGGGACAAGAGGTTCCGGGTGCCACTCATCTATTAACTCTTCTTTCTCCTGGAAATCCAATAACAGAATCAAGTGAACAAGAAGGTGACAAATGCCATGGTGTACAACTAAAATTTCTATTTATTGATATGCACAATAGTCAGAAATAATGTGTCCAGCCTGTTCATGCTGTACACTGCATTTACAGATATATGGTAAGTGCCATCTGCCTCGAAAGACACGAGGAGAAGCCTGGTAAAGTCATATTTTACATCACATTCTAAAAAGATCCTCCAAAAGTGGACAAGAAATTAAACTTTTCCACCTTTTATTACATTACTCACAAAAAGGTAGGGATATTTCACTTTTGGGTGAAGTTTAAGGAAAACCTAAAAAGCTCATACTAGTGTGATATTTTATACTGAGAATAGGGAACTTAAGTAGAAGCATACAATGGTGATTTCCACATCGCAAACAATTTGTTGAAACAAAAGCCAATAACAGTGGTGGGTATTAACACCTCCCACATGTACATGTCTCAATTACTTGTCTTATGGCTTTGAACATCAATTACAGATCGACAACAGATTCTCATGGTGTTCACAAGTCAACTTATCTGTTGAGACATGGCATCCCACTGTTCTTGAAGAGTGGCTCTCAGGTCATTGAGGATCTGGGGTACAGAGTTAAGGCCCCGTCACACACACAGATAAATCTTTGGCAGATCTGTGGTTGCAGTGAAATCATGGACATATTGTTCCATTTGTACACAGCCACAAACCTGGCACTGATTGTCCACAATTTCACTGCAACCACAGATCTGCCGCAGATTTATCTCTGTGTGTGACAGGGCCTTTACGAGCTTCTACACGGCGACTCAGATGATACCATAACCATAGGTTTTCTATGGGATTCAGGTCCGGAGAAAGTGCAGGTCACTTGCTTGTATGGCAGCTCATGATAAGTCTTTAAAAAGAGCATTATTCCAATGATAACGACCCCAAACACACCTCCAAGATGATCACTGCCTTGCTAAAGAAACTAAGGGTAAAGGTGCTGGACTGGCCAAGCATGTCTCCAGACCTAAACACTATTGACAATCTGTGAGGCATCCTCAAATGGAAGGCGGGGGAATGCAAGGTCTCTAACATCCACCAGCTCCATGATGTCATGTAGGATGGAAGAGGATTCAATTAGCTCCTGTGAAGCTCTAGTGACCTCCATTCCCAAGAGAGTTAGGCAGTGCTTGAAAATAAAGGTGGCCACTCAAAATATTGACACTTTGGGCACAATTTGGCCATTTTCACTTAGGGGGTGTACTCACTTTTGTTGCCATGGGTTTAGACCTTAATGGCTGTGTGTTGAGTTATTTAGAGGGCACACCAAAACGTACCCGGTTATACAAGCTGTACACTGACTACTATACATTGTATCAAAGTGTTATATCTTTAGTGTTGTCCCATGAAAAGATATAATAAAATAGTTAAAAAAAATGTTGAGGGGTGTACTCATTTTTGTGATAAATTGCATCACCAAAATTTGTCAATTGTTTTTTTCAACGATGACATTTGTTTTTAAAGGTAGAAGGATTTGCCATGTCCTTTTGGTCTTGTGCAATATTTATTGATTCAGCTTTGTCTATTTTAGTGTAAGTAATTATAGTATCTGCAGAAATAGCAGACATTTGGGATTGCAGAATATTTAGGCTATGTGCTCACGTTGCGTTCTGTTCCTGCAGAAATTTCTGCAGCGATTTGAACAGCACACGTGCGCTTCAAATCGCTGCAGAAACAGTGCGTACTGAAAAACCGATTTAATGCGCTCTGGATGCTGCCTCTCCCATAGACAGAGTGGGGGCTGCATGCAAAGCACATGAAAGAAGTGACATGTTGCTTTTTAGAACGCAGCGATTTGGCAGCAGCCAAAGCGCTGCATTCTAATACGCCATGTGGGCATGGATTAGGCACAATCTTCATAGATTATGCTGGGGACGCAGGACGCATGCAGTTACGCTGCAGTGCAGAACGCAGCATAACTGCATGGAAATACACTACAGGGGGCACATAGCCTTAGAGAGCATAGGCTCATTTCACAAATCATATTTTTAACAAATACCTATGATATCAGGTAATTAGATAAATACAAAATTATTTGCGGAATCTCCCTCATTACTGTTTTGGCAAAAGTTTACGTTATCTTCTGTGCCCGATGAGGTACTATCGAGATATGATCATTTTCACTCCTAGAACGTCCAGGATTATTTTCCAAAAGGTAAGGAGTCTTGGTGTAAAAGGCTAATGCATTGCTTTTGACCAGATGTTTCTGTCACTTTTCCTTCTACAAGATTAAAAGCCTCCAAGCCCAAAAGTCGTTGTATTCTTTAATACTCTAAAGCATAATCAAAATTGTGGAGAACTAGTGCTCCATGTAAAATGCATGGTTTAAAGGGAACCAAACATCAGGATTTTCATGTATAAGGTGCAGCCAGTGCAGTACTGGCACTATCAGGCATATTGTGTACATACTATTAGGGGGCAGCTCTGGTGTTTAGGCAGTGAAATTCAAATTTATAAAGTTTGAAAAATCAAGCACTTTTTGATTGACGTGTGCACCTCTCTCCTAATGTCCGGGCGGGTTATGCACTTGTATCCCCCCCCCCCCCCCCCCGCCGCCGCCTGTTCCTCCCTCTCTCTGGTTGTATTCAAATTTCTCTCTTCAAAAACATGGCGCCGGAGTTGGCACCTGCGCATAGCGCTTACCTCCGGCACCATGTTTCTGAAGCCCGCAGTAGCTAGTATTACCTGCAGCTACGATATCGTGCCGCCCCAGAACACCGTGATCGGGTCTCGCAGCACTGCCGTCACGGGGTCATGTGAGTCCATTGTGAACTTACCTCACCTGACCCCCGATGTCGCTGGCAGGCTGCGGTCAGCTTTTTTCCTGTGGCGTACCGGTGTCCTAGGCGGCTGCTGTGCTGGCACAGTGTCCTGGGGCGACACGATATCGTAGCTACAGGTAATACTAGCTACTGCAGGCTTCAGAAACATGGCACCGGAGACAAGCGCTATGCGCAGGTGCCAACTCCGGCGCCTTGTTTCTGAAGAGAGAAATTTGAATACAACCAGAGAGAGGGAGGAACAGGCGACGGGGGGGCGGGGATACAAGTGCATAACACGCCAGGATATTAGGAGAAAGGGAGGAACAGGCGGGGGGTGGGGGGGGGTGGGGGGGGATACAAGTCCATAACACACCTGGACATTAGGAGAGAGGTGCACACGTCAATCAAAAAGTGCTTGATTTTTCAAACTTTATAAAGTTGAATTTCACAGCCTAAACACCCGAGCTGCCCCCTGATGGTATGTACAGCCTGTGCCTCATAGTGCCAGTACTGCACTGGCTGCACCTTATACATGAAAATCCTGATGTTCCCTTTAATCTTATTCTTCTGTAACCCTTCATTGCAAGAGTATACATTATAAGTAACATCCTTTGCCTCTCCTCAATATCTGCTTCAAAATGTGAATGCAGAATAGCTGGTGATTATAAGAAAGGAGAAGACTGTTCCATCTGACTATGATCATTTATAATATATTTTAATATCTTCTGCCTGTAGTGTCTCTACTGCTGCTTTAGAGTGAAAGCACCGGGAACACAGCGCTAATTCACAGGGGGAGAAGCTCTCAATTGTACTGCACTGGGGGGCGTGTCCTAGACATGGTGGCGTGAGGAAGCTTACCTCCAGAGCTCCTGCGCCCACGGCCTAAGTTCACTGATTTCCGCGGTCCCCTCGCACCCAGGATGTCCCCCAAGAGAAGACCGGGCGCTCACCCCGCCTCCGCGTCCCCTGTGGCGGGCCAGAAGTCCCAGGGGAAACTTTCCAGATTCCTGGCGGTGCCGGGCCGGGAGTCCCCGCCGGCGGCCCGGGACAAGATGGCGCCGGCGTCTCAGCAGCGTTCTCCGGCTGGGGATTTCCCTGATGCAGCCCGGCGCCCGCCCACAGCCTCTACAGCAGCCCGGGTGTCCTGTGAAGGAGAGAAACGGGCGAACACCACAGCGGGGAGACCGATGGCGGCAAACCCAGGTACAGGAGCAGGGAGGAGGGGGGGGGGGGGACCTGCAGGCCCGGCCACACAGCATGATACTGGGGAGGCAGAGGAGGCCTCAGCATCCGGGAGAGCGCCTGAACTGTGTGTCCCCGCGATCCTCTGCACCCCAGGGACCCCTCCTCCCCTGGGGCAAGCACAATGCCCTTTGATGGCTGGTGACCAGCCCTCCGGCCCCCACCGGGATGATTTGCGGGCTCTGAGAGAGCTTATCCTGGCCCTCCCCAGCAAAAAAGATCTGGAGGATGTGGTGGCCAGAATAGAATCCTCCCAGCAGATGGCGCTGGCTACCCTGAGGGAGGAAATGGTGGTGCTGGAAGATAGAATAGAGGCTACAGAACAAGCACAGGAGTCCCTGGAGGGTAGAATGGAGAGGATTGAACGGGACTGCGATAATTCTAATGCCCGCATTAGGGAGCTTGCCCTGCTATTGGACGATCAAGAAAACAGGGGCAGGAGAAACAATATCAGGCTGAAGGGCATACCGGAGGACTGGCCCCAAGAACTGCTGAGCACTAAAGTTTTATCCATATTCAACCAAGTCACTGATCGCCCTCCTGAGGCCACCTATCTCTTTGACAGAATTCATAGGGTCACAAGGCCAGGCCCCAGATCTGCTTCCTATCCCAGAGACGTATTATGTCGCTTGCATTATTATGGGGACAGAGAGAGGATCCTTCAGGGAGCCTGGTCGCATGGCTCTGTGGATGTGGATGGGGCTGTGGTGAAGTTATTCCCGGATGTCTCCAGCCGCACACTATGAGACGGCTGCTTCACCCCCTCTTGCTCAAAATCAAGGAGGCGAGTGCCTCGTACAGATGGGGCCACCCCTTTCATTTGATTGTCCGCAAGGGGGACTCCGTGTTCCCATTGAGGAGGCACTCGGAGCTTTCAAAACTGTATGACTTTCTTGGAATACCAGACTGCTCCATCCCGGACTGGATGGAATGGGAACCGCAGGCCCCAACGGGACAACGAAGGAGGAAGGAGGGCATCCAATCCTCCCAATGTGATGATCCTTGAGGGACTTGGCATCTCGCGGGTGTGGATAGGTTGGAGACGCGACCAAAGTGGAGGATGAATGATCGGGAGAGGAGTATGGTTGGGGGTTGCCAGGGGGTGTCCTTTGTCCTCCTCGTTCCGATGGCAAGAGTCCTGGCCGTACTGCTAGCCCAACAGGCCACAGCGCACTGATTTACGATCATGGCAACCTTATCTGTCGACGTTGGGACGTTTGGGGGGGGTGGGCGGGGGGGGTCTTGCATTTTCGTCTTGGGTGGGGGGGTCCGCGGGAGGTTAATTTGACAGACCCTCCCCGGCGGTTTGGGTCACCAAGCATGTATATGTGAGGCGCGGGTTGGAGCTCTGGCCACATGTCAGTTCTTGTTCCTAACTATCCCTAAGCAGTTTCTGGGCTGGTCCCTGGTACTGCGAGCGGCAGTACAGCTGCTTTTCTACTCTCTGTCTTTCTACTTTCTGCTCTCCTACATCTCTTCCTCTTTCCCCAGCTAAGGGGTTTCTGTTCTCATTTGTCTTCACCCTCCTCCCCACCCCCCCCCCCCTCTTCCATTCATCCGGTTCCCCCCCCCCTCCTATTTCCCTTTTTTTTTTTTGTGTATAATAGGTTGTCTGTCCTTCCAGAGGTCAGTGACGGAGGATGATGAAGCAGAGACAGGCCGAGCTTCGGGTGGGCTCACAATGTTAAAGGACTTCACAGCCCGGAGAAAAGGTCTATCCTTCTGAACCTACTATGGAAAAACCGAATTCAGGTCGCCTTCCTCCAAGAAACACACTACTGTGAGGCAAAACCATACAGACTAGCCGACAGAAGGTTCCCTGTAGTGCACCACTCACCCTCCCCTGACTCTAGATCTAGGGGCACTAGCATCTTAATGTCCGGCAAGCTCCCTTGGGAACTGTTGGACTCTCGAACGGATGACCAGGGAAGGCTTCTGATGCTCAAGGGACGCATTGCTACTCAGACTTTCACTTTTGTGGCGGTCTACTTGCCTAACTCGGGTCAATGCCCCACATTGCTGCGTTACCTTGAGCAGATAGAGGAATTCTCTGAGGGTACTCTGGTCCTCGGGGGGGGACTTTAATGTTGTGTTGGAGCCGCCGAGGGATAGCTCTAAAGGGGTGTCCAGTCTGCCACATATGGCACTACGTCGCTTGCGACGGGGATTACACGACCATCAACTAATAGACACATGGCGATTGATGCACCCATCAGACAAAGATTTCACATTTTACTCGGCCGTACATGACTGCTACTCCAGGTTAGACCTCTTTTTCCTTAAACATAGGGATCTACATTCTCTGGTGGCTTCCTCAATAGAGTGCATATCATTCTCTGATCATGCCCTGATCACAATAACTCTATCCCTCGGTTGCCCCATCGGGAGGCGGAGTCAGTGGCCCTGAACACTTCGCTACTCGACGAACCGGTGACAATGCAGGAAATAAGGGAGGCCTTGAGGGAATATTTCAGATGTAGTGGGGGGATGAGGTGTCCCCGGGCATAGTCTGGGAGGCGCACAAATGTGTTGTGAGGGGACTGTTCATCAAACATGGGGCTCGTCTGAAGAGAGAACGGGAAGATAGGGTTACATCTATTCTGGCAGACATTAGAGAGCTGGAGGCAATACACAAGGGGTCTCTGGGAGGGAACGTGGAGGCCACTTTGGTCAAGAAGAGGGAGGAGCTGCGGTCCCTGCTATATTATAAGGCTAGGGGAACATTGGCTAAGTGTAGACGGCATTTCTACGAATTTGGCAAAAAGGGTGGCAGGACCCTGGCTAGAGCTCTGAGGACACAGAGAGCGAGAGGATACGTCTCTAAGGTGCACACCTCGGGAGACAGGTGGGCTACTTTGCCGAAAGACATTGCCTCCGCTTTTAAAGATTTCTATTCCACCCTCTATGCAATTGATGAGGGGCGGTTTGAGAGGGCCAGGACGGAATTGCGTAGCCGTATACGGAGGTACATCGCGGACTCTGGCTTGAGACATCTCAAGCCGGAGGCTGCGGCCGATCTGGAAAGGCCCATATCGGAGGAGGAATACCGGTCCGCAATTAAAAAATCCCCCACAGGTAAGGCCCCTGGCCCGGATGGTTTCCCTCTGCTCTATTACAAAAAACTGGATTCCATTTTGATTTCCCCATTTCTCTCAGCATTCAACCGTGTTCCACATTCTGAAGCTGCCCCCTTGCCAAGGGACACCCTGGCTGCTAATATAGTAGTCATCCCTAAAGAGGGCAAGGACCCTACTTCGTGCTCTAGTTACCGACCCATTTCCCTCCTCAATACGGATTTGAAGCTCTTCACTAGGATTCTTTCGGATAGACTATCTCCATTGCTGGGGGAGATTGTTCACCCAGACCAGGCTGGGTTCATGACGGGTAGGGAAGCAAGGGACAACACGACTAAGGCTTTGAACTTAATACACAAGGCAAAATCCGATGGGCTGCCATTGATGCTTCTGTCGACCGACGCAGAAAAAGCGTTCGACAGAGTTAACTGGATTTTTATGGAGGAGGTTTTGCGGGCGGTGGGGTTGGGGAGCATGATGCTTGCTTGGATTTGTTCCTTGTACAGCATCCCTTCGGCAGCAGTCAGAGTGAACGGGCTCCTTTCAGAGAGATTCCCTATTCGCAATGGAACAAGACAGGGTTGTCCTCTTTCGCCCCTGATTTTTATTTTGACTTTGGAACCCCTGCTCAGTCGGATTAGAGGCAACATTAACATATCGGGCCCTAACGTCTCAGGTACTACTTATAAAATTGCGGCTTATGCGGACGACTTGCTTTTCTTCATTACCGATCCTCAGGTTTCCCTCCCTAATCTTCTGAGAGAGTTGGAAACATACTCCTCTCTATCCAACTTTAGAATTAATATGTCAAAATCGGAGGCCCTAAATATATCTCTCCCCCCAGAGCAAGTTACATCGTTACAATCCGCATTCGAGTTTAGGTGGGTTAGCCAGTCTTTGAAGTATTTGGGCGTCCAGTTGTCTGCGGACTCTGGCCAAAGCTATAAGTTGAATTATCTCCCGCTCCTGCAATCTATTAGAAAAGATTGCGCTAACTGGGGGAAGGGCTACTTCACATGGTTTGGGAGATGTGCAATATTGAAGATGGATATCCTGCCACGTTTCTTATACCTCTTTCAATCCCTGCCGATTAGGATCCCTAACTCTTTCTTCAAGGAACTGGCCTCTCTACATATTAAATTTATCTGGGCCAACAAACCGGCGAGACTTTCCCGGTCCCTCTTGTACAGACCTAAGAGTAGGGGAGGCCTGGGTATCCCAGACCTTAAAAAGTACTATTTGGCCACGCATATGGTTAGGGTATTGGACTGGTGCCGCCATTCCAGAACAAAAGCAGTGAGTGGCCCTAGAACAGAGTTTCTCGGAAATACACCTCCCGGCCATCCCCTGGCTTTTGAACCTCTCCCTGCCTGCTCTGAGATCCCATCGAACCATTGGCGCCACTCTGGAATGCTGTTCGAGAGGGGAGGTCAGACGTCTCCTCTTGCCAGTGCCTTCCCCCATGTCACCCATACTAGGTGACCCGGAATTCCGTTCTGGTCTTTCGGACCCGGTCTTTAGAAATTGGGTTCTGGGGGGCAAATTCAGAGCTTGCCATCTGGGTAGAGAGGGGGAATGGCCTTCACTCGCGGATATCCGGGGCCTCTTGCCTTCGGGTCCCCTGGGGGAATGGAGGGCTATGCAGTTGAGGCACTTCATGCACTCCCTCCCTCGTTTCAGTCGGTTTGCCGGACCTCCTACAGGATTCGAGAAGTTGTGCCTAGGAGAGGGAGTCCTTCGACATTCACTATCCCTGGTATACAATATGTTAACAGATCCGGGAGATTTGCCCCCCCGGCCTACCTACTGCAGTGGGAGAGGGACCTGGGGATCAGTTTATCCGACTCACAAAGAAACAACATCCTCCAGTTGGCACATAGAACTTCGATCAGTTCCAGACTGTTGGAAGCTAATTACAAACTGTTGGCTAGGTGGTACAGGGTCACAACCAGACTCCATAGAATGTTTCTCTCGGCTGACCCTGCTTGCTGGAGATGCGGTCTGGGGGAGGGTGATTTTGTGCACATTTTTTGGTCTTGTCCTTCTCTGCAGCGGTTTTGGTCTGAGGTGGGGGAGGTAATCAGACGGGTGATCGGTACATCTGAGACACTGGGTCCGGAGCTATTTATCCTTCAGCTATCCGAACTCCCGGTCTCTAAATATAGGAGATCGTTGCTTAGATTCCTGGTCATGTCTGCCAGGTCTTGCATTCCGCTTGGCTGGAAGTCTACTACCCCCCCCACGCTGACACAGTGGGTTTCTCGGATTAACGATCTGATGCATATGGAGGATTTGACATCCTCTATTAATGACCGTCAGGAAGACTTTTATAGGACATGGTTTCCATGGTTGGAGTTCACCTACTCGGCAGAGTACGCGGACTTGTTCTCTGTTCCTCAGGAGTCGTGATCCCCTCCCTTCCTTCCCCTTTTTTTTTTTTCTCTCTCTCTTCCTCTCCCCCCCTTCCCTCCCTTCCCTTTTTCCTACTTTACTCTCTGGCCCCCCCTCCTGCTTTCCCCTCCCTCCCCTTTCTTTTCATCTCTCTCTCTCTATAGACCTTCAACCTTCTTTAGGCTTTGATCTCTTTTTCTTTGCTCTTCTCCCTACTATCATTAAGCTGGGTCGGCTTACAAAAAGAGTAAACTGGTCCAGACTCGAGTAGTAGTGGGGATGGGAACTGTAGATGTGTGCTGACTATTTGTATATACACTGTCATTTCTGTAATAATACCTGCATCCCTGCGGGGAGCAGGGGATGTTTTATCTAGTTAACGAGTTTGGCTTTAAAATAAAGAATTTAAAAAAAAAAATTGTACTGCACTGCAAAACAGACTCCTCGGGCTCTTCAGGCTTTGGGAACCTTCGAGAGCCTATTTTCCCTGTTTTCCACTATAATAGTGCTGCCAGTAGATCCACTCCTCGGATTGGTATAAGGGCTATAAAGATCCGGTGCACCTGCACTGCAGCGGTGACAGATAATGGAAGCTCTTGACATAAGGCAGTTCGGAGATGAGATCGCATTTAACAGATGGGACAGCCTTAGAATTAGTCACGGCAGCGGAACCACAAGTGGCGTCGGCATTTATGTTTGATGATCCAATAGGACCATTATGCACCACTGAATCAGAAGTGACAGCTACCTCAGAAAGAACCATCAGTGCGGACCACGGTAACAGATAGCCAGGATAGAGTTTGATGTCACGGCACATTATATCGGACTCAGACATCGGGGCACCATCTTCATTATTGGATCCCTTATGAGTTTTTCCTAACTTGACATCACAATCAGAATTATATTTTTTTTGTAAGGACACAGGGCTTGTGATAGCCAGCCTCTCCTGAGCAGCGTTGACTGACATTGGAGCCTCCTCACTGTATAAGAATCAGCAGGCTTCAGGACATCATTCTTACTGTATCCAAGATCATGGTCATCAGCATTCCCCGACTTGGAGATATTCCGTGGAAAAGTCTCTGCACACGACGTGGTTCTCACAGCAGCTGGCTAGGTAGTTATCGGAGGATTGGAAAAGGTCCCAGGTCTCACTTGCATCAGTTGTGATAGCAGGTCCTTTAGATGTTGCAGCAGGCAGTGCGGTGGCTCTTTTACCAGCAGATCCTACCCACTTCCTTGGATGGAGGCTGAATATTCTTTGTAGAAGTAGTTGGGATCCAGGCATGGTCCTGATATCTTCTCATTACCAAATAGTTAGAAATATCCACTTTAACTGCTTGATTAGCAGCTTTTTAGAGGAAAGTTGTGTAGCTCTTCTAAAGCATGTCCGCTCCGATGCCCTGGCAAACCACCCCCCTGTTAATAGTTTTCTGGTTCGATGTGACGAAATGAACAGCTGAGCCGGCTGTCAGTCAGTGTAGGGGCATAATTACAGCCACCAGTCACTATGCTCAGAGCAGAGACTTAAACTGCTCCAGCCTGCACTTTTTGCATGCTTTTTTAATGATTTTTTTCCCCATTTATTTAAATGTTGAAAAACGTTGAAACAACTGACAGGTTGCAGATCAGAAACCGCTTTAAATAAATCTGTTATGAAAAAATAAGCAGCATTTCCAGGTGGTTTCAAAAATCTTCACTTTGCTACTACTGTCAAACGGTGCATTTTCTCGCAACAAAAACCCAATGTGTGAACACACCCTTAGGCCCTGTGAGCACAATGCGTTTTTTGCCGCATTTACGTGGCAATTTTGCAACGTTTTTGGGTGCAGTTTGTCCTAAACTGCATGCAGCCCTTCCCCAGCAAAGTCTATGAGATTTCAGAAAGGCTGTGTGCACGTTGCTTCTATTTCCTTGCAGTTTTGGTTGCAGAAAAAAGCAGCATGTCACTTCTTTCTGTGTTTTTGACCTGCGTTTTCCCATTGAATATAGCTTAAAAAATGCATGGGCAAAAATGCAGTTAAAAACGCACCAAAATGCGGCAAAACACTTTTTTTATGCGTTTTTCAACCAGAAGGTGCATTTTTCACTGAAGGAAAATAATTGCAACGTGCACATATAGCATTATGTAGATATTAACTGAGCCGTCATATATATATATATATATATATATACAGTTAGGTCCAGAAATATTTGGACAGTGACACAATTTTCGCGAGTTGGGCTCTGCATGCCACCACATTGGATTTGAAATGAAACCTCTACAACAGAATTCAAGTGCAGATTGTAACGTTTAATTTGAAGGTTTGAACAAAAATATCTGATAGAAATTGTAGGAATTGTACACATTTCTTTACAAACACTCCACATTTTAGGAGGTCAAAAGTAATTGGACAAATAAACCAAACCCAAACAAAATATTTTTATTTTCAATATTTTGTTGCGAATCCTTTGGAGGCAATCACTGCCTTAAGTCTGGAACCCATGGACATCACCAAACGCTGGGTTTCCTCCTTCTTAATGCTTTGCCAGGCCTTTACAGCCGCAGCCTTCAGGTCTTGCTTGTTTGTGGGTCTTTCCGTCTTAAGTCTGGATTTGAGCAAGTGAAATGCATGCTCATTTGGGTTAAGATCTAGTGATTGACTTGGCCATTGCAGAATGTTCCACTTTTTTGCACTCATGAACTCCTGGGTAGCTTTGGCTGTATGCTTGGGGTCATTGTCCATCTGTACTATGAAGCGCCGTCCGATCAACTTTGCGGCATTTGGCTGAATCTGGGCTGAAAGTATATCCCGGTACACTTCAGAATTCATCCGGCTACTCTTGTCTGCTGTTATGTCATCAATAAACACAAGTGACCCAGTGCCATTGAAAGCCATGCATGCCCATGCCATCACGTTGCCTCCACCATGTTTTACAGAGGATGTGGTGTGCCTTGGATCATGTGCCGTTCCCTTTCTTCTCCAAACTTTTTTCTTCCCATCATTCTGGTACAGGTTGATCTTTGTCTCATCTGTCCATAGAATACTTTTCCAGAACTGAGCTGGCTTCATGAGGTGTTTTTCAGCAAAATTAACTCTGGCCTGTGTATTTTTGGAATTGATGAATGGTTTGCATCTAGATGTGAACCCTTTGTATTTACTTTCATGGAGTTTTCTCTTGACTGTTGACTTAGAGACAGATACACCTACTTCACTGAGAGTGTTCTGGACTTCAGTTGATGTTGTGAACGGGTTCTTGTTCACCAAAGAAAGTATGCGGCGATCATCCACCACTGTTGTCATCCGTGGACGCCCAGGCCTTTTTGAGTTCCCAAGCTCACCAGTCAATTCCTTTTTTCTCAGAATGTACCCGACTGTTGATTTTGCTACTCCAAGCATGTCTGCTATCTCTCTGATGGATATTTTCTTTTTTTTCAGCCTCAGGATGTTCTGCTTCACCTCAATTGAGAGTTCCTTAGACCGAATGTTGTCTGGTCACAGCAACAGCTTCCAAATGCAAAACCACACACCTGTAATCAACCCCAGACCTTTTAACTACTTCATTGATTACAGGTTAACAAGGGAGACGCCTTCAGAGTTAATTGCAGCCCTTAGAGTCCCTTGTCCAATTACTTTTGGTCCCTTGAAAAAGAGGAGGCTATACATTACAGAGCTATGATTTCTAAACCCTTTCTCCGATTTGGATGTGAAAACTCTCATATTGCAGCTGGGAGTGTGCACTTTCAGGCCATATTATATATATAATTGTATTTCTGAACATGTTTTTGTAAACAGCTAAAATAACAAAACTTGTGTCACTGTCCAAATATTTCTGGACCTAACTGTATATATATATATATATATATATATATATATATATATATATATATAACAGGTCAACATTTTACCCTATTATTTATTACCTTTTCTGTAAGGTCAGATCTCTCCTGGAGTTTGTAAGTCTTGGAAAAAATGAGTCGAATAATCCACAGGATGAGAATGCCTTCAAGTATGAGGTGATATGCAGGTGCCTACAAAAATGCAAAAAGGGGTAGAAACGGCACATTTTAGGAAGCAAGACTGTGGGATCTGTACATTTAAATTAAAAAAAAAAAAAAAAGAATAAATATTTCTTCGTAATATATTGCCATTTCCTAGTGTACCTATTCCTAAAAATACTCACCGAACCACCACTGCAAAATCCACAAGATTAAAGGGAACCTGTCAGCAGAAATTTCGCCCAAAACCTAAAAGCTTCCCCCTCTGCAGCTCCTGGGCTGCATTCTAGAAAGGTCCCTGTTATTATTGTGCCCCATGTGAGACCAAAATAAAGACTTTATAAAGTGGTACCTTTTTGTATTCAGATACTGTAAATGTGACACGGGGGTGGGCTTTCTGGCGTCCGTTATTCTGCCTCCTGGTCCTGTATGCCGCCCCCCATCGCTCCTTTCCATAGCTGATGCACCGCCCACTGCTCCAGCCATCCCCGCGCATGCCCAGTGCCAGTCTCACGGGACTGAGCAGTGTGACCGCTGGTGACGTGTGCGCAGGCAAGTGATTATGGGCGGGGCTGTGATTGTTATCAGCAAGTACCCGCCCATAATCTTGTGAGCGCGCAAACCTCACCAGCGGTCACTGTGCACAGGGTAGTGCTAGACTGTATGGGCTGCTTCCAGGGATGACGTCCCTTTTGTCACGTGATAGGGGCGTGTTCAAAATACTACGGACGGGCCGCATGTCAAAAATGTATGCAAAGGATGCGGTATTTTCGCCGCATCCGTTGCATAGGTTTTAGAGCCGCATTGGCCAGCTCTGCTAAAACCGGAGGTGTGAAAGCAGCCTACTAGAGCAGGAGCTGAGCAGACAGATCTAGGTCCTGATTCCTCATTGCTGTTTCTCCTTTCTGGAGTCAATAGAGTCTTGTTAGTGGCTTTAGTATTTGCATCTTATTCTTTATACATTTTGTGCCACTCGTTTGTCTTTTACTTTCTCTTGACTTCACATATCCAGATGTTTTAGGCAGATATAGGAAATGTGACTTCTACTAAATGTTTTTGCAAGAAATTCATGAACATTTTCAAGAATTTGGCACAAAAATATCACGAATAGCAGGAGACAAAAAAGAAAAAAGTGATTTCAATAAATTGCAAAATAATGAATTGTGCCTTTAGCGCTAGGCATCATACACATCACATATTTGTGAACTCTTGATATGTACGCCAGGATAGGTGTGAATGTGTGTATTTGGTATCTGGCACTGCCTCCATTAAAGGGAACCGTTCATGTCAAATAACACCATTTACATGTAGATATAGCATTACTCTAAGGTAAGGCTACGGTCACACGTCAGATATTTACGGTGGGGTGAGTGCTAATAGCATCAGAAAGGTATCTGGATGCCTTACTGAAAGCATGGAGACCAGGTGAAGATTAACTTTATTCCTCTTCTTACTTCCGGCTGTCAGTCATGCAGGCGAGCTGGCTTGGCTACAGTCACTGCAGAGCCGGCTGGCAGTCAAAATACCGGGTCCTGCTTACAGTCGTGGCTCACAGTGCTGCAAGTGGGGACTCTAGCCTTGCCTGTATGCCTTTACAATTGAAAGGGAGGAATAAAATTACTTTTCTTCAGGAACCTGCACAGCATTGTATCACTAGTAACTTGCAGATTAACCCTATAGCTGCAAGAAATAGTGTTATCCGATGTGACAGGCTACCTGGCATATATATGTTAATACTTAAAGGGAACCTGTCCGGTGTAATATGCAGCCAGAACCACGATCAGTTCTGGGTGCATATTGCTAATTCCTGCCTAACCGTCCCTGTATACACTAGCATAGATAAAGAGATCTTTAGAAAAAGTATTTTTAAAGATTTTAAATCGTATGCTAATGAGCGAGGGCATTAGTCCCCTGGGCGTTAGTTCCCCAGCCAGTCGCACCTCATTAACATGTTAGTACGACCCTGGTTTAATAAAATATAACTTTTAATGAGCAATTTTAAAAAGACAAAAGTCAAAAACACCCTTTTGTGACAAAAAAGACAAACGACATATATGGGTACGAAATGTCATGTAAGGCCATCTAAACACAGAAGTAGAATGACAGCCAAAACTGCACCAGATGTAAAGACAATCATACTAAGCTGCTGAAGTGCATAGCAAACATAGATGCCACAGCCATGCAGGTACAAAGATGTAAACAATAAGATAAGGTGCAAGAGTGAAATGAAAATTATTGCACTGTACCCAAAAAGCAGCTGTGTTACACAAAGATCAATGTAAACAGAATGTAAACAGGCTGTACCAAAGTGCTATAGTGCAGCAATTGACTCTACATTCTGTCTTTGAGCGGTGCTATTGCGGTCCGCTTATCCCCATCAAGTATGGAGACAAGGTATGCACACCAGTGACTATGTAAGGGGAATATATGAAAAGCCTTCATTCTTACATATAGCTATTGGATTTTTCATGTCAGTATTCACACAGCAGTTTCTGCTTTTCATGTATTCCCCTTACATAGTCACTGGTGTGCATACCTTCTCTCCATATAGTGTAAATTTTTTTTGTTTTTTTTGCACCCAGTTCAGACTTAGAATGTGTTCCAAACGTTATTTTTGAGTAATTTGTAGTTTTTTGTTTGTGAACCCTCCCCACCACACCTATTGCCAGTCCACATTATACGCATAAATAGCCTGGGTCTCCGCTTCCCATACACGGTAAGTTTTTTTTAACTGCATGAGAGGACACACACAAGCTAGGGACCCCAACGTAGAGAAATACTTTGGCGTAGTGTTGGGGCTCTATTGCATTGATCAATAGCTAAATGTCTCTTTATTCATATGTTCATGGCAGTAATGCAGATTCCATTTTCATATTTTCATTCTTACATATAGCTATTGGATTTTTCATGTCAGTATTCACACAGCAGTTTCTGCTTTTCATATATTCCCCTTACATAGTCACTGGTGTGCATACTGTCTCTCCATATAGTGTAGATTTTTTGGGGTTTTTTGCACCCAGTTCAGACTCAGTATGGTGTTCCAGACGTTATTTTTGATTGATTTATCCCCATCAAGTGACCCCTGGGCTCTGTGACCTCTGAGATCCGGTGATGTCACGTCAACTTTCAGTTGACCCGACATCACCAAGATGGCCCCAGTCTTCCTGAGTGACTGGGCTGTGGGTGGAGTTTCACCGCTCATCACAGCCCAGCATCGCTCCTGCTTGAGGCACTCAGCAGTGAAGGAGAGTGCACGCGAGCTGATGGGGTGTGACGAGCGATGTGGCCACTAATACTGAGTAGTGAGTGAGTGAACCACCCTACACTTAACAGCCTCCTAATAGCAGAACACAGCAGGCACACCACTTTGTGTACATATAAACCACTTCCATGTGCAGAATTCTCATGTACATTATCTGCAAGGGAAAATGCTAACAAATTGCAAATACAATAAGGGAGCTGTCAGCTGTGCTACATCTTAAAGGCTTATACATAGCTTAGGCCATTGGCATAGTTTTTGTCACTCTTTAGGCTGCTCTCATACTTCCGTTGTTTTGCATCAGTCACAATCAGTCGCCTTAAGGAAATACGGTATCCTGCAGAATATTTTGCAGGATTCCATTTTTTCCCCATAGACTTGTATTAACAACGGATTGCGAATGTAACTTTTTTTGTAGTGTGGAAAAAACGCAGTGCGCAGGATTCCGACGGCATCCGTCCTTGGTTATAATGGAAGCCTATGGGCGCCTGAATCTGTCCAATACGTCAAATGATGGATTCCGGCGACGGTTCCATCTTTTAGCAACAGAGCATGCTCAGGTGTGTAAATTCCTTTCTGGTTAGAAAATATGTCTCGCTCTGTCTGTCAGTCTCTCTGTCGGTCTTTCTCTCCCTGTCTCATACGCACCAATCACCGGCGCGGCACTGTACAGCTGTCGCACTGCTCAGGTGGCTTCTCCTGCTTTTGAAAATGCCGGCCGCTCATTATTCCATCTCGTATTCACTGCTTACCCCGCCCACCGGCCCCTATGATTGGTTGCAGTCAGACGAGCCCCCACCCTGAGTGACATCTGTCTCACTGCAACCAATCACAGCCGCCGGTGGGCGGGTCTATATCATGCAGTAGAATAAATAAATTTAAAAAACGGTGTGCGGTCCCCTCCAATTTTGATACCAGCCAAGGTAAAGCCACACGGCTGAGGACTGGTATTCTAAGGATGGGGAGCAGCCCCAAGTTATGGGGAGCCCCCCAGCCTAAAAATATCAGCCAGCAGCCACCATCCATTAGATGCGACCGTCCTGGGACTCTACCTCGCTCATCCCGATTGCCCTGATGCGGTGGCAATCGGGGTAATAACGAGTTAATGGCAGCCCATAGCTGCCACTTAGTCCTAGCCTAGTAATGGCAGGCGTCTATGAGACACCCCCCATCACTAACCTGTAGTGAAAGTAAATAAACACAAACACCGAAAAATCCTTTATTTGAAATAAAATACATAAAAACACCCTCTTTCACCACTGTATTAATCTCCAAATACCCCTCCAGGTCCGGCGTAATCCACACGAGGTCCCATGACTCTTTCAGCTCTGCTACATCGGAAGCTGACAGGAGCGGCCTTAGAGCTCGCAGTGAGCTCCACGGTCAGCGGTGACGTCACTCAAGTTACCCGCGGCCACAGCTGGATTCTGGTACAAACTGCTATAACGGATCAGTTTATTTAACGGATCCATCCCATCAGTTGTACCACAATATCCAAAGCATCCGTCACATCAGTCACAAAACGGATTGTGACTGATGCAAAACAACGGAAGTGTGAAAGCAGCCTTAGATGCTCTATAAGTCCCATAGGAAGGCATGTTCAACTACTTTCTACTAGTGTCTATAGAAGTAATTGACACTCAACTTTGTCACCAATGGTCATAGAAATGCATGATCGCTGGGTGCTGAGAAGCCCACTTATTGCTGAAACAAAGAGGTAATAGCATTATGCCAACGTGGCTGATGCTGCGAATGGGGATTATGGACTCACAGAAAGGATATAAATCCCAACTTTCCAGCTATTCCTCCACTGATCAAAACTTTTGTCATTCCACTAAACCATGGTAAAAGCTTTGATACTAGTACACTTTGAGATTTGATGTTATTAGCTCACATTTTATTACTTCTAATGAAGATTCGAATGAAGTCCAGAAGACGGTACATTAGGCGTCCTGCATAGGTGCTCAACTTGTCTGCGGCAAATTCCATTGGGGTTACCATGCCGGTTTTCCAATGAATTATGTTACAAGATGTCTGAAAACAACTCCCTATACATTACAATAAATAATAAAAAAAAATCCAGTGATCAGATCAAATAAATTTCCATTGAATTGACAATACTAGCACTGTATTATGTCACAGATTTATGGCTGCGAAGTCCTCAGCAGGTACGTACATACATATACACACGACAAGCTGGTAATTAGGCTACTGGCAGCACACATTCCAGAATCTGAATGAATAGGGATAATAACGCCCCACCCCAATACAAAGGCCAGGTCACAACTCCGACAAATCCAAGGCAGGACTATCCAGCAAAACGTCAGCAGAAATTCAGGCCAGTACGAAGCAACAGGAATTACCGGGCTGGCCAAGCTAATGTTATATTCCGCCTCCCTCATACAACAAGCATGCCCACCTATACATGGGCACAGAGGCGAGACCCTCACCTATTACACATTTATTGCTATCTGCAGATCCTTGCACTACATTTGCATCTCTAATGCACTGCGCACCATGTCTGAGCCTTTCATCTGCAGGGTACAGCATGTAGATTGTATACGGGGGCGTCAGTCACCCATAGGGGCCCATGGCAAATATACCATACTACATCTTATACTTTTAGGAAACAGACTTCTTTGCTATTCCATACAAATGAGAAAAAAAAATGAATTTCAACACATAAAAGGTATCACTCCTAGAATGCGTTTCTCTTTTTTGAGCATAAAAGTACTTACATAAACACATACCACCCCAATGGAAGTCACTAGGACACCTTTTTGGCCTCTACCGGCTGAATGGAGATCTATGGATATGTTTGACGAAGATGCCGGAAGATTTTCCCATTTATACAAAAAAGGTAGGGCTCTGATCTAATCTGTGCGGAGCCTTACAGACTGCAAAGGAAAGCGCAAGATGGAAAGATGGAAAGGCCAAGCCATGGATGACAGTTGTACAGACTCAGCCCTAAGGCAATGGGCCAAGGACATTGCATATGGAGGACCTATGCAGGGTCAGGATCTGTAACATATGCTGTGTATAAGTGAATATCCCATTTTAATGGTACATGGAGAGCAATGTTCCGCTGATCAATAATCAATTACCGATTTAGTTCTAGAAGAAATGGAACACATGACTCATCAGGATGATCTCTCGATATGGAATAACCTGCCAACCTACTGAGATGTCAGATGACGGCTCAACAGGCCAAGGCCGGACACTGACTTCAGATGCATGATGCCAGAGAGAAGCCGCTGAAGTGACTCTTACTATACAGAAATGTCTCCTAACCACACACTACTTACAAGTGAAGAAGAATCCCATCCCTGCTTCATACCGAGTGAGCCGCCATTATATTCCTCCTGCCATAGCTGCTACTGCAAAAATGTCTAACCAACTGCAGCAGGATTAATGGAGCTGCGGCAATTACAATAACTATAGTAAGGAGATTGTACATAGGAATGCCTTTACAGGAGTTCACCCAAGTATAACTCTACGTTGCCCATATGCCCCAAAAGAAGCACATAGAGTGCAGACTCAGGGCTCCTATTAACCAGAATGGGAAGTGCCTCCCGCTCTAACAAGAGTGAATGCCATGTAATCTTAGAACTTACTCTTTACAAGTCTATGGGTGCGTGGAACTCATCGGACTGCACTCAGATAAACACAGACAATGGAGAAATGAAGTTAGCACCTGCAATACGGACAAAATCGGATCACAGTAAATGCTAATCGGCTCAAACTCTGATCAGAGTATCATTACTATAACCGGCCTGATCCTCGCAGAAGAGAGAATCATCGCTCGTGTGAGCGCACCCTTATGTGAATCCACTGGACACATGGCGGAGGGGCACATGGCATATAAGAAGCAGGTTTAAGAGCTGCACCAGCTCCACACAATGCAGGTGTGGTCTCCTATACAGTGATCATCCATAGCGGAAAGTCGGAAACGCACTAAGTCTCTGTGCACACTTGCCGGTTTTTCCCACGGATTTCCTGCATGTTATGTTCATAACATCTCTGCAGTGATTCACCAGCAAAACCTATGGGGAAAAAAATCCTGTGCGCACTACGGTAGGCGGATTTTGACAGCTGCATATTTTGCTGCGGGATTCCTGCAGCAAAAACAATTGCATGTCACTTCTTATCCGCACGTCGCTGCGAGATTTCACTCCATTGACTGCAATGTAATCGTGAAATCCCGCAGGGAATAACGCAGGCAGCAAATTCTGTGCGGTTCACTGCGTTTTCCTGCGTTATTCCCTGCGGTAATGTACATCGCTGCCTGCGGTTTGCAGGGAAGTGATGTCATTATGACAGGAAGAGGAAGCGGAGCAGAGCGTAATCACACACATATCACAGACATAGAATACACACATCGCACTCACACACAGACGTATAGAACACACACAGAAATCAAATGGACATATAGAAAAAAAAAAAAACACGTGGGCTCCGCTGTATTTTTACCATCCAGCCGAGGTAAGCACACAGCAGCGGCCCGGTATTCTCAGGCTGGGGAGGGAGAGGGGTCAGGGTTAATGTCCCCCCCCTCCCGCAGCCGAGAATATCAGCACGCAGCTGCCCCGGGACTGTCGCAACAATTATGCGGCAGTACCGGAGTGTCCCCAGCTCTTCCAGATGCCGTGATGCGGTGGCAATCCAGGTAATAACGAGTTAAATGGCCATTTAAGTCCAGGCTTGATCATGGCAGCGTCTATGTGAAAGCTGACATGATCAACCCGTAAGTAAAGTGAATAAAACACACACACCGAAAAATCCTTTATTTTAAATAAAACACAAAAAAGCCTCCTCTTCCACCCCTTTATTAACCCCTCCCATCACACAGCTCCGGCATAATCCACGTCCTGCGATGCTTGCATCCAGCCACGACTGACACACAGCACTGAATGCAGCCTCGCAACGAGACAGACTGCAGAGAGGTAACCACAGGGCATTTCCCACGGCCGGTAATGTGAACACACTACCGCTCAGCAGAAATGCAGCATGTGCTCACAGGGACTCTACTCATCTATCTACTCATCTATCTACTCATCTATCTACTCATCTATCTACTCATCTATCTACTCATCTATCTACTCATCTATCTACTCATCTATCTACTCATCTATCTACTCATCTATCTACTCATCTATCTCAGAAGGAAATTACTTTTTTTTTCTTCAATGTGCTTTATTGCATTGAGTGCACTAAAACACATGTACCAACCCGCACGCGGCAAAACCGCGGCAATAGCGCAAACAATACCGCGGTAAAACCGCAGCAAACCGCATGCGGTTTTCGGGTGCGGTTTTTTACCGCGGGTCTTTTAGACCCTGCAGAATTTTCTTAAGAAAATTCCGTTTTCCAGTGCGCACAAAGCCTAAAACCACATGTGTATCTTTCATATCTGCAGATTTTCAGTATCTAATGCAAGTCTATGGGGAAAATCTGCACAGAAAACAACATACCAACAAGAGAAATTGACATGTTGTGGATATGAAACACGCACAGTGTAGGGTACGTGCCCATGATCAGTAGTGTTTTGGAAGCTTGAGTCCCCTGTGCGGGAAAACAGCGAAAAAAACACGGAGTCTATAACCCTGACCGTACCATTACAGTACATAAGAAAAAAGAACCACAGTGGGCATGAGATTTCTATAATTCCCATCCACTCTGCTGGAAATCTAAGGTGCTGCACTTTTTGCTCAGCAGCATAAAATACTCATTGTGGGAACTTAATCGAAAAGTTTGGAAATCAGGGAAGGTGTTCCTTTCGATACCAATTTGCACCTTCCTACAATATGATTGGAGGACAGGATGCTGATGGCATTGTCACGGCAGTAAGGAGGGGGGGGGATCAATAGAAGCCCCGGTTTCTGCCATGTTTAGATACCTATGAACCCCTGCCTTCATTTTTGTCATTGTCTCTCTAATCTGTGATTGTCTACTATAGTAATATCGCAGTATTCTGTAAACATACCGATCCTCTATAGAGCCCAGAATGTGACCTATGATGAGGATTCATAGGCAATCGGTCCGTTTACCAGATACTGCAATATTACAGCGTTGAGTGACTGTAGCTTCAAGCGCCCTAGGCCACATTGCAAAAGTATATAAGGTCTAATGGAGCCTACAGTAATGATTAGAGTTGATGTGATTTGCAGAAAGTGGTGCATCATCCACATCGGTAATATGTGGCCGCTGGACAGAAGCCGAGAACTGCCTCTTACCTGATGGCAGCTGTGGCTCTTCTATTGATCAACTGGCCTTGCACGCCATCATCTTTGCAATGTGACGCACATGGGATGTTGTGTCAGACCGGTTAATCAATAAAAGAACCACGGTTGCCGTCAGGTAGGAGGCGGTTCTCAGCTCCTGTCCAGGGGCCACATATTACTGACGTGGCTGATTGACAGTACAGCAAATCGATTTGCACAAACTCTAGTGATGGCAAAAACTGCAAGTCGGCAACAAAAAACAAGCCCTGAAGCAACTAGCTGAAAAAGAAAATGTAGCTTGAGAGGCGAGGGGGGCCATCAGCTGCATAGCAGACCTGGCGCCGGGGCCACCAGGACTGATCAAACCTGGCGCCGGGGCCACCGCGACTACGTAGCAGATATGGTGCTGGGGCCACCAGCATTGCACATCGGACCTGGCGCCGGGGCCGCCGGGACTATACAGCGGACCTGGTGCTGGGGCCACCAGCATTGCACATCGGACCTGGCGCCGGGACTATACAGCGGACCTGGCGCCGGGACTATACAGCGGACCTGGCGCCGGGACTATACAGCGGACCTGGCGCCGGGACTATACAGCGGACCTGGCGCCGGGACTATACAGCGGACCTGGCGCCGGGACTATACAGCGGACCTGGCGCCGGGGCCACTGGGACTATACAGCGGACCTGGCGCCGGGGCCACTGGGACTGCCAAGCGGTCCTGACGCAGAGGCACCAGGACTGAACAAACCTGGGGCTGGGGCCACCAGGAATGCATAGTGGACGTGATGTCAGAGTCACTGGGACTGAACACACCTGGTGTCAGGGCCACTGGGACTATACAGCGGACTTGGCGCTGGGGCCACTCACATTACACAGCGGACTTTGCGCCAGGGAAACCAGAACTGATCAAACCTGGTGCCATGGCCACTGGAACTTTACAAGTGTGACGTGTGGCCACTGGGACTTTACAAACCTGGCGCCGGGCCCATGCTGCCTGCACACACCGGTATCTGTGGCACTACTTATGACCATGTGCTTCATTACCGGCTCTTCCCACGAGGCAGCTGACTGGCAGCCAGCCTGGCACAGGAGCTCGCCCTCCGCTCACCACACCTGTCACGGAAGTTCCTCGGAAGTAGTTCCCGGCGCTCTGAAGTCGGGTAGAGCCGGGCGGAATGCCGGGACTACGTGACAGTAGGGAGCTTCCCTCCTCACGGCGCGCCAGCCTCCTCCAGCCACCCACCTCATAGAACGCCTGCACCATCTCCACCAACACCCACTGCTGACTCGCCGCCATGATTTCCGAGAGGCCGAGCTGTAGCGTAGCTACAAGAAGCCGGACGCTTCCTGGACTGAAAGTGACAGAGGTCGGTAGGCGGGGATTTGGGAGAAGCTTTGCGGACATTGGTGGTTACTAAGTGACGTCATCACACGGAAGAAACTAGGCGAGAAGCCGAGTATCCGAAGAAAACAGGGCGGGGTCTCGATGGCGCTGCCCAATGATGACAGCCGTGAGGTGAGGCGGAAGCGGCGGACGTTATAGCTGGGCGTGTTGTTGCTGTGGTGACGGAAAGAAGCGGAAGTGTAGTAGTCGCTGATGTGGGCGCTCATTGGCTGCCGTATTCCGGCGGTTAACTAGGAATCATTGCTATTGGCGGAGGTGAAGACGGGGACCTGTCATAGATAAAGCCGCCATAGGACACAGGCACACATGGCCAGTTGTGTCACAGAGTGAGAAGAAGGCGTTCTGTACAGTGCAAGCAAATATACTGTGGAAATAGCGCAGTCATACAGTCCCGTGTTTCCAGTGACTAAAGGGGGCCATGTTTATATAAGGCTAGTTTCGCACTTGCGTTGTTTTCCTTCAGTTTGCAATTCACCGTTTTGGAAAACAGCGGAATCCGTTAACGGATTACGCTTTTTCCCATAGACTTGTATGGTCGACGGATTGCGACTGGTGGAGCTGCGTTGCTTCCGCTGGCCAACCGCGGGCAGAAGGAACGCAGCATGTAATGTTTTTTGAGCGGCGGAATCCTCTATTTTTCACTGCGCATGCTCCTCTTCTTTTTTTTTTTTTTTTTTTTTTCTTTTAATCACAGAAACTTTGTTTTGTCTCTCGGTGGTCGAACGATCAGCTGATCGCCCGGCGGCCGGCTTTTGAGAGCGCTCAGCTGATCGCCCGGCGGCCGGGTTATCAGCTGATCGTTCATAATAGTCTGCCGCCGGTAAAACTGTTTTGTACGATCCGTTGCATCCGTCACACAACGCCAGTGTGAAACTAGCCTAAGCTGGGATGTGCCCTAAGCGCTGGGGGCACTAAGGTGATAGCAACAAAGGTGACTCTAAAGAATGTCTGTGGGGCACAGCTGACTGTGGCATGGCCTTCCAGGAGGAGGCGGACATGTCACACCTTTTAATGATGGAGGCTTTAATAGGAATCAGTCTGGAGAAAGAAAAGAGGGGGAGGTAATTCAGGAGTCTATCATAGACTAGGGTGAGATGTTTGGTTCCTAAGGCTATGTGTCCACGGTAGAATGTTGCTGCGGATTTTTCTGCATGAAAAAAAAAAGGCGTGGATTTGCCGCGGATTTACCGTGGAATTGCCGCGGATTTTGGTGCGGATTTTTTTTTTTCCCAATTCTGAAGCCAAAATCCGGATCAAAATCCGCAACAATAATTGACATGTTGCAGATTTTTCCGGATCAAAATCCGCACCAAATCCGCCGCGGAAAACTCCGCAGCATGGGCACAGCATTTCCAAAATGCCATAGAAATGGCTGGGAAGTACCGCTGCTGCAGATTTTCAGGAAATCCGCGGCTTTTCCGCGGGAAATCCGCGGCTTTTCCGCGAGAAATCCGCGGCAAAATCCGCGCATTTTCCGCAGCGTGGACACATAGCCTAAGACCCTGTGCCCACGGGAGAAAATACCTGCAGATTTTCGTGATTTTCCAAATAAATCCGCAGGTTTGCACAAGTACTCCCCTTGTTATCCTATGTGATTTGGTGTGTACTGTTTATATGCTGCGAATTTTGCATCTGCGGAAAATGCTGTGGAATTTCTGTTGCCGCAAAGAACTGCATGTCAATTATTCTGTAGATTGTCCTGCAGATTTACTGCCTTTCTACTATAGAGATACAGGGGGAAAATCCGTAGTACAAATGCACGGATTCCGCACATTTTCCGTAGGTTTTCCGCAGCAATTCCGCATGAAATCCGCCTAAATGGATAGCTGCAGATTCCGGGAAGCTGCTGGGAGACCCTGCGGAAACACCTGCAGAAAAATTCGCAGGTATTTTCTCCAGTTTGCACAGGGCCTAAAGGCCACGTCTCACTAAGCGACATTGCTAGCGACATCACTGCTGAGTCACAGTTTTTGTGACGCAACAGCAATGTTGCTAGCGATGTCGCTGTGTGTGACATCCAGCAACGACCTGGCCCCTGCTGTGAGGTTGCTGGTTGTTGCTGAATGTCCTGGACCATCTTTTGGTCGTTGCTCTCCCGCTGTGAAGCGCACATCGCTGTGTTTGACAGCGAGAGAGCAACGATCTGAATGTGCAGGGAGCCAGCTTCTGCGGACGCTGGTAACCAAGGTACACATCGGGTAACCAAGCAAAGGCTTTGCTTGGTTACCCGATATTTACCTTGGTTACCAGCGTCCGCAGCTTCTAGAAGCCGACTCCCTGCTCCCGGCACATGTAGCCAAGGTACACATTGGGTAACTATAAGCAAAGCGCTTTGCTTAGTAACCCGATGTGTACCATGGTTACGAAGCACAGCGGCGTTACACAGGTCGCTGGTGGCTGATCTCTGATCGCTGTGGAGAGTTGCCTGTTTGACAGCTCACCAGCGACCATGTAGCGACGCTCCAGCGATCCCTGCCTGGTCAGATCGCTGGAGCGTCGCTTAGTGTGACGGTACCTTAAGAGTTCGGTTCCACTTCCATTTTGCATGGACGAGTGCAATCCGATAAAACATCAGATTGCACTCACACCAGTGCAAAACTTTGGGCAAGTGTCCATCTATGACGGAGTCTCATCTCACCCCCTCCCCCCCCAAACATTGCACTGCCTCACATGCAGGGTGGATTTGATTTAAATCTAACTGATTTAAATCACGATTTAAATCACTAGTCAGTAAGGCTTGATTTAAATCAGTGATTTAAATCAAAGTTTCTACCTAAACTAGTTCTTGCTACTTTAACATACAAGTAGATGAAGATTTTTAGAATCACTTTTTATATTACTTTTTTCTCCCCAGTTTAATGGGTTAATCATTCATATTTGGACACCACTGTTCTGTTGTACTTAGGAAGGAGAAAAATAATCCTGACCTTAATAACAATTTAAATAGATTTATTCAACTGAAACAATAACAACATTACAGCATAAGTTATTTGCTTCAACAAACATCCATGTTTGTTAACTAATTTGGCTAAACAAAATATATATATATATTTTAAGAAACTTAGACTGTCAGCCCAGCCGACACATGAAAAACTTAAATACTACTGTCCCTGCTGTCCTCTGTAGCTCACTTGTCGTCATCTTCATCATCATCATCTTGTTCCTATTCATAATCTGGAAAAGAGAAACAAGCTTTCCTGCTGTATTGGGTCCCAACCGATTTCTCAATTTAGAATGAATGAGTCCAAAGGATGAGAATATTCTTTCAACGCCTGCAGAAGAAGCTACTGCTGTTAAAAGTGGAATCATTACTTGAACAGTCTCTAAATCCAAGCGCTTAAGTGACTTCCACCAGTTTACTGGTGTGACCTTCCTTAAAATATCTTCAGCAAACATATATTTCTTGAATGGTTCCCCCTTAGCTCTGAAGTTTATTATAGTTGGCATTAAAGATGGATGATTGCTGGATACCCATGTCATAGCTAACTCCTCTTCCTCAGCACTTAGGTTTTGACCCTGATATTGGATATTGACAATATTTGCCAAAAAATGAGCTGGAGTCAGTGCTTGTCCCATTCGTTTGTTTACTGCTTAATTCTGTCCATGTGTAGTTCTGTTTTTAAGTGTTCACTCAGTTCCTTCCAAATTTCAACAGCATCCGCAATAAAACAGCTATTTTTCTGTATTTTGTTTAAAGCTTGAGAGATGGGTTTCAGGAAGCTCAGCATATGTTCAACATTTCTCTTAAGCCCAATGTTGAGGATTTTGGCCGTGACAGTGCCATCTATTTTATCTCGATTTTCTTCACAAAGTGTCATCAGAATAGGCCAGTTTTTGATATACTGCTCAAAACAGTCCACCACAGAGTTCCATCTAACATCTTGTGGGAGCGTTAGCTTGGTTCCCCCCATCCTTTTCAGAGCTGCTGCAGCAAAATGATTATTACGGAAGTATTTAGCAATTTCAACAACATTAGCCTTTATTTCTGGAACACTTAAGTCTTTGGCTAAGAGGTGCAGCAAATGAGCACTGCAACCATATGTTATTAGCAGCTTTGTATTACCCCCTGCTCTTCTAAATCTCTTCTCATCTTGGATACGTTTGCAGCATTGTCAGTGACCAAACTGCGTACTAGACATTTGAATTTTTGTTCACATGTCGTTATAGCTTTTACTGCCACTTCTTGTAAGTATTCTGCTGTGTGTGCATTTCCTGACGTATCAGTTGTTTGTTCAAGGAAGACTTTACCTTCTTCTGTTGTTATACAAGCACATACAATAGGATCATTGTGGACATTACTCCACCCATCAATACTTAGGTTAACAATTTTACCCTCCAGAGCTGTTGCACATTGCTCCATTTCTCTGTCATACACTTGATCCAGCAGTTTCCCTGCAACATCAGCTCTGCTGGGTGGACTGTATCCTGGTCTCAGTGACTGAACCATATTAATGAAATGTGGGTTCTCAGTCAGACGGAAAGAAGAGTTCGTTGCATAAATAAACTGGGCAATATTTTCATCAATCAACTCTTTTTCTAATCTGCTAGTTATTCTCACAAACCTATCTATGGTGGTTCCAGGAGGTAAAGGTTTTTTCTTCCTTTTGGGTGATGGTGATATGTGGCTGTGGGTGTCCGATGATGATGCTGCTGCTAATGAAGCACTATCCTGGATGGATAACTCTGAAACTGTAGAACAGGATGATGGTGATCTTGGAGGTGGATAGTTTCCAGAATCCATGAATTCCCCTAAACAAAAAAAGTCAATGCTGTTATTTTATTGTTTATTATACAATTTCTGCTTATTCTACACAACACATCTCTGCCCCTGCCCCAAAAGGAATATTTGTTTTTCTTCATAACTGTACCAAGTGACAGTAACATGCAGTAATAATAAGAAATATAATTTTTCTCACACATGACAGTTCAGTCTTGAGAAATAGGATTCAATAAAAATGTTTACCAACCTGAAGATCCTGCCTGTTCAGAAGTGTTTCTTTGGTCATCTTCATCACCGCACTTCTCATGATGATGCCTCATTCGCGCCACCAGGCCTTGCATCTCTTTGTTGCATCGTTTGCATTTTGCACGCATGCCTGCCTTACCGATAGGCGAAGGAGCTTCATTAAAATATTCCCAAACTGGGTCTCTTTTACGGCCTGCTGCCATTATAAGGAAAGAATGTAATAAACCTCAGATCGTACACACAAACAGATCCAGACTTGTCTGTCTGTGGCTATGCTGCAGTATTGTGCTCAAAGGTTCACTTTCATTTTCTTGTCTGCTTGCCCTTTCTCCTCCTCACACTTAGATTCACATTCTTGTTGTGTTGTGCAGATCTATTCCACTCCAAACAATCAGAAACATTGTCTAACTTCTTGGACTTGGCACTGAAGGGGTTGATTCTGTATTCATAGGTTTGTAGAACAATAGGATTAAGGTCTTTTTCTCAACTCTGTTCATGTTGTAATATTTTTGCCGTGAAGAAGCGGCTGGGACCTCTGCGGAGTCAAATTCAGTTTTGAGAACTGCGTAAGTAAAGCGAGCATCTGTGATAATATAGGAGAGAAACTGCCCACTAATCCTACAGAAACCTCTGGAAGAGCATGGCATTGTGAATGTTACACATATACAGCCTTTATTCTACTGAGTTAAACAACTCAGCTTTATCTCATGATGGAAGAACCTTTGGATGGTAAAATATTTTCCTCAAAAAGCAGTTTATTGAAAAAAATTCGATTGAAATCAAAAAAATCCAATTTAAATCAAAAAAATCCGATTTTTTTGATTTTTTTTTTAAAAAAAACATTGATTTTTATCCACCCTGCTCACATGTAATCCGAGTGCACTGCGATATACGCAGAGACAGGCAACGGAGGAGAGGGAGAAAGTGCTTCCAGCCTCTTCTCACAAGAGCGCATCACAGTCACATGATCCTCGGCTGACGCTCACAGCAGAGGGTCATTAGCATTTCACTTCTCGCATAGGAAGTTATATGCTAGAGGAACCGTACCCTAATAGTAATAAAAGAAATAATGCACAATACCTGTGCTGATTATTTTGTGGGTGTTGTTCATACTTTGATTAGATGATTAGTGATGGGCGAACCCGAACTGTAAAGTTTGGGGTTCGTGCACATGATCCCGAACACGAGCTTTCTGGGAAGTTCTTGTTACAATTCGAGTACAGTTCAGGTCAGGGGCTGTAAAATAAAAAGCACTTTATTAAAAATCATTATGATTGGTCACATGGCTATGACGTCATAGCAGGTCCTGTTAACTTCCGAGGGTATGCACTGCACTGCTTGAACTTTGACTGTGCGAGTCTCGCATCGCATCACCCAGTACAGCCGCACACTGCCCTGACAGGAGCGGTAGGCTGCATGTATTTGTGACGCCCCTGCGGTAACCAGGTGTCACAAAACAAGGTAATATCACTGTAACAGCTCGGGTCCTACATAACTGTGCCAGTCAGTGTACACACCAGCACACTTACACTCCAAAACCAAGGTGGGAGACTCCCATAGAACCAGGTGACAGGGCTGGGCACTGTGAGCTAACAGGCAGCCAACTGGGAAGGGAGAGATCAGACCTGGGGGAGGAGCGAGTAGCCTGGGGGTGTGGCAAGGGAGAGAGAAGAAGGAAAGTGGTTGAGAGGAGTCGAAGTGAAGAGTCTGAAGTGAGAGAAGTAAGGAGAGAGTTGTCAGTAAAGGTGTCAAGACAGACAAAGGAATCTTGAGACACAGTGAAACTAGCAAAGACCCTGCCAAGACCTGGGTAGAAACAGCAGCCACTCAGGGGAGAAAGTAGCCAGAGAGCGAGAGATCAAGCTCCAGGGACAGTGGAATCCTGTGGAAGTAGAAATCCAGGGCTCCCAGTACTTTGCACACATAGGGTACAGATCCCAGAACAGACCAGGACTTCAAGCCATCTGCTAACTCTGTCAGGCGGGTGGGTTTCCAGGACTCATCTGCCACCACTAATGTCCGAGGCATCAGCAGCAAAGGGAGGACCGGGACATATTCCCTTAAATAGTCCAAGCCGCCTGTAGCAGGACCCGGACACCAGACGGTTCTCCGGGTGCTTCAAGCCAGGGAGGACCCTCACACAGACATGAGTGCATCGGTGGGCGAGTGGCACCAGGTCGGCTGGCACAGGGACACAGGACTCGGGCACACCTGGGATCCAGCACGTCCCTAGGGTGCGAACTCAGTTGTAAGTAAAGCGACCAAACTGCACTCCCCTGTCTGGACTGAGTTATTTCCTTGCACCTCCACGTTAACCCCTACCACCCCCTGGGGAAAATCCCTACTCGCGGAGGGTTTCACTATCCACGCTGCCCTATCTATCGTCCCAAGAGAAGACCGGCAGCGGCGGCCATACCATCCCTGGCCGTGCACCGCGAGTGGCGTAGTCGGACTATTTGTATTATTTTTCCTTTTATTTAAAACTGGTCGACGGTGCCCCTGGATCCGGGACCCCTCGAGCCACGGACCACCCGGATCCGAGCAGCTCGGCTGACCCAGGGCGCGACATATTTCCATGCAGCTCAGGTGCTCCTGTCCGGAGAGGGTCAGGCTGTACCAGTAAATAACAATGCAAGACGCAAGTGGAATTATACCCTCACTGTCAGCCTGCTTCTTGCTCTGTACAGAGTGATGTAGCAGAGCTCACAATGCTCTCCCTGCTTCTCTCTCTGTAGATACGCTTGTTTTAAAAGAGTGATGAAGCAGAGTTGACATGGCTCTCCCTGTGGGTACGTCGGACTAAGGATTTTTTATAATAATAAAGATGGAGTCTCTAAATTTTATTTTGTTTTATTTCTAATAAATTAAAAGTTCTCTGTGTCATTTTTTTTTTACTGTTTACTAGAAATTCATGGTCGCCATGTCTAATTTGGCGTGACACCATGAATTTCGGGCTTAGTACCATCTGAAAATACAAAGCTGGAATTAACTCCTTTATTACCCAGCGTGCCACCGCCATCAGGGCCGCTGGATGAGTCGGGTAAAGCGCCTGGAAATGGCACTAAAAAACAATGCGCCATTTACAGGGGCAGCTGCGGATAATCCCAGCCCCCAGCTGCCTGGTTTTACCTGACTGGCGATCAAAATACGGCGGGAGCCCACGCATTTATTTTTTTTTTTAATTTTTTTTTTAAATAAAAAAAAATGGGCTTCCCTGTATTTTGATTGCCAGCCAAGGTAAATCCAGGCAGATGGGGGTGGCAGACCGTAGCTGTCTGCTTTATCTGCGCTGAGAATGAAAAGTAACGCAGAGAGCTACGTCATGTTTTTAAATTATTTTTATTCGACTATATATTGTGAACACATAAACCTCACAAAATATATTCCAGGAACGGAAAGGTCCACAATGAATATAAAACCTAAAAGTTGTGACACCCTATAGAGATGTAATATAGAGTCAATGATCTGGGGTACACCGACAAAAAAGGACCGAAAGAGATGTATAGTCAAATACAAATATAATTTATTGGTACAAAGGTGATATAACAAGTGCACAGTGGTAGCAAGGAAAGATAGAAAGACCCTTGCTCAGAAACATAACCCACAAAGAGCACGGTACCTGGAAAAGCCACAAGATGGCAGTGACACCTGCTAATAAGGTATGTGTGCATATGCTATAGCCCTGCAATGAGCCAAGCTGCCATGGAAAGAGTAATGAATAACAAGGGAAAAAGGGCTGTGTCTCCCCATGAACTATTCCACCCCAGGGAGGGCAGCTTAAATGGCCAAAAATACAATACCTTGAGACATGATGGGAGCAGGAAAGATCAGGCGTGGGGCGGGGTCTCGACGCGTGTTTCACCGGAAGCCTTCGTCAGGAATATATTGTGAAAACATATATACAGAGCTCTGGCAAAAATTAAGAGACCACTGCAAAATTTTCAGTTTTTCTGATTTTTTTTCTCTTTATAGGTATATTTTTGAGTAAAATGTAAATTGTTGTTTTAAACTACTATTTTCAGAAAATCAATCATTTTTTTGCTTGGAAATCTGGAGACATGTTGTCAGTAATTTATAGAATAAAAGAACAATTTACATTTTACTCAAAAATATACCTATAAAGACAATACCCCTCTTCCCACTAAGTGGGAAGCACTGATGTGCGTAACAGAGGGGTACTTATACGAGAAGGAGCTAGACTCAAGAGAGACAAAGCTAAACAGATTGAGGATCTTCTTTCCAAAATCCATTCCTTGGAACAAACACATAAAGTGACTCTTGACCAGGATACCTTACTCAAACTGACTAAGACGAGGGAAGGCCTTAAAGAAGTCCAGTTACCAAAACTGATTTTTTTTTTCTGATAAATCTTGCTAATATGTGCCCCTCAACACATCTATTATGTTTTTTCAGCAAAATTAGCTTTTATTGTGCACTAGCAGCACACGGTCATTGCTGGCTCCAGCTCTGATGGGATTAATCTCTCCTCTGACTTCCTGTGTTCAGTTCCTACAAGTCCCAGAATTCTTTGTGGCTCTAGGGCGGTGTCTGGCTTATCTAACACACCCACTGTGTCTAATACACCCACTCTGCTCCCACCCAAACCCTCCTCCCTGCCTCTTCCCTGTGGATGCACTGAGATCAATCATACAGAGACAGCAGCAGCTCTACACAGCCAGGGGAAGAAAGTGTGTGTGCGCGTATATACAGTGTATGTGTATATACAGTGTGTGCGCGTATATACAGTGTGTGTGTATATACAGTGTGTGCGCGTATATACAGCGTGTGTGTATATACAGTGTGTGTGCGTGTATACATACAGTGTGTATGTGTGTGTGTATGTCATACTCACCTGTCTGCAGGGTCCCGGTGCCATGCCTGCTTCCAGCCCCTGTCTCGGTACCGCCGCTCTGGCTGTGTGCAGTCTCCCCGGGGCACGTACGAAGCTTGCAGGACCTGGCGGTGGATCATCTGATGCAGTCACCTGACGCATCAGCTGATCGATTCTCGTGGTGTCGCCGGCTTTTTCGCGCCCGGCCGGCTATCAGCTGATCCTGCCGTCAGGGGACTTCATCAGCTGATTACCGGCAGCTCCTGCAGTGATGGGCCAGGATCAGACTCCCCTGCAGGAGCTGCCGGTAATCAGCACAGACGTGAGTATTTATTTATTTTTTATTTTTTTTTCTACTGATGCATCAGCTGATTGTATAATCGGCTTTTATACAATCAGCTGATGTGTGATGTGATTCACGTAGTTTAACCTGACACATCATCTGATCACTTTGCCTTCCAGCAAACCGATCAGATGATATTGGATCCTGATTGGACGGCGCGGGACCCTAACCCAGGATTACTGCGGAGGGGGGTTTATTTCAATAAAGATGGAGTCACTAATTGTGTTGTGTTTTATTTCTAATAAAAATATTTTTCTGTGTGTTGTGTTTTTTTTTTATCATTACTAGAAATTCATGGTGGCCATGTCTAATATTGGCGTGACACCATGAATTTCGGGCTTAGGGCTAGCTGATAATATACAGCTAGCCCTAACTCCATTATTACCTACGGTAGCTAGCCACCCGGCATCAGGGCAGCTGGAAGAGTTGGATACAGCGCCAGAAGATGGCGCTTCTATGAAAGCGCCATTTTCTGGGGTGGCTGCGGACTGCAATTCGCAGTGGGGGTGCCCAGAAAGCTTGGGCACCCTTCACTGTGGATTCCAATCCCCAGCTGCCTAGTTGTAGCCGGCTGGACACTAAAATTAGGCGAAGCTCACATCATTTTTTTTTTAATTATTTCATGAAATTCATGAAATAATTAAAAAAAAAAGGGCTTCTCTATATTTTTGGTTCCCAGCCGGGTACAAATAGGCAGCTGGGGGTTGGGGGCAGCCCGTACCTGCCTGCTGTACCCGGCTAGCATACAAAAATATGGCGAAGCACATGTCATTTTTTTTCTTTTTGGGTAAAAAACTGCATACAGTCCTGGATGGAGGATGCTGAGCCTTGTAGTTCTGCAGCTGCTGTCTGCTCTCCTGCATACAATGAACATTTTGAATAAGGAAATGACATCAGACCTTTTTTTTTTTTTTCATCAACAATCTTTAATGGCATTGTGCACTGATTAAAAATGCAGTGAGCAAAAACGCAGCAAAAAAGGCACCAAATCGCGGCAAAAACGTGACATGCAGCACCGCAGGTGACAGAGCAGAGCAAGTTGATGACATGCTCTGCTCTGACACATAGTGTGCTGCATGTCACTGTATCCACTCTGGGACTTGTTGTGCAGGTGACCGGATGATACATGTCACTAACTGCCCCACTCTGTGATTTCTGCTGCATAGTACCAACTGTATACACTCTCACCTGCACAACAAGTCCCATAGTGGAGACAGTTAGTGACATGTATCATCCGGTCACCTGCACAACAAGTCCCAGAGTGGTGAAAGATAGTGACATGCAGCACACTATGTGTCAGAGCAGAGCATGTCACTGTCTCCACTCTGGGACTTGTTGTGCAGGTGACCGGATGATACATGTCACTAACTGCTCCACTCTGTGATTTCTGCTGCATAGTACCAACTGTATACACTCTCACCTGCACAACAAGTCCCATAGTGGAGACAGTTAAGTGACATGTAGCATCCGGTCACCTGCACAACAAGTACCAGAGTGGAGAAAGATAGTGACATGCAGCACACTATGTGTCAGAGCAGAGCATGTCACTGTCTCCACTCCGCTGACCTCACAGCCCGTACACGCTGCGATGGATGCAGGGGGACACAGAACAAGTAATCGGCCGACACTGGAGTCATCTGATTACTTGGGATGAATTGAGCAGTAAAATGCTCTGGTGCTCGATGGGCGAAGCCCATGCCGATTTTTTTTAAAAAAAATTCATTAAAAATAAAAAAACAAAAAAATCACATTGTTTGTGGGCTCCCGCTGCATTTTCTATTGCTAAGGGTAACCAAAGCAGCTACTGGCTGCTAGCCCCCGCTGCTTGGTGTTACTTTCACTGGCAATAGAAATGCAGGGAAGCATTTTTTTTTTATAAAGGTTTTTCCCTGAAAACGTTTTTAAGAAAATGACGTGGGCTTCGCCATATTTTTGTATGCTAGCCAGGTACAGCAGGCAGCTACGGGCTGCCCCCAACCCCCAGCTGCCTAGTTGTACCCGGCTGGGAACCAAAAATATAGAGAAGCCCTTTTTTTTCATGAATTTCATGAAATAATTAAAAAAAAAAAAAATGATGTGGGCTTCACCAAATTTTTGAGTCCAGCCAGGTACAACTAGGCAGCTGGGGATTGGAATCCACAGTGCAGGGTGCCCAAACTTTCTGGGCCCCCCACTGCGAATTGCAGTCCACAGCTGCCCCAGAAAATGGCGCTTTCATAGAAGCGCCATCTTCAGGCGCTGTATCCAACTCTTCCAGTGACCCTGGTGGCAGGTGGCACGCTGGGTAATAAGGGGTTAATACCAGCTATGTTTTACCAGTTGTTATAAAGCCCGAGATTCTTAATGTCAGGCCAAGTTTAACCTGGCCATTAAGAATCTCCAACAAAGGGTTTTAAAAAAAAAAAAAAAGACATCACACAGAGAAAAATACTTTATTAGAAATAAATACACAGACACAGTAGGGACTCCATGTTTATTACTCCCTCTCACCCCTCCACGATGGAGAGATTTCTGTACTGACCATGCCAGGAGAGAGCGAGGAAAAGAGAGCGAGCGGGGGGGAGAAGAGAGCGAGCGGGGGGGGGAGAAGAGAGTGGGGAAAGAAGAGGGGGGGCAGAGGTGCTCTGTCACCAACTGTCTCCACTCTGTGACTTGTGGTGCAGGTGACAGAGTGCAGACAGTTGGTCCCATGCAGCAGGACAGATGGCAGAGCACAGCGGTGACATGCCTGTCAGTGTCTTGCTGCTGGGAGGAGCAGATGATCACACTGCCCGACACCGGCCGCTCTCCTGACATCGCAGCAGAGCGGGCGGGTGGACAGTGTGATCACATACTTACGTGCAGGGGGGGATTCAGCTGAAGAACCCCCCCCTGTACTGCACACTGGCGCCCCATGCCTCTCCATCTGCAGGGCTCTAGCCGGCTCCACACTGGCGTCCTCCGGATCCTCCCCTCGATGCTGAGCTGTGGGCGGGTAGTCACCGCCCACAGCCCTGTCACTCAATCTGAGTGGCGCCGGCATCCTGTGACGTACCCGTCTTGTTTGAGAGCCCGGAAATGCCGGGACGTCAGAGGATGCCGGCGGCCACAGCTCCAGGGGGTCATGTAACCGGCACTGAGCGTGCAGCATAGCGCCGCTCAGTGCCAGAAATGGAAATACAAGCGAATGGAGAAAATACCTAGAATTGTAAGTAGAACTTCGACAGAAAATAAAAAAAATGGGTGAACCACCCCTTTAAAGCAGTACTTGACTTGGCTCACACTAAATTTAGAGAACGCTCCCAACAGTTTTTTTATGAGTTTGCAGATAAGTCTAGGGGTCCCTTGGCGAGACATATCCACCCGAAAACAGTGACAACGTATGTCCGCTCGATTAAGACGGCTGACAAACAAACGGTGCATCATCCCACTGACATCGCTTTAGCCTTTGAGAAGTATTACGAGACGTTATATAACATCAACGACAACTCTGTAGACCCCACTAACTCCCGGCTTCTGGAGAAAATTGACAACTACCTGCTAGACACGCCGCTTCCCTCCCTATTAACAGGAACGGCTGATGAGTTGGATTCCCCGTTCTAACTAGAGGAGGTCACCAAAGTGGTGTCCTCTTCTCCCCCCAACAAACGCCCAGGCCCAGATGGCTTTACTACCAAATTTTACCAAACTTTTCTAACAGAGCTGGCACCTTTTCTTACTAAGGTCTTCAACTCCATCTCCAAAGACCATCCTTTCCAGAAACAATCACTGTCTGCTACTATCACGGTAATCCCCAAGCCGGGCAAGGACCCCTTGCTCTGCTCAAGCTATCGCCCTATATCTCTATTGAAGCTGTTTGCTAAACTTCTGGCTAACAGACTGAGTCCTTCTCTGCCGCTATTGATACACAATAACCAGGTAGGCTTTGTACCTCGCAGAGAAGCTAGAGACCATACTATTAAATCGATCCTTGTTATCTCCCAAATGTTGAAGCTAAAAACACCAGCCTGTGTGTTGTCGGTAGATGCAGAGAAAGCCTTTGATAGGGTCAGTTGGCCATTCCTTGGGCGTGTGCTTGAGCGGGCAGGTTTCGGTCCAAGCTTTAGAGAAAATGTTCTAGCATTGTATACTCTCCCTACAGCCAAGATTTGCTGTAATGGAATTTTTTCCAACTCATTCAATGGACTCGACAAGGATGTCATCTGTCCCCCCTTCTGTATGCTTTGGTGATGGAACATCTAGCCATAGCCATCAGGAAGAACCCTGATAGTCATGGGATCTGCATAGGTAAAAAAACCTCATAAACTAGCCCTATATGCTGACGACCTCCTCCTCTACATCGTGAACCCTGAAATATCTCTCCCATCTATCCTGAAGGAGTTTGAGCGGTATGCTGTGGTTAATACCTCCTAAGTCGGAAATCCTAAATATCACCCTTCCCGCTAAACGTAAATCCTCTCTGCAAGAAGCCTTTCTTTTTAAATGGTGTGCCACTGCTCTGAAATATCTAGGGACTTATCTGACGCTGGACCCTTCACATCTATTTAATTTGAACTACAAACCACTACTGCAGCGCATTAACGCCGATCTTCAGGCTTACAATTTGCAGGCTCTGTCCTGGTTTGTACGTATCAATGTTTTAAAAATGGATGTCCTCCCCAAACTCCTTTTCCTTTTTCAAGCAGTTCCTATAGCCGTACCCAGATTCTTCTTTGCCCATCTTCGACAGATCACGACAGCTTTCGTATGGAAAATAAGTAAACCCCAACTGGCCTTTAAATACTTGACGAGACGTAAGACAAAAGGGGGCACAGGACTTCCAGATTTTCACTTATATCATACATCAGCTATCCTCACCAGAGTAGTAGATTGGTTTCATGGGGCCGAGACGAAGCAGTGAGTGGATATTGAAGCTAATCTTTTAGATTGGACCTTGACCTCCTTGCCCTGGATCGTGAAACATAGAAGACCTAAGAGCATTTTGAACTCTCCTCTGACAAGGGACCTACTCATCATTTGGGACAGAACTAATGCTCATGTTAATCTGTGTGAAGCATTGGGCCCCCTGATACCCCATTTTGATAATCCCGGCTGTTGGTGTGGACAGGTTTATGATCTGGTCTTCATCCCAGAGGCCTAGGGTTGGTGCTAAACTGCTGGGAGCGCCTTCTCTGCCAACCTTACAGCATTTCCGAGCCGCCTTCCCTGATCAACAAATCCAGTGGTTCATGTACTTGCAGTTGCAATCGTTCATCTTCTCTGCTTGCTCAGCCTCTGACCTGGCCAGGGTCTGTACCAACTTTGAATCCCTTTTGATCCAACTAGAATCCCCATTCCATGTAATTTCCTATATTTACTCCATTTTGATTGACCCAATCAATTCAGATCCAGTCTGGTATGTGAAATCTTGGGAGAAAGATCTGGGGAGTGCTTCCTGTGACCTGGATTGGGCAAAAGCTTATATGTGTGTACATAGACTTCCCTTTCCTTGTAAAGTGCAGGAAAAAAACTTTAAGATCATTTCCCGTTGGTATAGGTGTCCGAAGGAGCTACACCAAATCTTCCCGACCGTCCCTGACACTTGTTGGAGATGTATTGCTGCTTAGGGATCCATGCTACATATCTGGTGGTCCTGCCCGATAAATCAGGAATTGTGGCGTAAAGTTTTCCAAATTCATAATCACATCACGGGGCTGACAATCACATGCTCTCCGCAGATCGGTCTCTTGTCCATGATCCCCGGAGCTTTCAAAGAGATCAAGCAAGGTCTTCTTATTTTGTTGCCGCGACCAGAGCGATCATCCCAAGAAAATGGAAGTCAGGTGTAACCCCGACGATTCTGGAGTGGTTGGTGGAAATGGATCACATTTGCAGGATGGAGAACCTATCTTCCCACTCTGAGCTCCAGGTTGCAAGGGAGACCCCAAGTCCCTCCCCCCCTTCTGTCCTCCCCCCTTCTCTTCTCTTACTTTTTCTGATCTGTCTTTCCTCTCATTTGAATTCTTCTTTGCTTCTTCTTAACATTCTTTTCTCTTTCCAGTTTTTATCTATTTTTAATCTAAATTTAGTGCTTCAGAAATCAACGTTCTTATTTTCATTGACTCACTACCTAAGTCCACATGGAGAATTGTGTGTACATGATCTCTTATTGCAATTGTCTTTATTTCCACGATATGTGGAAGTATTCATGCACAAACTGAAAATATGCTACTGTGTTATAGAGTTACTTATACTTGATTTTGTATGATAATTTCTCTTTTTCAATAAACATTTTTGAAAAAAATATACCTATAAACGCATTGTTTCTTAGCGCCATTTCCAGGTGCTTTACCCGGCTCGTCCAGTGACCCTGATAGCGGTGACACGCTGGGTAATAAAGGGGTTAATACCAGCTTTGTATTCTCAGTTGGTACTAATTCCAAAATTCATGGTGTCACTCAAATTAGACATGGCCACCAATTTCTAGTAAACAGTAAAAAAAAAAAAAATAACCCAGTGAAAAAAACAATTTTTATCAGCGGGGCAGATCAAATTGTGCATGCGCATGAGCGCAGTTGTGTACTCTGTGTGGATGACACAATACACATCATGCACACGGGGCTGGACAGGAGGACGGCGATCGCACAAGATGGAGGAGGCGCTGTACCGGAAGCAGTGACAGTGACTGCCCCCTAGATGAGTATTATAAAGGTCTTTTTTACTTTCTACAGAGTAGCCCGGGCTCTTATATACAGCATTTTGGAATACTGTATATAAGGGCTCACTGGTGGTGGCCGCAGCTCGTTAGGGAGAATCCTGCTGATATGTTCACTTTAACAACAGCAGTTGAAGGTAAGCTTTTTGCTGTTAATCATTTAGATACTGCTGTCAATTTCTGACAGCAGCATTTAAGTGGACAGCTAGTTGGTGTACACACCATCTCACATCAGCCTGCCACAATGCATTCGGGGGTTACCATGGCAAAAGGAAGCTTGTTGAAGACCCACATGGCTAGCGTCTTGGTACTCCTGTGAAACCAAGAAATAGGCTGGGCTTTATAGGAGTCTTCCATTTTCCCTATATACTGCAATATTATAGTATATAGGACAAATAATCCCAGGTTCATATACCATAACAGCAATTAAAAAATAAGATAAAAAAATATAATGTTAAATATTAAAAAAAATATATATAAAGATTCAAATCACCTTTCTTTTTCCGGATTAAAAATATAAAAAAAATAAACACTTGGTAGCACTGTGTCAATAAAAGTTTGATCTATCAAGTTATGGTGCCTTGAAAAAGTATTCTTACCCCATGAATGTTTCTGCTCTCAGGTAGCGGACTGCAGCTATGGCCGCGAGTAACCTGAGTGAAAGCACAGCTGATCGCATGGCTCACTGCAGTCACTCAGAGGATTTGCGATCACAGGTGAGTCCTTCACATGTGACCATATATCAAGCCGCGGCACACGCACAGAGCTGCGCGATCACAATCAAGTTGGGTGAAGTTAATCCGAGTTCATTCTGATCGCGCGGCACTATCTCGCAGCCAGCCATGCTCTTTTTGACAGTGCGGTCCCACTCGGCTCTGCTGAAAGTCTATGGGGATGCTGCAGAGCCGAGTGGGACCGCACTGTGAAAAATGTGCATTCTGGATGCTTTTCCCACTCTGTCTATGGCAGAGCAAGCATTCAGAACACATGAATTCTCCAGGAATGTGCACACGTTGCGTTCTGCCAAATGCATCTCAGAACGCAGCTTTTTCGACTGTGTTCTGAGACGCGCAGGCAGTGACTTACACACTGCGGAATTGAACGCAAAGTGCGCACATAGCCTTAGTTGTATACTCCACAAATGTGGCCTTTATGGAAGAGTAGCAAGAAGAAAGACATTTTTTAAAACAAGCCATAAGAAGCAGTGGGCAAAAATCCATTTAAAGGACACAGCTAGCATGTGGAGGAATGAGTTCTGGTCTGATGAGACCAAAGTAGAATTTGTTTGGGCTAAATGCAAAACCTGTGTGTGGCAGAAAACCAACACTGCACATCACTCTGAAAACACCATCCCCAGTGTCAAACAGGGTGGTGACAGTATGACGTTCTAGGGTTGCTTTTCTTTAATAGTGACAAGAAAGTTTGTCAAAATTGAAGGGGAGATGGATGAAGGTAAATACACAGCAATCCTGGAGGAAAACCTGTTAGAAATTTCAGACGACTTCTGACTGGGGCGCAGATTCAGCTACCTGCAGGGCAATGACCCAAAACACACTGCCAGAACGACAATGAAGTGGATGAGCGTAAGTTCACACTTCCGTTATTTTGTTTCCGTCGCCTTGAGGAATTGCGGTATCCTGCAAAATATTTTGCAGGAATCCGTTTTTTCCCCATAGACTTCTATTAGCGACGGATTGTGACTGATGGCCTTGCGTTACATCCGCCGCGTGCCGGATCAGTCATTTACTGACTGACCGTCAAGCGGGAGCAACGCTAAATGTAATGTTTTTTTGAGCAACAAAAAAACGGACTCCGCAGATGTCCGTTGCCATCCGTCATTTCTTATAATGGATGTCTATGATGCTGGATTCCGCCGTAATCCGTCACACGACGGAATCCAGTGCTGGATTCCATCATGCTCTACTGAGCATGTAAAACACAGAACACAAGAGTCTTTAAATTCACCAAGGTATGAAAACACCCCATAGACATCGTAGTACAAATGTATAAAACATTTTATTAATAATAGTGCACAGGGTATTACAAAATTACAGAGCAACAATCAGAATAACCGGAATGGGTAGTGAAGGAAGAGGGGAGAACCCCACGTGACCCAGGATAGATGTCAAGTATTGAAAGCAAGACCTGCTAAACAGATATATATGTATAGTAGCCTCCTGTCCATAGAAAAGGCCCAATGTGTCGCTAGTTTATGGCCCAAAGCATAGACATATGGCCTTCTAACGGGTCATACATCAAGTATAGCTAGAGGCCTATGTAGAAGAGACTGACACCATGGCCAAAGTTCGCTACACAGCTAGGCTATAACCTCATAAACAAATCAGAGGTGCCCAGGCTGTATAGCTTAATCAACTATCTATAAGGCATGAGGGCTTACCAGTGACAAGCAGAACGTCCGGGAATCCTGAGGGGCACGTGGGGACCGACGTCCCAACACGTGTTTCGTCAAATACTTCGTCGAAGTATTTGACGAAACACGTGTTGGGACGTCGGTCCCCACGTGCCCCTCAGGATTCCCGGACGTTCTGCTTGTCACTGGTAAGCCCTCATGCCTTATAGATAGTTGATTAAGCTATACAGCCTGGGCACCTCTGATTTGTTTATGAGGTTATAGTCTAGCTGTGTAGCGAACTTTGGCCATGGTGTCAGTCTCTTCTACATAGGCCTCTAGCTATACTTGATGTATGACCCGTTAGAAGGCCATATGTCTATGCTTTGGGCCATAAACTAGCGACACATTGGGCCTTTTCTATGGACAGGAGGCTACTATACATATATATCTGTTTAGCAGGTCTTGCTTTCAATACTTGACATCTATCCTGGGTCACGTGGGGTTCTCCCCTCTTCCTTCACTACCCATTCCGGTTATTCTGATTGTTGCTCTGTAATTTTGTAATACCCTGTGCACTATTATTAATAAAATGTTTTATACATTTGTACTACGATGTCTATGGGGTGTTTTCATACCTTGGTGAATTTAAAGACTCTTGTGTTCTGTGTTTTAAATGCATTATTGAGTTGTTGCCTATAATTTCTGGATCTTTATGTTATATATCTACTGAGCATGTGCAGCATGTTTGGCACACCCATTGGGTTGTCCCAGACACAGGGGGACCTAGTAAAATAAGAAAAAAAAGTTTAAAAAAAACCCTAAAAGTTCAAATCACCCCCCTTTCGCCCCATTGAAAATTAAAGGGTTAAAAAAATAAAAAATATACACACATTTGGTATCACTGCATTCAGAAATGCCCGATCAAAATATAAAATCACAACGGAGCCGTCATAAAACGGACACACAACGGATGTAACAGACCAGTTTTTTCACAGGATTCCTGTGAACGGAATTCTGTGAAATAACACATCCGTTGCGTCAGTTGACATCTAAAAAACGGCAGATCCTTCGTTGCGTCAACGAAAACAAACGGAAGCAAAACAACGGAAGTATGAACTTACCCTTAGGTCAAAACATCTTCATGTGTCTAAATGGTCCAGTCACAGTCCAGCCCTAAATTATGTTGAGAATCTGTGGCAAGACTTGAAAATTAATGTTCACCGATGCTCTCCATTCAATCTCCTGAGCTAAAAACTTTTATAAAGAAGAATGTGCAAATATTTCAGTCTCTAGATGTGCAACGTTGGTGGAGACATAACCAAAAAGACTTGCACCAGTGATTGCAGCATAAGGTGGTCCTTCAAAGTATTGACTCAGGAGGTTGAATATAGATGCACATCACAATTTTCAGACTTATATTTTTAACCCCTTAACAACCGCGGGCGGTAAAATTATGTTCTAGCGGTCATAGTGTTAATCTCCCCCTGCTGCTACCGGTAGCAGAGGAAGATCGGCGCACATCTCAGCTGATTTATACAGCTGACATGTGTGCCTGCTAAGCACGAACAGAATTGTTATCCGCCAGTGCCGTTTAACTTCTTCAGTAGTGCTGTCAATAAGTGACAGCGCCATTATAATCGCAAACGCGGTAAAGGTTTACTTACCGCCGGATACCGGAAGTCAAGTGACGTGATCACGTGACTTCTGGTGGTTGTCATGGTAACACAGGGTCATGTGATGACTCCTGTAGCTCACATGACTCACTGTTTCACCTGGCCGAGAGCTCGGTGAGACAGGAAATGAGCATATCTGGTGTTCACAGCTGTGTAGAAGTGATCAGCAGATATGGAAGAGTGATCAGACTGCTGATCCATATAGCCCTCTAGGGGACCTAGTAAAATAAAAAAAAAAAGTTTAAAAAAAGTTTAAAAAAAAACCTAAAAGTTCAAATCACCCCCCTTTCGCCCCATTGAAAATTAAAGGGTTAAAAAATAAAAAATATACACACATTTGGTATCACTGCGTTCAGAAATGCCCGATCAAAATATAAAATCAATTAATCTGAACGGTAAACAGCGTAGCGTCAAAAAAATTCCAATCGCCAAAATTACGTTTTTTGGTTGCCACAAATTTTGCGCTAAATGCAATAACAGGCGATCAAAACGTAGCATCTGTGCAAAAATAGTATCATTAAAAACGTCAGCCTGAGACACAAAAAGTAAGCCATCACTGAGCCATAGATCCCGAAAATTGAGAATGCTAGGGGTCACGGAATATGGCGTAAAACGGACGCCACCTTTTTCGAACAAACTTCTGATTTTTTTTTTAACCCCTTAGATAAAACTAAACCTATTCATGTTTGGTGTGTATGTACTCGCAAAGACCTGAGGCATCACACTGATACAGTTAGGTCCAGAAATATTTGGACAGTGACACAAGTTTTGTTATTTTAGCTGTTTACAAAAACATGTTCAGAAATACAATTATATATATAATATGGGCTGAAAGTGCACACTCCCAGCTGCAATATGAGAGTTTTCACATCCAAATCGGAGAAAGGGTTTAGGAATCATAGCTCTGTAATGCATAGCCTCCTCTTTTTCAAGGGACCAAAAGTAATTGGACAAGGGACACTAAGGGCTGCAATTAACTCTGAAGGCGTCTCCCTCGTTAACCTGTAATCAATGAAGTAGTTAAAAGGTCTGGGGTTGATTACAGGTGTGTGGTTTTGCATTTGGAAGCTGTTGCTGTTACCAGACAACATGTGGTCTAAGGAACTCTCAATTGAGGTGAAGCAGAACATCCTGAGGCTGAAAAAAAAGAAACAATCCATCAGAGAGATAGCAGACATGCTTGGAGTAGCAAAATCAACAGTCGGGTACATTCTGAGAAAAAAGGAATTGACTGGTGAGCTTGGGAACTCAAAAAGGCCTGGGCGTCCACGGATGACAACAGTGGTGGATGATCGCCGCATACTTTCTTTGGTGAAGAAGAACCCGTTCACAACATCAACTGAAGTCCAGAACACTCTCAGTGAAGTAGGTGTATCTGTCTCTAAGTCAACAGTAAAGAGAAGACTCCATGAAAGTAAATACAAAGGGTTCACATCTAGATGCAAACCATTCATCAATTCCAAAAATAGACAGGCCAGAGTTAAATTTGCTGAAAAACACCTCATGAAGCCAGCTCAGTTCTGGAAAAGTATTCTATGGACAGATGAGACCAAGATCAACCTGTACCAGAATGATGGGAAGAAAAAAGTTTGGAGAAGAAAGGGAACGGCACATGATCCAAGGCACACCACATCCTCTGTAATACATGGTGGAGGCAACGTGATGGCATGGGCATGCATGGCTTTCAATGGCACTGGGTCACTTGTGTTTCTTGATGACATAACAGCAGACAAGAGTAGCCGGATGAATTCTGAAGTGTACCGGGATATACTTTCAGCCGAGATTCAGCCAAATGCCGCAAAGTTGATCGGACGGCGCTTCATAGTATAGATGGACAATGACTCCAAGCATACAGCCAAAGCTACCCAGGAGTTCATGAGTGCAAAAAAGTGGAACATTCTGCAATGGCCAAGTCAATCACCAGATCTTAACCCAATTGAGCATGCATTTCACTTGCTCAAATCCAGACTTAAGACGGAAAGACCCACAAACAAGCAAGACCTGAAGGCTGCGGCTGTAAAGGCCTGGCAAAGCATTAAGAAGGAGGAAACCCAGAGTTTGGTGATGTCCATGGGTTCTAGACTTAAGGCAGTGATTGCCTCCAAAGGATTCGCAACAAAATATTGAAAATAAAAATATTTTGTTTGGGTTTGGTTTATTTGTCCAATTACTTTTGACCTCCTAAAATGTGGAGTGTTTGTAAAGAAATGTGTACAATTCCTACAATTTCTATCAGATATTTTTGTTCAAACCTTCAAATTAAACGTTACAATCTGCACTTGAATTCTGTTGTAGAGGTTTCATTTCAAATCCAATGTGGTGGCATGCAGAGCCCAACTCGCGAAAATTGTGTCACTGTCCAAATATTTCTGGACCTAACTGTAGCTCAGTAATTTGTTGTTCATCATGTCTTACGGGAAAATAATTGTGTCTCTTATTTTCTTTGACTTTCGGAAATTCACAAATCTATTTGTGGATGTGTCTGCAGAAATGTGACCGGTCACTAGGATTTCTAATTTTACAAAATGAGTCATGAGTCATTGTCATTGGCCTTTTGCCATATACAGCAGGCTATGTATTGTTACACGGAGTTTACGGTAATGCTTTCTTCATTTGCTAAGGTGATAGTAATTGTACCGGTGTCATATAGGGGACTGTGCTGCCAAGTCTAGCAATAAATCCCAGTGTGATCCATTCAAATTCTGGTAAAGCAAAGGACAAAGAGCCATTATTGTGATAAGTTACTATGACTCCACTCATACTCCAAGTCATATCCGCTAAGACCACGGATAATTCAGCTGTTGTACAAGAACACAGAGACATACAGTGTTAGGTTAACAATCCTTTATCTACACATAATGTATAGCTTCAACTAATGCAAATATTATTCTATGATAACTTGCCTCAAAGTCTCACTACTATTTAATTACTATTATAAGGGCCCAAATAACCGTAAACACCATTAGACGAAATTGGCACCTTAATTTAAGTTTTCTTTTCTTCTGTCTGCCATTGTCAGTTTTTAACATTAAAGGGCACTTTACACGCTGCGATATCGCTAGCGAGCGTACCCACCTCTGCCGGTTGTGCGTCACGGGCAAATCGCTGCCCATGGCGCACAACATCGCTAGGACCGTCACACATACTTACCTGCCTAGCGACGTCGCTGTAACCGGCGAGCCGCCTCTTTTCTAAGGGGGAGGTTCGTTCGGCGTCACAGCGACGTCACTAAGCAACCGCCCAATAGAAGTGGAGGGGCGGAGATGAGCGGGACGAACATCCCACCCACCTCCTTCCTTCCTCATTGCGGGTGGCCACAGGTATGAGGTTGTTCCTTGCTCCTGCGGTGTCACACATAGCGATGTGTGCTGCCGCAGGAATGACGAACAACATCGTACCTGCAGCAGCAACGATATTTGGGAATGGAACGACGCGTCAATGATCAACGATAAGGTAAGTAATTTTGATCGTTAACGGTCGTTCCTGCGTTTCACACGCAACGAAGTCACTAACGAGGCCGGATGTGCGTCACGAATTTCGTGACCCTAACGACATCTCATTTTTGCTGCAAGTTTTTTTTTTGCTAGTTTTTCATGAGTTTAATGCAAATTAAAAGCTGCTTTGTATAGTACCAGTGAAGCCTATGCGATTACAGACATCTCACACACACACGTGCTTTTTTTTCCTGATTGAAATAGAAAACTGCTGCATTTTTGAAAAAGCATGTCAATTCTTTCAGTGTTTGTGCAGCTTTTTCTCGCCATTGAAAGCAATGAAAAAGTGCCAATACGCAGCTTCATTTTTGCTGCTTGTGTGGTGAATCAAACAAACTTTATTTAAACATGTACTGTAGACAAATATACCACTAAAAGCGATGCAAAAAAACCCCACAAAAAACCTGATTTTTGGAAGCAGCTTTTTTACTGTCAAGAGAGCAGGTTTTGCTTCAGAATAAAACGCAAACGTGTAAATGTCACGGGCTGGGGGTGCGCTGCGCTCACCACGCTCGGGTCCGGCGCTGCTGCTGCTCGGTGGCTCGAGCGGTGGGCCGGATCCGGGGACTCGAGCGGCGCTCCTCGCCCGTGAGTGAAAGGGGTGGTTTGTTGGTGTTTGGGATGTCGGTTTGTGACGCCACCCACGGTGTGTGGTGAGGTTGGGGCACCACCGCTGCTCTGTATGGGGATCCCGGGAGCGATGACAGGGAGCAGCTGAGATGTTTCTCTCCCCTCCATGGGTAGGGGGCTTTGGGTAGTCCCAGGGCCCGGAGTTGTGGTCTGTTGGGTGGATTGCGGGGCCAGGCCAGGTGCAGGGTCGCGGGGCAGCGCAGTGCCAGACGGCACGGTGGTACTTACTCAGCCAGTAACGCACACAGAGTCTCTGGTAAAACAAACGGCTGGATGGACGAGTCCCACAGACGGCTGCGACGGTCACTCCCGGTTGGTTGGCGGTAACTGTCTCTCCCTGCACCGGTATTATGTTCTCGGCCCCGATGGCTTCCCACCGGTAACCCGCTCCCCAGCGGTAGGTTGGCTAAGGGAGCCCTTGTTTGCCCGCAGGCTCTGGCCCTGGGAGCTCTAGCTCTGGCGGTAGCTTTCTCTCCCTCACGGTTTGGACAGTTGCCTTCAGTCGGGTCTTTACTGCTGGGAAACCCCGGACGTTCCCTTCGCTGATGGATTTGACCGGTTTAACGGCGACTCCTAGCCTTGTCGGGGTCCGTAGGCCCTGCCGGATGGTGCTGGCTTCTCTTCGCTCCCCGATCCGGTACCGGCGGGCCACCGCCCATCCCCGGTCCTTACGGTTGTGCGTCAATCGGCCTCTTCTGCAGACGGTCACCACAGTCTGCCAACCTTGCTGTCAGGTGCCCGGGCCACGTACCCGGACACAGCCAGTCAGTTCCTCCACTACCACTTCCCTGACTCTCACTCTCTACACTCCTCTTCAGTAACTCCACTTCTTTTCCCGCCTCCAGGACTGTGAACTCCTCGGTGGGAGGAGCCAACCCGCCTGGCTCCGCCCCACCTGGTGTGGACATCAGCCCCTGGAGGGAGGCAACAAGGATTTGTGTCTGACTTTGATGTTCCTAACCGGGGTGTAGGGTGTGTTGTTGTAGTACCTGTGACGTCCTGGCTTGTCCAGGGCGCCACATTAACATAGCCAAATGGTTATTTATGTCATAAAAATGTGTTACCGATCCTCTGTAAGAGATGGGTGAAAATCTAAACCTCACCAATTCCAAAAATGGGGTTCTGAAATGCCCCAATGGAATGGAGAGAGAAAAGTTCAGTAATCACTTATATTTGTCAGGCCCATAAAAATTTGATTGGAGTCCATGGTGTAACTAAAGTCTTATTGGCCTCGGGGCAAAATTTGGACTTGGGCCCTCACTGGCATGTGGGTCAGATGTACAGGCCTCTGTAATAATGTCCTCTGTCTTGGGCCCTATGCTGCAGTATTGACCCCCATCCTGTTCTCCAAATTGTAATAATGTACCTAATCCTGGCTCCTTTCCTTAACCCCTTAATGACCGCTGGCAGTAATATTACGTCCCTGCGGTCATAGTGTTAATCCCCACCTGCTGCGGGCTGCAGGCAGGGATCTGCACACGTCAGCTGATTTGTACAGCTGACATGTGTGCCTTGCAGGTACGAGTGCAATCGCTTTCCACCTGTACCTGTTAACCCCTTAAGTGGCGCTGTCAAGATGTGACAGTGCCATATTAACGACGATTGCAGTAGAAGTTTACTCACCGCCCGATACCAGAAGTCACGTGAGATGATCACGTAGATCTGGTGGTTGTCATGGTAGCACAGGGTCATGTGATGACTCCTGTAGCTCACATGACTCAGCTTCTTTACCAGCAGCTGAGTACTGCAGGTTATAAGAGATGAGCATATCTCCCGGTCTGAGTGGTGCTGCTCTGATCGGTAAAAATGAATGAGAAATCAGACTGTTGATCCTTATAATGCACTAAGAGTACTAGTAGAATTTAAAAAAAGTTTTGAAAAATTAAAAAAAATAAAGAAATCTAAAAGTTCAAATCACCCCCATTCGCCCCTTTGAAAATTAAAGGGTTACAAAAATATACACACATTTGGTATCGCCGTGTTCAGAAATGCCCGATCTATCAACATATAAAATCAATTAATCGGGTCGTTAAACGGCGTAGCGGCAAAAAAATTCCAAACGCCAAAATTACGTTTTTTGGTCGCTGCAAATTTTGTGCAAAATGCAATAACAGGTGATCAAGACGTAGCATCTGTGCAAAAATGGTACCATTAAAAACGGCAGGTTTAGACGCAAAAAATAAGCTGTCACTGAGCCATAGATCCCGAATGCTAACGGGTCGCGGAAAATGGCGCAAAACGTACGCCACTTTTTTCAGACAAAATTCTGATTTTTTTTAACCCCTTAGATAAAAGTAAACCTATTCATGTTTGGTGTTGACGAACTCGCACCCAGGGGTTGGATTCAGCCGGTTCTGTCTGGTTCTGGAGAACTAGTTGTTAAAATAGCAGCCGGTTCCCCGAAGGCAAGAAACAGCTCTGGTGATCCGGTTCCCTGTATTCATTTGTGTTAGTATCTTTAAGACTCTAACACAAATGAATCCCCGTACCTCCGCGCCGCACTTCCGGGTTCAGTGGAGCCTGTCTGCTCCCTTACCCAGCGTGCAGCGACGTGCTGACGCGGCAGAGGTCACGGCACTGTGAGGAGGTAGCTCCTCCTCCTGCCGTCTGTCAGTGTGCAGAGTGCCGCGGAGGAGGACGGAAGACAGAGGAGAGGCTGCCGGTGCTTGGAGCAGGTAAGCGCTCAGTAAGCCTCAGATGCAGGGAGAGGAGCCGCATAAGATTGCAGCTATATGGGGAAAGGAGAACACATAAGATGAGAGTGTACCGCCCTGCGGCCTCGGCTGTGGCCGCCGAGCCGCTCGGATCCATGCTCGCGTTCTACGGGTCGTGGCTCGAGCCTCTCACAGACCCGGGGGTCACGTCGCTCTGCAAGGTGGTTGGCGTTACACACGGGGGATGCGGATATTTGGTTTTTGGGATGATTGTTCATGACGCCACCCACAGGTTGTGGTGATGGTGGACACCACCGCTGCGGTTAAGGTTATGGGACTCCCGGGAGCGGTGTAGTGGCGCAGCTAGGTGTTGACCCCTCCGTGGGTAGGGGATGTTGGTCCCGGGGCCCGGTCGGACAGTGGGCAGGGGTGCAGGGCGCAGTGTTGCGGTGCAGCGCGGTGTGGTGCCTGATGGCACTGTTGTACTCACGATCAAACCACACAGAGTCAATGGTAAACCAAACGGAGGAATGAACGGGGCCTGCAGCCGGCTGCAGCTTCCTAGTCGGGTTGGCAATGTCTGCCTTTCTCCTGCACCTGTGTTTGTAGTGTGACCACTGTGCCTAGGCACTGGTAGTCCGCTCCCCGGCGTGTATGTGTCGTAGGAGCCCCTGTTGCCCGCAGATGCTGGCCCTTGGATCTCTGGCCTCTGTCGGTGGCTACTATCCGGACGGGTTGGGCTGTTGCCTTCAATCGGGACTTTGGTGGGAATGAACCCCTGAGGTCCAGACCGCAATCAGTTAATCTGACAATGGTGGTGGCATATAGCCTAGTCGGGGTCTGAGTACCCTGCCTGGTGCTCCGGTATCCAGTTAGCTCCCCAGTTCGGTTCCGGCGGGCCACTACCCTGTCCCGCTCCCTTACGGTTCCGCTGGTCGTATTCCCGGTCTCCTGCAGGCGGCCACTGCCGTTTGCCTGTGTGACTGTTGCACTCCACTCCTCTCACTGCACTGCACTGACTGACTGAACTGAACTGAAGGAGAGGGGCCACATAAGATGGGAGCTATATGGGGAGAGGGGCCACATAAGATGGGAGCTATATGGGGAAAGGAGGCCACATTAAGATGGCAGCTATATGGGGAAAGGAGACCACATAAGATGGGAGCTATATGGGGATATGATTCACATAAGATGGGAGCTATATGGGAAAAGGAGTCATATGGGACAGGATCTGCAGTGAAAAAGGAGCACATGGGGTGAGATCTGCTGGGGAAAGGGGCCATGATGGGATGGGATCTGCAGGGGGAAAGAGGCCATAATGAGATGGGATCTGCAGGGGGAAAGAGGCCATGATGGGATGGGATCTGCAGGGGGAAAAAGCCATAATGGGATGGGATCTGTAGGAGGAAAGAGGCCATGATGGCATGGGATCTGCAGGGGAAAGAGGCAATAATGGGATGGGGATCTGCAGGGGGAAAGAGGCCATAATGAGATGTGATCTGCAGGGGAAAGAGATCACATGGGATGGGATCTGTAGGGGGAGAGACCACATGGGATGGGATCTGCAGGGGAAGAGAGACCACATGGGATGGGATCTGTAGGGGAAAGCAGCCACATGGGATGAGATCTGTATGGGGAAGGTTGTCTGTTCCAATTTTAGCAGGGCTCCTTTAGTAATAATTTTTAAAAATTGTAGAAAAACCGTTTAATACAATAAGACTGACAGTGACTGGAACAACTGGTGCTGGACAGGAGAGTGAAGGTAGAGGAAGGGAAGAAAGGGAAAGAGATTATACTTTAAATTACTTGGATTTTTTGGTTGAGGAAAGTGCGTGAAAATGAGTGTGACTAACAAAATGGGTGTGGTTATAGAATGGGTGTAGTTTTCAACTGGGTGGGGTTTACAGAGAACCTATTGTTAAAAATTTGAATACCACCCCTGCTCGCACCCACCTCAGACATCACACTAAAGGTCCAGTCACACTAAGCAACTTACCAGCGATCCCAACAACGATAGGGATCGCTGGTAAGTTGCTAGGAGGTTGCTGGTGAGATGTCACACTGCGACGCTCCAGCGATCCCACCAGCAACCTGACCTGGCAGGGATCGCTGGAGCGTCGCTTCACGAGTTGCTGGTGAGCTCACCAGCAACCAGTGACCAGCCCCCAGCGCCGCGTGGAAGATGCTGCGCTTGGTAACTAAGGTAAATATCGGGTAACCAACCCGATATTTACCTTGGTTACCAGCGCACGGAGCTACACGTGCAGAGAGCAGGGAGCAGCGCACACCGCTTAGCGCTGGCTCCCTGCTCTCCTAGTTACAGCACACATCGGGTTAATTACCCGATGTGTACTGCAGCTAAATGTGCACAGAGCAGGGAGCAGCGCACACTGCTTAGCGCTGGCTCCCTGCTCTCCTAGCTACAGCACACATCGGGTTAATTAACCCGATGTGTCCTGCAGCTACATGTGCACAGAGCAGGAGCCGGCACTGACAGTGAGAGCGGCGGAGGCTGGTAACAAAGGTAAATATCGGGTAACCAAGGACATGGTTTCTTGGTTACCCGATGTTTACTGTGGTTACCAGCCTCCGCAGAAGCCGGCTCCTGCTGCCGGCACATTTAGTTGTTGCTGTCTCGCTGTCACACACAGCGATCTGTGCTTCACAGCGGGACAGCAACAACTAAAAAATGGCCCAGGACATTCAGCAACAACCAACGACCTCACAGCAGGGGCCAGGTTGTTGCTGGATGTCACACACAGCAACATCGCTAGCAACGTCACAAAAGTTGTTCGTTAGCAGCGATGTTGCTAGCAATGTTGCTTAGTGTGACGGGGCCTTAACACATCAGTTTTACCAGATACTGAACACAGTGAATAAAATATCTCAAAAACAATAATGCATTTTTTTCACATTTGGAAATTTCTTGCCATTTTTCAGTACACTATATGATAAAACTCATGGTTTCATTTAAAAGTAAAGCTCGTTCTACAAAAAATGAGCTCTCACATGACCAGATTGACTGAAAAATAAAAAGTTACAGCTCTCAGAAGAATGGCAAAAAAGGAAAGCGTAAAATCTTTCTGTCGTGAAGGGGTTAATAATGTGCTCTGTCCCTGTAATAATGCAACCTGCCCTGGCCTCTATCCTGTAATACTGTCCCCTGTGAAGGAGAGGAAGCAAAAGAGAAGATACATACAGGATAGCAGGGGATCACAGCTGATTCTCTCTGTGAGGGAATATATTTCTGACTTTTTTTTAACATGTTTTACCTCACAAAATGCAGCAACTGTATTGCCACACTGTACTGTCTGTATACAGTTTTACGTCCTCCCTGGCCCAGGAGATGTGGTATGATCAGACCGTGTCCCTATACAGTCAGACACGGTCATTACACAGTACATAGCAGGGACACATATATAAGATTAGCTCAGCATAAGAACTTTTTTTTTAGCACATCTAATTGTGGAAATTATTATTCCAAGATTTATTGATTAAAATGTACTTGCTTGTTGGACAACTCTTTAAACCTCTTTATGTGTCATGGATAATCACTGCCGGCCGCTGCAGTGAGCTGGCAGTGAGTCCTGCACATCTCAGCTGATTTGAACTTCTGAAATGTGCGTTTATCAGGAGCAGGTGGATCCGCGATCCACTCGCGCCTGTTAACTCCTTACATCGCGCTGTCAAAATGTAAATGGCCGCAGCGGGTATTGTGCACATAACCGCTGCCATCAGAAGTAACTTGATGTGATCACGTGGAACAGATGCTCACTCACTCATGAGTCACTTCCTCTTACAGCCGGCAGAGCACTGACTGTTAGAAAAGTGTAGTATTTCTGAAGATCAGAGCAATTCAGCTGTGATCTACAGAAATGAGCAAGCGATCAGACTGCTGATCCTCATAGCCTACTAGGGGGACTAGTAAAATTTAAAAAAAAGTTAAAGATAAAAGTTTTAAAAAATTAAAAAAAATAAAAAATCTAAAAGTTCAAATCACCTATTCGCCCCATTGAAAATTAAAGGGGTAAAAAAAATATACACATATGTGGTATCGCTGCATTTATACAGTGCTGGCCAAAAGTATTGGCACTCCTGCAATTCTGTCAGATAATACTCAGTTTATTTTTTAAAATGATTGCAATCACAAATTCTTTGGTATTATTATCTTCATTTATTTTGCTTGCAATGAAAAAACACAAAAGCGAATGAAACAAAAATCAAATCATTGATCATTTCACACAAAACTCCAAAAATGGGCCAGACAAAAGTATTGGCACCCTTAGCCTAAGGCGGGCTTTGCACGTTGCGACATCACAAGCCGATGCTGCGATGTCGCACGCGATAGTTCCCGCCCCCATCGCAGGTACGATATCGTGTGATAGCTGGCGTAGGGAAAATTATCGCTACGCCAGCTTCACATGCACTCACCTGCCCTGCGACCGTCGCTCTGGCCGGCGACCCGCCTCCTTCCTAAGGGGGCGGGCCGTGCGGCATCATAGCGACATCACACGGCAGGTGGCCAATAGCGGCGGAGGGGCGGAGATGAGCAGGATGTAAACATCCCGCCCACCTCCGTCCTTCCGCATAGCCGCCGGCGGCAGGTAAGGAGATGTTCCTCGCTCCTGCAGCTTCACACACAGCGATGTGTGCTGCCGCAGGAACGAGGAACAACATTGTACCTGTTATGGAAATGTCGGTGAATGCAACGATGATACGATAACGACGTTTTTGCGCTCGTTCATCGTATCATCTAGCATTTACACAGTACGATGTCAAAAGTGACGCCGGATGTGCGTCACTTTCGATTTGATCCCACCGACATCGCATGTGCGATGTCGCAACATGCAAAGCCGCCCTAAAGGGGGCTTTACACACTACGATATCGTTAATGTTTTATGTTAATGTTTTATCGTCAGGGTCACGTTGTTAGTGACGCACATCTGGCGTCATTAACGGTATCGCAGCATGTAACACTTACCAGCGACCTTAAACCTCACCTTACCTGCGTCCCGCCCGCAATGAGGAAGGAAGGAGGTGGGCGGGACGTTCGTCCTGCTCATCTCCGCCCCTCCGCTTTGATTGGCCGGCTGCTTAGTGACGTCGCGGTGACGTCGCCGTGACGCCGAACGCACCTCCCCCTTGAGGGAGGGATTCTTCGGCAGTCACAGCGACGACGCCGACCAGGTAAGTGCGTGTGACGCTGCCGTAGCGATAATGTTCGCTGCGGCAGCGATCACACGATATCGCATGCATGACGGGGGCGGGTGAAATTGCTAGAAATATCGTAGCGTGTCAAGCCCGCTTTATACTTGTATGCTCAACCTTTAGCCAAAATAACTGCGAACAACCGCTTCCAGTAACCATCAATGAGTTTCTTACAATGCTCTCCTGGAATTTTAGACCATTCTTCTTTGGCAAACTGCTCTAGGTCCCTGAGATTTGAAGGGTGCCTTCTCCAAACTGCCATTTTGAGATCTCTCCACAGGTGTTCTATGGGATTCAGGTCTGGACTCATTGCTGGTCACTTTAGTAGTCTCCAGTGCTTTCTCTCAAACCATTTTCTAGTGCTTTTTGAAGTGTGTTTTGGGTCATTGTCCTGCTGGAAGACCCATGACCTCTGAGGGAGACCCAGCTTTCTCACACTGGGCCCTACATTATGCTGCAAAATTTGTTGGTAGTCTTCAGACTTCATAATGCCATGCACACGGTCAAGCAGCCCAGTGCCAGAGGCAACAAAGCAACCCTAAAACATCAGGGAACCTCCTCCATGTTTGACTGTAGGGACCGTGTTCTTTTCTTTGAATGCCTTTTTTTTTCCTGTAAACGCTATGTTGATGGCTTTTCCCAAAAAGCTCTACTTTTGTCTCATCTGACCAGAGAACATTCTTCCAAAACGTTTTAGGCTTTCTCAGGTAAGTTTTGGCAAACTCCAGCCTGCCTTTTTTATGTCTCGGGGTAAAAAGTGGGGTCTTCCTGGGTTTCCTACCATACAGTCCCTTTTCATTCAGACGCCGATGGATAGTACGGGTTGACACTGTTGTACCCTCGGACTGCAGGGCAGCTTGAACTTGTTTGGATGTTAGTCGAGGTTCTTTATCCACCATCCGCACAATCTTGCGGTGAAATCTCTTGTCAATTTTTCTTTTCCTTCCACATCTAGGGAGGTTAGCCACAGTGCCATGGGCTTTAAACTTCTTGATGACACTGCGCACCATAGACACAGGAACTTTCAGGTCTTTGGAGATGGACTGGTAGCCTTGAGATTGCTTATGCTTCCTCACAATTTGGATTCTCAAGTCCTCAGACAGTTCTTTGGTCTTCTTTCTTTTCTCCATGCTCAATTTTGTACACACAAGGACACAGGACAGAGGTTGAGTCAACTTTAATCCATGTCATCTGGCTGCAAGTGTGATTTAGTTATTGCCAACACGTGTTAGGTGCCACAGGTAAGTTACAGGTGCTGTTAATTACACAAATTAGAGAAGCATCACATGATTTTTCAAAAAGTGCCAATACTTTTGTCCACCCCCTTTTTTATGTTTGGTGTGGAATTATATCCAATTTGGCTTTATGACAATTTTTTTTTTTTTCATTGAAGACAAATTAAATGAAGATAATAATAGCAAAGAATTTGTGATTGCAATCATTTTCAAGAAGAAACTGAGTATTATCTGACAGAATTGCAGGGGTGCCAATACTTTTGGCCAGCACTGTAAACGCCCGATCTATCAAAATATAAAATCTATTAATCTGATCGGTACACAATGTAGCGGCAAAAAAATTCCAAACGCTGAAATTACTTTTTTTGGTCGCCGCAAATTTTGTGCAAAATGCAATAACAGGCGATCAAGACATAGCATCTGCGCAACAATGGTACAGTTAAAAATGTCAGCTTGAGACACTAAAAATAAGCCATCACTTTGCCCCAGATCCCAAGAAATGAGAATGTTACGGGTTTCGGAAAATGGCGCAAAAAGTGTGCCACTTTTTTTGGACAAACTTCGGAATTTTTTATACACTTAGATGAACCCGTACCGACCTGACGCATCACAACGATACATCAGTTTTACCATATAGTGAAAATGGTGAATAAAATATCCCAAAAACAATCATGCAATCGCACTTTTTTTGCAATTTTTCCTCACTTGGATTTTATTTGCCGTCTTCCAGTAGAATATATGTGTAAAAATAGTGATTTCATTCAAAAGTACAACTTGTCCTGCAAAAAATAAGCCCTTATTTGGCCAAATTGACAGAAAAATAAAAAAGTTACGGCTCTCAACAGAAGGGGAGCAAAAAAAAAAAAAACACGGGAAAATCGCCTAGGGGTGAAGGGGTTAAGGTTTGGAATACATGTTGCTCAATGCTATAGTTGCATAATATATTCACCCAACAGAAGCTTCTATACAAAAGCATTGAGAAACACATAGTCTCTGTGTAGCTCAAGCCAATTGGCATGTCTAAACCACATACAGTGGGGGAAAAAAGTATTTAGTCAGCCACTAATTGTGCAAGTTCTCCCACTTAAAATGATGAGAGAGGCCTGTAATTGACATCATAGGTAGACCACAACTATGAGAGACAAAATGAGAAAACAAATCCAGAAAATCACCTTGTCTGATTTGGCAAGATTTTTTTTTTTGCAAATTATGGCAGAAAATAAGTATTTAGTCACCTAAAAACATGCAAGATTTCTGGCTCTCACAGACCTGCAACTTCTTCTTTAAGAGGCTCGTCTGTCCTCCACTCATTATCTGTAGTAATGGGACCTGTTTGAACTTGTTATCAGTATAAAAGACACCTGTCCACAACCTCAAACAGTGACACTCCAAACTCCACTATGGTGAAGACCAAAGAGCTCTTGAAGGACACCAGGAATATAATTGTAGCCCTGCAGCAGGCTGGGAAGACTGAATCTGCAATAGGCAAGCAGCTTGGTGTGATTAAGTCAACTCTGGGAGCAATAATAAGAAAATGGAAGACATACAAGACCACTGATAATCTTCCTCAATATGGGGCTCCATGCAAGACCTCACCCCGTGGGGTCAAAATGATCACAAGAACGGTGAGCAAAAATCCCAGAACCACACTGTGGGACCCATTGAATGACCTGCATAGAACTGGGACCACCGTAACAAAGGCTACCATCAGTAACACACTACGCCGCCAGGGACTCAGATCCTGTAGTGACAGACGTGTCCCCCTGCTTAAGCCAGTACAAGTCCGGACCCATCTGAAGTTTGCTAGAGAGCATTTGGATTATCCAGAAGAGTATTGGTAGAATGTCATATAGTCTGAGGAAACCAAAGTAGAACTGTTTGGTAGAAACACAACTCGTCGTATTTGGAGGAGACAGAGTGCTGAGTTGCATCGAAAAAACACCAAACCTACAGTGGAGCATGGGGGTGGCAACATCATGCTTTGGGGCTGTTTCTTTGCAAAGGAACCAGGGTGACTGATTCGTGTAAATGAAAGAATGAATGGAGCTATGTATCGTGAGATTTTGAGTGTAAACCTCCTTCTATCAGCAAAAGCAATGAAGATGACACGTGGCTGTGTCTTTCAGCATGATAATGATCCGAAGCACACTGCCAGGGCAACAAAGGAGTGGCTACGTAAGAAGCATATGAAGGTCCTGGAGTGGCCTAGCCTGTCTCCAGATCTCAACCCCATTGAAATAATTTAGAGGGAGTTGAAAGTGCATGTTGCCCAGTGACAGGCCCAAAACCTCACTTCTCTAGAGGAGATCTGCATGGAGGAATGGGCCAACATACCACCAACAGTGTGTGCCAACCTTATAAAGACTTACAGAAAATGTTTGAGCTCCGTAATTGCCAACAAAGTATATATAACAAAATATTAGATGAACTTTTGTTATTGACCAAATACTTATTTTCCACCATAATTTGCAAAAACAATCTTGTCAAATCAGACAGGGTAATTTTCTGGGTTTGTTTTCTCATTTTGTCTCTCATAGTTATGGTCTACCTATGATGTCAATTACAGGCCTCTCTCATCTTTTTAGGCTATGTGCGCACGTTGCGTACTAGCCCTGCAGAAATTTCTGCAGCGATCTGAAGAGCACACGTGCGCTTCAAATCGCTGCAGAAAATGTCCGTAGAGAAAAAAAAAAAAAGCCGATTCCATGCGCTCTGCCTGCAGCTCCTGCCATAGACAGAGCAGGAGCTGCCGGCAAAGCGCACGGAAGACGTGACATGTCACTTCTTAGAACGCAGCGCTTCCCCCCCCCCCCCCAAAAAAAAACAACTAATTAAAAGCTGATATAGCAGAAAAGGGCCACAGTATCTACCTGCACAGGTCACAGAAACTAATGGTAATGTATCACAACCTACTATTTCATGAAGGAAATGTTTGCTGCTATTACATATGCACACAGATAAAGCTTTCATAGGGCGCCAGTCACACAGGTAAGTGTGATGCACAGTGTCTGGGTTCCAGCCTATTAGTCAGTGACTCCTAAACTATTAGATCCAGTGGGCTGCCCAACAGTATATAAGTGCATCACACAGGACAGACACCTTAGTTTACCCACATTTCAGGCTTCAAACATAAAGATAAAAATGTTAATGTTATGGTGAAGAATCAACAACAAGTGGGACACAATTGAGAAGTTGAATGAAATTTATTGCTTATTTTAAACTTTTGTAAGAAAGAATAAACTGAAAAGTGGGGAGTGCAATATTATTTGTCCCCTTTACTTTCAGTGCAGCAAACTCACTCCAGACGTTCATTGAGGATCTCTGAATGATCCTATGTTGTCCTAAATGACTGTTGATGATAAATATAAGCCACCTGTGTGTAATCAAGTCTCCGTATAAATGCACCTGCCCTGTGATAGTCTCAGTGTTCTGTTTAAAGCGCACATAGCATCATGAAGACCATGGAACACAACAGGCAGGTCCATGATACTGTTGTGGAGACGTTTAAAGTCGGATATGGTTACAAAAAGATTTCCACAACTTTAAACATCCCAAGAAACACTGTGCAAGCGATCATATTGAAATGGAAGGAGTATCATACCACTGTAAATCTACCAAGACCCCGCTGTCCCTCATAAATTTCTTCTCAAACAAGGAGAAGACTGATCAGAGATGCAGCCAAGAGGCTCATGATCAATCTGGATTAACTGCAGAGATCTACAGCTGAGGTGGGAGAGTCTGTCCATAGGATAACAATCAGTCGTACGCTGCACAAATCTGCCTTTATGGAAGAGTGGCAAGAAGAAAGCCATTTCTTTAAGATATCCATAAAAAGTGTCGTATAAAGTTTGCCATAAGCCACCTGGGAGACACACCAATAATGTGGAAGGTGTTCTGGTCAGATGAAAACAAAATCGAACTTTTTGGGCACAATGCCAAACAATATGTTTGGTGTAAAAGCAACACAGCTCATCACCCTGAACACACCATCCCCACTGTCAAACATGGTGGTGGCAGCATCATGGTTTGGGCCTGCTTTTCTTCAGCAGAGACAGGGAAGATGGTTAAAATTGATGGGAAGATGGATGGAGCCAAATACAGGACAATTCTTGAAGAAAACCTGTTGGAGTCTGCAAAAGACCTGAGACTGGGACGGAGATTTGTCTTCCAACAAGACAATGATCCAAAACATAAAACAAAATCTAAATAGGAATGCTTCACAAATAAACGTATCCAGGTGTTAGAATGGCCAAGTCAAAGTCCAGACCTGAATCCAATTGAGAATCTGTGGAAAGAGCTGAAAACTGCTGTTCACAAACGCTCTCCATCCAACCTCACTCAGCTCAAGCTGTTTGAAAGGAAGAATAGGCAAGAATTTGTCTCTCAATGTGCAAAACTGATAGAAACATACCCCAAGCGACTTGCAGCTGTAATCGCAGCAAAAGGTGGCGCTACAAAGTATTAACTTAAAGGGGAAGAATAATATTGCACGCCCCAATTTTCAGTTTATCATTTTTGATAAAAGTTTAAAATAAGCAATAACATTTCATTCAACTTCACAATTGTGTCCCACTTGTTGATTCTTCACCATAAAATTAAAATTTTTATCTTTATGTTTGAAGCTTGAAATGTGGGAAAAGGTTGAAAAATTCAAAGCGGCTGAATACTTTCGCAAGGCACTGTAGTAAATCTAAAAAGGTATTGGTCAATATTTTGGGCGAAATACGAAAGCTCACAACTAGAGTTGAGCGCGGTTCGCGGTTCGAGGTTCTCCAGTTCATTTTGGGGGCTGTTCTAGATCGAACTAGAACTCGAGCTTTTTGCTAAAGCTCGATAGTTCTAGATACGTTCGAGAACGGTTCTAGCAGCAAAAAGACAAGCTAATTACTAGCTGGCTTTCCGCTGTAATAGTGTAAGTCACTCTGTAACTCACACTATTATGAAATTTCAGCGTATAGTGTGCGGGAACAGCGCATTCAGATCACTGCTGTTTGTATAATGGCGATCGCCATTTTTTTTTTTTTCCTTGTCTTCCTTCCCTAAGCGCGTGCGTGTAGTGGGGCGGGCCAGCATGTCAGCCAATCCCAGACACACACACAGCTAAGTGGACTTTTAGCCAGAGAAGCAACGGCATGTGTGATAGGATGTCCATGTCACATGTCCCTGCATTATAAAACCGGACATTTTCCTCCAGCACGCCATTATCTGCCTTCTGCGTCTTGGTGTTAGTCACCGCCGGCGTAGCTCCTGTCTCCGATACTGCTGTGTACGCTCTATACACAGCGCTATACAGAATAGGGATAGAAGTTTCTTTCAGCCCTTCTAAGGGCTAATACCGGCAGGGTCAGAGCCATAGGTGACAGTCAGGGCAGTGAAAACAGATTTTAACAGCTACACAAGATGACAGCGTCTGTGTAGCTAAGGTCAGGGATTTCCTCGCTGCATTTCCCCATTAGGAGGGATAGAAAGGGAGGCTTCCTTTCCTGTACCCATGATATAAAAAAGCAAGAAGAAAATATCATTACTTACAGCAAGATGGAATTGCAGCTGTATATTGCTCAGGCCAAAAGACTACTACTACTCCAGCAGGATACAGCTAAACCCCCACTAGGTGGAGGCAACACAGGTGCAGGTGGAGCCATTCACACGCACTTCCAAATATGGAGGAGGTGATGGCTGGATGGTAAAACTGCACACTGGTGGCTTGCATAGAGCACTGTTCACACTAGCAGACGCACAGTCACAAACCCGCAGCCTATTAGGTGACGCCCATACTATTAGATCAGGCGGGCTGCCAAGCCGTACCCCCACTGCGCGCTACGTAGGGACAGAAACTCTGATAGCAAGGCCTAACAAAAAGGGGCCTGGCTGTATCCTGTACAAAAACGTTTTTGAGGTTTTTTGTTAGCGTTATGGCCATAAGACGTAAGCCTACAACCCTCGTCACGGGAACCTCATGCTTGTAGGTCCCTACACTACATATGATATAAAAAAGCAAGAAGAAAATATCATTACTTACAGCAAGATGGAATTGCAGCTGTATATTGCTCAGGCCAAAAGACTACTACTACTCCAGCAGGATACAGCTAAACCCCCACTAGGTGGAGGCAACACAGGTGCAGGTGGAGCCATTCACACGCACTTCCAAATATGGAGGAGGTGATGGCTGGATGGTAAAACTGCACACTGGTGGCTTGCATAGAGCACTGTTCACACTAGCAGACGCACAGTCACAAACCCGCAGCCTATTAGGTGACGCCCATACTATTAGATCAGGCGGGCTGCCAAGCCGTACCCCCACTGCGCGCTACGTAGGGACAGAAACTCTGATAGCAAGGCCTAACAAAAAGGGGCCTGGCTGTATCCTGTACAAAAATGTTTTTGAGGTTTTTTGTTAGCGTTATGGCCATAAGACGTAAGCCTACAACCCTCGTCACGGGAACCTCATGCTTGTAGGTCCCTACACTACATATGATATAAAAAAGCAAGAAGAAAATATCATTACTTACAGCAAGATGGAATTGCAGCTGTATATTGCTCAGGCCAAAAGACTACTACTACTCCAGCAGGATACAGCTAAACCCCCACTAGGTGGAGGCAACACAGGTGCAGGTGGAGCCATTCACACGCACTTCCAAATATGGAGGAGGTGATGGCTGGATGGTAAAACTGCACACTGGTGGCTTGCATAGAGCACTGTTCACACTAGCAGACGCACAGTCACAAACCCGCAGCCTATTAGGTGACGCCCATACTATTAGATCAGGCGGGCTGCCAAGCCGTACCCCCACTGCGCGCTACGTAGGGACAGAAACTCTGATAGCAAGGCCTAACAAAAAGGGGCCTGGCTGTATCCTGTACAAAAAGGTTTTGAGGTTTTTTGTTAGCGTTATGGCCATAAGACGTAAGCCTACAACCCTCGTCACGGGAACCTCATGCTTGTAGGTCCCTACACTACATATGATTTTTTTTATATCATATGTAGTGTAGGGACCTACAAGCATGAGGTTCCCGTGACGAGGGTTGTAGGCTTACGTCTTATGGCCATAACGCTAACAAAAAACCTCAAAAACTTTTTTGTACAGGATACAGCCAGGCCCCTTTTTGTTAGGCCTTGCTATCAGAGTTTCTGTCCCTACGTAGCGCGCAGTGGGGGTACGGCTTGGCAGCCCGCCTGATCTAATAGTATGGGCGTCACCTAATAGGCTGCGGGTTTGTGACTGTGCGTCTGCTAGTGTGAACAGTGCTCTATGCAAGCCACCAGTGTGCAGTTTTACCATCCAGCCATCACCTCCTCCATATTTGGAAGTGCGTGTGAATGGCTCCACCTGCACCTGTGTTGCCTCCACCTAGTGGGGGTTTAGCTGTATCCTGCTGGAGTAGTAGTAGTCTTTTGGCCTGAGCAATATACAGCTGCAATTCCATCTTGCTGTAAGTAATGATATTTTCTTCTTGCTTTTTTATATCATATGTAGTGTAGGGACCTACAAGCATGAGGTTCCCGTGACGAGGGTTGTAGGCTTACGTCTTATGGCCATAACGCTAACAAAAAACCTCAAAAACTTTTTTGTACAGGATACAGCCAGGCCCCTTTTTGTTAGGCCTTGCTATCAGAGTTTCTGTCCCTACGTAGCGCGCAGTGGGGGTACGGCTTGGCAGCCCGCCTGATCTAATAGTATGGGCGTCACCTAATAGGCTGCGGGTTTGTGACTGTGCGTCTGCTAGTGTGAACAGTGCTCTATGCAAGCCACCAGTGTGCAGTTTTACCATCCAGCCATCACCTCCTCCATATTTGGAAGTGCGTGTGAATGGCTCCACCTGCACCTGTGTTGCCTCCACCTAGTGGGGGTTTAGCTGTATCCTGCTGGAGTAGTAGTAGTCTTTTGGCCTGAGCAATATACAGCTGCAATTCCATCTTGCTGTAAGTAATGATATTTTCTTCTTGCTTTTTTATATCATATGTAGTGTAGGGACCTACAAGCATGAGGTTCCCGTGACGAGGGTTGTAGGCTTACGTCTTATGGCCATAACGCTAACAAAAAACCTCAAAAACTTTTTTGTACAGGATACAGCCAGGCCCCTTTTTGTTAGGCCTTGCTATCAGAGTTTCTGTCCCTACGTAGCGCGCAGTGGGGGTACGGCTTGGCAGCCCGCCTGATCTAATAGTATGGGCGTCACCTAATAGGCTGCGGGTTTGTGACTGTGCGTCTGCTAGTGTGAACAGTGCTCTATGCAAGCCACCAGTGTGCAGTTTTACCATCCAGCCATCACCTCCTCCATATTTGGAAGTGCGTGTGAATGGCTCCACCTGCACCTGTGTTGCCTCCACCTAGTGGGGGTTTAGCTGTATCCTGCTGGAGTAGTAGTAGTCTTTTGGCCTGAGCAATATACAGCTGCAATTCCATCTTGCTGTAAGTAATGATATTTTCTTCTTGCTTTTTTATATCATATGTAGTGTAGGGACCTACAAGCATGAGGTTCCCGTGACGAGGGTTGTAGGCTTACGTCTTATGGCCATAACGCTAACAAAAAACCTCAAAAACTTTTTTGTACAGGATACAGCCAGGCCCCTTTTTGTTAGGCCTTGCTATCAGAGTTTCTGTCCCTACGTAGCGCGCAGTGGGGGTACGGCTTGGCAGCCCGCCTGATCTAATAGTATGGGCGTCACCTAATAGGCTGCGGGTTTGTGACTGTGCGTCTGCTAGTGTGAACAGTGCTCTATGCAAGCCACCAGTGTGCAGTTTTACCATCCAGCCATCACCTCCTCCATATTTGGAAGTGCGTGTGAATGGCTCCACCTGCACCTGTGTTGCCTCCACCTAGTGGGGGTTTAGCTGTATCCTGCTGGAGTAGTAGTAGTCTTTTGGCCTGAGCAATATACAGCTGCAATTCCATCTTGCTGTAAGTAATGATATTTTCTTCTTGCTTTTTTATATCATATGTAGTGTAGGGACCTACAAGCATGAGGTTCCCGTGACGAGGGTTGTAGGCTTACGTCTTATGGCCATAACGCTAACAAAAAACCTCAAAAACTTTTTTGTACAGGATACTGACTCGCCCACCCCAGGGCTATGGGACACCCGGTGCCGGGCCGGACTAGTCCGGTGGTAGTCAGTGGTGGCTGGGCCCGGCTCCGTGGCCCTGGTGGGTGTCAGTTGAATATGTGGCTTGCTTGTTAATGGTTGTGTTCGTGACGCCACCTGTGGCATGCGGCTATTAAGCCGCCGCTGCTGTGTGAGGCCTCCGGGATGATGATATAGCAGCTATGGTAGTACTGCTCCCCACAGGTGGAGCAATGCCCGGGGCACAGTGGGTGCTTGTGAAAGTCTATGGTGCTGTGTGACTAACACGGTGCAGGGCCGACAGGCGAGGAAAGAACCAGGCACAAACAACAGTCTCTTTACCTTTTCCTCTTTTACTCTGGGAACAGTCCAGTCCTGGGAGACCGTTACAGGTGGTGATGGGGATCCGGTCGGCCTGGAAGTACTTGGGGTGATCTTTCTGGCCAGCTGAGTATGAGGCCTACTCCTGTACCTTTCTTGGTGATGATAGGACCCTGCTTCTCTGAATCCAGCAATGGCCCTCTTCGCTGCTGGGACCAACAGCACGTCCCTTCCCTCTGTAGGTGGCTGCGCAGGCCCACTCTCTGGTGCTTCTCCGCTGGGGTCCACACCGGGCCCTGATGCTGCAGCTGTACCTTGGATGTGTCTGGGCCAGGGGCTTGCAGCTCCCCTGCCCTTCGGATTCGGCTACCAGGGACGGATTTTATACCCTGGCAACCACAGACTCCGATGTCCGAGTCTCTCTGCTGCCTCTCAGCTACTCCTGCTTCTCTGGGCCAAACTGCTCCAGCTCTAGGCCCCAGATTCACAGGACAGCTCACTCTGTGTCTGTTCACTTCTGCTGCTCCCTACAGACTAACTAACTCCTCCCCCAGGTCAGGCTTAAGGAAGCTCCCTGAAACTTCAGGTTCAGAGCTCCCCCTACTGGCCTGAGGGAGAAACTGCGGTGGATGTTAACTTACTGGCCAGTAGATTTCCCCATTACCTCCAGGCTCAGCATTAACCCTCAGGAGGGCAATGCCGTTGTGGCGACCAGGTCCTAGGGCGCCACACTCCCCCTTAGTTAAATTCAGTACTCCCGGACTGTAGAAACAAAACATAACATGTCATACATTTCATCCCAATATGGGAGGCACATTCTCTTTAACGTTACAATCTTAAACATTTCTATAAGAGTCCAGTGTGGCTCCCTGCCGGGTGTCCATTACACTGCTCCATGGGGGACCCGCCGCGATCAAACCCCCAACGTAGGCTCTGGGCGTGCGTCAGAGCATTGATGACCCCACTCTATGCACGCCGGACGGGTTTTTCTTCAGGGGTGTTTGAGCACACTGGTGCTAACTATGAACAATTCAGGTGTTGGCCACCCATAGTCCAGTGGCCCAATTGTCCATTTTCGCAATCAAAGAAAAGAAAACATTTTGTGCACAACATGACAGACATTTTGCATAACTATTTACACTCTAATAAGTACTCTTTACTTTATACAGTAGACTCCCTATACCTTAGAGGGGGTTGTCCCCGAGTGCTGCGCTGGGACCTACGTAGCTCTGGTGTTTGCCCCTGACTACGTGGTGCGTCTTCTATCTCAGCACTACAGGTGGGCCTAACCCCAATAGGTAAGCGTGATGGTTGCCTTTGTGGTCTAGGAGTCGCCAAGGGTATGACAGGTTCACCACTGACAGGGGGTTGATCCTCCTGTTCCACTGCTGGCGTGTCATCTCGTGCTGGAGCGGACGATTCTTTAGGTGGATCCGGAACCTTTTCTGTTTCTGGCTCGACCAACTGCGGAAACGCCAAAACTGGTACCACTATGGCATTGTTGATTCGGGTCCAAGTTTTGGGGAACTTCCCAAGGATGGTTTGAATCATCTCCCCTTCTTTCTCTTGACTTTGGGGACTTCCTTGTACTCCTTCCATTTCTCTTTGGATTCGGCACCGTTCAGGGCACGCTTTCAGGCGGTCTCGGGAAATTGCTTGACAGGTCTTGCCTTCATCTTTGCTTATGAGGCATACCTTACTATTGTCAAAGTTGGAGGGGATAATGGTGTAGGGCTCGTTTTCCCACTGATCATCCAACTTATGCGTCTTCCGCTTCTTCTTGAGGACTTGTTCTCCAGGTGCTAAGGGAGTTGCTGGGGCTGTTTGATTGTAATGCTGTTCTTGTCTCGTTCTTGCTTGAGACAGGCTCCTTTCCACGCACTCCTGGACCTTACGGTACCGCTGCTGCCGTTCTGCATCCCAATCCTCTATTTCTTGAACCGCCTCAGGCGACACAGTCCCCATCTCAAAGTCTACAGGCAACTTGCCTGGTCTGGCTCGCATCAGGTAAGCGGGGCTGCAGTTGGTCGAATTCACTGGGATGTGGTTGTACAAGTCTACCAGATCTGGCAACTTTTCTGGCCATTGGTTCCTCTCTTCCAGCGGTAGGGTCTTCAGCATATCAATAACCACATGGTTCATTTTCTCGCACAGTCCATTGGTCTGGGGGTGGTACGGTGTGGTTCGAATTTTCTTACAACCGTACATGTTACAGAACTCTTGGAACACTTCAGCCTCGAATGCAGGACCCTGATCCGTCAGTACCCTTTCCGGATAGCCGTGCGGTCGACAAAAGGATGCCTGGAACGCTCTAGCTGCCGTCCTGGCTGTCTGGTCCTTCACAGGCACTACTACCAGGAAACGAGAGTAATGGTCCACAATGGTGAGGGCGTACACATAGCCTGACCGGCTTGGTGTTAACTTCACGTGGTCCAGGGCCACCAACTCCAGGGGCTGCTTCGTGACAATTGGCTGTAGGGGAGACCTTTGGCTGGCATCATCCTTCCGCCTCAAGTTACACGGGCCACAGTCTCGGCACCATTTCTCGATCATCTTTCTCATGTGCACCCAGTAGAACCGATCACGGAGTAAGGCCTCCAACTTCTTCCACCCGAAGTGCCCTGCGTTATCATGATACGCTGCTAGGACCATTGGAGCATCCCTCTGCGGAACCACTATCTGCCAGACAAGTTCATTTGTTCGATAGTTGACATATCTCTTGCAGAGCTTGCCCTGGTAGGTGAACAGTCGTCCCCTCTCCTTCCACAGCTGCTGGGCTTCCTCTGGAGCGTCTGGGCCAAGATGGGTCTCAGCTTGCGCTAGCTTCTCTTTGACCAATCGCACGGCCGGGTCACCATTCTGTGTTTCTTCCCAATTATGGTGGAGTAATGGATTGACCGAGACCTCGTGCTGGTTTAAGCGCTTCACTCCCACAGCATGCTCACACTGTGAAACACCCTGGTGATGGAAAGCCGGTAACTCTATCTCTTCGAGTTCATCCAGGTCTTCTCCAGACTCGGGTAAGTGAGGCATTCTGGACAGCGCATCAGCATTGTTATTCTTCTTGCCAGCCCGATACTTGATGGTAAAGTCAAAGTTAGACAGCCGGGCCATCCATCGCTGTTCCATCGCACCTAACTTGGCTGTTACCAGGTGTGTCAACGGATTGTTGTCCGTGAAGATGGTAAACTTGGCCGATGCCAGATAGTGCTTGAAGCGTTCAGTCACTGCCCACACAATAGCGAGGAACTCCAGCTTGAAGGAACTGTAGTTTTCTGGATTCCTTTCCGTGGGCCGAAGCTTCCTACTGGCGTACGCTATTACCCTCTCTCTGCCTCCCTGTACCTGGGACAGAACTGCTCCCAGTCCCACGTTGCTGGCGTCTGTGTACAGTATAAACGGTTGGCTGTAGTCAGGGTAGGCCAGAATTTCTTCTCCCGTGAGAGCCCCTTTCAGCCGGACAAAGGATGTTTCCAGTTGGCTGCTCCATTCAAATGGAGGGCTCTGCTTCTTAGCCTGCTTCGGCTGGCCCACCAGGAGATCTTGAAGGGGCGCTGCTATCTTGGTGAACCCATCAATGAACCTTCGGTAGTAGCCCACCAGTCCAAGGAACTGCCGCACCTCCTTCACCGTGGTGGGTCTTGGCCAGTCCTTGATTACCGTGACTTTCTCCGGATCAGGTGCCACGCCTTCTGCGCTGACCACATGACCCAGGTACTGTACCTTTGGCTTCAAGAGGTGACATTTGGACGGCTTGATCTTCAGGCCATATTTCGACAAGGACTCAAACACTTCTGCTAAGTGCTTCAGGTGGTCCTCATAAGTCTTGGAGTAGACTATTACGTCATCCAGGTACAGCAGCACGGTTTCGAAGTTGTGGTGGCCCAAGCAGCACTCCATCAACCTTTGGAATGTCCCTGGGGCGTTGCAGAGCCCGAATGGCATACAATTGAACTCACAGAGACCCATTGGTGTCGTGAATGCAGTCTTCTCCTTGTCCGCCTCTGCCACGGGAACCTGCCAATACCCACTGGTGAGATCCAAGGTGGAGAAATAGTTAGCTGACTTTAAGGCTGTTAGTGACTCCTCTATTCTGGGTAGTGGATAGGCATCTTTATGTGTAATGCGGTTAATTTGCCTGTAATCTACACACATTCTCATTGTACCATCTTTTTTCTTTACGAGCACTAGTGGAGCTGCCCAGGGGCTACAACTATCTCTGATAACCCCAGCCTCCTTCATTTCCCGTAACATTTCCTTGGCACACTGATACTGTGCGGGGGGTACAGGGCGGTATCTTTCTTTAATGGGATGATGATCACCCGTGGGGATTTGATGTTGAACCCCTTTCACCTGCCCAAAATCTAGGGGGTGTTTGCTGAAGACCCGCTCGTACTCCTGTACCACCCGGTAAACCCCATGCTTTTGGTGTGAGGGGGTGGAGTCGGTGCCCACATGTAATTTTTGGCACCAGTCTTCCGGCTGCCCCTTGGAGCCATTGTCTTCCGCCTGGTCGGACGGGATCAAGGGTTCCACTGCTTTAATGGTATTGTTGCTGACAGTGTACAATTTTGCCACAGTGGCATACCGGGGCAATTTGGCCTCCTCCTCCCCACAATTCAGGACACGGACGGGCACTCTCCCCTTGCGGACGTCCGCTACCCCTCTGGCTATCAGGACTCCAGGCCTACTGTCTGAATACATTGGTTCTACCAAGGCATGGTAATCCTGACCCTTGAGGCCTATTGCTGCCCGACACCATATCAACATTTCACTTCTTGGGGGTATTACAATGGGGAGGGGGTCACTTACCCTCACACTGCCAATTTCTCCTCCGGCCAGCTCTACCTGCTGCCTCCTCATCAGGGCTCTGATCTCCCTCTGTAGGACACGCTGCTGCCCGGAGCTGGCAGTTTCAGACGCCTGTTGTAACAAAATTATCACTTCGGCAATACAATTTTCTATCACATTTGTACCAAGAGTTAGCAGTGGGTCAGATTCTTTGCGATCAATATCTACAATTATCATCCCCTGACATGGCAATTCCACCCGCCCCACTTTAATGGTTACTTCTTTGTACCCAATCTGAGGTAAGGGCTGACCATTACTGGCCACAATTGTTAAATCATCATCTGGGCCATGGTCAATGTCTGAATCGGCCCAATATCTTTTGTACAGTTTGTGGGGGATGGTTGTTACCTGGGACCCCGTATCCAGGAGGGCATTCAAAGGGATCCCATCCAGCACAATAGGAAGGACCGGTCGTCCTCCCACATACTTGCTGCGGCTGGGGGTTGAGCCGGGCTTCCTTACACCTGGGGGTCGGCTCCTGGCCCCAGGCTCGGCCCATTTAAAGGACAGCGTCGTGCAATGTGGCCCGCCTGGTTGCAGTTGCGGCAGATCGGTTGTCCTGTTGAATCGTACCGGTCTGTGTCTCTGCCTGGGGTCGGCGGAATCCTTCTCTGTCGCATCCATGGGATGTCCTCTGGGCTGGAGGCCAACTCGATTTTCGCAGGCGAGGGGGTCATTTGTAGAGACTGCACGGTCTTGGCAAGGGCAGCCACAGTCTTGGTCAGCTCCTGGACCTGTTGTCTGAGCTCCGCAGTGGGATCCTTATCCAGGGACTGCGCCTCAGCCCCTGCAGTGGCTCGTGTTGCAGGCACCACCCCGGGGTACGTGATAGCAGGAGGCCGGAGGGGTACTGGGTCATTCGGCGTAGATTCTCTCAGTACCCTGATGGCCTGGTCCTTAAACTTGGCAAAGTCCAGAGCAGGGTTCTGCAGGACCAGGATACGCAGCTGGGTCCTGTGGGCATCTGACAGGAGCCCCTCTATGAACTGCTCAGTTAGGAGTTTGTCTTCTTCACGTACACTCTCTGGGTCCACCTGTTTAACTGCTTTCAGGGCCTCTTGCAGGTTTAGGGCATAGTCCCTTATGCTGTCTGTGGCCCGCTGCTTGCACCCAAAGAATCTCATCTTTATCTCTGCTGCGGTGCGAGTGTCAAACGTACTCTTTAGCTTGGCCAGTATCTGGGCTGCTGTCCCTTTATCTGTATCAGGCCATGACTTCGCTTCACGCTGGGCTGCGCCGGCTAGCTGTCCCATTAATATGCCCACCTTCTGGCTCTCAGTCAGCGGATACACCCGGAATAAGCTGTGCAGGCTTTCTCTGAAGTCACTCAAGGTATGGGACTCCCCGGAGTATTGCGGCAGCCATTCTGCTCCCGGTATATATGGCATGGTGATCGGCATTACCGGCGCTACAGTGGGGGCCGGGGCGACGGCGACTGGGATTGCTTCTGCTGGTGCTGCGGCGTCTCGGGCTATGGCAGCCACCTGCCCTCCCTCTGAGTCGGACATCTTCCTCCCCCTTAGTGAACCTTACCAGGCTCCGTTCACTTTTCAAATTTTCTTCCGGGTCGCGCGGGGTTAACAGCGCTCTGCTCTGATGGCGCGCTCCCTTCGCGCTTTTTGTCAGGCACGCCCCCCTTCTTCCTGCGCTCGGCGAGGCTAATGGCGGCGGTGGTCTGCAGCCAGTACACAGTCTTTTAAGCACAATTCCGGCAGGCGCACAGTACCCGGTGGGACCGGGCACGAAATCCTGTTCGTGACGCCAAAATTGACTCGCCCACCCCAGGGCTATGGGACACCCGGTGCCGGGCCGGACTAGTCCGGTGGTAGTCAGTGGTGGCTGGGCCCGGCTCCGTGGCCCTGGTGGGTGTCAGTTGAATATGTGGCTTGCTTGTTAATGGTTGTGTTCGTGACGCCACCTGTGGCATGCGGCTATTAAGCCGCCGCTGCTGTGTGAGGCCTCCGGGATGATGATATAGCAGCTATGGTAGTACTGCTCCCCACAGGTGGAGCAATGCCCGGGGCACAGTGGGTGCTTGTGAAAGTCTATGGTGCTGTGTGACTAACACGGTGCAGGGCCGACAGGCGAGGAAAGAACCAGGCACAAACAACAGTCTCTTTACCTTTTCCTCTTTTACTCTGGGAACAGTCCAGTCCTGGGAGACCGTTACAGGTGGTGATGGGGATCCGGTCGGCCTGGAAGTACTTGGGGTGATCTTTCTGGCCAGCTGAGTATGAGGCCTACTCCTGTACCTTTCTTGGTGATGATAGGACCCTGCTTCTCTGAATCCAGCAATGGCCCTCTTCGCTGCTGGGACCAACAGCACGTCCCTTCCCTCTGTAGGTGGCTGCGCAGGCCCACTCTCTGGTGCTTCTCCGCTGGGGTCCACACCGGGCCCTGATGCTGCAGCTGTACCTTGGATGTGTCTGGGCCAGGGGCTTGCAGCTCCCCTGCCCTTCGGATTCGGCTACCAGGGACGGATTTTATACCCTGGCAACCACAGACTCCGATGTCCGAGTCTCTCTGCTGCCTCTCAGCTACTCCTGCTTCTCTGGGCCAAACTGCTCCAGCTCTAGGCCCCAGATTCACAGGACAGCTCACTCTGTGTCTGTTCACTTCTGCTGCTCCCTACAGACTAACTAACTCCTCCCCCAGGTCAGGCTTAAGGAAGCTCCCTGAAACTTCAGGTTCAGAGCTCCCCCTACTGGCCTGAGGGAGAAACTGCGGTGGATGTTAACTTACTGGCCAGTAGATTTCCCCATTACCTCCAGGCTCAGCATTAACCCTCAGGAGGGCAATGCCGTTGTGGCGACCAGGTCCTAGGGCGCCACAATACAGCCAGGCCCCTTTTTGTTAGGCCTTGCTATCAGAGTTTCTGTCCCTACGTAGCGCGCAGTGGGGGTACGGCTTGGCAGCCCGCCTGATCTAATAGTATGGGCGTCACCTAATAGGCTGCGGGTTTGTGACTGTGCGTCTGCTAGTGTGAACAGTGCTCTATGCAAGCCACCAGTGTGCAGTTTTACCATCCAGCCATCACCTCCTCCATATTTGGAAGTGCGTGTGAATGGCTCCACCTGCACCTGTGTTGCCTCCACCTAGTGGGGGTTTAGCTGTATCCTGCTGGAGTAGTAGTAGTCTTTTGGCCTGAGCAATATACAGCTGCAATTCCATCTTGCTGTAAGTAATGATATTTTCTTCTTGCTTTTTTATATCATATGTAGTGTAGGGACCTACAAGCATGAGGTTCCCGTGACGAGGGTTGTAGGCTTACGTCTTATGGCCATAACGCTAACAAAAAACCTCAAAAACTTTTTTGTACAGGATACAGCCAGGCCCCTTTTTGTTAGGCCTTGCTATCAGAGTTTCTGTCCCTACGTAGCGCGCAGTGGGGGTACGGCTTGGCAGCCCGCCTGATCTAATAGTATGGGCGTCACCTAATAGGCTGCGGGTTTGTGACTGTGCGTCTGCTAGTGTGAACAGTGCTCTATGCAAGCCACCAGTGTGCAGTTTTACCATCCAGCCATCACCTCCTCCATATTTGGAAGTGCGTGTGAATGGCTCCACCTGCACCTGTGTTGCCTCCACCTAGTGGGGGTTTAGCTGTATCCTGCTGGAGTAGTAGTAGTCTTTTGGCCTGAGCAATATACTTTCCTGTACCCAGACCCACAACCCTGGCACTGTACCCTCCTGCCCTTTTCACACGCAAACTCATTGTTACTAAGCCATTTTACTAGCAAACACTGAGTAAACTTAGTGGCATCCTAAACATGGCTGTTGGACTTCTGTATTGTCCCACTAGTGCAAAGATATTTGCAGCACGTCTGCCTGCATTGCACACTCAAACTCATTGTTACTAAGCCATTATACTAGTGTGGCGCCCCTGACCTGGTCAGGCACCACTGAGTACTGCACCCATGCTGGGGACAGTACAATACAGGTAATCCAGAAGGCTGACAGGGGTGTGGAACACAGGCGCATAGTGATCAGGTCTCACACATGTACCCATGAGAGGACCCCTGGGGATCCCAGGAGGGGGCAAAGCCTATACCTCCACTGGAATAGTGGCAGGGGGTTAAAAGCCTCCATCTCCTCTCAAGGGGTGTGGTAAGAGAGTCTGGTTGCTAGGTGGCGTAGGCAAGAACAGGAGAGGAGGAGCAGTGAGTCAGTTAGAGGGAGAACTCCAGAGGGCTCAGTGAGGAGCAGACCTGTGGGGCTGTTGCTGTCTAACAGCGCCCGCGCAGTGGCTACAGACGGGGGAGAACGGTCAACTAGGAGTGCTGCCTGAAAGCCAGCTTCAGCTAGCGAGTGCAACGGAGTGGGAAGTAAGGAGACTTCTAGAGAGCACCAGGCCCAACCGGGCGGCAGATCCCGAAGCGAGGATAGATTCACCTTTCCCTGCTAAACCTGCCGGTGTGGGGCTCTTACAGCCCACACCACAACAACCAAAAGCCGCAGCCACGTAACCGCAAGTAGGGCCCATAGGTCACAGGAGGCAAGAGGCTGGAGTGGCCTGGCCCGGGGAACAAGCACACGGCAAAACAAGAAGGGGAGAGAGGCTTGGAGCATCTTCCCTGGGTGACCCCCATAGGGACTCAAAGTCGGGGTCACCCCAAACCACCAAGGGCTAAGGAAGGCGAGTTTGTAGTCACCCTCATACAGTCAGCCGGAAGGATACCTGGTTCCCACCTGGTTCATCCCAGCTACGCCCGGGTTACTCACCCTGCCACCTGAAGTGAGTAAAAACCCTGAAAGACACTCTGCCTGTGTGTGGTCATTCTGCGACTTGTGGTACTACAGCTTTACAAAGGGCCCTGGGGCTTGCCTCACTCTCAGGAGGCTACTACACCCGACTGCACCCACCATCGGCCCCAGGTGCCTCCTAATCTGCAGTGGCGGTCCCCTCTGACCGCAAATCTGAGAGTGGCGTCACGATCAAAACCGAAGATTCCCTACCTGTGACCAGCACCAGCTACGTGGAGTCCCTGAAGGTAACGCACCTGCACCGATACAACACCTGTGGGGCTTCACACTAGCAAACACTGAGTAAACTTAGTGGCATCCTAAAAGTGGCTGTTGTATTCCATTAGTGCCCCACTGGTGCAAATCTATGTGCAGCACCTCTGCATGACACCCTCCTGCTCTGTTTTTAATAAGCTATAATGATAGCAAAAAATGCTGCCATTTAGTGGCATACAAGAACTGGCTGTTGTACTCCATTAGTGTCCCACTAGTGCCAAGCTATTTCTAGCACCTCTGCATGACACCCTCCTGCTCTGTTTTTAATAAGCTATAATAATAGCAAAAATGCTGCCATTTAGTGACATACAAGAACTGGCTGTTGTACTCCATTAGTGCCCGACTGGTGCAAATCTATGTGCAGCACCTCTGCATGACACCCTCATGCACACTTTGCTACGCTAATTTTATAGCAAACTCAGGGAATTCCTTGCTGCATTTGATCATTCGGAGGGATAGGCTATGTGCGCACTAGACCGTTTTTCCTGCGGATTTACCCGCGGATTTGCCCCGGAAATTTCTTGAGAAATGTCTGCAATCTTTGTGCAGACATTTCCCATGAAATTCAATGAGAAAAAAAAATAGTTGTGCACACTGCGGATTTTTCTCAAGAAAATTTCTTGAGAAAATTTTCTCGAGAAACTTTCTTGAGAAAATGTGCATGTCCATTAATTTCCGCAGGTACCTGCGGTATTCCGGGGGTATTCCGCAGGTAGCAATGATGTGCGGTATACCACCGGAATAGCCGCGATTTACCTGCGGTAATGCCCATCGCTGCCTGCGGTTTTGCAGGAAGCGATGTCATTATGCCAGGAAGAGGAGCAGAGTAAACACACGTCACACTCCCTGGACGCCGCACAGAAGCACTTCCGTGCGACCTCCAGGTGCCCGTGCAGTGTGTGTCCTGCTCCGGCCTCGCGGCTGCCTGCACTGCAGGGTGTCAGTGTCTGCCCGCAGTGTCAGCAGCTTGTCACGCTGCAGCGCAGGCAGACACTGACATCCTGCAGTGCTGGGAGCCGCGGCGATGACGATCGCTGCTGTCAGGAGGTGAGATCATTACCTGCTGTGACGATCTTCTGCCTCCTGACGTCACCGCGGTCACTGCTGTCTATGCCCGTCTCGTGAGCGGCCCGAGACTGTCACTAGCGGTGACGTCACGGGCTCTCGCGATAAGTCAGTGACAGCGCTGACGTCAGCAGTACAGGAGATGATCACAGAAGGTAATGATCTCATCTATGCTCCTGATGGCAGCGCTCGTCATCCCCTGCAGTGACCTGAGCTGACCTATTGATGTTAGCTCAGGTCACTGCATTGCTCTCCCAGCCAATGGGGAACATTCTGTTTTTCATTGACTGGGACAGCGACTATGGTATGGATCGCCGTGCCCCCCCCCCCTTATTGGATTACGCCGGACGTGGAATTGATTGTGCTCTTTTCAATAAATTGGTTAAAGAGGGAATGTTTTGGGGAGTGTTTTTTCAAATAAAACTTTTTTTGTTGTCTATTTTTTAATTATTACTGACTGGGTTGGTGATGTCGGGTATCTGATAGACGCCTGACCTCACCAACCCCAGGGCTTGATGCCAGGTGACATTACACATCTGGCATCAACCCCATATATTACCCCGTTTGCCAACGCACCAGGGCGCGGGATGAGCTGGGGCAAAGCGCCAGGATTGGCACGTCTAATGGATGCGCCACTTCTGGGGCGGCTGCAGCCTGCTATTTTTAGGCTGGGGAGTGTCCGATAACAGTGGACCTCCCTAGTCTGAGAATATCAGACCCCAGCTGTCCGCTTTACCTTGGCTGGTGATCCAATATGGGGGGGACCCCACGTTTTTTGTTTTAAATTATTTATATAATTTAAAATAACAGCGTGGGGTGCCCACTGTTTTGGATTATCAGCCAAGGTGAAGCTGCCAGCGGTGGTCTGCAGGCTGCAGCCGTCTGCTTTACCCTAGCTGGCTACAAAAAATGGGGGGACCTCACGTCATTTTTTTTTAATTATTTATTTATTTTATGGCTAAATACAAGGCTAAGCACCCTTTAGGCTGCTTTCACACATCCGGCTTGATCTCTGCGGCTCAATCCGGCTGTGCAAGCTATGCAACGGATGCGGTGAAAACACCGCATCCTTTGCATAAGTTTTTCCTGTGCGGCCAGTCCGGTTTTTGCCGCTTGCGGCATGCTACTGAGCATGCGCAGTGGCAAAAACCGCATGCGGCGGCCGGATGCGGTTATTGCCGCATCGCGCCGCATCCGGCCGCCATAGGCATGCATTGAAAAATGCGCCGCATCGGCCGAATGCGGCGCGATGCGGTTTTTTTTGCCGCACGAAAAAACGTGCCAGGCAACGTTCCATCCGGCCGCCGCATCGGCTACATCTGCCGCATGCGGCAAAAACCGGACGGAACGCAAGGCCATGCGGCACAATGCGGCACTAATTAAAGTCTATGCAGGAAAATCGCAACCGGCAGCAAAAAAAATCGGTTGCGATTTTAATGCAAAGTGCCGCATAGCAAAAACCGGAGGTGTGAAAGTAGCCTAAGTGCCACATGAAAGTCACTAAAGGGTGCCAGCTTAGAAAATGCAGGGAGGTGGAACATTATATAGGTTTTTCTCATCTATCTATCTATCTATCTATCTATCTATCTATCCCTCTATCTATCTATCTATCCCTCTATCTATCTATCTATCTATCTATTCATCTATCTATCTATCCCTCTATCTATCTATCTATTCATCTATCCATCTTTCCCTCTATCCATTATCTGTCTATCGATTATCTTTATTATTTATTGCAGGGACAAACCTGCGGTAAATCCGCGGCAAATCCGCGGCAAATCCGCGGCAAATCCGCGGCAAAAACGCATGCGGATTTGGTGCGGATTTTTTCCGCAGGTCCGGAAATCTTTCACTGGCAGAAGTTTCTCAAGAAATTTTCTTGAGAAACTTCACATTTCTAGTGCGCACATAGCCATAGAAAGTGAGGATTCCTTTACTGTCCTGGTACCCACAGAACACGGCCACTGTACCCACCTGTCCACTTTTGCCACGCTATTTAATTTGCCCAAAGAGCTGACTCTTTTTCTGCCTTCCTAAATTGTCTGTAATACTAAGTTAGTGTTCCTTTGCTGCCAAGCAAGGTACAACACATGTGCATTCTACACTCCTTTCCATTTCTGGAATGCAATTATTAACTGCAGGTAGTCCAGCCAATCTGTGACGAAGGTGCAGGTGTGGATATAATGTAGCCTGCATCCAATGTTGGTTTTCTCCATGTCTGACAGCTCAACAATACCATCTGTTTCCACTTCCAAAACAAGTGATGACCTGCCAATCACACTCCCTGTTGCGTGTAAAGGGGTGGAAGTTCAGTGTGAAAAACCATGTGATATTGCTGTCCCCACAGTCACAGAGGATGAAGAGCACGCAGATGCACTTGATGGGGCAGGCGGTGGTTGCACAGGCACGCTAGGCCGCATTGTAGCACAGTGAAATTCACATTGCGACTTATGCTTCATTTTAAGTCGTGTACAGGGTGGGCTCCCCAGTATGCAGCAAAACCAGGCAACAAGAAAAGGACACTAGTCAGTTGGGTTGATAAATGATTGTTTAACTTTACCAAAACAAACAATAAGAACCATGCATACAATTTAAATAATTGAACAATCTATTCTGTTGCCTACTACCTGCTAATCCCTCTGCGTAGCAGTAATTGTGTGTTTGTGCGTGTGTGTGTGTGTGTGTGTGCGAACACGACTTACCAGTGGCGTATCACAAGAGCTTCCCAGTTATCTACGTAAACATAGACAAAACACATTACCGCCCCTGAATACCCTTGTTAGCTAAAGGTACCGTCACACTAAGCAACTTACCAGCGATCCCAACAATGATAGGGATCGCTGGTAAGTTGCTAGGAGGTTGCTGGTGAGATGTCACACTGCGACGCTCCAGCGATCCCACCAGCAACCTGACCTGGCAGGGATCGCTGGAGCGTGGCTACACGAGTTGCTGGTGAGCTCACCAGCAACCAGTGACCAGCCCCCAGCGCCGCGTGGAAGATGCTGCGCTTGGTAACTAAGGTAAATATCGGTAACCAACCCGATATTTACCTTGGTTACCACCACACGGAGCTACACGTGCAGAGAGCAGGGAGCAGCGCACACTGAGCGCTGGCTCCTTGCTCTCCTAGCTACAGCACACATCGGGTTAATTACCCGATGTATGCTGCAGCTACATGTGCACAGAGCAGGGAGCAGCGCACACTGCTTAGCGCTGGCTCCCTGCTCTCCTAGCTACAGCACACATCGGGTTAATTACCCGATGTGTGCTGCAGCTAAATGTGCACAGAGCAGAGAGCAGCGCACAATGCTTAGCGCTGGCTCCCTGCTCTCCTACTTACAGCACACATGGGGTTAATTACCTGATGTGTGCTGCAGCTAAATGTGCACAGAGCAGGGAGCAGCGCACAATGCTTAGCGCTGGCTCCCTGCTCTCCTACTTACAGCACACATCAGGTTAATTAACCCGATGTGTCCTGCAGCTAGCTACATGTGCACAGAGCAGGGAGCAGCGCACACTGAGCGCTGGCTCCCTGCTCTCCTACTTACAGCACACATCAGGTTAATTAACCCGATGTGTCCTGCAGCTACATGTGCACAGAGCAGGAGCCGGCACTGACAGTGAGAGCGGCGGAGGCTGGTATCGAAGGTAAATATCGGGTAACCAAGGACAGGGCTTCTTGGTTACCCGATGTTTACATTGGTTACCAGCCTCCGCAGAAGCCGGCTCCTGCTGCCTGCACATTTAGTTGTTGCTGTCTTGCTGTCACACACAGCGATCTGTGCTTCACAGCGGGACAGCAACAACTAAAAAATGGCCCAGGACATTCAGCAACAACCAACGACCTCACAGCAGGGGCCAGGTTGTTGCTGGATGTCACACACAGCAACATCGCTAGCAACGTCACAAAAGTTGTTCGTTAGCAGCGATGTTGCTAGCGATGTTGCTTAGTGTGACGGGGCCTTAAAGCCTCACAGATAAGGCAGATGATAACAGTGTGAATGCAAACCACACAGCTCTGCAACACAGTCATGGAAATCTTGAAAATCAACAGTCAATGCAAACATGTGTCGCTGACCCTCTATGATTTAAATTGTACGTGACAATTTGATAGTTTAGGCAGCAAGTCTAAGGCTATGTGCGCACTAGTGCGTTTTTCCCGCGGATTTACCCGCGGATTTGCCCCGGAAATTTCTTGAGAAATGTCTGCAATCTTTGTGCAGACATTTCCCATGAAATTCAATGAGAAAAAAAAATAGCTGTGCGCACTGTGCGGATTTTTCTCAAGAAAATTTCTTGAGAAAATTTTCTCGAGAAACTTTCTTGAGAAAATGTGCATGTCCATTAATTTCCGCAGGTACCTGCGGTATTCCGGGGGTATTCCGCAGGTAGCAATGATGTGCGGTATACCACCGGAATAGCCGCGAATTACCTGCGGTAATGCTCATCGCTGCCTGCGGTTTTGCAGGGAGCGATGTCATTATGCCAGGAAGAGGAGGGGGAGCAGAGTAAACACAGACGTCGCACTCCCTGGACGCCGCACAGAAGCACTTCCGTGCGACCTCCAGGTGCCCGTGCAGTCTGTGTCCTGCTCCGGCCTCGCGGCTGCCTGCACTGCAGGGTGTCAGTGTCTGCCCGCAGTGTCAGCAGCCTGTCACGCGGCAGCGCAGGCAGACACTGACATCCTGCAGTGCTGGGAGCCGCGGGGATGACGATCGCTGCTGTCAGGAGGTGAGATCATTACCTGCTGTGACGATCTCCTGCCTCCTGACGTCAGCGCTGTCACTGCTGTCTATGCCCGTCTCGCGAGCGGCCCGAGACTGTCACTAGCGGTGACGTCACGGGCTCTCGCGATACGTCTGACAACGCGGCGGGCATAGAAGTCAGTGACAGCGCTGACGTCAGCAGTACAGGAGATGATCACAGAAGGTAATGATCTCATCTATGCTCCTGATGGCAGCGCTCGGCATCCCCTGCAGTGACCTGAGCTGACCTATTGATGTTAGCTCAGGTCACTGCATTGCTCTCCCAGCCAATGGGGAACATTCTGTTCTTCATTGACTGGGACAGCGACTATGGTATGGATCGCCGTGCCCCCCCCCCTTATTGGATTACGCCGGACGTGGAATTGATTGTGCTCTTTTCAATAAATTGGTTAAAGAGGGAATGTTTTGGGGAGTGTTTTTTCAAATAAAACTTTTTTTGTTGTCTATTTTTTAATTATTACTGACTGGGTTGGTGATGTCGGGTATCTGATAGACGCCTGACCTCACTAACCCCAGGGCTTGATGCCAGGTGACATTACACATCTGGCATCAACCCCATATATTACCCCGTTTGCCAACGCACCAGGGCGCGGGATGAGCTGGGGCAAAGCGCCAGGATTGGCGCATCTAATGGATGCGCCACTTCTGGGGCGGCTGCGGCCTGCTATTTTTAGGCTGGGGAGTGTCCAATAACAGTGGACCTCCCTAGTCTGAGAATATCAGACCCCAGCTGTCCGCTTTACCTTGGCTGGTGATCCAATATGGGGGGGACCGCACGTTTTTTTGTTTTAAATTATTTATATAATTTAAAATAACAGCGTGGGGTGCCCACTGTTTTGGATTACCAGCCAAGGTGAAGCTGCCAGCAGTGGTCTGCAGGCTGCAGCCGTCTGCTTTACCCTAGCTGGCTACAAAAAATGGGGGGACCTCACGTCGTTTTTTTTTAATTATTTATTTATTTTATGGCTAAATACAAGGCTAAGCACCCTTTAGTGCCACATGAAAGTCACTAAAGGGTGCCAGCTAAGGCTACTTTCACACATCCGGCTTGAGCTGTGCGGCTCAATCCGGCTGTGCAAGCTATGCAACGGATGCGGTGAAAACACCGCATCCTTTGCATACGTTTTTCCTGTGCGGCCAGTCCGGTTTTTGCCGCTTGCGGCATGCTACTGAGCATGCGCAGTGGCAAAAACCGCATGCGGCGGCCGGATGCGGTTATTGCCGCATCGCGCCGCATCCGGCCGCCATAGGCATGCATTGAAAGATGCGCCGCATCGGCCGAATGCGGCGCGATGCGGGTTTTTTTGCCGCACGAAAAAACGTGCCAGGCAACGTTCCATCCGGCCACCGCATCGGCTAAATCTGCCGCATGCGGCAAAAACCGTACGGAACGCAAAGCCATGCGGCACAATGCGGCACTAATTAAAGTCTATGCAGGAAAATCGCAACCAGCAGCAAAAAAAAACGGTTGCGATTTTCCTGCAAAGTGCCGGATTGTGCCGCATTGCAGAAACCGGAGGTGTGAAAGTAGCCTTAGAAAATGCACGAGAGTGGGACATTATATAGGTTTTTCTCATCTATCTATCTATCTATCTATCTATCTATCCCTTTATCTATCTATCTATCCATCTATCCCTCTATCTATCTATCCATCTATCCCTCTATCTATCTATCTATCCATCTATCCCTCTATCTATCTATTCATCTATCTATCTATCTATCCATCCCTCTATCTATCTATCTATTCATCTATTCATCTATCTATCTATCTATTCATCTATTCATCTATCTATCTATCCCTCTATCTATCTATCTATTCATCTATCCATCTTTCCCTCTATCCATTATCTGTCTATCGATTATCTTTATTATTTATTGCAGGGACAAACCTGCGGTAAATCCGCGGCAAATCCGCGGCAAATCCGCGGCAAATCCGCGGCAAAACCGCATGCGGATTTGGTGCGGATTTTTCCGCAGGTCCGGAAATCTTTCACTGGCAGAAGTTTCTCAAGAAATTTTCTTGAGAAACTTCACATTTCTAGTGCGCACATAGCCTTATTGTCTATAAATAGTCGGCCTACCCAGAACAGATATGTGTTTTGCTAATAAAACAAAGTGTTGCGTGCCTGCATTATTGTCTGGGCACAGCCTACCGTACCCGTGTACTGTGATGTCCAGTTGCCAGAAATACAGACTTTACGCTCCTCTCATGGTAAGCAGTATAGACAGCACCGTAAGAATGTTGGTCTGTGGCACAGGATGCTGCTCACTGGCGTTACGGTACTCCTCACCAAACTCCAAAATGACTCCCCTCACAATTGAACAAAGTGTTTCCGCGGTGGCTCCTTGCTGTAACACACACCTTTAGCTTTTCCTTCTGTTCATAGACAGCATCTCCAAGTTCACCCGAAGAGCAATTTCTCCTCGACGTCTAAGTGTGGAGAGGCAGCTAGTGCGCTTGCGTGTGCCGATTTACCCCAGCCGCAGCCTAACTACAGTGTTTCGCCTAGTGAGTATGCTCAGCCTGACTGTGCCATTGCTGAGGCTAAGTCTTCATTTCGGGATACAGCGCATGCTCCCACACTTAGTGTGAAAAGCCTCTTTGCACAGGTACTTGCATTCCGTGCCGGGTCTAAGTCCTGTTTTGTGCCTAGACACCATGCTAAAGTTGATAGTCTTTTTTCAGAGACTGTATTTCATGCTACTGAGCATGCTCAGGCACTTACTGCATCAGAGACTAGGTCCGGTAATGAACTCTTTGGCCCTGCCCCTGATGTGGGGGGCCCATATAGACCACAGGGCATCAGGTGTCCTGACGATGTGGCCAGGCCACTCCCAAATGGCTTGCAGAGGCCTGCCCCTATGACTTATCACCTCATTATTGATGGTCAGACGAAGACTAGTGAGGTGTTTGCGTCGTGGCAGCCATGAGGTCATTATTGAAGTTGCTGTTCCAAATAGGATGCTAGTTATGCCACTCATGACGTGTCACTCTGCTTTTGTCTCCAGGAGGTGCATTGTGGTCCACCCTGGTTTGGGGCGGACCCAGGTTATAAAACAGGCTGGAGCCAACAAGGAGGTGCGCAGTCTTCTATTATGCTCCGAAAGAGCACACCTCCATGTGTTGAACCCATTGCGGCTTTAGGCCAGAGGTAGGCAGGGATAGGGCGTCGATGCAGGCCGCCACCACAGTTGGTAACACAGAACGGTTAAGACCAGCTCCTGTCCTACAAGTCCTGCTTGTGCAGCCCAGTGGCATTAACAGGCCTGCTGCTGCTGATGCGCCTGCTGTCCACAGGTGTGGCCCCAATGCACACGGTCAGCGTACTCAATGGCCCCTGTGATGTTAACAGGGAGTTCCTGGGCTGGGTGGGCGTATGGACCCTGTGACGCTAACAGGGCTCCCAGTCTCCAGATCCGAGTGGCGTCTAACTCGGTTCAGGCTACTATTAGTTTCATAGCCACACAGCTCTGTATCCTCCACCTAACCTTCCAGTTGCCAACCTCTCCTTTTCCATCTGGGAGCACGGTGGACACTGACTGCTGATGGAGATATATACCTTTCTCTTTCTTTTCTTAATAATTTTCGTTATATAGCGGTAACATAGTATATACCACCTTATCCAAATCTGCCAGTCCCACCGTAACAGATGGTGTTTCTTCAGCAAATGTTACTTTTGCTTAACCAACAAACCCACGGACAAAAACTTTTTTCCCCTTTCCAACACACCTGTTCCCCTTTCCACCAGCATCTGTCCTTTTTCAACTCATTTTGTATATGACCAAAAGTGCAACTCTGCAGGGACATCGTACTCAATGCCATCTCAGCCCAGCAGCCAGCCCTCGGTCCCTCAGATGTGGACAAGTAAAAGCCCATTTCCTCCTATCCATGACAAAGCGTTGAGATTCACTCTGTGCAGCACTGGTGTTTACTGGAAAAGCAGATCTAAGAATCCGTACCACCTTCTGCAGATACTCCTGTATACGTGCGTCCCTTTCTATGGTAGGAATTATTTCGCCAAATTTTGTTTTGTCCCGGTGATCTAACAGTGTGGCAACCCAGTAGTTAGCATTACTTCGAATTCGTACAATCCGAGGGTCATGTTGTAGGTAGTGCAGCAAGAAGGCGCTCATGTGTCTTGTACATCCAGGAGGACCAAGTCCTTGGTGTGTTGGTGGCAGAGAGGTGAGAATCGTGCCTCCTTCCTCTGCCCTCTCCCCCCAACCTCGCACAACCGAAATGTGAGCAAGCTCTCACTCATCTGCTGAGTCTTCCATGCCGATCGCCAGTTCATCCTCCATTTCTTCATGGGCTCCTGCACCTTCCTCAACACTTTTTGCTGATACTATGCGCCCTTGTTAATCCCTCTCCCCCACCATGACTGCCGCCTAGGTGCCGCTGACCATCTGGACCTCGTAGATCTTGTTATCCCTTCCGCATATGACTCCTCCTGTGCTTCCTCCCCTTCCTCTTGTCCCAACACCTGACTCCGAATAATGCTTACAGTGTGCTCCATCATGTAGATGACCAGAATTGTCACTCTGAGAATGGTATTGCCAGTGCTAAACATCTTTGTCTACATTTGTAAACTGTGTAGAAGGGTGCATAGGTCCTTGATCTGACACTACTCCAGCAGCGTGATCTGCACCACCTCTGGATCAAGTTAGGCCAGGCTATATGTCATAACATATTGCAGCAGGGTTCGGCGGTGCTGCCACAAACGCTGCAACATGTGCAGATTCAAATTCCTGCGTGTCGGCACATCACATTTCAGGCGTTTAACCACCAGACCTAAAGACTTCTGGAGCGACGAAAGTTGTTGAGCTGCTGTGTGCGAACGATGGAATGAGCACACAGCGAGCGTGCCCGCTGCACAAGGCCATGTAGGCCAGGATGGTGTTTTAAAAATTGCTGGAGAATTAAGGCCCCGTCACACTAAGCAACATCGCTAGCAACATCGCTAGCAACATCGCTGCTAACGAACAACTTTTGTGACGTAGCAGCGATGTTGCTAGTGATGTCGCTGTGTGTGACATCCAGCAACAACCTGGCCCCTGCTGTGAGGTCGTTGGTTGTTGCTGAATGTCCTGGGCCATTTTTTAGTTGTTGCTGTCCCGCTGTGAAGCACAGATCGCTGTGTGTGACAGCGACAGAGCAACAACTAAATGTGCAGGCAGCAGGAGCTGGCTTCTGTGGACGCTGGTAACCACAGTAAACATCGGGTAACCAAGAAGCCCTGTCCTTGGTTACCCGATATTTACCTTTGTTACCAGCCTCCGCCGCTCTCCCTGTCAGTGCCGGCTCCTGCTCTGTGCACATGTAGCTGCAGGACACATCGGGTTAATTAACCCGATGTGTGCTGTAGCTAGGAGAGCAGGGAGCCAGCGCTAAGCATTGTGCGCTGCTCCCTGCTCTGTGCACATGTAGCTGCAGCACACATCGGGTAATTAACCCGATGTGTGCTGTAACTAGGAGAGCAGGGAGCCAGCGCTCAGTGTGCGCTGCTCCCTGCTCTCTGCACGTGTAGCTCCGTGCGCTGGTAACCAAGGTAAATATCGGGTTGGTTACCCGATATTTACCTTAGTTACCAAGCGCAGCATCTTCCACGCGGCGCTGGGGGCTGGTCACTGGTTCCTGGTGAGCTCACCAGCAACTCGTGTAGCGACGCTCCAGCAATCCCTGCCAGGTCAGGTTGCTGGTGGGATCGTTGGAGCGTCGCAGTGTGACATCTCACCAGCAACTTCCTAGCAAATTACTAGCGATTCCTATCGTTGTTGGGATCGCTGGTAAGTTGCTTAGTGTGACTGGACCTTTAGATTCAACACGTGAGCCACACAAGGCACGTGTGTCACATTGTCACGGCGAAGGGCTGCACCCATGTTTGCATCATTGTCACACCCGGCCTTCCCTGTCTGCTGGTTGAGTGGAGACAACCATTGATGAAACTTGGTCTCCAGAGCTAACCGTCCACAACTTCTCAGCGGTGTGACTCACATTTCCCCTACATTTCAAAGTAAACATTTGACCGCCTGATGGCCTTGAGCTCTGCTGCCAGCATAGTAAGGAGGTGTGTGGGATTCCTTGGGCGCAGTTACAAGGAAGGGTGGCCTGACCACAAAGGGTTTGGGCTGAGGTGCAGGAACAACACGAGGTTGATGAGGCAGAAGCAGTGGAGGAACTTGTACATACAGAGGAAGGATTAAGGCACACAACTCGTGGGGACGGAAAGACTTGTACAGCAGACCCTTCTCCATCTCTCACCATAGTTACCCAGTGCCCAGTCAGCAACATGTAACTCCCCTGTCCATGCTTACTGGTCCAAGTATCTGTGGTGAAATGCACCCTGTCACACACAGAGTTTCTCGAGGAATCGGTGATGTTGTGTGCGACCTGCTGTGGTAGCGCGGGCACGCCTTTCTTGGAGAAGGAGTGCCGAATGGCCATCGGCTCTTGGGGCACTGCAATGGGCATAAGGTCTCGAAAATCCTCGGTCTCAAAAGGGTGTAAAGGCAGCCTTTCTGTAGCCAACAAGTTGCAGATGCTGAAACTCAACCTCTTAGGCATGTCATGCCCTTCGAAAAACATGTAAAACACAGCGAGGAGACTCCAACCACAGTCTCCCTCGTTGCCACTAATTGGGCCACACACACCCCACTTGACTGGCATCAGTTGACCCCATTTTCAAGATGAAAAAGATGCTTTGCATGAAGCACTCTCAAAAATACGCGTGTCTTTCAGCTCCCCTGGCTGAGCCAGGGGAAGAAAAGTCCTCTGAGAGCCATGACTTGTTCATCTTGGTTCTTTTTTCAAAAGCGAGGGGACTCCAACCACAGTCTCCCTCGTTTCCACTAATTGGGCCACACACACCCCACTTGACTGGCATCAGTTGACCCCCATTTTCAAGATGAAAAAGATGCTTTGCATGAAGCACTCTCAAAAATACGCGTGCCTTTCACCTCCCCTGGCTGAGCCAGGGGAAGAAAAGTCCTCTGAGAGGCATGACTTGTTCATCTTGGTGAACGTTAGTCTGTCCACATTGTCAGTGGACATATGCGTGTGCTTAGCTGTCAGCACACCCCCAGCAGCACTGAGGACACGTTCCGAGAAAACGCTGGCTGCGGGACACAACAAGATCCCCAAGGCGTACGTGGTGAGCTCAGGCAATTTATCCAGATTGGAAGCCTAAAATGAGCAGGGCTCAAGTTGCACAGTAATGGCATCGACGTTCCCTTGCATATACTCATATCTGTGTCTCCTCCTCTTTTTCCTTGTCCTGCTCTTTTGTTTTCGCATGAGTATATGTCCTTGTCACTTTCCCATGTGTTTGTGTTGTGTTGTGAGTTGTTTGTCACCTTTTGGACACCTTTGAGGGTGTTTTCTAGGTGTTTTTATGTGTTTGTGATTGCCTGCCATTGTTTCCTATGCGGTTCGAGTTCGGTTCGTCGAACGTTCGCCGAACTGAACTCGAACGAGACCTCCGTTCGACGAACCGAACTCGAGCCGAACCACGGCCGGATCGCTCATCTCTACTCACAATCCACGTCAAGGGTCGTCATTTTCTTGGGAGTCTTTATACTAAAATTATTTGAGTGCATTAGTTTCTGTGACCTGGGTAAATACTGTTGCTCTTTTATATAACACCTAGAAGGTGGTCCGATTCTACGCATCGGGTATTCTAGAATTTACGTATTGTGTAGTTAATGTATGATTTTTGTTATATATATATATATATATATATATATATATATATATATATATATATATGTTGTTGTGTGTAGTTACCAAGTGTTTGTGTAGGGCGCTGTACATGTTCTGGGAGTTGTCTGGGTGTGGCGGGGGGTGAGAGCGGTGTTGTTTGTGTGTTGTCTTGTGTGTTGCGTTGTTTGTGGAGCGCTGTGTGTCTGTAGCGTTGTGTGTGTGTGTTGCGCGGTTTGTGTGGGTGTGTTTTGGTGGGAGCTATGTTTTGTGCAATGTGTGTGTTGTGCGGTATGTGCGTATATTTGTGTGTGCCACGGTGTTTGTGTGTTGGGTGTTGTGTGTGTGCGGCGTTGTCTGTGTGTGTGGGTGTCTGTGTAGGGCGGTGTTAGAGGTTCCCAGTGTGTGTGTGGTGTGTTGTGCAGTGCGTGTGTGGCGGTGTGTGTGTGTTTTGGGGGGAGGTGTGCACCCCCCATCGTGCTCCATCCCCCATGCAGCGCACCCCCCATCGTGCTCCATCCCCCATGCTGCGCACCCCCCATCGTGCTCCATCCCCCATGCTGCGCACTCCCCATCGTGCTCCATCCCCCATGCTGCGCACTCCCCATCGTGCTCCATCCCCCATGCTGCGCATTCCCCATCGTGCTCCATCCCCCATGCTGCGCACTCCCAAACGTACTCGATCCGCATGCTGCGCACTCCCCATTGTGCTCCATCCCCCATGCTGCGCACTCCCCATCGTGCTCCATCCCCCATGCTGCGCATTCCCCATCGTGCTCCATCCCCCATGCTGCGCACTCCCAAACGTACTCGATCCGCATGATGCGCACTCCCCATTGTGCTCCATCCCCCATGCTGCGCACTCCCCATCGTGCTCCATCCTCCATGCTGCGCATTCCCCATCGTGCTCCATCCCCCATGCTGCGCACTCCCAAACGTGCTCCATCCCCATGCTGCGCACTCCCCATCGTGCTCCATCCCCCATGCTGCGCATTCCCCATCGTGCTCCATCCCCCATGCTGCGCACTCCCAAACGTACTCGATCCGCATGCTGCGCACTCCCCATTGTGTTCCATCCCCCATGCTGCGCACTCCCCATCGTGCTCCATCCCCCATGCTGCGCATTCCCCATCGTGCTCCATCCCCCATGCTGCGCACTCCCAAACGTGCTCCATCCCCATGCTGCGCACTCCCCATTGTGCTCCATCCCCCATGCTGCGCACTCCCCATCGTGCTCCATCCCCCATGCTGCGCATTCCCCATCGTGCTCCATCCCCCATGCTGCGCATTCCCCATCGTGCTCCATCCCGCATGCTGCGCACTCCCAAACGTGCTCCATCCCCCATGCTGCACACTCCCAATCGTGCTCCATCCCCCATGCTGCGCATTCCCCACCGTGGTCCATCCCCCATGCTGCGCACTCCCAAACGTGCGCCATCCTCCATGCTGCGCACTCCCCATCGTGCTCCATCCCCCATGCTGCGCATTCCCCATCGTGCTCCATCCCCCATGCTGCGCACTCCCCATCGTGCTCCATCCCCCATGCTGCGCACTCCCCATCGTGCTCCATCCCCCATGCTGCGCACTCCCCATCGTGCTCTATCTCCCATGCTGCGCACTCCCCATCGTGCTCCATCCCCCATGCTGCGCACTCCCAAACGTGCTCCATCCCCCATGCTGCGCACCCTCCATCGTGCTCCATCCCCCATGCTGCGCACCCCCATCGTGCTCCATCCCCCATGCTGCGCACCCCCCATCGTGCTCCATCCCCCATGCTGCGCACCCCCCATCCTGCTCCATCCCCCATGCTGCGCACCCCCCATCGTGCTCCATCCCCCATGCTAAGCACCCCCCATCGTGCTCCATCCCCTATGCTGCGCACCCCCCATCGTGCTCCATCCCCCATGCTGCGCACTTCCCATCGTGCTCCATCCCCCATGCTGTGCATCCCCCATCGTGCTCCACAGTCACACATCAGACAGTATACACGCACACATCTGATCGCATACACTCACACCCCACTTCTCCCTGTGCCCACCAGTGGGCGGTCCCAGCAGCTGTGCTGCACGCCGTGCTCCTCTGCCGACACTCACAGATCCGATCGCATACACTCACACACACACAATCACACATCAGAACACACTCACACACATCCGATCGCATACATTCACACACACACACTGACGATATCGCACATACGCGCTCACACAATCACAACATCCGGAGATACCACATGCTTCCGGCCATGTGATCCTCCGGCAGGTCCTGGAAGGTCACTGCACGCACAGTATCGCCGCCGAGAAGCAAGCGATATCACCGGATGTTGTGAGTGTGTGGATGCGATCTGATGTGTGTTTGTGTGTCTGTTGTTATGTGTGTGCATGTGTGTGTTCTGCCGCTGCAGGACCTTGATGCGCTCACCTGGGAGCCGGTGTACGCTGGTAACCATGCTACACAATATTACATGGTTACCAGCGTACCCCGCCCCCCGCTCGCACGGGAGCCCACACCAGCGTACACCGGCAACCCCAGCAATGCGAGGGTATGTGTCGGCTGGGTTGGCGGCGTACGCTGATGTGGGCTCCCGGGGGTACAGCACTCACCTGGGAGTCGGGGCTCCGTGTCGTTTCGGGGAATGCGTGCAGGGGGCGGGGCCAGAGCGAGCGTGCAATGCGTGAGGGGGCGGGGCGTGGCCGAGTTGCCAATGCGTGCAGGGGGCCGGGGCGAGAGGCCAATCCGTGTGAGGGGCGGAGCCGAGGCGAGGCGAACGGCCAATCCGTGCGGGGTGCGGAGCCGAGGCGAGCTGCCAATGAGACGCTTGTTGCGGTAAGGACAGAATTTTGGAGCAAGACAGACAGACAGACAGAATAAGGCAATTATATATATAGATCTTTATAAATATGCCATGAGCATCGGATCTTAGCTTCTCCAGCTGCGTGGATAGGAAAAACCGTAATAAGTCCACATTGTAAGTGGCGGTAATAAAAGGAAGTTCTTAAGCATTATACTTGTCAAAGTGAATGTACAATATTTCTTATAGTAAGGTTTGGTATGGTCAACCAACTGCAGGAAAAACTCAGCATAACATGTGGCCAAGTAAATTACACTGGTCTATATGTGTTGGTACAGAATCAAGAGAACCAGGGGTGGGCTAACTACAGACTAGATCCCGTTCATAATTGTATTAATTAAAGCATAAGGTGTAAGAAATAGGGAAGAGATTGCACATGTGCCAGTCATTGAACTGTACAGGGTGGGCAATTTATATGCATACACGTAAACAAAATGGGAATGGTTGGTGATATCAACTTCCTGTTTATGGCTCATTAGTATATGGGAGGGGTGGAAACTTTTCAAAATGGGTGGTGACCATGGCAGCCATTTTGAAGCCGGCCATTTTGGATCCACCTTTATTTTTTCCAATGGGAAGAGGGTCATGTAACACATCAAACTCATTGAGAATTTCACAAGAAAAACTACGGTGTGCTTGGTTTTAACGTAACTTTATTCATTCATTAATTATTTATAATTTTATGACCACTTATAAAATATGTTCAAAGTGCTGCCAATTGTGTTGGATTGTCAATGCAACCCTCTGCTCCCACTCTTGACACACTGATAGCAACACCGCAGAAGAAATGCTAGAGCAGGCTTCCAGTATCCGTTGTTTCAGATGCTGCACATTTTGTATCTTCACAGCATAGACAATTGCCTTCAGATGACCCCAAAGATAAAAGTCTAAGGGGGTCAGATCGGGTGGCCATTCAACTGGCACAGGATGACCACTCCACTTTCCAAGACACTGTTCATGTAGGAATGCTCGGACCTGACACCCATAATTTGGTGGTGTACCATGGCACCCACCTATCATGTACCATTTATAAAACCCATGGCTTCTTATGTGGTATAATGGACTTTTGGCTCGTGTTGGGCATCAGGTTTATATCATTGAGCTTTTTCAGATCCATTGTCCCCTACTATAATTATTCAATGTGCTTATACATCTTACATTTTCCTCTACCAATTAGTTTTCAGAGAAAACATTAAATATTTTATCTAGATGAAACGTATCAACTAACTGATGTGGTTATAAATACATTCAATTTGATTCTGACTTCCTGTAAAGTCTGTTGCCTAATTGCAGTGTGCCAATTAGTGGCGATGTATGTGTGCCACTCATTCTTTACGACAGTTGCTTTGTGGAATTCTCCATATAAAAATAAATATTTGACTATGTTGATTTCTCCAGCTAAATAAGATGCTCATTTTATGACAATCCTAATGTACACAAGACTTCTGCTCTTTTCAGACATCAATTTCCAAAGTCTATCAAGAAACGGACCAATGGGATGGGACTATTCCTATTTCAACCGTAAGGCTATTTATTTCCCAAACAATAAATTACAAAAAAAATGAAAAGGAATATTGGTGTTCTGAAGCTTAAAATTAGAATACATGGGATTATATACTAGATTTACTTGATATTTTCTAATGTACTAAAAGTGAAATGTAATAATTAAATAAAATGTATTACAACTTTCTAATATATTTCTAGGAACAATGTTTGAATTGCCACATCATGTGTTATCTAATGTGTCCATACATATTAGCCAGCCGTCGCCTGAATAACTGTTCTGCAAACACAGGGGTGAGGTCAGTAGCATAACTAGAGTTCGATGGGCCCCAGTGCACAATTTGGACCTGGGCCCTGCCCCATCTCCGCACGTTGGTCAGATGTATGTTTAGGGAAGTATACATTTAAGGGGGCTTTACACGCTGCGACATCGCTAATGCGGAGTCGTTGGGGTCACGGAATTTGTGACGCACATCCGGCCGCATTAGCGATGCCGTTGCGTGTGACACCAATAAGCGATTTTGCATCGTTGAAAAAACGTGCAAAATCGCTAATCGGCGACATGGGGGTCCATTCTTAAAAATTCGTTACTGCAGCAGTAACGAAGTTGTTCCTCGTTCCTGCGGCAGCACATATTGCTCCGTGTGACGCCGCAGGAACGAGGAAGCTCCCCTTACCTGCCTCCCGGCTGCTATGCAGAAGGAAGGAGGTGGGCGGGATGTTACGTCCCGCTCATCTCCGCCCCTCCGCTGCTATTGGGCGGCGGTTCAGTGACGCTTCAGTGACGTCGCTGTGACGCCGCACGGACCGCCCCCTTAGAGAGGAGGCGGTTCGCCGGTCACAGAGACGTCGCCGGACAGGTAAGTATGTGTGACGGCTCTGGGCGATGTTGTGCGGCACGGGCAGCGATTTGCCCGTGTCGCGCAACAGATGGGGGCGGGTACCCACACTAGCGATATCGGGACCGATATCGCAGTGTGTAAAGTAGCCTTAAGTGTTCTAAATCCTATAAAGACATACGAGTTGTCCCCCTACCATTATTTAGTAATGTCCCCCAACCTGTTCTAATGTGCCCTATTCTGGGCTCCTTCTGGCAAATATGTCCCCCATTCTGGTAAATGTCCCCCATCCTGGGCTACTTCCTGGTAAATATGTCCCCCATCCTGGTAAATATGTCCCCATCCTAGTATATACTGTATGTCCCCCATCCTGGTATAAATGTTCCCCATCCTATTAAATATGTCCTCCATCCTGGTATATACAGTATGTCCTTGATGCTGAGCCCCTCTTGGTATATATGTCCCCTATCCTGTCCCCCTACTTGCATATATGTTTCTCTCCTGGGTCCTCCCTGTTATATACTGTCCCCCTCCTTGGCCCCTCCTGGTATATACTGTCCCTCTCCTGGTATATATGTTCCTCACCTGGGCCCCTCCTGGTATATACTGTCCCACTTCTGGTATATACTGTACTCATCACCTACCCGACTCCCACATTGTGCGGCGTCCTCCTCCGCTTTCATCGGTGTCTGTGCTATGGCAATGCATGTAGTCTTTGTCATGTGTATCACCCCCCCCCCCCCGGGACCTGCAGGGCATAACTCGTCAACAGGCCAGTGGTTTTGTGGGGTTGCTGTGAATGGCCTGACCCGGCTCCATGACCCCGTCGGCTACAGGCAAAGAGAGAGTCAAAAAGGGTGGAAATGGGGGTTTGCTTTGCAGCGCTACCCATGGTGCGTGGCCAGGGATTAGCCACCGCTGTGAGATGTCGCTCTCCTCCTGGGCTGATGTTACCACAGCTCAGATAGTCCAGCTCCCCACAGGTGGAGCGGGCCCCGGGGAGGACGGTGGTGACGGGGGAAGGGCGCTGAAGCACAGGGTGGCGGCGCTGGCCAATCAGAGTCTCACACAGGGGCTGTGGTTCTAGGTGTTTTACTCACACTTGGTCCCCTCCTGGACTGGCTCCCCTGAACCACCTTTCTCTGGGTAAGCCTTTATCTTTTGGCTCAATGTTCTGAAGCATTATTTATTATGATCACTTAGGTTGGTGCTATTACCTACATTGATCCATCTATTTCATCTACTGCCTGTGATCTCTTTTACTTTAACCCTTTATATTATGAGCCTTGGCTTCAGTCTTACCCATATTATTTCCATTTGCGGTACCGACCTTTACTAATCTTTTTCTTATTGTTGCCATATACAGTACTTCTTGGTCCAGGTGATCCTCTCCAGACTATTCTGATTTTTGGCTTCTTGGCCCCTTTTTTTGTGCTTTTGGATATTTATATTATACTATTTTATCGATAGTTATATACCCAGCACTCAGGCACTTTAAAATTAAATTATTATTTTTTTTAATTATCTGTTTTGTAATTGATTTTGTGGTTCTCGTGACCCTGGTGTATGTTCCCTATCTCATGCTTCTATTGTCCTTTCTACTAATTTTTACATATCAAATAAAACTAACTTTATTGCACGTAATTGCTCAATTTTTTCGCTTTTGTCAAAATGTTTTACTCACAGTTCGTGTGCTGCGCCCGCAGAGTACCGGTCATCGCCGTGATGGGCCCCAGCCGGTCTCAGATGAAGCAGAGGTCACCACCGGTGTTGTGAAGCGTGTGAGGTCTTCTTCCTTGCGCCTTGTAGTGTGGATCCCCGTGAAGCTACTTGGGGACCCCAGTGTCCTTGGCTTTAGTTGCCGTTCCGTACCCAGGCAGCGTGAAACTTGTTATGGACCTGACTGTGGCCATTGCTCCTGTCTCTATCTGCTGCTGTGCCCCAGGACTTTTGGTGGTGGGCAATGGAATGTGAAATCCCCCTTCCCTGCAGATTTGTTAGAGTCAATGAAGGTTCCCCTAACCAAGGGCTCTGCACCCTGACTGGCACTGGTCCCGAAGGGGCTGTTGGTGTCTCACCCTCTGGCTACCGAGTTGCTCCTATGTCTCACAGCTCCACTTGGTCGTCTCCTGCTTCTCCCAGTCCGTCCTGTGCAATCTCAGTGCGGTGTCATGGCCCCTGGTCCTGGGACTTTTTCCACCAGTCTCCCATCCCCAGGACCAGTCTGTTAAACTCTGCTCTCCTAAGGCTGTCTGCTATCTTCTGTGTCCTGGACTGATCTGAGATCTAAACCCTTATAAAGTGACACTATGGGGTACTTCTCACATAGCGAGATCGCTAGCGAGATCGCTGCTGAGTCACGGTTTTTGTGACGCACCAGTGACCTAATTAGCGATCTCGCTGTGTGTGACACTGAGCAGCGATCTGGCCCCTGCTGTGAAATCGCTGCTCGTTACACACAGTGCTGGTTCATTTTTTGGACGTTGCTCTCCCGCTGTGAAGCACACATCGCTGTGTTTGACAGCGAGAGAGCAATGATCTGAATGTGCAGGGAGCAGGGAGCCGGCATCTGGCAGCCTGCCGTAAGCGGTAACCAAGGTAAATATCGGGTAACCAAGCGAAGCCCTTTGCTTGGTTACCCGATATTTACCTTGGTTACTAGCGTCCGCCGCTCTCAGGCTGCCAGTGCTGGCTCCCTGCTCCCTGCACACGTAGCCAGAGTACACATCTGGTAAATAAGCAAAGGGGTTTACCCGATATTTACCTTAGTTACCAAGCGTAGCATCGCTTCCACGTGTCGCTGCTGGCTGGGGGCTGGTCACTGGTCGCTGGTGAGATCTGCCTGATTGACAGCTCACCAGCGACCATGTAGCGACGCACCAGCGATCCTGACCAGGTCAAATCGCTGGTGGGATTGCTGGAGCGTCGCTAAAGTGTGACGGTACCTTAAGTGTGTTCACTCATTTCCCAGGCAGCCCCCACCCTTGGGATGACTCATCCTTACTTCTTGAGTAATGTAAGGGCTGACTGGCTAACTAGGTGTTTATGTAAGTGTATTGTGTAAGTGAAAACCAGTGGTTTACCTTCTCCCCACTTGGGATAAGCATTACACCTTAAGGCCTGTTTCACACGTCAGTGATTCTGGTACGTTTGTGCTTGTTTTTCTACGTACCAGAATCACTGACATACGCAGACCCATTATAATCAATGGGTCTGCTCACACATCAGTGATTTTTCACTGAACGTGTCTCTGTGCGGCGTACCCACGTCTCCGTGATTGCCGCACGATTTTTTCTGGCATCACTAATGTCCTACGGGCCACGTAGTTGTGTGATCCGTGAAACACGTGCCAGAAAAAAACGTGCATATAAAATAAAAATCATTTTTACTCACCCGGCTTCAGCGGCGCTCTCTGCAGCCTGTTCTGCCTGATGCTTCTGAGCCGGCTCATTACTGTTGTGCATATTCATGAATGCACGACACAGTCGACCCGGAAGCAGCTGCTGCGGAGGTCAGCACTGGCCGGATGCTGCACCGCGGGAGCATTTAGCACCATGGAGAGCGGGAGCGGGCACAGGTAAGTTAATCTCTATGTGCAATCACGGATCACGGAGAACGGAGCCCGGATTGCACTCAGACAACCCACGTGTGCCATGAATCACAGCACACGGAGGTCCATGTGCGTCTTTTACACGTCAGTGAAGAACATCTGTGTTTTTCACTGAAGTATGAAGCCTAAGACAGATGCAATACTCTGTGGCGACTGAAGCCTTAAGCGGGCTTTACACGAGACGATAGATTGTGCGATATGTCGTCGGGGGTCACGGTTTTCGTGACGCACATCCGGCATACCGCACGACGTCGTCTCGTGTGACACCTCCTAGCGACACAGTATCGCTCACAAATCGTGAGTCGTGTACTCGTCGCTAGGTTTCATAAAATTGTTTAATTAAAATGGCGGCAGTTGTTCATCGTTTCCGTGGCATCACACGTTGCTCCACGTGACACCAGGGGAATGATGAACAACAGCTTTACCTGCCTCCCGCGGCACCCGACGGCTTAATGGAAGGAAGGAGGTGGGCGGGATATTTACATCCCGCTCATCTCCGCCCCTCCGCTTCTATTGGCCACCTGCCGTGTGACGTCGCTGTGACGCCGAACGTCCCTCCCACTCCAGGAAGTGGACGTTCGTCGCCCACAGCGAGGTCGTCCGGAAGGTAAGTATGTGTGACAGGGGTTAAACGAGTTTGTGTCCCATGGGCAACTAATTCTCCGTGACGCAAAAACGACGGGGGCGGGTACGATCGATTGTGCTATCGCACAATCTATCGTCTCGTGTAAAGCAGGCTTTAGGGGCACCACACATGCACTACCTCAGTCACAGGGACAGCTTCTGTTTGACCAACAGCGTGTATCACAGTGCAGAGACCCAACAGGTCTCTGCACCGAGATCTGTTTCAGCTAGATGTGCGGCCTTGGACATACAAAACTATCCACTTGAAATTTATCCTGCTATATTTGGTCAAACATTTAATTCAAACTGACAATCATTTTCTGCCCTAAAATCATCTATTGCTGGAGGATCATTAGACGACCCAGAAACATTACTTTGTTGGCTGGTCCTGTAGAAATCGGCAGGCTTGTTCGACTTTACTATAAGGTGTATTAGGGCCTTTAGATCATGGTGACAAGTGAAAACAGTGTCATATCCTCTGACACATGGTATCACTAGAAACATCAAGGGTGACTCATTAGCTCATGTCAGGAGAGTAGGAAGAAGCTGTCACTGATAGACTCTGTATTCCTGGTTTCTTGTGTCTATTTTAGTTTGCAAAATAATTTTGGAAAGGAACAGATTCACAGTTCAACACAAGGAAGTTGACAGAGCAAACTGCTAAAACACCTACACAAAATGTGTTCTGCTGATAGAGTACCTGATATCAGACTTCATTGAACTTGTAGAGAAAGCAGTAAATAGACAAGTCACAAGACTATCCAGATTGTATTCAACACTAGCTCAACTTGAGAAGACAAAGGGGATGATAAATCAAAGTGTTCAATATTCATCAAAGCCAAAAAATGGTGTGAAACATTTAGAAAAGTAGCAAAATGTCTGTGTAGTGTGGAGTTGTAAAAAATGTTATGCTCAAAACGGGTGGAGCTGAGGAGGAATCGAGACAGGGAGTAGCTACGTCCATCCATCAATGTAATCAATATTGGCAGTGTTCTTAATCCAGTCATGTTATGCTAGTCTCTGACTAGCATAACAATTCTGACAAGCCATCCTCCTAACAAATTTGATGCATCTTATTCCTGCACAGGCTTCATTAAGACTGGCATATGAAACTCCAGTCTTTATGAATCAAGGCCAAAGTATTTGATTTATTATTGTTGGCAGAGACATGAGAATATGACTGTGAACAGTATAAGTTGTTTTTTTGTTGTTTTTTTTTTTTACTAAAATCATGGTACAGAGGCATCTGGGAGCTTAGCTGACTATTATGCTTTTGATTTTATTTAAACACTTTTTAGCATTTCTCTAGACTTTTTTTTTGCTAAATATTGGTATGAATTAAGCAAGCTAAGAGGTCTTAGAAAAAAGAAAAGAGTGTCCTTGATCAACTTTCCACAGTTATTGTCTGACTCGGTTAGTTTTATGTTGTTTTTTTTAATGTTAATATTTAAGACATTATTTAGAGATGGATCTAATTTTTCTGGCACCCGAGGCAAGAATTCAGGGTTCAGGCAGTTTGAGTGGTCATCATGTGACCGCTCATATTGTGTTTTGTGCACTTACAGTCATGTGCCGATTAACTGCTCTTCCTAATTCTATTAATGTTCAGTGTTAAAATAATCTCTGCTTTATTGAAAGAAGCAGAAAGAGAAGCTAGCTGTCATGTGACTGAGGGCTAGGATACACGGTGAGTAAAAGGGAGCGAGTAGAATGTGCTAAAAAATCACATCCCACTTGGACCAATGTTACTGAGAAAACAATCGCAGCATGTTGCGGGTGGAATTCGATTTGTTTTCACTCTCACCCATACAAGTCTATGGGTGCGAGAGAAATATCGAACCGAAGTGCAGTGTGATATACTGATAATAAGCTGATAATGGAGGAACTAGGTAAATTAATCTCTCCCTCTCCTCCACAGCAGTGTTCCAATCACAGGATCGCAGCACAGTTGCATGACACTCGGCTTATACTCGTAGCAGAGCGTTAGTCGGGGGTCATTAGCATTTCGCATCGGATGCTAAATGCCCGTGTGACCTTAGCCTAGATATGAAAATTGCATCTTAGCAGCCATGTGATGACTGCTGAAAACATCAAGCAGACCTGAATCCTGAAAGTGAGTATATTACACGCTATTAGGATTGGACATACTACAGTGCTTGATTTTATTATTACAATAGTTGTCCAGGATTGTGATGAAGGTCTGCAGTCACTCTAGGTGACTGCAGGCTTCTGTATTCTCACAGTGCACGCTCTGCACACTTTCAGGAATTTAGCGTGCTAGCAGCAAGAATGGAAGGTCATGTAAACACAAGTATGTGATTTGCATACTTCCAGCAACATTCCAACTAGGCATGTCCGGCCTCACTCATATTGCTTGTATTGAGCGAGGCCACGCATGTGTAGTCGGCATGTGAACGCATGGATACAAAATGCAAACTTGCGGTTTCATCACTGACACCAGCAAATTCTGACAGCATGCAGTGCATGTGCTATAAAATTCAGATATATGCAGTCACATGGACTGTCAATGCAAGAAAAGCAGTTCTGGCCACATCAGGGACAGGCACAGACTGCAGGGGGTCCCTGTGCAATAAATAAATCTTTTTGCCCCCTTCCCCCTTCATACCACAACAAAATGATGTAAACATATAGATTGCATAGTTTATTCCTAGTTTAAGACATAACTACCAAATCTAAACAATAGTGATGGGCGATCCCGATCTGTAAAGATCGGGGATTGTACCAATCACATAGTGATCGTGTACACGATACCGATCACAAGCTTTCCTGGGAAGCTCGTGTTACAGATCGGGTCCAGAGGCTGTAAAAAAAAAAGCACATTATTAAAAAACATTATGGATCATACTTGCAGGTCCGCGACGCGTCCTGCAGACTCTCTCTCCCGACGCTTCTGCTTCCGTGTCCGTCCAATCATTGCTGTGCCCCCGGTAATCACCTCTGACTAAAAGGAACTTCCATGACGTCATAGCCATGTGACCAGTCAGGTGTGATTGCTGTACTACCTCATTGGCTACAGACTGTCACATGATTATGAATTCATCAAAGGTCCTGGTAACTGAACTTTTTTGTCACTGTGCGAGACGTGTCGCATCGCATCACGGCACACAATCTCCCGACAGGAGTGGGTCATCTGCCTGTGTTTCCATGCAGCTGATGCGCTCCTGTCCTGAGAGCATCAGTCCGTGCAGGGTGAAGCAATGCGAGACGCAAGTGCAATCATACCCTCACTATATCAGAAAGCACGGGGAAGGAAGAACGCTTCTGCTCTCTGTGCTGTCTAATCACTCAATGAGTGAGCAGAGACTGCGGGTTCGTAAGTGGTGATGCCACCGCTGGCAATGTTGCCATAGTAACCTAACGAGCGGGTTACTATAGCAATGGTGATCTCCGATCACCTGATTCCCGGGGCTGCTATTCACCGGCTGTGGCATTACAGTGTGTGGCAGCCAATCCCTGCATGTGGGCTGAGTGTACACCGTGTGCAGAATTATTAGGCAAGTTGTATTTTAGAGGATTTTTTTTTATTATTGATCAACAACTATGTTTTCAATCAACCCAAAAGACTCGTAAATATCAAAGCTTAATATTTTTGGAAGTTGGAGTGGGGATTTTTAGATTTGGCTATCTTAGGAGGATATCTGTTTGTGCAGGTAACTACTACAGGCAGAATTATTAGGCAACTTAATAAAAAACAAATATATTTCCATATCACTTGTTTATTTTCACCAGGTAAACCAATATAACAGCACAAAAATTAGAAATAAACATTTCTGACATGCAAAAACAAAACCCCAAAAAATGAGTGACCAATATAGCCACCTTTCTTTATGATAACACTCAACAGCCTACCATCCATAGATTCTGTCAGTTGCTTGATCTGTTTACAACCAACATTGCGTGCAGCAGCCACCACAGCCTCCCAGACACTGTTCCAAGAGGTGTACTGTTTTCCCTCCCTGTAGGTCTCACATTTTATGAGGGACCACAGGTTCTCTATGGGGTTCAGATCAGGTGATTATTTTTTCATCTTTTAGACCTTTACTGGCCAGCCACACTGTGGAGTAGTTGGATGCATGTGATGGAGCATTGTCCTGCATAAAAATCATGTTTTGCTTGAACGATACCGACTTCTTCCTGTACCACTGATTGAAGAAGTTGTCTTCCAGAAACTGGCAGTAGTTCTGGGAGTTGAGCTTCACTCCATCCTCAACCAGTAAAGGTCCCATAAGTTCATCGTTGATGATACCAGCCCATACCAGTACCCCACCTCCACCTTGCTGGCGTCTAAGTCGGAGTGGAGCTCTCTGCCCTTTACTGATCCAGCCTCTGGCCCAACCATCTGGCCTATCAAGAGTCACTCTTATTTCATCAGTCCATAAAACCTTTGAAAAATCAGTCTTAATATATTTCTTGGCCCAGTCTTGACGGTTTATCTTATGTTTCTTGTTCACAGGTGGTCTTTTTTCAGCCTTCATTACCTTGGCCATGTCCCTGAGTATGACACACCTTGTGCTTTTTGATATACCAGTAACGTTGCAGCTCTGAAATAAGGCCAAACTGGTTGCAAATGGCATCTTGACAGCTTCACGCTTGATTTTCCACAATTCATGGGCAGTTATTTTGCGCCTTTTTTGCCCAACACGCTGACTATTGGCCATGAAACGCTTGATTGTTCGGTGATCACGCTTCAAAAGTTTGGCAATTTCAAGACTGCTGCATCCCACTGCAAGACATCTCACAATTTTGGACTTTTCAGAGCCCGTCAAATCTCTCTTCTGACCCATTTTGCCAAAGGAAAGGAAGTTGCCTAATAATTAAGCACACCTTTTATAGGGTGTTGATGTCATTACACCACACCCCTCCTCATTACAGAGATGCACATCACCTGATTTACTTTATTGGTAGTTGGCTCTCAAGCCTATACAACTTGGAGTAGGACAACATGTATAAAAAGTATCATGTGATCAAAATACTAATTTGCCTAATAATTCTGCACACAGTGTATAGAGCTCCAACATGCAGGGATAGGGAGCTGAGCATGTGCCCGAACATCTCGCTGGTACTCGGCGCTCGCCAAATATACCAATTACTGAGATGCTTTGGGCAAGCACCGAGTACCGGCGAGCATCCCCTGACTCTACAGGACCTTGCATGACGTCATAGCCATGTGACCGGTCCGTAACTACCGAGGTAATAGAAAATTCACATCAGACTGGTCACATGGCTGACATGATGGTGACATCATGGAAGGTCCTTTAGTCATTGCTGATTACCGGGCGGCACAGCGATGATTAGACAGAGTCTGCAGGACACGTCGCTGGACCTGTAAGTATAATGACAATATTTATTATTAACTATATTTTTTATTTTACAGCCCCCCCGCCCCATCCCATAACTGTAAAGTCCAAGATCGGTGATCGGACGCAAGATCATGCTATCTCGATCTTGATCCCGATCTTTACAAAATGATCAGGCAAGTCTCCCCGGATCCCGACAATTGGGGGGATCGCCCATCATTACTAAACAATAAGTTCCATATTTACCATCTGAATATAAAACAGAACAGTCCTGCCGCCCTCTATCTGCTGCAGCTTCAGCGCTGTCTCCAATGCTTTTAGTTACATTGGCTGCAAATGGCACAACATGGACACCCTGTGTGTTGCAGCTTGTCAGTGGTATACAGCTCAAGTCTGAAACCAGTGATTGTCTGCAGCGGTCACATGGGGCATCTTGGCTGTGATATCTGCAGCAATTGTAAACAGAAGCATCAGAGAATGGAACACTAGAGCTGTCAGGTGGACGAATGATGAGGATTATAGGTTATTAAAAGGATTGTCCAGACAACAGGTCATTACCTGGAGGCCAGATTTTGTAAAAATAACAAAATAAATTGCATTCACCTGCTGTCACCCTCCTGGATCCAGCGCTGGCCGTCCTGTGCTCTGTGCCAGCATTAATTATGTCACCGTTCTATGGGAGACAGGACCGCTGCACCTTATGTTGCATGCAGTTCAAGTCACCTGACCGCTGCAGCCAATCACAAACTGTAGCGGTCCTGTTTACGGTAGAACGGTGACATAATTAATGCTGCAAAGACTACAGAACGGCCCGTGCTGGATCCAGGAGGGTAACAGCAGGTGTGAATACTTATTTTGTTAGTTTTACAAAATGTAACTCCCATTAGATCCTTTTGCCAGACAGTTTCTTTACAGTACATGTATTATTTCACACAACTCCTTTTAAAGGGAACCTGACAGCTGATACCCATGAGCCGTGGACAGCCTGTACCAGGCAGTGGCTGTATGATCTCAGCCAGGTATGTCTGACCCTAAAACGCTGCAGAGATTCAGAGAAAGACATTAATAGATATCGGGGACTGAGCCGCATGAAATACTAGTCGTACAGATGTGATGTCTGATACAGGCTGCTGGATGAATGGGTGACATGTATCCGCTGTCAGGTTCCTTGTAAGCAGCGCTCTATACTACAGGAGGGGACAGAAGAGAAACAGAGGAAATACAGTAAAAAACAGCGGCACCATAGACATCATTAAAGAAGGTCTCAATTTTGTTTACTGATGGAATATGTGTATGTGTCGCCAGGGGTTAAGGGGATACCCAGAACCGGGCCAAGGGGTCGCTTCTGGAAAGGGGATCACGGTGTCGTGACCCGGTCTGTGCTCCCTGGTTCCACAATAAAAAGGGGGGTTATGTTCGTGACGCCACCCGTGGAATGTGATCAGAGATGACCACCGCTGCTGCAGAACCTCCGGGGTGATGGAAGGCAGCTTGAGATGGGACGGCTCCCCACGGGTAGAGCCTTTTCCCCGGGGCAGTGTGTAAGTCTATGGGGGGAGTGCAGGACACGAGCACAATAAACAGGCAGACTCACGGTTTTGCAGTTTCTTTGTCTTTTACTGATGATGTTATTCAGCAGAGTACTGTCCACGGAGTCTGTGAGGGGTTCAGGGTTTCTCCCACCCAGCCGGGCCGTTTTGGCTTCCTTGCCTGCACTGTGTGTCTGTGGCCCTGCTGCTGCGTGAACTATGCAGCTGGCTCTGTGCTCCTCGGTACCGACCTGACAGGCAACTCGAGTCCTTACTAGTATGTTCCTGAACTCTCCTATGTTGCTTGTGTCTGTGGTACAGGTGAAAGATCTGGAATCTTCACTTCTCTGGTGGTAACTGTGCAGTATCTAACCTGCAGTCTCGGATCCAGCATCCGTTCTTGTGCTCCACTGGGATGAGCTCAGCAATGCTCTGTCTCCCAGGAATGTTCTCTGTGTAATCTGTCTCCTTTCCTCAGACCCTCAGCTAGGCCTGGAATTGGTCAGTGGATCCTGAGGTGAGCTAAAGCCAGCTTCCAACCTACAGAGATCCTGTCTCCTCAGTGCTCTGCACTGAACTTCCAAACTGAAACTACTTCTGACCATTTCCTCCCCCCCACCAGAATATACAGGGAAGCAGCTTGGTCTCCCCCTTCTGGCCAGGAGGTCTTGGTGTTGTGTGTGGGGAGTTAACCCTTTGTGTGGCAACCCTGGGGTGCCACATTCCCCCTTAGTGAAGAACAGTACTCCGGGACTGTGAAACAAACAAACAAGTTATCACAACAATTGTATATATACAGAGTCTCAAAAGGAAAAAAATACAAAAACCTTAAAGCTCAAAAAGAGTCCAAAATGTTCAAAAATATATAAGTGTTCATACAGTATAGTCTCTGTAGGTACTGGGCTTTTGGTCTTAACGTTGCAATTAAATAAACATTTCAATCAACAAACACTTCTTAAAGGTGTCTCTACTCTGGTCGTAAGTGCAGTAGACCTCACGGCCCTCGGGCCACCAACAATGTGATCAAGTTGTAACTCTCCGTGCTGCCACCTTACACCACTCTTCTCTCACCTTTTCTGTACAATAAACTGTTACGGTTTTTCATATAAACATTATAAACATATGTACATTTTATATGCAATTCCACATTAGTCTTTATATCTTGCTGGTATCTGACCCTGAGTACTACGCTGTGACCTGCGTACTGCTGTTGTACTGGGTGTACTTAGCATAATGGTGTGGGTGGAAGTGTACCTATTTGGTGTTTCTGGTACTTGTGAGGATGGGGGGCTGACTGTAGGACTGGCAAGCTCACTGGGACCAGGAATCTGTTCTTCCTCTACGGTTTCAACTTCCAGTTCTTCATGTATTGGGACTTCTTGTGGTATGGATTCTGATGTTGGTTCCGCCACTTGAGGGAAGGCGATCATTGGGACTACTACTGCTCCATAGTAATTTGGCCATGTTTTTGGGAAATCTCCTAAGACTGTATGGAATACGTCTTCTTCCTCCTTGACAGGTTGTACCTGTATGGGTAAGGTGACTTCTGGTGTCTTCAGGGTTTCAAGACACGGTTTGAGTTGATCTCTTGACACGACAGCTGATGTCCTTCCTTCATCCTTACTGATGAGACACACTTTGGGATTATCCATACTGGATGGTAAGACTGTATATGGGGTGGTTTCCCACTGATTATCCAATTTGTTTGTGCGCCGTTTCCTCTTGAGAACTTGGTCACCAGGTTGCAATGGGGTTGCTAGAGCATGCTGGTTGAAGTTTCTCTCCTGTCTTCCCCTAGCTTGTTGGAGACTTTTCTCTACGCACTCTTGTACTTGGCGATACTGCTGCTGACGTAGGGTATCCCAATTGGATTCTTGAATTTCTGCATCTGGCTTCAGAATTCCCATATCTAAATCAATTGGCAGTTTACCGGGCCTTGCACGCATAAGGTAAGCGGGGGTGCAGTTTGTAGAACTCACCGGGACATGATTGTACAAGTCCACCAAGTCTGGCAATTTCTCTGGCCATTGATTTCTTTCTGACTCTGGTAAGGTCTTCAACAGGTCAATCACAATATGGTTCATCTTCTCACATAAGCCATTTGTTTGGGGATGGTATGCTGTTGTGCGGATCTTCTTACAGCCATACATGTTGCAGAATTCTTGGAAAATCTGTGATTCAAAAGCTGGACCTTGATCTGCAAGGACTTGTTCTGGGTAACCATGGGGTCTGCAAAAGTACGTCTGGAATGCTTTAGCTGCTGTTCTAGCTGTAAGGTCTTTCACGGGTACCACCACTAAGAAGCGTGAGTAATGGTCCACGATGGTTAAGGCATAGACATAGCCGGACCGGCTTGGTGACAACTTGACGTGGTCTAATGCGACTAGCTCGAGTGGTTGCTTGGTTACTATGGACTGGAGTGGAGCTCTCTGGTTCTGTTGATCCTTTCTTCTGAGGTTGCACGGTCCGCATTTTCTACACCAATCTTCAATTGATTTTCTCATGCCAACCCAGTAGAATCTTTCTCTTAAGAGCACTTCCAACTTTTTCCAACCAAAATGACCAGCACCGTCGTGGTAAGCTTCCAGAACCATCTTGACGTCTCTCTTGGGCACGATGATCTGCCAGACCAACTCATGTGTTTTTGGATTGGTGTGCCTTCTACAGAGCTTCCCTTGGTACAGGAACAATTTACCTCTCTCCTTCCAGAGATGTTGCGTCTCAGCTGGGGCATTCTGATTAGGGTAAGCACCTTGTTGTGTAAGCAGTTCTTTCACTAGCTTCACAGCTGGATCGCTGTCTTGTGTGTCAGCCCATCCGTGGTGTGCTAATGGGTTGAGAGTTGCCTGCTGTTGTTTTTGGTAGACACTCGGTTGGTACTGTCCCACCTTAGGACGGTGAAAGGCCGGCAGCTCAATTTCTTCCAGTCCCTCAGGTTCCTCTTCCACGTTCCCCGAGTGTGGCATCCGGGATAAGGCATCTGCATTCCCATTCTTGTGGCCTGCCCTGTACTTGATGACAAAGTTGTAGTTTGACAGTCGGGCTATCCATCGCTGTTCCAGCGCACCTAATTTTGCAGAGTCCAGGTGGGTCAACGGATTGTTGTCAGTAAAGATGGTAAATTCTGCAGCTGCCAAGTAGTGTTTGAAACGCTCTGTTACAGCCCAAACTACTGCCAGTAGTTCTAACTTGAAGGAGCTGTAATTCTCAGGGTTTCTTTCTGTAGGCCGGAGCTTCCTGCTTGCAAAGGCAATAACTTTCTCCTTGCCTTCCTGCTTTTGAGACAATACTGCTCCCAGTCCTACGTTGCTGGCATCCGTGTACAAAATGAAGGGTTGATGGTAATCTGGATATGCCAGGATCTCTTCTCCTGTCAGTGCCCACTTCAACTTCTTAAAGGACTCTTCTCTCTCATCACTCCACTGGAAAGGAGGATTTCGGGCTGCAGACTTCTTTGACTGTCCTACCAGGATGTCTTGTAGGGGAGCTGCTAGCTTCGTGAACCCTTTTATAAATCTTCTATAGTAGCCTACCAGTCCCAGGAATTGCCTCACCTCTTTCACGCTGGTGGGTCTCGGCCAATCTCTGATCACGGTAACTTTTTCAGGATCTGGTGCTACCCCTTCTGAGCTCACGACATGTCCCAGGTACTGTACCCTTGGCTTTAGAAGGTGACACTTGGATGGCTTGATTTTCATGCCGTATCCGGATAAGGCTTCAAACACTTCCGCCAGGTCTTGTAGATGCTGTTCATAGGTCTTGGAGTAGACTATGACGTCATCCAGGTACAGGAGGACAGTTTCAAAGTTCTTATGTCCTAGGCAGCACTCCATCATTCGCTGGAAGGTACCAGGCGCGTTGCAGAGTCCAAACGGCATACAATTGAACTCACAGAGGCCCATCGGCGTGGTGAACGCTGTCTTCTCCTTATCAGCCTCTGCCACAGGAACTTGCCAATACCCACTAGTCAGATCTAGGGTGGAAAAGTAAGTAGCGGATTTTAATGCAGCCAATGACTCTTCTATCCTAGGTAATGGGTATGCATCCTTGTGTGTAATGCGGTTGATCTGTCGGTAGTCTACACACATCCTCATGGTCCCATCTTTTTTCTTAACTAGCACTAGTGGGGCTGCCCAGGGGCTACAACTGTCTCTTATTACCCCTGCTCCTTTCATTTCTTTGAGCATGTCTTTGGCGCATTGGTAGTGAGCCGGTGGTACTGGTCTATACCTCTCCTTTATGGGTGGATGGTTACCTGTGGGTATAGTGTGCTCTACCCCTTTGATCTGCCCAAAGTCTAATGGGTGTTTGCTGAATATTTGTTCATATTCCTTCACTACCCTGTATACTCCATGCTTTTGATGGGAGGGTGTAGAATCGGTACCTACATGTAGCTTTTGGCACCAATCCTCCAGCTTTCCCTCTGAGCCATTGTCCTCCGCCTGATTTGACGGCTTCAAGGGCTCAACGGTGGTGATGGCGTTGTTATCAACCGTATATAGCTTAGCCATGGTAGCATACTTTGGTAGGGTGACCTCATCTTCCCCACAATTTAGAAGGCGTATTGGCACTCTTCCCCGATGTACCTCAACTATTCCTCTGGCCGTCAATACAGTGGGCCTACTGTCTGAGTACACAGGTTCTACCAGGGCCTGATAGTCTCGCCCTCTGATGCCTATTGCAGCTCTACACCAGACCAGCATTTCTGTTTTGGGAGGAATTACAATAGGTATTGGGTCACTTACCCTTGCACTGCCAATTTCACCTCCTGACATTTCTACCTGCTGCTTCAGCATCAAGGCTTTAATTTCCTTCTGCAGGAGTCTCTGTTGCCCAGGTTTGGCAGTCTCGACGATCTGCTGCAAGACAGTAATTACCTCTGCAAAACAATTTTCAATTACATTCATTCCTAGCAGCATAGTTGGTTCACGTTCTCGTCGGTCAACATCAACAATGATAATACCCTGATTCTGCAATTCTACTCTCCCAATCTTAATGGTCATTTCTCTGAAACCAACCTGTGGTACTAATTCACCATTGCTAGCCCATATATTCAATGCAACATTAGATGGACCACTGCTAACGTCTGAATCAGCCCAGTACCTCTTATAAAGGACATGCGGAATTGATGATATTTGGGAACCAGTGTCCAGCAAGGCGTTGAGCGGAATGCCATCCAGCACGATGGGGATGACTGGACGTCCTCCCACATACTTGTCGTGCCAGGGTGAGGGACCTTGAGAGTTCATTCCTGAGGAGCGGCCCGCCTCCCCAGGGGATCCCCATTTAAAGCACATTCACGGGCAAAGTGACCTGGTTCCTTGCAACGGCGGCAAATGGGCTGTCCATCCGGCTGGTAGCGGTCGCTGGGTCGTCCTCTCGTCGCTTGGTATCTCCTAGGCCTCATCCATGGGACATCCTCCTTGCTGGTCGCCAGCTCAATCTTGGGTGCAGACTTGGATCCACGCAGCTCCTGGACGATTCTAGCCATGGAAGCAACAGTGTCTGTAAGGGCTTCAAGCTTTTGATGTAGAGCCTCATTAGTGATCGGCTCCAGGTGGTTAGCAGCAGCGGCTGACATGGCCGATGTCACTGGCACTACTGGCTGCTGGGGTGCCACTGTAAGGTGTTGAACAGAGTCTATATCCTGCGGCTCCTCCACCTGCTGGAGGCGGATGGCTCTATCCTTTAGCTGGGCAAATGTTAGTCCTGGATCCTGGATCACCATCATGCTCAGTTGTCCCCGGTGGGAAGGGGATGAGAGTCCATCCAGGAATTGGTCTATCAGCAGCTTATCTGCTCCAGGGGCTAAGGCAGGTTCTGCTAATTTAAGTGCTCTGAGCGCCTCCTGCAAGTTTAAGGCAAAGTCTCTTGCGCTCTCTCTAGGTTTTTGCTTGCATCCAAAGAACCTCATTTTAGCCCGGCTGCCAGCAGTGGATTCAAAAGCTGCTTTTAGTCCAGCTATTATATGCTCTACAGTGTCTTTTGCATCGTCCGGCCAGGATGTAACCTCCCGCTGGGCATTGCCAGTTAACTGTCCCATAAGCATACCAACACGCTGAGCTTCTGTCAGGGGGTACATGCTGTAGTAGATTTTTAGCTTTCCGATAAAGTCATTAAGTGTGTTGGGCTCACCTGAGTACTGCGGCAGCCACACTGCACCCGGGGTGTACGGCATCAGGAACGGCATGATAGGTGCCGCTGCACCGCCGGGTACAACAGCGTCTCCCTGCTGCGACATCTTTGCGCCCCCTTAGTTAATTTCACCAGTCTTCTTGACAGCAAGCCTGGGGCACTTTTCTGCGTTTTCGTTCGGGTCGCAGCACCGAGCGCACCTCCTCTGCAAGCGGTAGGCGGAGTCTTAGTTTAGGCGCGATGTTTTCCCGCGCGTAGCAGGTAATGGCGTGATTAAAGATGGCGCCTGGAAAATGTTACCAATGATGTTTTTGGATTTTTCCAGGTATCTTTGCAAAGTTTAAAGTCCGTTCTTTGTTGCAACAATTCACAGTGCAAGTCTTTTATGCGATGCAATAAGTCTTTACAGGCGCACGTCACCCGGGTTGCAGCCGGGTCCAGTTTGCATCCTGTTCGTGACGCCAAAGTTGTGTCGCCAGGGGTTAAGGGGATACCCAGAACCGGGCCAAGGGGTCGCTTCTGGAAAGGGGATCACGGTGTCGTGACCCGGTCTGTGCTCCCTGGTTCCACAATAAAAAGGGGGGTTATGTTCGTGACGCCACCCGTGGAATGTGATCAGAGATGACCACCGCTGCTGCAGAACCTCCGGGGTGATGGAAGGCAGCTTGAGATGGGACGGCTCCCCACGGGTAGAGCCTTTTCCCCGGGGCAGTGTGTAAGTCTATGGGGGGAGTGCAGGACACGAGCACAATAAACAGGCAGACTCACGGTTTTGCAGTTTCTTTGTCTTTTACTGATGATGTTATTCAGCAGAGTACTGTCCACGGAGTCTGTGAGGGGTTCAGGGTTTCTCCCACCCAGCCGGGCCGTTTTGGCTTCCTTGCCTGCACTGTGTGTCTGTGGCCCTGCTGCTGCGTGAACTATGCAGCTGGCTCTGTGCTCCTCGGTACCGACCTGACAGGCAACTCGAGTCCTTACTAGTATGTTCCTGAACTCTCCTATGTTGCTTGTGTCTGTGGTACAGGTGAAAGATCTGGAATCTTCACTTCTCTGGTGGTAACTGTGCAGTATGTAACCTGCAGTCTCGGATCCAGCATCCGTTCTTGTGCTCCACTGGGATGAGCTCAGCAATGCTCTGTCTCCCAGGAATGTTCTCTGTGTAATCTGTCTCCTTTCCTCAGACCCTCAGCTAGGCCTGGAATTGGTCAGTGGATCCTGAGGTGAGCTAAAGCCAGCTTCCAACCTACAGAGATCCTGTCTCCTCAGTGCTCTGCACTGAACTTCCAAACTGAAACTACTTCTGACCATTTCCTCCCCCCCACCAGAATATACAGGGAAGCAGCTTGGTCTCCCCCTTCTGGCCAGGAGGTCTTGGTGTTGTGTGTGGGGAGTTAACCCTTTGTGTGGCAACCCTGGGGTGCCACATGTATATGCATGTAGTGTCATAATATACTCACCTACCGCCGCTCTCTCTGGTGACCAGCGCTGTTCTGCTCCTCTTTTCACTGATGTCACCGCTCTCCACTATCTCCGGTGTCCAGTGCTGTTCTGCTTCTCTTCTCACTGATGTCACATCACTCTCTCTGGTGACCAGCACTGTTCTGCTCCTCTTCTCAGTGATATCACCACTCTCCAGTATCTAGCGCTGTTCTGAACCTTTTCTCAGTGACGTCCCAGCAAACAAGCATCTCCAGGTCACACTGCTCTGCAGGACCTGAAAGTGACTGACAATGTAAGTCTATGGAGCGTCAGAAAGGCTTTAATTGTAAAAAAAACTTCTGGCTCAGAGCGTAGTGTGACCCGAGATACCGGAGAGTGGTGACTGCACTCAGGAAAGTAGAAGAGTGGCATTAGGTGAGTATATAAATACACTCACACTACATTACGTGCACAGACACACTCCATCAATAAAAAAGTGAGTAGGAGGCTTCTGTATATGACTGTATTTACCTATATGCTCACATGCGACTTCACCACATCTGCCTTTCTCACACTTGTAATGGAACTGAAATAATATGCAGGGATAGCTAGATAATAGATAGAATAGTACACAGATAATAGATACAGTCATGGCCAGAAATATTTGGACAGTGACACAAGTTTTGTTATTTTAACTGTTTACAAAAACATGTTCAGAAATACAATTATATATATAATATGGGCTGAAAGTGCACACTCCCAGCTGCAATATGAGAGTTTTCACATCCAAATCGGAGAAAGGGTTTAGGAATCTGTCACGCTCCCCGGGTCCTCGGCTCCCCTCCCCGGGTCCTCTGCTCCGCTCCCCGGGTCCTCAGCTCCGCTCCCCGGCTCACCTGCCACGCTCCCCGCTCTCCAGCCTCCGGTGCCCGTCCTTCCCAGGCCCCCTGGTCTCCGATCCCGGCGTCCGACGGCTTCCCAGGTCCTGGCCGGCTCCCCTGCGTCCTCCTCTCAGCTTCCTTCCCTGGCTTCTGGCACCCGGGCCGCGCGCATGCGCATTAGGGCGCGCGCGCGGTCACTGACCCTTTCTTAAAGGGCCAGCGTCCATTAACAGGAAATGATGCAGAACAGGTACAGGGTATAAAGGGGTTATTGTCCAAGGGGGCGGGGCCTGATCTTCGTGTTTTCCCAAGCTAGGAGTCAGGTCTCCTTGTGTTCTGTGAGATACTTACCTCTCTGTCTTCTAGAGCCGATCCTGCATCGCCATCCGGTCCTGCGGTACCTCGAACCCCGAACGCTGCCCATCTGCCATCCTGACAGTCCGTACCATCTCGGATCCCTGCGGTGACCCGTCATCTCGCTCCAACGGTTCCGGACCCCGCCTGACACCATCACGGCTTCCGAACCTGAGATCCGTCACCCGGACCACCATCAGTGACCTCGTGGTCCCAGGGACTTCTCCGTATTCTCCCAGTGCACGGACTGTCCTGCTACCTACAGTGCTCCGGCTGCCGGACTCCTTTCCCTCATCCGGGAGTACAGCCCAGTGGATCCACCTCCAGGGTCTACCCGTCCATCTGGCCCTAACAGTAAGATCAGGCCTTTCGCAGCACCTTTGACGAACCCGGACGCGCCTCCGCGTCTGCGTCATCACTTCTCCGGTTACGTCAGGGAACACTGACGGTGGGTCAATACGCCATCCGTTTCCGCACCTTGGCGTCAGAACTCGGGTGGAATAACGAGGCCCTAACCGCCGCCTTCTGGGAAGGACTATCGGGTCGAATCAAAGATGAGCTGGCTGGACGTGATGTACCGTCCACCCTGGACGCCCTGATTACCCTAGCGACTCGAGTGGACATACGCTTTCAGGAGCGGTCCAAAGAGGTATCCCGTGAGAGACGTCCGGTACGGCATTCCTCTCCTCCACGGAAGCCCGCCGTACTCCAGTCAACGGCCTCTGGTGTCTCCGTCCATGAGCCCATGCAGATCGACCGTGTGCGACAGTCTGAACAACGTCGAGCAGAGCGGCTCGCCAAGGGTCTCTGCTTTTACTGCGGAGAGGGCACACACCTGCTACGCGCCTGTCCAGAGAGGCCGGGAAACTCCAAAGCCTAGGGTTGGTAGGAGAGGCCACCCTAGGTGCTGGGACTCTCTCAGACCCAGTTACATGGACTGTGCAAGTAACAACAGGAGAGACGCGGTTTACGGCTGAGGCGTACCTCGATTCTGGGGCAGCAGGCAACTTCATCCAGCAGGCCACGGTGGACAAGTACCGGGTGCCTGTTACTCCACTCGACAAGCCCCTCGTGATTGCCTCTGTGGATGGGAGACCTCTCTCTGACACCATCTCCTGGATCACCAAGCCGCTTGAACTGCGTATCGGTGCTCTGCACACCGAGAACATCGCTCTCTACGTCCTCCCACATATGTCACATCAAATTCTGCTGGGCCTTCCCTGGTTGCGGACACACGAGCCTTCAGTCAGCTGGGGCACTGGCGATATTACTCGATGGGGGTCTTCTTGCCATGAGAGGTGTCTGAAGACCATACAACCCATCCGGCGACCTCCGGTTCCCGAGTCCCTACCGGGACTGCCCTCAGCCTATTGGTCCTTCGTGGACGTCTTTGACAAGAAGGAGTCCGAAGTACTTCCACCACATCGTCCTTACGATTGTGCCATTGACCTGCTCCCGGGAACTACACCACCTCGAGGACGGATATATCCACTCTCTCCAGCCGAAACAAGGGCCATGTCTACGTACATCACAGAGAGCCTGGCTAAGGGATTCATCCGGAGATCCTCCTCTCCTGCTGGAGCAGGCTTCTTCTTCGTAAAGAAGAAAGAGGGTGACCTACGCCCATGTATAGACTACCGGGGATTGAACCTGATCACCGTGAAAAACAAGTACCCCCTGCCGCTCATCCCCGAATTGTTTGATCGGCTCAGAGGAGCTCGTGTGTTCACCAAGTTGGATCTTCGGGGTGCCTACAACCTGGTCCGTATCCGCTCAGGGGATGAATGGAAGACCGCGTTCAACGCTCGCGATGGGCACTACGAATACTGCGTGATGCCCTTCGGCCTGTGTAATGCACCAGCTGTCTTCCAAGAATTAGTGAACGATGTGTTTCGGGACCTTCTCTACGTCTGTGTGGTGGTATATCTGGACGACATCCTTGTCTTCTCTCCGGACCTCCAGACCCACCGAGAGAACGTGCAACTGGTTCTACAACGACTGAGAGAGAATCGTCTGTACGCCAAGTACGAGAAGTGCGTCTTCGAACAGTCTTCTCTCCCCTTCCTGGGGTACCTCATCACCGATACCGGACTGCAGATGGATCCCAAGAAGGTCTCCTCCATTCTCAACTGGCCTCCTCCTTCTGGACTGAAGGCAATCCAACGCTTTCTGGGATTCGCTAACTATTACCGCCAGTTCATTCCTCACTTCTCGGCTCTGACTGCTCCTCTCTCCGCCTTGACCAAGAAGGGGGCTAATCCAAAGGACTGGTCACCTGCGGCCGACGCCGCGTTTGGCGCTCTAAAGCGAGCCTTTGCCTCCTCTCCTGTACTCCACCGTCCAGAGTTAAACCGCCAGTTCACCTTGGAGGTGGATGCCTCCTCCTCGGGAGCCGGAGCAGTGCTCATGCAGAAGTCCTCCTCCGGGAAGATGGTGACGTGCGGTTTCTTCTCCAAGAGCTTCTCCACGCCTGAACGCAATTACACCATCGGTGACCGAGAGCTATTGGCGGTCAAACTGGCTCTGGAGGAATGGCGCTATCTTCTGGAAGGAGCAGTGTACCCTGTCATTGTTTACACGGACCACAAAAACCTGGAATACCTGCGGACTGCTCAGCGACTGAACCCACGGCAAGCCAGGTGGTCCTTGTTCTTTGCCCGGTTCGACTTCCAGCTTCATTTCCGACCCGCAAACAAGAATGTACGCGCTGATGCCTTGTCTAGGTCTTTCGTGCCCATGGAACAGGAGGAAGAGACATCTCAACCCATCATCTGCCCAAGCAAGATTATTCCGGTGACTCCTGTCACCCTGGCCCAGATACCGCCCGGGAAGACCTATGTCTCTGAGACAGACAGGCAAAAAGTGTTACACTGGGGTCATGCCTCGAAAACAGCCGGTCATGCAGGTCAGAAGAAAACATGGAGCGCTATTGTACGTCATTACTGGTGGCCATCCCTGCGCACGGACGTCGCCTCTTTTGTCTCTGCCTGCTCCTCCTGTGCCAGGAACAAGACACCCAAACACCTGCCATACGGCCGTCTTCTGCCTCTGCCCATACCCTCAGTTCCCTGGCAACACATAGCGATGGACTTTATTACGGACTTGCCATTGTCCTCCGGACACACAGTCATATGGGTCGTGGTGGATCGATTCTCTAAAATGGCCCATTTCGTTCCTATGGCTGGATTGCCCTCTGCTCAGGAACTCGCGGACGCCTATATACATCACATCTTCCGCTTGCATGGCTTCCCATCACACATCGTGTCCGACAGAGGAACTCAGTTTACCTCCCGCTTCTGGAGGGCTCTCTGCAAACATCTGGGAGTGACTCTAGACTTTTCATCTGCCTACCATCCTCAGTCTAATGGCCAAGTGGAGAGGATCAATCAAATATTGACATCTTTCTTACGTCACTACGTGAACGCCCATCATGACGATTGGTCCACGCTTCTTCCTTGGGCAGAATTCTCCCATAATCACCACATCAGTGAGTCGTCCTCCAGCTCTCCCTTCCATGTCGTTTACGGACTCCAGCCCTCCGTCCCATTGCCGGTATCCCCTTCTTCGGATGTCCCTGCTGCTGATACTGTAGCCCGTGACTTTGCAACCATTTGGGACTCTGTCAAGGCGTCCCTTGGGCGTGCTTCCCTACGGATGAAACGACACGCAGACAAGAGACGTCTGGACCCTCCGTGTTTCTCTCCTGGAGATCTCGTCTGGCTTGCTTCCAAGTACGTCCGCTTGAAGATACCATCATACAAGCTGGGTCCTCGCTACATCGGGCCGTTTAAAGTCCTCAACAAGATCAATGAGGTCTCCTACAAGCTACAGCTCCCGGCCACGATGAGGATACCCAACTCATTCCACGTCTCCCTGCTCAAGCCGGTTGTCCTTGGTCCCTTCTCCGCTGCTGCCAGTCCGGCTCCTCCACCTATTGCCGATGACGACATCTATGCGGTAAGGGATATCGTGGCCATGAAGACCGTACGGGGTCGACAGTTCTTCCTGGTGGACTGGGAGGGGTATGGTCCTGAGGATAGGTCCTGGGAGCCCAGGGAGAATGTGGGCACTCCTCTGATCCGTGCCTTCATGTCCCGGTTGCGGGGAGGGGGGCGTGGGGGGGGGTACTGTCACGCTCCCCGGGTCCTCGGCTCCCCTCCCCGGGTCCTCTGCTCCGCTCCCCGGGTCCTCAGCTCCGCTCCCCGGCTCACCTGCCACGCTCCCCGCTCTCCAGCCTCCGGTGCCCGTCCTTCCCAGGCCCCCTGGTCTCCGATCCCGGCGTCCGACGGCTTCCCAGGTCCTGGCCGGCTCCCCTGCGTCCTCCTCTCAGCTTCCTTCCCTGGCTTCTGGCACCCGGGCCGCGCGCATGCGCATTAGGGCGCGCGCGCGGTCACTGACCCTTTCTTAAAGGGCCAGCGTCCATTAACAGGAAATGATGCAGAACAGGTACAGGGTATAAAGGGGTTATTGTCCAAGGGGGCGGGGCCTGATCTTCGTGTTTTCCCAAGCTAGGAGTCAGGTCTCCTTGTGTTCTGTGAGATACTTACCTCTCTGTCTTCTAGAGCCGATCCTGCATCGCCATCCGGTCCTGCGGTACCTCGAACCCCGAACGCTGCCCATCTGCCATCCTGACAGTCCGTACCATCTCGGATCCCTGCGGTGACCCGTCATCTCGCTCCAACGGTTCCGGACCCCGCCTGACACCATCACGGCTTCCGAACCTGAGATCCGTCACCCGGACCACCATCAGTGACCTCGTGGTCCCAGGGACTTCTCCGTATTCTCCCAGTGCACGGACTGTCCTGCTACCTACAGTGCTCCGGCTGCCGGACTCCTTTCCCTCATCCGGGAGTACAGCCCAGTGGATCCACCTCCAGGGTCTACCCGTCCATCTGGCCCTAACAGAATCATAGCTCTGTAATGCATAGCCTCCTCTTTTTCAAGGGACCAAAAGTAATTGGACAAGGGACTCTAAGGGCTGCAATTAACTCTGAAGGCGTCTCTCTCGTTAACCTGTAATCAATGAAGTAGTTAAAAGGTCTGGGGTTGATTACAGGTGTGTGGATTTGCATTTGGAAGCTGTTGCTGTGACCAGACAACATGCGGTCTAAGGAACTCTCAATTGAGGTGAAGCAGAACATCCTGAGGCTGAAAAAAAAGAAAAAATCCATCAGAGAGATAGCAGACATGCTTGGAGTAGCAAAATCAACAGTCGGGTACATTCTGAGAAAAAAGGAATTGACTGGTGAGCTTGGGAACTCAAAAAGGCCTGGGCGTCCACGGATGACAACAGTGGTGGATGATCGCCGCATACTTTCTTTGGTGAAGAAGAACCCATTCACAACATCAACTGAAGTCCAGAACACTCTCAGTGAAGTAGGTGTATCTGTCTCTAAGTCAACAGTAAAGAGAAGACTACATGAAAGTTAATACAAAGGGTTCACATCTAGATGCAAACCATTCATCAATTCCAAAAATAGACAGGCCAGAGTTAAATTTGCTGAAAAACACCTCATGAAGCCAGCTCAGTTCTGGAAAAGTATTCTATGGACAGATGAGACAAAGATCAACCTGTACCAGAATGATGGGAAGAAAAAAGTTTGGAGAAGAAAGGGAACGGCACATGATCCAAGGCACACCACATCCTCTGTAAAACATGGTGGAGGCAACGTGATGGCATGGGCATGCATGGCTTTCAATGGCACTGGGTCACTTGTGTTTATTGATGACATAACAGCAGACAAGAGTAGCCGGATGAATTCTGAAGTGTACCGGGATATACTTTCAGCCCACATTCAGCCAAATGCCGCAAAGTTGATCGGACGGCGCTTCATAGTACAGATGGACAATGACCCCAAGCATACAGCCAAAGCTACCCAGGAGTTCATGAGTGCAAAAAAGTGGAACATTCTGCAATGGCCAAGTCAATCACCAGATCTTAACCCAATTGAGCATGCATTTCACTTGCTCAAATCCAGACTTAAGACGGAAAGACCCACAAACAAGCAAGACCTGAAGGCTGCGGCTGTAAAGGCCTGGCAAAGCATTAAGAAGGAGGAAACCAAGCCTTTGGTGATGTCCATGGGTTCCAGACTTAAGGCAGTGATTGCCTCCAAAGGATTCGCAAAAAAATATTGAAAATAAAAATATTTTGTTTGGGTTTGGTTTATTTGTCCAATTACTTTTGACCTCCTAAAATGTGGAGTGTTTGTAAAGAAATGTGTACAATTCCTACAATTTCTATCAGATATTTTTGTTCAAACCTTCAAATTAAACGTTACAATCTGCACTTGAATTCTGTTGTAGAGGTTTCATTTCAAATCCAATGTGGTGGCATGCAGAGCCCAACTCGCGAAAATTGTGTCACTGTCCAAATATTTCTGGACCTAACTGTAGATAGATATAGACTCAGTGCCCACAGTCTAGCCATCTAATCCGGCCGACACAAGCAGAGTTACAAGCCCACGGAGGACAGGCAGTGCCAACTCTGTGACCTGGAGGCCCTGGAGGATGAAACCGACTTCCTGCTATACTGCACCAAGTACTCAGCAGCGAGGGACACTCACTTCAAGAGACTCTCCGATCTTTTCCTGGATTTCAGCTCCATAAAGGAGGAAGAGAAAACATATATCCTGCAGGGGGAAGAAGAGAGCGCTGTGGAGATAGCAGCGCAGTATGTGAGCAAATGTCATAGACTTCAAGAAAGAGAACTATGATAAGCCATGGACTTCCATAGCCCCCATCCCAGATGTGGCCCCAGAGTCCCCACCCTGGATGTGCCCCATCCATCCTTTTTACAGTCCCCACCCATCATCCCCACAGTCCCAGTTCCTAAAGTATACTTGCTTTGGCAAAACTAATTTGTATTTGGTCCTGCCAATAAAGCTTATTTGATTTGATTAGATACACAGATAATATATAGATAGACAGATAGAGGGATAGATAGATAATAGATATGTAGCACCCACGGGGCAAGGGGTTAACTTGTTACTCATCAAGCCAGTGATGTCAGATCAGGGGGATTTCACGGGGTGGCCCTTTTCCCCCGGTTTCCTATCCTATCCTATACAATAGGATAAAGAGTTGCACACCAGTCACAATGTATAGAGGAATAATGAAAAGCAGAACTGCTATGGGAATACTAGAATGAACTATACAATGAACTATCTGAAAAAATGAAAAACATGAAAATGGAATATGCATAACTGCTATGAATAATTGCATTGTATTGATCAATGCAAAAGGTAATCTGCCCTATACATTGTGACTAGTGTGCAACTCTTTATCCTATTGTATAGTTCAATGTTTTTTGAGTTTTGAACCTTGTTCACACCATTGGAGTTCCAGACGTAAATTCTTTAATGGGAATGACAGGCAGACACAGTCTCTGCGGGTTCCAAGTGTTTTACTCACAGTTCTTCCGAAGCACTGGCCACTGCTGTGATGGGCCCCAGCGATCCCGAGCAATTTGAGGTCACCGCAAGTGTTCCCACTGTGAGTTCTTTCTGGTCGAAGTCCCCCCAATCCTGGTGTATGTGGAATATGGAATGGGCTACGGGTGTTCCCTGCACTCTGCGCAGACCCTGGAATCCTGTGAATCTGTAGAGAACCTGGGCTGAGCTGGATGCTCCAAGCCATGGGTCCTATGGAGCTCCCAGAAGTGTGAGGTAAAAGAAGATTGGACCAAGGTCCCAGGCGTGTGTCTCACCCCAAGCTGTGCCTGGGGCTAACTGACTATTTGTGAAGATACTCCTTCCCTTTTCCCCAAGTGGTGCCCACCCCCCCAGGTGGTTGTCCTAGTGACCGGGAAAGTCCCATGCTTCGTGATGGCTACCCCCTATCTACCCCAAGCCAACCCCTAGTGGGAAGGCACCCAACTGTTTGTGGTGTGTGAATGTGAGAAACTCCAGCAATTAACCTCTCCTTACACGGGATGAGTACTTCATCTTAAAGGAGATGCATTACTCTGTGGCGACTGAAGCCTCAGGGGCGCCACAGATATATTAGATACACAGATAATAGATAGGTTAAGCAGGGTTCATGCCAAACCACCACACCATGGACCACATCTACACCCTGCACAGTGTCATTTGGCGCCACGTCCACAGTACAAAGCATGGGAAGATATACGCCTGTTTTGTAGATTTTAAAAAGGCCCTTGACTCAGTGTGGCAACTGGGCTTGTTCTTGAAATTGTGGGGGACGGTTTCCATAAGATTTCAGCCTTCATAAACTGCTCAACTACATATGTTATCTACAGAGCTTCTTGTGTTGCATGTCTGAAGGATTATGTAGGTTGTACCTCCAGACCTCTGAGAAGGAGAATATCTGAGCATACCAACATCCCACTTCCAACCCCTTCTCTGGGCCCCCCAAGAAGTAAGAGATCCATTTCAGGTCTCACCAGACATTTCCTTGATTTTCATAACGGAGATTTTTCTACAATGAGTGTCGCAGGCATTGAGCAGGTAAAAAGACCATTGAGAGGAGGTGACTGGTTCCGTGAACATCTTTACACAGAAGCCAAGTGGATATTGCGACTAGACACCAGGCATCCCAAAGGACTCAATTACCGTTCTGATTTACGTTACATTATATGATTTCATTTACCTCTTGTTATGTCCGGGTGGTGGAAACACTGGACCGTACACCGGGTTCCCCTGGTGAGGCAGCCAGGCCGGTCACCCCGCCAAAGGGTGTTGATGCACGGCAGCCGAAGCACTATTGGTAGCAAGCCAGTCCGTAGGAGAGCTGGAAAGTAGATGTCGCTGAGAACACGGAGTTCTAGACGGTAGTCCGGGTGACGAGGCTCAGGGTCCGAGGCCGGGTTGAAGGGTCAGACTGAATCCGGAACCTGCTGAGGGAGGAGACGGGTCACCAAACGGAGCCAGGGACTGGAGACTGGCGGAGCTGCAGAGGTGGTGGAACTTCCGCCGAAGTCACCGTCAGTAGTACTGGAACGGACGTGGTCAGGACCGGCTGGCGTGGCAGGACAGGCTCTGCGAGACAGACAGGGGTTAATACTGGACACAGCAATACGGGGACCTGAACTCCTAGCTTACTAAACACGTAGAACAGGCCCCGCCCACCAGGAAAGAAAATCCTAATATACCGTGTACCTGTCTATGCAATTCCCTGTTTCTGAGTGCTGGCCCTTTAAGAGAGGGTCAATGACCGCGCGCGCGCCCTAATGCGCATGCGCGAGGCCCGTGTGCCAGAAGCCAGTCCAGGGAGCGGTGCAGAGGAAGCAGGAGTGCCCGGGTGAGTGTCCCACGTCGCAGAGGGGCGCTGGGAGCGGGAAGCAGGACACATGGAGGGCGCAGGCGAGGAAGAAGAGGCCGGGACCGGAGTGGTGAGCAGGGGACGCCGCCGGGAACCGGGGAGTGGACCAGGGGGACCGGAGAGCGGGCCAAGGGGACCGGAGAGCGGGGCACGGGGACCGGAGAGCGTGACAGTACCCCCTCCCCGCAACCAGGACAGGAAGGCACGAATCAGAGGAGTGCCAACATTCTCCCGGGGCTCCCAGGACCTATCCTCGGGACCATAACCTGCCCAGTCCACCAGGAAGTATTGCCGACCTCGCACGGTCTTCATGGCCACGATATCCCTTACCGCATAGATGTCATCGTCAGCGATGGGAGGAGGAGCAGTACCGGCACCAGCGGAGAAGCGACCAAGGACAACAGGCTTGAGCAAGGAGACATGGAAGGAGTTGGGTATCCGCATCGTGGCCGGGAGCTGCAGCTTGTAGGAGACTGCATTAATCTTGCTGATGACTTTAAACGGCCCGATGTAACGAGGACCCAACTTGTACGATGGCAACTTCAATCGGACATATCTGGATGCAAGCCAGACCAGATCACCTGGGGAGAAACACGGGGGATCCAGGCGCCTCTTGTCCGCATGTCTCTTCATCCGCAAAGAAGCACGCTCTAGGGAAGTCTTGACAGAGTTCCATATAGCTGAGAAGTCCCGGACCAGATCATCTGCCGCGGGGACATCGGAAGCCGAGGATACTGGCAGCGGGACAGAAGGCTGAAGGCCGTAAACGACCTGGAAGGGTGAGCTGGAGGTGGACTCACTGATGTGTTGGTTGTGGGAGACTTCAGTCCAAGGAAGGAGCGTGGACCAATCGTCGTGATGGATGTTGACGGAGTGGCGCAGGAAGGAAGTCAGGATCTGATTTACCCGTTCCTCTTGGCCATTCGACTGAGGGTGGTAGGCCGAAGAAAAGTCCAAGGATACTGCCAGATGTTTGCAGAGAGCCCTCCAGAAGCGCGAGGTAAACTGAGTTCCTCTGTCGGACACAATGTGTGCAGGAAAGCCATGCAATCGGAATATGTGTTGTATGAAGGAGTCAGCTAGCTCCTGGGCAGAGGGCAGCCCGGCCATGGGAACGAAGTGAGCCATCTTTGAGAAACGGTCCACCACAACCCATATGACCGTGTGTCCGGAGGACAAGGGTAAGTCCGTAATGAAGTCCATTGCAATATGTTGCCACGGAACGGAAGGAATGGGCAGAGGCAGAAGACGTCCATATGGTAGGTGCTTGGGTGTCTTGTTCCGGGCACAGGATGGACAGGCTGAGACGAAGGTTGCGACATCTTTACGGAGTGACGGCCACCAATAGTGACGGACAATCATACTCTAAAGCCTGGTTTACACGGTACGACCGATTGTGCGATTTCACAATCGATCGTACCCGCCCCCGTCCTTTTTGCGTCACGGGCAAATCGCTGCCCGTGTCGCACAAAGTTACTAAACCCCGTCACACATACTTACCTCTCGTGCGACCTCGCTGTGGGCGGCGAACGTCCACTTCCTGGAGTGGGAGGGACGTTCGGCGTCACAGCGACGTCACACGGGCGCCGGCCAATAGAAGCGGAGGGGCGGAGATGAGCGGGACGTAAAGATCCCGCCCACCTCCTTCCTTCCACATAGAGACGGCGGCGGCCGCGGGAGGCAGGTGAGCTGCTCATCGTTCCCGTGGTGTCACACGGAGCGACGTGTGCTACCACGGAAACGATGGGCAACTAAAGTAAACGATATTATGGAACCTAACGAGCAGTACCCGACTCACGATTTGTGAGCGATACTGCGTCGCTAGGAGGTGTCACACAGGCCGGCATCGCCAGCGATGCCGGATGTGCGTCACAAAAACCGTGACCCCGACGATCTATCGCACGATAGATTGCCTGGTGTAAAGCAGGCTTAAGTCTTCTTCTGACCAGCATGGCCGGCGATCTTCGAGGCATGACCCCAGTGCAGGACTCTCTGTCTGTCAGTATCTGAGACATAGGTCTTCCCTGGGGGTATCTGAGTCAGAGCGACAGGAGCCACCGGAATAACTTTACTGGGGCTGATGATGGGCTGGAACGTCTCCTCCTCCTGCTCCACGGGCACGAAGGACATAGACAAGGCGTCTGCCCGCACGTTCTTATCCGCGGGCCGAAAATGGAGTTGGAAATCAAATCGAGCAAAAAACAAGGACCAGCGGGCTTGTCGCGGGTTCAGTCTTTGGGATGACCGTAGGTACTCCAGATTCTTGTGGTCTGTGTAGATGATCACGGGGTATACTGCTCCCTCCAAGAGGTAGCGCCATTCCTCCAAGGCCAGCTTGATGGCCAGTAACTCCCGATCACCGATGGTGTAGTTGCGTTCGGGTGCCGAGAAGCTCTTGGAGAAGAATCCGCAAGTGACCATCTTCCCGGTGGAGGATTTCTGCATCAACACTGCCCCGGCCCCTGAGGAGGAGGCATCCACCTCCAAGGTGAACTGTTGGTTCAATTCAGGGCGATGGAGAACCGGGGAAGAAGCAAACGCCTGTTTCAAAGAGCAGAACGCGGCATCGGCCGCCGGTGGCCAGTCCTTAGGATTAGCTCCCTTCTTAGTCAAGGCAGAGAGAGGCGCAGTCAGGGCAGAGAAGTGCGGGATGAATTGACGATAATAGTTTGCAAAGCCGAGGAAGCGTTGGATGGCCTTCAGTCCGGAAGGACGAGGCCAGTTGAGGATGGAAGACACTTTCTCTGGGTCCATCTGCAGGCCAGTGTCCGAGATTACATAACCCAGGAAGGGAAGAGACGACTTTTCAAAGACGCACTTCTCGTACTTGGCGTACAGACGGTTCTCTCTAAGCCTTTGGAGTACTAGCTGCACGTTCTCTCTGTGGGTCTGTAGGTCCGGAGAGAAGACCAGGATGTCGTCCAGATACACCACGACACAGACATAGAGGAGGTCTCTGAACACGTCGTTCACCAGTTCTTGGAAGACTGCCGGAGCATTACACAGACCAAAGGGCATGACACAATACTCGTAGTGCCCATCCCGAGTGTTGAATGCGGTCTTCCATTTGCCTCCAGAGCGAATGCGAACCAGGTTATAGGCCCCACGGAGGTCCAACTTGGTGAATACACGAGCTCCTCGGAGCCGATCGAATAGTTCGGGGATGAGTGGCAGAGGGTATTTGTTTTTTACGGTGATCTGGTTTAATCCCCGGTAGTCAATGCAAGGGCGCAGATCACCTTCCTTCTTCTTGACGAAGAAAAAACCTGCTCCGGCAGGGGACGAGGATCTTCGAATGAACCCCTTTGCCAGGCTCTCGGTGATATAGGCAGACATGGCCGTGTTTCAGCAGGGGACAAAGGGTATATCCTACCTCTAGGAGGCGTAGTTCCCGGCAGTAAGTCGATGGCACAGTCGTAGGGACGATGAGGCGGTAGTACCTCTGACTCCTTTTTATCAAACACGTCCGTGAAGGACCAGTAGGCAGAAGGCAGTCCTGGTAGAGACTCTGGAACCGGAGGTCGTCGGATGGGCTGTATGGATTTCAGGCATCTCTCGTGACACGAGGAGCCCCATCGGGTAATTTCACCTGTACTCCAGCTGACCGACGGTTCGTGTGCCCGTAACCATGGGAGTCCCAGCAGGATCTGATGAGACATGCACGGGAGGACATAGAAGGTGATATTTTCGGTGTGCAGGGCACCGATCCGTAATTCCACAGGCTTGGTGATCAACGAGACGGTGTCAGAGAGGGGTCTCCCATCTACAGAGGCGATCACCAGCGGTTTTTCTAGTGGGAGAACAGGCACCTGGTACTTATCCACCGTGGCCTGCTGGATGAAGTTGCCTGCTGCTCCAGAATCAAGATATGCCTCTGCCGTGAACCGGGTCTCTTCTGTAGTCACTTGAACAATCCATGTGACGGAGTCTGAGAGAGTCCCAGCACCTAGGGTGGCCTCTCCTACCAAGCTTAGGCTTTGGAGTTTCCCGGCTTCTCGGGACAGGAACGTAGCAGGTGTGTGCCATCTCCGCAGTAGAAGCAGAGACCCTTTGCTAGTCGTTCTGCTCTGCGTTGCTCAGACTGCCTCAGGCGGTCAATCTGCATGGGCTCGTAGGTAGAAGCGCCAGGTGACGCCGACTGGGGAGCAATGGACTTCAGTGGTGGGGAGGAGTGCCGTATCGGACGCCTCTCGCGGGACACCTCTTTGGATCGTTCCTGAAAGCGAAGATCCACTCGGGTCGCTAGAGCGATCAGGGCATCCAGGGTGGAAGGCACGTCACGACCAGCCAGCTCATCTTTAATACGGTCCGAGAGTCCCTCCCAGAAGGCGGCGGTTAGGGCCTCATTGTTCCACCCTAATTCTGAGGCCAAGGTGCGGAAGCGGATAGCATATTGGCCCACCGTCAAAGTCCCCTGACGTAGCCTGAGGAGCGATGAGGCGGAAGCGGAGGCGCGTCTGGGCTCGTCAAAGGTGATACAAAAAGCCTGCAGGAATTCCTGGATGTTGGTGGTTACCGGATCCTCCTTCTCCCATAAAGGGTTCATCCAGGCCAGTGCTTCTCCCTCCAGATGGGACATCACAAATGCCACCTTGGCTTGGTTGGAGGCAAACAGGTGCGGAAGCAGCTTAAAGTGGAGGGAGCACTGATTCAAGAATCCTCTGCAGGTCTTAGGATCTCCGGCATATCGGGGTGGAGAGGCCAAGCGGAATTTAGAAGTTTCCGAGGAAGCCGCCAAGGGAACAGCGGCCATGGACTGTGCTGTAGAAGCCTGAGATGCCAGGGACGTGGCTGTTGCCTGCAGCGTGTTCAGGCGAGCATCCACCGAGGACATGAAGGCCAGCATGCGGGACTGGGTCTCGCGCTGTCGTCCGAGTTCCTGCTGCAAGTTGCCCAGCTGGGCCGCTAGTGCTTCGGCGGGATCCATGGCCTGTTCTAGCTGTTATGTCCGGTTGGTGGAAACACTGGACCGTACACCGGGTTCCCCTGGTGAGGCAGCCAGGCCGGTCACCCCGCCAAAGGGTCTTGATGCACGGCAGCCGAAGCACTATTGGTAGCAAGCCAGTCCGTAGGAGAGCTGGAAAGTAGATGTCGCTGAGAACACGGAGTTCTAGACGGTAGTCCGGGTGACGAGGCTCAGGGTCCGAAGCCGGGTTGAAGGGTCAGACTGAATCCGGAACCTGCTGAGCGAGGAGACGGGTCACCAAAAGGAGCCAGGGACTGGAGACTGGCGGAGCTGCAGAGGTGGTGGAACTTCCGCCGAAGTCACCGTCAGTAGTACTGGAACGGACGTGGTCAGGACCGGCTGGCGTGGCAGGACAGGCTCTGCGAGACAGACAGGGGTTAATACTGGACACAGCAATACGGGGACCTGAACTCCTAGCTTACTAAACACGTAGAACAGGCCCCGCCCACCAGGAAAGAAAATCCTAATATACCCTGTACCTGTCTATGCAATTTCCTGTTTCTGGGTGCTGGCCCTTTAAGAGAGGGTCAATGACCGCGCGCGCGCCCTAATGCGCATGCGCGAGGCCCGTGTGCCAGAAGCCAGTCCAGGGAGCGGTGCAGAGGAAGCAGGAGTGCCCGGGTGAGTGTCCCACGTCGCATAGGGGCGCCGGGAGCGGGAAGCAGGATACATGGAGGGCGCAGGCGAGGAAGAAGAGGCCGGGACCGGAGTGGTGAGCAGGGGACGCCGCCGGGAACCGGGGAGCGGACCAGGGGGACCGGAGAGCGGGCCACGGGGACCGGAGAGCGGGGGACGGGGACCGGGAAGCGCGACACCTCTACTGTTTCCCCCCCCTTCTCTCCTCCCCCCTTTGCATCCCCCCCTTCCCCTCCTTTCCCACCCTCCCACCCCCCCCTTCCCTACCTCCCCCTCCTGGGGTTTTGTATATATACATATGTATAATTCTTTGGAATCTGGCGTGTTTTGCATATTGGCATGTATACTGTGGCTTATATATGCTTTTTACACGCTCTCTTTTTGCATACACACAAACATACTTTGGATAGATACATATGTCCACGCATGTGTGTACCTAACATAAATGTACATATACATATCTATATATATAATTGCCTTATTCTGTCTGTCTGTCTGTCTGTCTTGCTCCAAAATTGTGTCGTTACAGTGACAACTTTCGGATTGGCCACCGGGCTTGGCCTGGCCCCGCCCACCCCCACGGATTGGCCACTCGCCTCGGCCTGGCCCCGCCCCCCGCATGGATTGGCTGCTCACCCCGACCCTCCGCACGCATCGACCGCTCGGCCACGCCCCTTCCCCCAAATTCAAACTAAGCCCCGACTCCCCCAGCCCAGACATAACCTTGCGATGCTGGGATCGTGACGGAGCCGGTGTACGCTGGTAACCATGATAAACATCGGGTAACTAAAGGAAGCGCTTCGTATCATAGTTACCAGCGTACACCGGTGCGGTCAATAATTAAGTGTCATGCAGCGGTGAAAGAGTTAAAGACACTGCAAGACACTTCATTATAGGCAGCGGGCACTCCCAGAAGAGAGAAGACAGAAGAAAGAAGACCCCGCAGTCATACTCACCAGACGCCGACCGGGAGCAGGTAAGCGCATCAAGGTCCTGCAGCGGCGGAACACGCACACACATAAGAACAGACACACAAACATCAGATCACACTCACTCACTCTCACACACACCTCACACACACATCAGATCGCATCCACACACTCACAACATCCAGTGATATCGCTTACTTCTCAGCGGCGATACTGTGCGTGCAGTGACCTTCCAGCACCTGCCGGAGGATCACATGGCCGGAAGCATGTGGTATCTCCGGATGTTGTGAGTGTGTGAGCGCGTATGTGTGATATCGTCAGTGTGTGTGCGTGTACGCGATCGAATGTGTGCGTGTATGCGATCGGAGGTGTGCGTGTATGCGATCGGATGTGTGCGTGTATGCGATCGGATGTGTGCGTGTCGCCAGAAAGCAGAGGAGCACGGCGTGCAGCACAGCTGCTGGGACCGCCCACCGGAGGGCACAGGGAGAAGTGGGGTGTATGCAATCAGATGTTTGCGTGTATACTGTCTGATGTGTGACTGTGGAGCACGATGGGGAGTGCGCAGCATGGGGGGTGGAGCACGATGGGGAGTGTGCAGCATGGGGGATGGAGCACGATGGGGGGTGCTTAGCATGGGGGATGGAGCACGATGGGGGGTGCTTAGCATGGGGGATGGAGCACGATGGGGGGTGCGCAGCATGGGGGATGGAGCACGATGGGGGTGCACACCTCCCCCCAAAACACACACACACCGCCACCGGCGCACCGCACAACACACCACACACACACACTGGGAACCACAAACACCGCCCTACACAGACACCCACACACACAGACAACGCCGCACACACACAACACCCAACACACAAACACCGCGGCATACACAAATATACGCACATACCGCGCAACACACACACACTGCACAAAACATACCTCCCCCCAAAACACACACATGCACCCCACACCCACACAAACCGCGCAACACACACAGCACCACACACAGACAACACTGCAGACACACAGCGCTCCACAAACAACGCAACACACAACGCAACACACAAACAACACCGCTCTCACCCCCCGCCACACCCAGACAACACCCAGAACATGTACAGCGCCCTACACAAACACTTGGCAACTACACACAACAACATCTATATATATAACAAAAATCATACATTAACTACACAATACGTAAATTCTAGAATACCCGATGCGTAGAATCGGGCCACCTTCTAGTATATATATATATATATATTTTTCCTGTCCTATCGTTTTGTTTTATTGCAATCAAAGAAAGTGCACATACTACAAATATCAAACATAAAACAATGAATAACAGTGAATTTACTTTAATAAATACATGGATAGGACATAATGGTTTTATGTTCCTTCATATATTCTTATTATTGCATATAATATAACTCCTATATAGATTTCCATATATACAGATTAGGTTTGGGTTGAAATCTATATAGCACCAACACTTTCTGTGTTAGATTGATTTTTACAAACGCATCGCATCAATAATAATGACAATATACCGGTATACAGTCATATGAAAAAGTTTGGGCACCCCTATTAATGTTAACCTTTTTTCTTTAGAACAATTTGGATTTTTGCAACAGCTATTTCAGTTTCATATATCTAATAACTGATGGACTCAGTAATATTTCTGGATTGAAATGAGGTTTATTGTACTAACAGAAAATGTGCAATCCGCATTTAAACAAAATTTGACCGGTGAAAAAGTATGGGCACCTCAACATAAAAGTGACATTAATATTTTGTAGATCCTCCTTTTGCAAAAATAACAGCCTCTAGTCACTTCCTGTAGCTTTTAATGAGTTCCTGGATCCTGGATGAAGGTATATTTGACTATTCCTGTTTACAAAACAATTCCAGTTCAGTTAAGTTTGATGGTCGCCGAGCATGGACAGCACGCTTCAAATCATCCCACAGATTTTCAATGATATTCAGGTCTGGGGACTGGGATGGCCATTCCAGAACATTGTAATTGTTCCTCGGCATTGGAGCGGTGTTTTGGATCATTGTCTTGCTGAAATATCCATCCCCTGCGTAACTTCAAGTTCGTCACTGATTCTTGCACATTATTGTCAAGAATCTGCTGATACTGAGTTGAATCCATGCGACCCTCAACTTTAACAAGATTCCCGGTGCCGGCATTGGCCACTCATCCCCAAAGCATGATGGAACCTCCACCAAATTTTACTGTGGATAGCAAGTGCTTTTCTTGGCCTGCCACATCTGGGCTTAACAAGAACTGTACCTGTGTTCTTCCATTTCCTTACTATGTTCCTCACAGTGGAAACTGACAGTTTTAATCTCTGAGACAACTTTTTGTATCCTTCCCCTGAACAACTATGTTGAATAATCTTTGTTTTCAGATCATTTGAGAGTTATTTGAGGAGCCCATAATACCACTCTTCATAGGAGATTCAAATAGGAGAACAACTTGCAAGTGGCCACCTTAAATACCTTTTCTCATGATTGGATACATCTGCCTATGAAGTTCAAAGCTCAATAAGGTTACAAAAACAATTTAGTGCTTTAGTAAGTCAGTAAAAAGTAGTTAGGAGTGTTCAAATCAAGAAATTGATAAGGGTGCCCATACTTTTGCACCGGTCAAGTTATGTTTAAATGCATATTGCACATTTTCTGTTAGTACAATAATCCTCATTTCAATCCAGAAATATTACTGAGTCCATCAGTTATTAGATATATGAAACTGAAATAGCTGTTGCAAAAACCCAAATTGTTATAAAGAAAAAAGGTTAACATTAATAGGGGTGACCAAACTTTTTCATATGACTGTAGGTATACAGGCTATACAACACATACACTTTTTGCATCTTTATTGCAGCTTTTGCACATGTATACAAATTACATTACTCTTATTTATTTATTTTCCTTCAAGTTGTCCATACAGTATATATATATAACATTTATTTATTTATTTTTTTCATCACAAATCTTCAATACATAGATGTTTATATACATAGGTGCACCTATATTTCATATTTTTGGTTCTAACTATATATTGATTCACATTTAGATATCTCCCTATAACAGGATTTTTCCAGATAAATACATTGTTCATTCTTCTATTTTTCAACATATATTCTTTTTATTTATTATATATATTTTTTCTGCTATATATGATCTAAGGGGTTAATGGAACTATAATGTTATGTTATCTCTCCTCTCTCCTAATTTGCATTTTTTAAGTGAACTCCCTTCCTGTTTTCCAGACTTGCTCCTTGTTCTACCACTCTTAAAGTGCTATATATACCTCTTGCCTTCTACTTACCATGGCTTATGATTAAGGACTGCTTTTAATTCCCCCTTTTCTGTCCGAAACGCGTCAATCCGCACGGCAAGCCGCATAACGATTTTGGATGATCTGTGACCCTTTTTTAATTTTATCCAATAAAGTTCCAAGTTTTATTCAATAGAATTGGTGCTGAGTCCCACATATTTTTCTTGTTGCTACCTGTCTTGGAATAGGAGGAAAGACCTATGATGTCATCAAAAGCTCCTACACCGAGAACCTCTGCAGTGTGATTGTGAACGGTAGAAGAACGGCTTATTTCCAGCAGAGCCGAGGAGTCAGACAGGGCTGCAGCCTAAAGGCCCTGTCACACACAGAGATAAATCTGCGGCAGATCTGTGGTTACAGTGAAATTGTGGACAATCAGTGCCAGGTTTGTGGCTGTGTTTAAAAGGGAACAATATGTCCATGATTTCACTGCAACCACAGATCTGCCAAAGATTTATCTCTGTGTGTGACGGGGCCTTTGTCCAACGCTCTTCAATATCTACATCAACGAGCTGGCTACTGCTCTGGAATCTTCAACTGCTCCAGGTCTCACACTCCATGATGCGCAGATGAAATTCTTGCTCTATGCAGATGACCTACTGCTGGTGTCACCAACCGAGAAAGGCCTCCAAGACAACCTATAAATCTTGGTGAAATTCAGCTCCACATGGGCACTACCGATCAACCTAAAGAAAACCAACATCATGGTGTTCCAGAAGAAAAAAAGAAGATATGACCAGCGTCCTTCACTTGTCCTAAGCAGCTGCACTCTTAGGCCCCATTCACACGTGTTTCACGGACATGTCAAAGGTGCGTTTTCCCCTCCGTGTGCCGTGTTTATGGCACTACGTGTGTTCTCCGTGTGTTATCCGTGATAACACACGGAGAACGAGAACTTTCTACTCACCTGTCCCTGGCGTCGCTGTCCGTGGTGCTGAACTTTGGTCTCCAGCCCTGTCGACTACCCGCTATTGCCGCTTCCGCCGCAGTGAAGTGAATATTAAATGAGCATAATGAGCGGCGGTCGGCAGCAAGTGACAGCAGCGGCAGAGACTGCAGGGCTGGAGAAGGTGAGTAAAGATTTATTTTTTTCTCTGACGTGTGTTTTCTCCGGCGCGTGACACACGGGACCGCATCCACACTACATCTGTCGGAGAAAAACTGACATGCATCCGTGTGTAGCACACGGGCTCACGTCTGCTCCACATGGAGGCATGGGCCAATGGCTGCACACGTGCATGCACATAAACCCATTGATTTTAATGGGTTTACGTGTGCCCGTGTCTCCGGTACATACGGGCACGGACCTAGTACGTACCGGAGACATGTGTGTGTGAAGGGGGCCTTACAGGAACAGACAAATACACCTACTTGGGCCTGGAAATTCACCAGTCAGGGAGCTTCAAACAAGCCATAGAGACCCTGAAAAACAAGGTCTGCAAAACCTTCTATGCCATTCGAAGGAAACGTTATCATCTGAAGCCACCAGTGATGGTCTGGCTAAAAATCTTCGATTCCATCATCGCCTCAATCCTCCTGTACGGCAGCGAAGTCTGGGTCCCTCACACTTACCCAGATTGGTCAAGGTGGGATTGCAGCCCAACAGAAATATTCCATCTGGAATTTTATAAGCACCTCCTCCAGGTCCATCGAAGCACTTCCAACAGTGCCTGTTGGGCTGAGCTGAGCAGATTTCCTCTATACCTAGCAGCTCTGAATAGGGCACCATCATTTCGGGCTCACCTACAGAGTAGCAATCCAAGCTCCCCTCACCACAAAGCTCTGATATATATATATATACGTGGTCCAGATGAACCAGGACCCCTGGCACAGCTCTCTCAAACCAAACTGGACAAAATGACCAATCACAGCAGCCTGACAAAAGCCAGAATCAGGAAGATGGTAGATGAGGGCCAGGAGAGGTATGTCAGTGACTGGAGGACCAACATCAACACCTCACAGAAATTGACCATGCACTAGTGTCTACAGAGAGACTACAGACTGGGTCCATATCTGGAAAAACTCCCAGACCCCATAGACCGCAGAACCCTAAGCCAATATAGACTCAGTTCCCACAGTCTAGCCATCGAATCCAGCCGACACAAGCAGAGCTTCAAGCCCAGGGAGGGCAGACTGTGCCAACACTGTGACCTGGAGGCCCTGGAGGATGAAATCCACTTCCTGCTACACTGCAACAAGTACTCAGCAGTGAGGGACACTCACTTCAAGAGACTCTGATCTCTTCCCAGCTTTCAGCTCTATAAAGGAGGAAAAGAACGGGGGGAAGAAGAGAGCGCAGTGGAGATAGCAGCGCAGTATGTGAGCGAATGTCATAGACTCTGATATAGAGAACTATGATAAGCCATGGACTTCCATAGCCCCCACCCTAGATATGCCCCCACAATCCCCACCCTGGATGTGCCCCATCCATCCTTACTATAGTCCCTACCCATCATCCCCACAGTCCCAGTCCCTATTGTACACTTGCTTTGGCAAAACTAATTTGTATTTGGTCCTGCCAATAAAGCTTATTTGATTTGATTTGATAGGTTAGACACACATATAATATATAGTTAGACAGATAGAGGGATAGATAAATAATAGATTAGATACACAGATAATAGGTTACATACACAGATAATATATAGACAGAGGGATAGATATATAATAGATAGCTTAGATCCACAGATAATATATAGATAGACAGAGGGATAGATAATAGTTAGATTAGATACACAGAAAATAGATAGGTTAGATACACAGATAATAGGTTACATACACAGATAATATATAGACAGAGGGATAGATATATAATAGATAGCTAAAGGCCCAGTCACACACAACGACTTACCAGCGATCCCGAAAACGATGCAACCTGATAGAGATTGCAGGTAAGTCGCTGGAAGGTCTCAGGTGAGATGTCACACAGTCAGAGCTTACCAGCGATGCAGGAACAATACAGGTCGCAGTAGCGACCTGTTTAACGATCTCAGCAGTCACTGTGACCCTGTCACACAGTGTCAAACACAGCGATGCGTCCTACCCAGCAGGAGGACATCGCCTTTGAAGAAAATGGCCTGGACCATTCTGCAATGACTAGAGATCTCACAACAGGGGCCTGATCGCTGGTAGGTGTCACACATAACAAGATCCCTAACGGGATCGCTACTGCATCACAGAAACCGTGACTCAGCAGCGATCTCGCTAGCGATCTCGTTATGTGTGACGGTACCTTTACATTCACAGATAATATAGAGATAGACAGATAGAGGGATAGATAATAGATAGATTAGATACACAGATAATATATAGATAGAGGGATAGATAGATAATAGATTACATACGCAGATAATATATAGATAGACAGATAGAGGGATAGATAGGTAATATATAGATTAGATACACAAATTATAGATTATATACACAGATAATAGATATGTTAAGGTCCCGTCACACACAACGAGAATGCTAACGAGATCGTTGCTGCGTCACCGTTTCTGTAACGATCTCGCCAGTGATCTCGTTATGTGTGACACCTACCAGCGATCAGGCCCCTGCTGTGAGATTGCTAGTTGTTGCCGAAGCGTTCGGACCATTTTCTTCAAAGGTGAAGTCCTGCTGGGCAGGACGCATCGCTGTGTTTGACAACTAATAATGACCTCCTATACAGGTCGCTTATCATTACTGCATCGTTGGTAAGGTCTGACTGTGTGACATCTCACCAGCGACTTCCCAGTGACTTACCAGCGACCCTGATCAGGTCGCATCGTTTTCAGGATCGCTGGTAAGTCGTTAAATGTGACGGGTGCTTTAAATACACAGATAATAGATAGACAGATTAGATAGACAGATAATAGATAGATTAGATACACAGATAATTGATTGATAGACAGATAGCGGGATAGATAATAGATAGATTACATACACAGATAATAGATTAGATACACAGATAATAGATAGATTAGATACACTGATAATATATAGATAGACAGAGGGATAGATAGATAATAGATTAGATACACAGATAATAGATTAGATACACAGATAATAGATAGACAGACAGATAGATAATAGATAGATGGATAGATAGATAATAGATAGAATAGATACACAGATAATAGATAGATAGATTAGATACACATATAATAGATAGATTAGATACACAGATAGACAGATTCGATACACAGATAATGGATAGATACACAGATAATATATAGATAGACAGATAATTAGATACACAGATAATAGATAGATTTGCACACATTACACATGGGCTCACCCTCTCTTCAGAGGATGGCACATGGGGAACAGGATGGCAGGCTCTTCTATGGAGCCTGTACTTCCATCTTGTCTGTGGTGCAGCCTCGCCTCCTCCTCTTCGGCCCAACTGCTGTATTTTCTTGAAATAATTCCAGTGCAGGAGGGGACACAGCTCAGGGATGAGGGGAGGCAGGGAGCCATGTTTGCATACAGAGGCCCCTGCTCTGCTGGAGACGGAGCTGGTGGACAGACCCTCCTCTGGGCTCTGAGAAATGACGTCATCCTCTGCGCAGCCGGCAGCTTCTGCAGACATGAATTCTCCCTCCTGCAGGCCCCTAACAGGTGAGGAAGGGGCCCTTGTCAGCTCTGGATAATCATATGTGTACAGCTGATCGGACCCCTGCTTCTCCTGTTAGTATTCAAGCTGCCGCAGGCAAAGTAAGTCCCCATATGTTTTTAGGCACTAGAGGCCCCCTCGGTATGTCCGTCAGTGCAGGCCAATATGTCCCCCAGTATACAGCCCAACACACAGTACACAAGGCAATATATCCCCCAGTATACAGTGCAACACACAGTACACAGGGTAATATGCCCCTAGCCCTTAACAGTTGAGAGTGCAGCACCTCTCCTCACAGGGTAAAGTGTAGCAGACCTCAGCCCCTCATAATTAACATAGCAATAAACCCCCAGGCCCATATAATATACACAGCTAAACCCCCCCAACTTCTTATAATATACACAGCCCCCCAGCCCCTAATAACATACCAAGGTACAGACCATCCATTAGTCCTCCATCCAGCCCACCACAGTTCACAGTATAACAGACCCAGACCCCTATCACCAGCTTACCAGCATCTGACTGGCCAGGAGCTCCATGTCGAGGACAGAAGTCATGATCAGAGCACAGGAGGAGAAGTGGGCGGAGCCTGCACTGAGCTCCGCAGGTCCTGGTCTGGAGAGCAGAGAAGATGCTGGGATCCTCTTCACGCAGATGACCTGCCAGGACTGACCACGCACAGCGTGCTGCGTAGCAATGTCTGAAGAGCACACACAGGAAGATTTAAAGGTACAATGCCGTCCGTGGGCCCGGAGAAGAGGGGCGGCAGGTGCTTAATAACGTTACGTAAGTACCCCGGGCCCTCCCTTCTTCAGCGGTCCCGGTACACCAGTCATGGTTGTAATGCCCTTATGGTGGCCCTGGTGGTGGGGGCTCCCTTAGAAGGTCTTGTGGTGGGGGCCCCGGAGCTCGAGCCCCGCAAGCCTCGCCTAAAATCTGGCCCTGCCTATACCTACATATAATACTATGTTTCTGTAACAGAAATTAATTGTTGAAAACTTTATTTTCTCCATGGATTGCACAATATAGGTCAATACTGCATACTAAGCCACTGATTCATCCGTTCTCTCCAGCTTTAGGGCTCATTCACATGACCGTTCCATTTTTGCGGTCTGCAAAAACGGGCCTGTTTTTTCACGTGTGCATCTGTCTGACAACCTCATCCGTCCCGTTCTGTATACGATCAGTGTGTCATCCATGTGACTTCTGTTTTTTTGTGGACCGCAAAAAAACAGAAGGCGTGTTACATGCAGTCCAGGGTATCTGGCCAGATGCTGGTTCCCATATAAAGTCTATGGGGAACAAAATCTAGGGCAAAGCTGTAGGAGGAAGCGCTGTATACTCACCGATCACCGGGCGGCTGTTACACTGCTCTCGCGGCAGCTCTTTGATCTTCCCAAGCTGGCCGATCATTATGCTCATACATATTCCCTCCTCTACTATCTGTGATTGGTTACATTCAAACGCGCCCCCAGGCTGAGTGATAGTTGTCTCACTGCAACCAATCACAGCCGCCGGTGGGCGGGTCTATATCGTACAGTATAATAAATAAATAATTTAAAGAAACAGAGTGCGGTCCCCCCAATTTTGATACCAGCCAAGATAAAGCCTCACAGCTGCTGGCTGATATGCAGGCTGGGGAGACCCACGTCATTGGGAGCCCCCCCAGCCTAAAAATATCAGCCTGCAGCCAGCCGGAATTGCCACATCCATCAGCTACGACAGTCCCGGGACTTTACCCGGCTCATCCCATTGCCCTGGTGCGGTGGCAAATGGAGTAATATATGAAGTTGATACCAGATGTGTAATGTCACCTGGCATCAAACCCAGAGGTTAGTGATATCACGGCATCTATCAGATACCCGACATTACTAACCCAGTCAGTAATAAAAAAAATATAGACGACAAACACATTTTTATTTGAAAAAACACTCCTCAAAACATTCCCTCTTTCACCAATTTATTGGAAAGAAAAAACAAATCCGGGTCCGGCGTAATCCAATAAGGGGGTCCCACGATGATCCATACTCACTGTCCCAGTCAATGAAGAACAGAATGTCCCCCATTGGCTGGGAGAGCAGTGCAGTGACCTGAGCTAACATCAATAGGTCAGCCCAGGTATCTGCAGGGCATGACGAGTGCGGATGTCAGGAGATTAGCTAGGTACATTACCTGCGGTGATGGAAGCCGCTGCACTCCTGATGTCAGTTGAATGACCACCGCATTCACAAGCAAAGTATCGCGAGCAGCCCGTAACGTCACCGCTAGTCACTGTCTCGGACCGCCCGCGAGAGGTGATCTGAGAACATGGCAGGCATAGAAGTCAGTGTCAAGCACTGACGTCAGGAGTGCAGGACTTCATCACCGCAGGTAATGAACTTTACTAACCTGCTGAAGACAGCACTCATCATCCCCGCAGCTGCTTGCACACTAATGTGCGGGCAGCTACTGACACTGCAGTGCGGGCAGATGCTGACACACTGCAGTGCGGGCAGATGCTGACACATTGCAGTGTGGGCAGATGCTGACACACTTGTGTGCGGGCAGATGCTGACACTGCTGTGCTGGCATATGCTGACACACTGCAGTGCGAGTAGCCGCAGGGCTGCTGCGGGAGTTGGAAACAGATTGCAGGGGCATCCGACGGAAGTCACACAGAAGTGCTTCCATGTGGCTTCCGGGGATTTTGCTGACCCATTGACTTGTATTGAGTCACGGTCCGTTATTACGGAACAGAATAGGACATGTTCCATAATAACGGAACAGACATACGGCATCTGATGTTTTTTTTTGTAGGATTGGATGCACACAGAAGTGCGTCTGTGTACCATCCGATCCTACACAAAAGCCATTGAAAAGCTTGTCCTGTCAGTAGGTCCGCAAAAAAACAGGAACTGGCCAGGACAAACGGAATGGTCGTCTGAATGAGCCCTTATCATAGAAAACTCCTTGCAATATTGCAACATTTTTGCGTAACTGAAGAGTTGCACAAAAATGTTCAGACTTTTGATGTTTTTACTCCAGTTCTGACCACCCAAAGGGGCGAGGTCCAGTGTGGCCAAAAGAGTCATCATGATTTAAGCAAAAAAAAAGTGGAATCAATTGTGTTGATGCATGCTGAAAGATATGCCAATTAATTAGGAGGCGCTCCAATGCACTATTCATCAGGCTAGAATACAAAATGGCAGTTTTAATGAAATGGGGACTAAAGGGTGCTTTACACACTGCGCCATCGCTAACGATATATCGTCGGGGTCACGTCGTTAGTGACGCACATCCGGTGTTGTTAGCGACATCGCAGCGTGTGACAGCTAGGAGCGACGATCAACGTTCGCAAAAACGTCAAAAATCGTTGATCGTTGACACGTCACTTCTTTTCATAATATCGTTCGAGGTGCATGCCGCTGTTTGTTCGTCGTTCCTGCGGCACCACACATCGCTACGTGTGACACTGCAGGAACGACGAACATCTCCTTACCTGCGTCCACCGGCAATGAGGAAGGAAGGAGGTGGGCAGGATATTTCGCCCGCTCATCTCGGCCCCTCCGCTTCTATTGGACGTGCGACTTCACTGTGACGCCGCATGAACCGCCCCATTAGAAAGGAGGCGGTTTGCCACCCACAGCGACATTGCAGGGAAGGTAAGTCCGTGTGACGAGTGTTAGCGATGTTGTGCGCCACGGGCAGCGATTTGCTCGTGACGCACAACCGACGGGGGCGGGTACGTTCGATAGCAATATCGATAGCGATATCGCAGCGTGTAAAGTGCCCTTTAGGCTTCTGCCACACTCACGTTTAAAAAACGTACGTGTGCTGTAGTCCGTTTTTTGTGTCCGTGTTCCGTATTGTCTGTCCGTTTTTCCCCTCCGTGTAGTATCCGTATGCATATCGTGTGTCATACGTGTGTACGTGTGTGCGTTTTCCTGTGCGTGAAATACGTCAGTGTGTGTTCCGTGTGCAGTCCGTTTATTGTGCGTGTTTAACATGTTTCACACATTGAGATAATGGTGATCAGTTGGAATTAAATGACACATAGGTGTATGTGATTAGGACATAAATATAAGTTACCTATAAACTGTTTGTTTCCTGCTTGTATTCTGCCTTGGAGCACCTATGTGTTGTGACAAATTGTTCGCAATGCCATTATCCACGGAGGCCTTAGTGTTTTTATCTTGGATTACATCTCGTCGTTTTGGCGTTAGACGGCACATGTTGCAATATGATAATGTAAGAAGAAACAGATTGTGGGTGCATCCACTAATCATGATGTGGCCTATGCATGGTCATTTCCATACTTTATTTTTTGAGTTACGGAATTTCCCTGATAAGTTTTTTTCCTACTGCCGTTTGTCAGTTGAGAGTTTTGATTACTTACTAAATATTTTAAAACCTCATTTGCAACATCAGGACACTTGGATGCGGCTTTCCATTTCCCCTGAGGAGAGATTTATGGTGACTCTGAGGTATATGTTTTTTTTTGTTGTTTTTTTTAAATGTGTTAGGTTTCACATTGAAATGTGTAATTGATATTTCTTGATGTAATCTCTGTTTTTACTCAATGTTTTTGGTTTTTTTTTTTTGCTTTTCTTTAAAAAAACATATTGATAATTGAAAATCATTGTTTGTCTTGTTTTCATAGATTCTTGGCGACTGGTCAATCTTTTAGTGCGTTACATTTTGATTTTTTGTTGGGGAGATCAACCATTGCCGTTATAGTACGTCACACATGCGACATGATATGGCAACATTTAAAAGACCAAATGATGCCTCAGCCAACCAGAGAAGATTGGTTGAAAATATCTATGGGCTTCAAGGACTCTGTGGACTTTCCTAACTGCATAGGAGCTTTGGATGGCAAGCATTTCAGAGTTAAAAAACCACCAAACTCTGGTTCACGTTATTTCAATTTTCATAAGTTTTTTCGGTTGTTATTTTGGCATTGGTTGACACAGAATACCGTTTTATTTATGCTGACATTGGGGCCTATGGTAGTGCCTCAGATGCCCGTATTTTCCGATCATCAAGATTAGCCCAACGCCTGCAAGAAAATGCATTATTGATCCCCCCACCAGTTGCCCTACCTGGTACATCTGGACCGTTGGCACCATATGTCATGGTAGCAGATGCAGGATTTGCATTAAACAAACATGTTATGCGACCATATCCAAGGAGATCAATTGATAACAGGAAACAGTACTTTAATTATCGGCTAACTAAAGCAAGACGTTATGTGGAGTGTGCATTTGGTATTTTAGCTAACAAATGGCGCATTTATCACACAACTATTCAGTTGCAGCCAAACTCTGTCAAATCTGTCATCAAGGCTACCATAGTGCTTCACAATTTCTGTCGGATACATGAAGGAGGAACTTATGTTGATGATGAATCTCAGATAAACCATGTTGTTAATCCAACAGGTGAACCTATGTCTCATAATTCCGTGACATCTGGATTACAAATTAGAAAATTATTTACTGATTACTTTAATTTTTTTGATGCTAATAATATTGATGTTTGTTAAGATTTTTTTGGTTTTTTTTTGTTAAAATGTATTTTTTTCACTTAGACTAAAATGTTTAATTAGTTTAAACAATCTAAGAGCTTAAAGCTTACTTGTATTAAATAGAAAATGCGTTAATCACCAACTGAGATTTCTGATAACAACATGGATTTCTGAATGTTGTATGTATGTGTTTGTACATTTCTGTGTTAGTATCCTGATTTTTTTTTTTTTAAACTTACAAAATTAATAATGTTAATAGTCTATGGAAAAAATGCAATATTATATATAAATTTAAAAAAGAAACAGAATTTTTTTTTTCAAAACATATTTTTTTATTAATAATATGCCTATTATTACAAAAAGTAATGATGTTCTTTTTTAGTTTCAAAATAAAAAATGAAAATCTTGCTCATCTTCTGGAAACTTTTACAAAATTTACATTTTTTTATTTTCTTTAGAAATGTTTCATATACTTTACTTAAAATAGTACACTTGCAAAAATGTTTGCATTGCTTACAATGTTGCTAAATTTTCTACCAATTATGTTGGTCTCATGTTGGACATTTACATAGACATAATAATTGTAAACTTTGTTTTGAGAATATAAGAACTCATCTACCCATCAAATTGGTTGGGTACAAATGTGTTCATAAAAAATTAAACATATCCATGGCATAAAACATATATGTCATCCGGCACAAAATATAATCACACATGCCTTTTTTTAAATTTTTAAGACTCTGAGTTTAAACATTTTTTCCTAACCCTATTTATTTTATTTTTGTCACATTCATCATATTTGTTGGTTGAATGTAAAGATTTACAAAAATGTGTATCATAAGTCTACAAGATCTTCTAGGGAAGTAACCTGAGTGTTGCTGAGTATGTTGTTTTGGGTGGCCTCAGAAATAGTATTTTCAGGAATGGAAGCAGTTGTTTGCTGAACAACATTCCTATTACTAACTACAGTAGTGTGTGGAACAGTCTGTTGCATGCTTGTTTGGCCCAACACATTGCCTGTTGTTGAGTACACCTGTGGGTCTACATGGGTAAGTGGATATTGTGTGTGTGTATGTTGTTGACCTTGAGGATAGTTGACTGATGTTTGAAAGTGTGGTGTAGGTAACATAGTTGAGATTGGATAATGAGGCATCATGAATGATTGTGGGTATGTTGAACCAGGAAACAAGTTAGGTAAACCACCAATATTTGTGGGTTGAGTAAAGTAACTAGTACTTGGAGTGGGTTGTAAATTCATATAGTTTATGGGTTGCTGTGAGGTTGCACTTTGTACAGTGCTTAAGGCGCCAGGATTGGTTGAAACATACCCTTGTCGAATTGGTGTTGGGAATACCGTACTTGAAGCAATAGAAGGTTGACCAGATTGTTGTAATACTGGATTAGTGACAATTACTGTTGCCATTGTTGTTTGTGTTGAAATGGTATTTTGATTGTCTGTTGTGTTTGGGACTGTATGTTGTTGCATAATGGTACGCCAATTTTCTATGGCCTCATAAACTCTCACTGGTTCCTGTTCTGCCTGACTAGCTGAAAGTAGGGTCAGCATAGCAGCACGTACACGTTCCTGCCTATCGGATGCAATTTTGGTTAAGCTAGTAGATAAAGACCGACAAAAACGCTCGGCATCTGTTTCTGGAATTAAAGTGTTCATTATGTGAATAATGCGTGTGTCAATTATTTCCGGTAAGGATCTCATTTCCTCAGGTCTGCGGATTCTTCTTGCACGGAGAGGTTGTGGTGCAAAACGTGGAAGTACATTTGTTTGTGTTGATTGTGTTGCTGGTGTTGTTGTTTGTTGTGTTGATGAGCCTTGGGTGTTGGTTTGTGCACTCTCTGTCCCACCCTCATGTGATTCAGTTGCTGCTGCTGCATCTTGTTGAATCTCTTGATTTTCACTGTCTTCTCTGCCAGGTTCTTGTTCTGATGCTGAGGTGGCTGTAGCAGAGGGACCAGCTGTTGGTTGTTCATCAGAATCGTCTAGATTATCCTCCGTTCTATATTAAATTAGATAACATATTACAATCATAACATTTATATTTTTAAAATTTACTTTTGAAAAGAATGGCATTTTAATGAAAAATTAATGTTAAAAAAAAATAAACAAAAAAATATAACAAAAAACTTACTGTGTTACTTCTAAGATGGGTGCTAGGAAGCTTATTTGTTCATAGTAGACATATCTGCGTTTGCGGCCTTGGCTGGATGAGGATGGTATAGGGTTGTACTTCCTTCGGTACTGATCACGTGCTGAACGCCAACGCCTTTTTACCAAGTCAACTGTTGAATTTAACAAAATATGTCACTTGCAACATTCAGCATAATTCTGCACACATTAATGTTATTAAAGTTTGCTAAATTTAATATACAATTTTAAATAATAAAGGTGGACAAATACATTTGAGGAAAAATCATTATTTTCAATATTCTTCACTAAAAAATTTTTTTATACATTCACACATAACAAAATAATATTTCTCAGTCATTATCTTGGAAGTAATTGTGATATAGATTTTATAAAGGTATGTTTTTTTATTAGAAAGAAAATTTAGCAAAAAAAAATGAGAAATATTATTTTATTAATTTAAGTCATGATATTGAAATGTTATTAAAAAAAAAAAAAACAAACATGATTAGAAATTGGTATACAAAAATTAGAATAATAAAACATGGAATTGAAATTCACATGACAGTTTTATCTGTTAATTAATTAACTTCATGAAGAATTCAAAATCATATTACAAAGTAAAGTTTACTTTGAATTTTTGTACTTTTGAAATGTTAGGTAACCTTTTATTAAATTTAACATTAACTCAATAAATAGATTAATACATATAACAATTCTTCACAAAGTTAATTTTACTAAAAAACAACATTATAATAACAAAACATTCACAGTTTGAAATTAAAAAAAATATAAAAAATATATATAAAACACTATAAGAATAATAAATAAACTTACCATATTTAGCACGCTTTGAAGGCGAACATCTATCCCATGCATTATTGGGGTACACTTCCTCAGCAACTTGAAGCCAATGGCGGTCAACTGTCAGTCTGTCATGGTAACCATCAACACGTGTATCCCATAATGGTGGGTGAGTCTCGACAGCTGATATCAGTTTCTCCGTGTCCACCCGTGGAGCCATTATTATATTTTGAAGCTGAAATTTTGCTTAAAATAGTTCTTTCACTACACATAAATACAACTGCTTGCTTGCTCACTCCTTCTGCAAATGCAAAGTAATTTTTGAGCAAAAAAAATATGTTAGCTACGCCACCTGAAAGTATTTGAAATTGTAACAACCTTTAATTTTAAAACACGGACACGGACCACACGGATAGCATACGGAGGCCATCCGTATCACGTACGTGCAAACACGGACCCATAGGATTTAATGGATCCGTGAGGACGTTATGCCGGGGGAAAACGGACATGTCAGCGCTTTTTCGGCACGGTCAAACGTAGGCACGGAACGGACACACGCTCCGTGCCAAAACACTGACGTGAGGCTATTTATATTAAAAGGACTGTGTCAACATAAGCACGTGTCTCCGGTACATGTAAAAAATGCCAAACACGTACCGGAGGCACGGATGTGTGGCACTAGCCTTAGGGGGAGATTTAGTAAGGTTTTTGTTTTACAGAAATCAGGTGTAAACACATTAAAGAGAACACACCACCAGTAATTTGCTGTGTGAGGTAAAGGCAGTGCTATACACGCACTCGGATGCTGAATCCAGACATACCTGTTATAGAAAGATCCGATGCTTGGCTGATGTAGTTGTAGAAATGCACTGCACTTTGATTGTGTGCATCGGTGGCGGATCTTTGTGGGTCGGGTCCTCGGCGTTTATTCCTCCTCCAGCATCCTCTTGGCTTGCCTCCATTTATTTATTTGAATATAGCGCCGCCATTGCTGTTGTTGGCGGCCCGTGTGCATTGCCACAGTGTTTCTGTCTTCATTAAAATGGCGCAGGAGTCTACGGGGCCATTTTATTAAAGAAACTGTGGTGAAGACTATGAGAGGCATTGGCGTGTGCACAGTTTTTTTTTTTTACATCTGCGCATGCGCCCCTGCTGCTCATAGTTTTCAACACGGACTATGGCACCATTTTATTGAAGACACAATTACAGTGGCAATGAGCACACGCCACCAACAACAGCACTGGTGGTGAGGCGAAATATAAACGCCGAGGACCTGACCCATAAAGGCCCAGCCCGAATGCACACAATATTTCATCAACCAACCATCGGATCTTTCTATAACAGGTATGCCTGGATTGAGCATCTTACTACCTGTATGGCCTTGCCTGCACCTCATATAGCAAAATCCTGGTGGTTGGTCCTCTTTAATAAGTTGCAATGTTTTCACAACTTGGAATTTGTGCAACAACATTGTGGGTTTTGGCATTTACACCACCGTATCGGCCAGCTACACCAATACAAGCATAGGATGCGCAGTGCATGGGCAGGAACAGACGTGGCCATGTCCACCCATCAAATTTATCAAAGGTTACATCACTAGAGATGTGTAACTTACTCCAGAAAGGTCCCCAAAGCAGGTGGATTTTTTTTCCAACTATAATACATTGAAAGAAGGTTTTAAAATGTATTCTGTTTCTCTATAAATTTGTTAATATTTATTTACTTTTTTATATTAAATAACATATATACTCGAGTTTAATGCGGGCTTTACACGAGTCGAGCTATCGTACGATGCATCGTCGGGGTCACGGTTTTCGTGACGCACATCTGGCATCGTTTACGACGTCGTCTCGTGTGACACCTCCAAGCGACGCAATATCGCTCACAAATCGTGAGTTGTGTACTCGTCGCTCAGTTTTAAAAAATTATTTAATTAAAATGGCGCCAGTTGTTCATCGTGCCCGGGGTAGCACACATTGCTCCGTGTGACACACCGGGAACGATGAACACAGCTTACCTGCGTCCCGCGGCTCCCGGTGGCTATGCGGAAGGAAGGAGGTGGGCGGGATGTTTACGTCCCGCTCATCTCCGCCCCTCCGCTTCTATTGGCCTTTAGGAAGAGGATGTTCGCCGCCCACAGCGAGGTTGCTCAGCAGGTAAGTACGTGTGACGGGGGTTTCACGACTTTGTCTGACACGGGCAGCGATTTGCCCGTGACGCACAAACGATGGGGGCGGGTACGATCGATCGTGAAATCGCACAATCGGTCGTCTCGTGTAAAGCAGGCATTAGCCGACTTTTTCAGCCCATTTTGTATGCTGAAAACGCCCCCCTCGGCTTATACTCAAGTGAGGTTCCCATATAAAAATTCTCACCTGTCCTCCATTCCTGCGGTGTTCTTAGCTGCTTCTTGCAGTCTGCAGGCACACAGTCGCCTCGCTGATCTCATCCGGCACACGGAGCCGCCGCTGCCGTCATGCCTTTACTGCAGTTGAATGCTTTGCATCGTAAAGCATTCAACTGCAGTAAAGCGCTGGCAGCAGCAGCTGCTCCGTGCACTAGACAAGATCATCGAGGGGTCTATGTGCCTGCGTACTGCAAGAAACACCCCTCGATGATCACGGTCGGTGCACGGGTCCTCCGCCACTGTCAGTGCTTTACTGCAGTTGTATGCTTTACGGCGCAAAGCATTCAATTGCAGTAAAGCCATGAAGGCAGCCTGCAGTTTTTTTGTGTATGAGAAAAATCACTGACATGTGAAGGAGGAATAAGATGCCTCAAATTTGTTGAAAAGTCGATGACTCTTGATATATTTAGCACATCTCAGGCATCATTCACACCAGTGACTGAAATCTACTCCAGACATGAACTGATACAAACATCTGCTATATTTATGTCTGTTTCTGCTGCAAGGTGAAGTGTATCCATTGGGCTTTCATTTGTCTGTAAAGTTTGTGTCTCTTATCTTACTGTAAATACTTTTATGCCAAAACAAACAAAGGTTTTCTCTACTGGTCAATCCAAAAAATATTTGCTTTTGGAGCACAGAGTCTTAGGCCCCAGTCACACACAACGACTTACCAGCGATCCCGAAAACGATGCGACCTGATAGGGATCGCAGGTAAGTCCCTGGGAGGTCTCAGGTGAGATGTCACACAGTCAGACCTTACCAGCGATGCAGGAACGATACAGGTCGCAGTAGCGACCTGTATAATGATCTCAGCAGTCACTGTGACCCTGTCACACAGTGTCAAACACAGCGATGTCTCCTGCCCAGCAGGACATCGCCTTTGAAGAAAATGGCCTGGACCATTCTGCAACGACTAGAGATCTCACAGCAGGGGCCTGATCACTGGTAGGTGTCACACATAACAAGATCGCTAACAGGATCGCTACTGCGTCACAGAAATCGTGACTCAGCTGCGATCTTGCTAGCGATCTCGTTATGTGTGACGGTACCTTTATTCATCAGGCAAATTTACAAATTAAACGAAAGCTCATTTCCGGATTATCGGCTGAATAAACAGGCCTCCAGTTACTTGACTAAGAAGCAAAACGTTGTCCATCGGGTGACAGATGATTGTGCTGATGATTATCCTGTGCTAGAGTTATAGAGAATCGATTCACAGGATTCGGTCTATTGAGCTCTTCAGTAATATGAGAGTCATCAGTAATCTAAGAGCCCTGAGATCCGCAGAGGAAGGAGATGGTTCTCAGGGCATCCAGTGGCCACAGATTACTGACATGGCCGATATATTGGGTCTTGCAAATCGATTTGTACCAACTGTATTCTGTGCGCCTGGAAGTGCGATGGCCGGCCGGTCTAGAAAGACCATTAAATGATGGACGATCGACTGTATGCAGATGAGAGTAACTGGACTCATCACTCCCATAGCTCACATTTACTAGCTGATTGGCCACCAGTGATACACTTTACATTAGGGCTACAAAGCAGCATGTGCGGGCGACATCTAGATCATGTGTCTCATTGCTACAGTGAAATACAAATGTTTCCAAATGTGTTTGATTTTCTGTTTTTCTTTATTGCAGAAAAATAAAGGAGATGACACAAAGTTATATTTATAATATTTTACCTTTTATTACTGCCATATTTATTATACTTATGAATGTGAGGTTCTTAGTGCACATTTTAAGCAAATTGTGCAAGCCCATCAGCCAACGACAAGGCGACCTCATCAGATGGGGCCCTACACTAACCTATTTAATGTATTTATAATATTATTATTATCCTAGTAACCTATTCATTACTATTACAATTATTATTATACTTATTATTACTATCATTACTCTAGTAACTATAAGATCACTAGAATTACAGCTGTTGACCCAGAAGAAGGCAAAAAACCCCAGGACACATTCAGACAATTTGTGTCAAGGAGAAAAATTCCTTCTCGACCCTGGGAAAAGGCGATCAGTCCGAGAACCCTGGATCAAATCTGACGGTACCTAATAAAGTATTATGTTATTATTATATTATTCCTAATAATAATGAAATATTGTAATTTATATTACTATTATTTTTTAAAATACTATTTCTATGCTTTTTAACTTATTCTTTCTAATATTAGGATTATTATTACTATTATTTCTATTATTTCTCTATTTACTATTAATTAGATCCCTATTCCTAAAGCTGTTGATCCAAAAGAAGGCAAAAACCCCTAGACACATTCAGCCAATTCATGTCACAGGGGAAAAATTCCTTCTTGACCCCGGGGAAAAGGCAATCAATCCGAGGACCCTGGATCAAATCCCTTAATGCCTATTAATTATATACTAATTATTCTAGTCATTACTGTAAATATGGTAATATTATTATTATTACTATTATTTATGCTATTTTTAGTTTGTTCCTATTTTACTGATCTTATTACTATTCTAGTATTATTATTCTACTGTGTATTATTTTATTCTAGATATCTTTTGATTATTGCTATTTTATTATTACTATTATTACTAACATTTGTATTGATATTTTATTAAAATTACAACTTAGATTACTATTCCTAAAGCTGTTGATCCAGAGCAAGGTAAAAAACCCCGGACACATTCAGCTAATTTGTGTCTCAGGGGGAAAAATTCCTTCTCAACCCTGGGAAATGGCGATCAGTCCGAGAACCCTGGATCAAACCTGCTTAGATTATTTTTATGGCTCTAATTATCATTATTATACAATTAATGTTCCAGTTACTGCTCTTATTATGATATTAGATGCTAAATGACTGCTCCTACTATATGTCTTTTTAATGTTTTTACTAGATTTTTAACCTATTTCTAAACCTAATAATCATTATTTTATGTTTTTTTATTATTATCATTATTATACTTACATTATTATACTTACTAGATTTCCTGCTGTTGATGTTCTTACAGCTTGTATGTTGGGGCGACACAGTCCATCAGCATCTCATGGGTTTGAGGAGGATATTCCACATGGTGTTTCTTATTCTTCTGAGGTTGCTGCTGATGTATTTGAAAATGGACTGCTGGCGGATCATCTGTCTCCGTGCCGGCTGGTTCTGAACTTGTTGACTCTGTGCCGGCTGGTGCTGAACTCGTTGAATCTGTTCTAGCTGGTTCTGAACTCGAATCTGTGCCAGCTGGTTCTGAATTCGTTGACTCAATGCCGGCTGGTTCTGAACTCATTGCTTCTTTGCCGGCTGGTTCTGAATTTGTTTACTCGGTGCTGGCTGGTACTGAACTCGTTGACTCTGCGCCGGCTCCTTCTGAACTCGTCTCTTTGCCGGCTGGTTCTGAACTCATTGACTCTGTGCCAGCTGGTTCTGAACTCGTTGACTCTGTACCGGCTGGCTCTGAACCCGTTGTCTCCGTGCCGGCTGATTCTGAACTCGTTGTCTCCGTGCCGGCTGGTTCTGAACTCGTTGTTTCTGTGCCGGCTGATTCTGAACTCATTGTCTCTTTGCCGGCTGGTTATTGTTATTATTATTATTATTATTTATTTATTCTGGTTCTGAACTCTTTGTCTCTTTGCTGACTGGTTCTGAACGCTTGTTGTTGTATTTTGCACCATTCTTCGTTTAACTCCTGAATCTTTCTTTTTTTTCTTCTTAGTGTCTTCTTTCTCATCTTTTTCCAGGTCTTTCACCTCCCGATACTTCATAGGTTCCGTTATCACCAGTTCATTCTGCTGCTCTAGCGTCTTCTTAGTGTCTTCTTTCTCATCTTCTACCTCTTCATTCTGCTCTTCTGGCGTCACTGATGGCGGCTCAGGTCTTTTTTCATATAAAAAAAGGCAGATATTTTTCCTGGGCTTCGCAGTTGGTCGGCATCAGGTGCTAAGAAAAGAAGGGTCAGTTAATTGCATATTGAGACGTTCCTTTACATCTATGGACAGAACATGAGGACATAATATGCGGTGTGATCAGTCACCTCCATCTTGAAGATCGGTGATGGAAGGAATCTGGTGCAGTAGATGAGAAGTTGATCTTCTGCCTCCTCCTTGGTGCTGGGACAAGCTGGAGAGAAAACACAAGCAGATAATGGGATCAATCATACAATGTCCAGAAGGCATCAGATCCTTAAAATTACAGGAAAATTCCATTAACTCAAATCACCGTGACCTGCTGGATTCTGAATGATTCTGTGCACAGAAAATCACACAAATTAATGGAAAACTATTTTCTAACTGACTCTCTGCTCAATCTACAATGTGCTGTAATTCTGTGCTGGACTAATATATGTTCTGTATTATTAAAGGCCGGATTATAGGAATGACACTTTTTTCTCAGATTAACTGGAAATTCTTATTATATAAAATACTAATCTCACATGAGAAGTGTCCAGAACCGAAGATGCATTCCTGGTGGCGGTAGACGTCCTAAAGAAAACAGAATCCGGTGAGTGTCCACTCATCACTCATCAGGGATGGACAATAAGACAAAGATCCGTGTATAATAAAGCTGCGGACCTCCAGAGAGCTGCGGCTCACTGCCATCCTGTAAATGTCCTGAATTGTAGAATCCATCGGAAAATCTGTGAATCCAAAAAATATTTAGTCACAGATCTGATAAAGACACAAACACTGCAGCTTCCTCCACATATTCATAGTGAGCGTCCCCCCAGGTATCGGACTCCATTACACCCATACATGGAGGCAACATGATCACATGGAGCAAAGTCTTTACTGGGTGTTTGTAGTCTCCACAGTATAGGTAATACCACATGCAAAACATTGTACATTGGATTGTACTAGGGCCTGTATATAAAGATATATGGCATACATGGATTTCTATGTCCTTCATGCAAATAAATACAGGTAACCCCACAAAAATGACAGCGAAAGTGACTTCATTACCAGCACATAGAGCTGAACCCCCAATAACAGGACACTAAACCCACTGACATTACGGGTAAATAATGCTCCAATAAATAATACCGGCAGCAGTGTCCTGTGTAACCTAATAATACAATTCTGATATCTTGCAGCCACTAGAGGGAGCACAGTGCACCAGTAAATAAAGATTGTACTGATAGCGCCCCCTACTGGCCGGTGACAGCAGCTGTTGTGGCAGTATTATCTGCTCTGCCCGCTGTTCTCGCCTATTTTCAGTTTAGGTGAAATGATAAAATCATCAGCTGATTCCAGTTAACAGGAATGAAGCATTGAGGAGATGAGATAAATCAGTGTCAGGTCCATCAGGGGATGTGATGGCAGCTACTCACCAATATCCAACTCCACTCGTCACTGTCTGCAATAGACTGAGGAGGAGTGACAGTTTGTTTGTGCTTATTTTTTCCAGATTCAAATCCAGCAATCTTATTGGCTGCTGACCAGTGTCATGGAACACACTTAATTTAAAGGGACAGGACGCTCTTATTTCTTTATAGTGCATTTCATATAGACGTGCTATAACTTTGCTTAATATATGAAGTTGTGGGATAATCTGGGGGAGCAGCTCTATGTTTTCATACACAGCAATTAAAATGTCACTATCGATATTGTCAGAACATATTCTGCGAGTATCGGTGCATGAAGGAGTTAATTATAACATATTATTTTCAATTACCTCTTCCTGAACAGGGTATTTTACAAAATTTTCTTTTTATCACACGGCTGATGGTTTATTTCTACAGCACATCTTAATCACACAGGATCATTACTGACATGTAAAGTAATGAAGCTGACTGCAGCCGAGGTGTCAGTCTGACCCCAATATCATAACTGGGATCCATTGGTTGCAATAAGTTCTGAGCTCATGGCGCTGAGGGATATTTACTGATTCAGAAGGGAAGTGATCATGGTATGTCTTTGAAGCACTGCACTGTTTCCTTGACCGTCCACTGCATCTACAGTGCGCAACGTTGCCCATTTCTTGGTGCATCTTTAACCCTTTCACCCCGGGCGATTTTCCATTTTTCCGGGGGGGGGGGGGGGGTTTGCTCCCCTTCTTTCAAGAGCCTTATCTTTTTTTATTTCTTTGTCAATCTTGCAATATAAGGGCTTATTTTTTGCGGGACAAGTTCTACTTTTAAATGAAAGTTTTACCATATCGTGTACTGGAAAACAGCAAAAAAATTCCAAGTGCAAAAAAAGTGCAATTGCATGATTGTTTTTCGGATATTTTATTCACCGTGTTCACTATATGGAAAAACTGATATGTTGGTGTGATGCCTCATGTTAGTACGAGTTTGTAGACACAAACTTTATACTTTATCTAAGGGGTTAAAAAAATTCAAAAGTTTGTCCCCAAAAAATGGTGCACTTTTTGCACCATTTTCCATGATCCGTATTGTTCTCATTTTTCGGGATCTATTGCTCAGTGAAGGCTTATTTTTGCGTCTTGAACTGACATTTTTAACAGTATCATTTTTGCGCAGAAGCGCCGTTTTGATCGCTTGTTATCACATTTTGCGAAAAGGCCCAGCGAACAAAAAACAAAATTTTGCAGTTTGGAAATTTTTTTGACGCTTCGTTTACCGATCAGATTAATTGAGTTTATATTTTGCTAGACCGAGCATTTCTGAACACGGTGATACCAAATATGTGTATATTTTTAATTTTTTTAACCCTTTAATTTTCAGTTGGGAGAATGGGGAGTGATTTGAACTTTTAGGTTTTTTAATTTTTTTTTAATTTTTGAAAACTTTTCTTTTTAGTTTTTTTTATTTTACTAGTCCCCCTAAGAGACTATAAGAATGAGCAGTCTGATCACTCTTCCATTTCTCCAGATCACAGCTACACAGCAGAGATCTACAGAAAAGCAGCTCTCCTATTACAAACGGCAGGAAGTGAATCATGATAGCTACAGGAGTCATCACATGACCCTGTGCTACCACGGCAACCATTGGATCCACGGGATCACATCACATGATTTCCAATAGAGCCGGGTAAGTGAATGGTTACCGCAGCCCGCTATTACATTGCGTTGTGACATTTTCACAGCGCGCTGTACGGGGCTAACAGGCACGAGTGGAATCCACTCGGGCTTGATAGCTGCACATGTCAGCTGTTCAAATCAGCTGACATGTGCAGCGATCGCTGCCAGCGGCAGCAAGGCATTAACCTGACATTATCTATGATGTACCCAGTACGTGAAGAGGTTGAAATTCCTTGAACAAGAAATCTTGGAACCCCAGTCTGCTTTGAAATTGTTGCCACTTTTTGCTATGCTTTGTCTCGACATGAAATTGTCTTCATCAACCTCACCTTTGCAGTTGAATTTGCTTTTTCCTCACCCAGTTTTTCTCTATTTACTCACACACCTGACTATAATCCCTTATAATCCCTCACTTTGTGTTATGGGCAGCAAAGTAGCTCAGTAGTTAGCACTACTGCTTTGCAGACTTGGGCTCAAATCCCTCCAAAGACAACATCTGCAAGGAGTCTGTATGTTCTTCCATGTTTGCATGGGTTTCCTCTGGGTGCACCTTTTTCCTTCAGCACTGCATTACATCTATGGCTTATCACACCCTGTACAGTGGTTGTCAGAACCTGGACAATCATTAATCAGCAGTTCCCAGTTGAGCACAGTTTTTACAGCAGAGTCATTTTCTATGTACAAAGTCACTGGGTAAATTTCCTTCTTCTATAGAGTGTAAGCTCTTATGGTCAGCGGGGTTATCTCTCTTTCCTATAGAGCGTAAACTCTTATGGTCAATGGGGTCCTCTCTTTTCTGTAGAGTGTAACCTCTTATGGTCAGCGCGGTCCTGTCTCTCTCTTCTGTAGAGTGTAACCTCTTATGGTCAGTGGGGTCCTCCCTCTCTCTTCTGTAGTGTAACCTCTTATGGTCAGTGGGGTCCTCTCTCTCTCTTCTGTAGAGTGTAACCTCTTATGGTTAGTGGGGTCCTCCCTCTCTCTTCTGTAGAGTGTAACCTCTTATGGTCAGGGGGGTCCTCCCTCTCTCTTCTGTAGAGTGTAACCTCTTATGGTCAGTGGGCCCTCCCTCTCTCTTCTGTAGAGTGTAACCTCTTATGGTCAGTGGGGTCCTCTCTCTCTCTTCTGTAGAGTGTAACCTCTTATGGTCAGTGGGGTCCTCCCTCTCTCTTCTGTAGAGTGTAACCTCTTATGGTCAGTGGGGTCCTCCCTCTCTCTTCTGTAGAGTGTAACCTCTTATCGTCAGTGGGGTCCTCCCTCTCTCTTCTGTAGAGTGTAACCTCTGATGGTCAGTGGGCCCTCCCTCTCTCTTCTGTAGAGGGTAACATATTATGGTCAGCGGTGTCCTCTCTCTCTTATGTAGAGTGTAAGCTCTTATGGTCAATGGGATTCCCTCTCTTCCGTAGAGTGTAAGCCCTTATGGTCAGCCGGGTCCTCCCTCTCTCTCTCTCTTCTGTACAGTGTAAGCTCTTATGGTCAGCAGAGTCCTCTCTCTTCTGTACAGTGTAAGCTCTTATGGTCAGTGGGCTCCATTCTGTCTTATAGAGTGTAACCTCTTATGGTCAGCAGGATCTTCTCTCTCTCTCTCTTCTGTGGAATGAAAGATGTTATGGTGAGCAGAGTCCTCTCTCTTCTGTAGAGTGTAAGGTCTTATCATCAGTGGGGTTCTCTCTCTGTCTCTTCTGTAGAGTGTAAGCTCTTATGGTCAGAGGAGTCCTCTCTGTCCTGTAGAATGTATGTTCTTATGGTCAGTGGGGTCCTCTCTGTCCTGTAGAGTGTAAGCTCTTATGGTCAGCAGTGTCCTCTCTATACTGTAGAGTATAACCTCTTATGGTCAGCAGGGTCCTTTGTCTCCTGTAGAGTGTAACCTCTTATGGTCAGCAGTGTCCTTTCTATACTATAGAGTGCAACCTCTTATGGTCAGCGGGCCCTCCCTCTCTTTTCTGTAGAGTGTAACCTCTTATGGTCAGTGGGGTCTTCTCTCTCTCTTCTGTAGAGTGTAACCTGTTATGGTCAGTGGGGTCCTCCCTATCTCTTCTGTAGAGTGTAACCTCTTATGGTCAGTGGGCCCTCCCTCTCTCTGCTATAGACTGTAACCTCTTATGGTCAGCTGTGTCCTCTCTCTCTCTCTCTCTTCTGTAGAGTGTAAGCTCTTATGGTCAGCGGGATTCCCTCTCTTCCGTAGAGTGTAATCTCTTATGGTCAGCAGGGTCCTCCCTCTCTCTCTTCTGTACAGTGTAAGCTCTTATGGTCAGCAGAGTCCTCTCTCTTCTGTACAGTGTAAGCTCTTATGGTCAGTGGGCTCCATTCTGTCCTATAGAGTGTAACCTCTTATGGTCAGCAGGATCTTCTCTCTCTCTCTCTTCTGTAGAATGAAAGATGTTATGGTGAGCAGAGTCCACTCTCTTCTGTAGAGTGTAAGGTCTTATCATCAGTGGGGTTCTCTCTCTGTCTCTTCTGTAGAGTGTAAGCTCTTATGGTCAGAGGAGTCCTCTCTGTCCTGTAGAATGTAAGTTCTTATGGTCAGTGGGGTCCTCTTTGTCCTGTAGAGTGTAAGCTCTTATGGTCAGCAGTGTCCTCTCTATACTGTAGAGTATAACCTCTTATGGTCAGCAGGGTCCTTTGTCTCCTGTAGAGTGTAACCTCTTATGGTCAGCAGTGTCCTTTCTATACTATAGAGTGCAACCTCTTATGGTCAGTGGGCCCTCCCTCTCTCTTCTGCAGAGTGTAACCTCTTATGGTCAGTGGGGTCTTCTCTCTCTCTTCTGTAGAGTGTAACCTGTTATGGTCAGTGGGGTCCTCCCTCTCTCTTCTGTAGAGTGTAACCTCTTATGGTCAGTGGGCCCTCCCTCTCACTGCTGTAGACTGTAACCTCTTATGGTCAGCGGTGTCCTCTCTCTCTCTCTCTTCTGTAGAGTGTAAGCTCTTATGGTCAGCGGGATTCCCTCTCTTCCGTAGAGTGTAATCCCTTATGGTCAGCAGGGTCCTCCCTCTCTCTCTTCTGTACAGTGTAAGCTCTTATGGTCAGCAGAGTCCTCTCTCTTTTGTACAGTGCAAGCTCTTATGGTCAATCGGGTCCTTTCTGTCCTATAGAGTGTAACCTCTTATGGTTAGCAGGACCTTCTCTCTCTCTTCTGTTGAGTGTAAGCTGTTATGGTGAGCAGAGTCCTCTCTCTTCTGTAGAGTGTAAGGTCTTATGGTCAGTGGGGTTCTCTCTCTGTTTATTCTGTAGAGTGTAAGGTCTTATGGTCAGTGGGGTTCTCTCTCCTGTAGAGTGTAAGCTATTATGGTCAGCGGGGTCCTCTCTGTCCTGTAGAGTGTAAGCTCTTATGGTCAGCAGTGTCCTCTCTATACTGTAGGGTGTAAACTCTTATAGTCAGCAGGGTGCTCTGTATACTGTAGAGTGTAAGCTCTTATGGTCAGCAGGGTCTTCTTTCTCCTGTAGAGTGTAAGCTCTTATGGTCAGCAGGGTCTTCTTTCTCCTGTAGAGTGTAAGCCCTTCTGATCAGTGAGTTTACCCCATTTACATTTTCTGAGCAATTACAAGTTTCACAATATTGGGATTCCTGCAAATTTGTTTGCAGTTGTCCATTCGGAGAGTCTTTTAAAGTCATCAAGCAGCTCTGCTCCATTAGCGGCTTGAAAAATTGCTAAAAAAAGTGCTTGAAATACACTTTTTCATTTGTATTTAAAAAAGACTTTACAGTTCCTACATTCAGGCTTTTCAATCATTTTTTCCATACATACAGTACATGGATTCCATGGTTTCCATACATGGCAAGCATTTAAAAGAAGTGATCGGACCATTCTTCTGGCATTTTCTGCTATGAAGCCACTGTATACTTTACAACAGAGGTTAATAAGAACGCAAAAAAAAAATTAAAAATCGCAAAGTAGTTTGGTTATTTTTACCTAATTTTAGAGTATTATTCCTTACTTAATGGATTGAAAAGAAAACGAGAAAAAAATGGCCACAAGAAACACTTAAAAAATTCTTTAAAAAAATGTTAAAAGACAATGATTTAGAGGAACCATTAGCAAAACGCTATGTTAAATGTAAAGAAGATGCTAACAAAAACAGTGCGAGGACAAAAAATGCCAAGAATTGTCACATAGAAGGAGCAATTCTGGAAGCGGTTTCCACAGGAAAAACTTTTCATATATGAACTCTTAACGAAACACAGTGTGAACTTACCCATACATTTGAAAAGTGCGGCTCCAGGACTGAGGCGGAGGAGCTCCTCAGCCCCGCACCACAATGCCGTCATCACCGAGGCCGCTCAGAAGAAGAGGACGCTCACACTGGGTAAGCGTTCCTGAGGAGCTGAACATGACATGGACAATCATTTTAGATGCAGGGGCCGTTGTGTGAGAGGAGCAGTGTTACTTTACAAAGGACATTATTGGGCAGTGGGGCACATTATGGAGAAAATTGATTGTGACATGATAGGGCAATGGGGGACATGATAGGGCAATGTGGGACATTATGGGGCAATGTGGGACATTATTGGGCAATGTGGGACATGATAGGGCAATGTGGGACATGATATGCAATGTGGGACATTATGGGGCAATGGGAGACATTATTGGGCAACGTAGGACATTATGAAGCAAATAGGGACATTGCAGGGCTTTGGGGGATATTATGGGGCAATAAGGAACATAATGGGAAGGAGATTGTGAAAGGCGGCATTGTATAATGGGGAGCAGTGGGGGACTTTGTGCAGTGATGTTATGGGGGATTATTATAGAAAGGGCAAGTTTTGGGGGGACATTATGGAAAGGGGCACTTTGTGGGGCTATTTTGGAGAGAAGCAGTGTTAGGGGGGATATTTTGCAGGAAGCAATTAACAACCCCCTCTGATTCCCTTTGTTTCCCCCAGCTAAAATAAAAGACCCTGTATTCAACTCTGGTGCTGGCACTGTTCCAGCACTGTCAGTAATCGCGATTCGTGGCTCATGTTACATTGTGACATCATGGGAGACCTACGTCCAATCACTGCCTGCTTCTGTCTCCCCACCTTAGGAATGAACAATCATTTGGGGGAACATAGGGGCCCAAGATGGGAGATATTATTACTATATGGGGCCAGAGTGAGGAACATACATTATTGGTTTATGGTGGAAAATGGAAGACATAATTACTGTAGGGACAAATTAGAGGACATTATCTGTTCTGCTCCTCTTCTCACTGATGTCACGCCACTCTCTCTGGTGATCAGCGCAGTTCTACTGCTCTTCTCACTGATGTCACCACTCTCCACTATCTCCGGTGTCCAGTACTGTTCTTCTCCTCTTCTCACTGATGTCACGCTGCTCTCTCTGGTGATCAACGCAGTTCTGCTGCTCTTCTCACTGATGTCACCACTCTCCACTATCTCCGGTGTCCAGTATTGTTCTTCTCCTCTTCTCACTGATGCCACGCCACTCTCTCTGGTGACCAGCGCTCTTCTCAGTGATGTCACCACTCTCCAGTATCTAGCATTGTTCTGCTCCTTTTCTCAGTGACGTCTCTGCTCTCAAGCATATCCAGGCCACACTGCTCTGCAGGACCTGAAAGTAACTTACAAGGTAAGTCTATGGAGCGTCAGAAAGGCTTTAATTGTAAAAGACTTCTGGCTCAGAGTGTAGTTTGATCCAAGATACCGGAGAGTGGTGACTGCACTCAGGAAAGTAGAAGAGCGTTGGTAGACGAGTATATAAATACACTCACACTATATTACATGCACAGACAAACAAAATCATTAAAAAAAGTAAGTAGGAGGCTTCTTTATATGACTGTAGTCACCTATATGCTCACATGCGACTTCACCACATCTGCCTTTCTCCACTTGTAATGGAGCTGAAATAATATGAGCATATAGGTGAATACAAGGATGTATACAGATAAATACACGGGCATCACATACACATATGTGCAGAAATACATAGACATGACACATATTAGACATATAGATGACTGGATGGATAGAATAGATACAGTGCATACAAGTAGTATTCAACCCCCTGCAGATTTAGCAGGTTTACACATTCGGAATTAACTTGGCATTGTGACATTTGGACTGTAGATCAGCCTGGAAGTGTGAAATGCACTGCAGCAAAATAGAATGTTATTTCTTTCTTTTTTTTTTTTTTTTAAATTATGAAAAGTTTATTCAGAGGGTCATTTATTATTCAACCCCTCAAACCACCAGAATTCTGTTTGGTTCCCCTAAAGTATTAAGAAGTATTTCAGGCACAAAGAACAATGAGCTTCACATGTTTGGATTAATTATCTCTTTTTCCAGCCTGTTCTGACTAATTAAGACCCTCCCCAAACTTGTGAACAGCACTCATACTTGGTCAACATGGGAAAGACAAAGGAGCATTCCAAGGCCATCAGAGACAAGATCGTGGAGGGTCACAAGGCTGGCAAGGGGTACAAAACCCTTTCCAAGGAGTTGGGCTTACCTGTCTCCACTATTGGGAGCATCATCCGGAAGTGGAAGGCTTATGGAACTACTGTTAGCCTTCCACGGCCTGGACAGCCTTTGAAAGTTTCCACCCATGCCGAGGCCAGGCTTGTCCGAAGAGTCAAGGCTAACCCAAGGACAACAAGGAAGGAGCTCCGGGAAGATCTCATGGCAGTGGGGACATTGGTTTCAGTCAATACCATAAGTAACGTACTCCACCGCAATGGTCTCCGTTCCAGACGAGCCGGTAAGGTACCTTTACTTTCAATGCGTCATGTCAAGGCTCATCTACAGTTTGCTTATGATCACTTGGAGGACTCTGAGACAGACTGGTTCAAGGTTCTCTGGTCTGATGAGACCAAGATCGAGATCTTTGGTGCCAACCACACACGTGATGTTTGGAGAATGGATGGCACTGCATACGACCCCAAGAATACCATCCCTACAGTCAAGCATGGTGGTGGCAGCATCATGCTGTGGGGCTGTTTCTCAGCCAAGGGGCCTGGCCATCTGGTCCGCATCCATGGGAAGATGGATAGCACGGCCTACCTGGAGATTTTGGCCAAGAACCTCCACTCCTCCATCAAGGATCTTAAGATGGGTCGTCATTTCATCTTCCAACAAGACAATGACCCAAAGCACACAGCCAAGAAAACCAAGGCCTGGTTCAAGAGGGAAAAAATCAAGGTGTTGCAGTGGCCTAGTCAGTCTCCTGACCTTAACCCAATTGAAAACTTGTGGAAGGAGCTCAAGATTAAAGTCCACATGAGACACCCAAAGAACCTAGATAACTTGGAGAAGATCTCCATGGAGGAGTGGGCCAAGACAACTCCAGAGACCTGTGCCGGCCTGATCAGGTCTTATAAAAGACGATTATTAGCTGTAATTGCAAACAAGGGTTACTCCACAAAATATTAAACCTAGGGGTTGAATAATAATTGACCCACACTGTTATGTTGAAAATTTATTAAAATTTAACTGAGCAACATAACTTGTTGGTTTGTAAGATGTATGCATCTGTTAATAAATCTTGCTCTTGTTTGAAGTTTGCAGGCTCTAACTTATTTGCATCTTATCAAACCTGCTAAATCTGCAGGGGGTTGAATACTACTTGTAGGCACTGTAGATAGATAGATAGATTAGATACACAGATAATATATAGATAGACATATAGATTAGATACACAGATAATATATAGATAGACAGATAGAGAGAGGGATAGATAGATAGATAATAGATTAGATACACAGATATTAGATAGACAGAGGGATAAATAGGTAATAATAATAGGATTATTAATAATAACAGATTAATAATTAATAATAATAATAGATAATAGGTTAGATACACTAATAATAGATTAGATACAGTGATAAAAGGTAGATAGATTAGATGCACATAAGGCTACTTTCACACTTGCGTTGAACGGCATCCGTCACAATGCATTGTGTAACGCATGTGACGGATGCCTTGCAAAAAGTGTGATAATAAAGGCCACGGATTCCAGTGAAATAACGCATTACGTTAAGTTTTCCTTTAGCCGAGAGAGAGAGCCCTCATCTTCACCGCACACACCCCGACATTACCGCCCACATCACCGCACACATCCCTACATTACCGCCTACATCACCGCACACATCCCGACATTACTGCCTACATCACCGCACACACCCCGGCGCTACAGCCCACATCACCACACACATCCCGACATTACCGCCTACATCACTGCACACATCCCGACATTACCGCCTACATCACCGCACACACCCCACACTACAGCCCACATCACCGCACACATCCCGACATTACCGCCTACATCACCGCACAAATCCCGACATTACCGCCCACCTCATCACCGCACACATCCCGACACTACAGCCCTCATCTTCACCGCACATATGCAGACACTATAGCCCTCATCATCCCCGCACACATCCCGACACTACAGCCCTCATCATCTCCACACACATCCCGACACTACAGCCCCCATCATCACCGCACACATCCCGACACTACAGCCCTCATCATTCCCGCACACATCCCGACACTTCAGCCCTCATCTTCACCGCACACACCCTGACACTACAGGCCTCATCATTCCCGCACACATCCCGACACTACAGCCCTCATCATCACCGCACACACACCGGCACTACCGCACCCATCATCCCCGCACACGCAGGCACTACCGCACTCATCATCACCGCACACACACAGGCATTACCTTAGTGACGTCCCCGCTGTCAGCGCGACTCACTTCAGTTGCTTTGTGAGGCTCACAGGAGCGGCGGTGTTCTACTGCCGTTCCTGTCAGCTTCATGTAGCAGAGCTTGATTCATCGCGTGACCTCGTGTGGATTACGCCGGACCTGGAGGGGTATTTGGGGATTTTAATAAAGTGGTGAAAGAGGGTGTTTTTTTTGTCTTTTATTCCAAATAAAGGATTTTTTTGGGTGTATGTGTTTATTTACTTTCACTTACAGGTTACTCATGGGATGTGTCTCATAATAGACGCCTGCCATGATTAACCTTGGACTTAGTGGCAGCTATGGGCTGCTGCCATTAACTCCTTATTACCTCGATTGCCACAGCACCAGGGCAATTCGGGATGAGCCGGGTCCCGGGACTGTCGCATCTAATGGATGCAGCAATTCCGGGCGGCTGCTGGCTGATATTGTTAGGGTGGTGGGCTCCCCATAACGTGGGGCTCCCCATCCTGAGAATACCAGCCTTCAGCCGTGTGGCTTTACCTTGGCTTGTATCAAAATTGAGGGGGACCGCACGCCTTTTTTTTAAATTATTTATTCATTTATTGTACTGCACGATATAGACCCACTCACCGGCGGCTGTGATTGGTTGCAGTGAGACAGCTGTCACTCAGCGTGGGGGTGGTTCTGACTGCAACCGATCATAAGCGCCGGTGGGCGGGGGAAGCAGTGAATACGAGATTGAATAATGGGCGGCCGGCTTTTTCAAAAGAGGAAAAGCCGCCGGAGCTTTGTGACAACTGTGCAGCGTCCGTGATCGGTGAGTATGAGAAAGGGGGAGAGAGGGGGGAGAGGGGGGGAGAGACCAGGAGTGATTTTAAACAATTTCGATCGTTCTGCTGGACATGGTGAGCATGCGCAGTAGAACGTGATGAAATCCGTCAGCGGATTCCGCCGCTTAGCGCAAAGCGGCGGAAACCGCCACCATAGACATTCATTAGACACTGTGGCGGATTCCAACGGAATCCGTCAAGGTGAGCTATTTTAACGACACAAAAAAACGCTACATGCAGCGTTCCTTCTGCCTGACGCAGCGTCAAAATAACGACGCTGCGTCATGCAGCGGATGCAACGCAAGACCAGCCGTTGCTATCCGTAGCTAATAAAAGTCTATAAGGAATATAACGGTTTCCTGCAACAGTTACCGTAATTCCTCAAGGCTGCGGATAGCAACGGAAGCCATCCAACGCAAGTGTGAAAGTAGCCTTATATATAGATAGATAGATTAGATACACAGATAATGGATAGATATATTAGATACACAGATAATAGATAGATAGATAGATAGATAGATGTGCACACATTACACATAGACTCACCCTCTCTGCAGATGATGGCACATGGGGCCCAGCACAGCAGGTCCCTCTGGAGCCTGTAGTTCCATCTTGTCTGTGGTGCAGCCTCCTCTTCTCCTGGGGCCCGACTGCTGTATTTTCTTTAAATAATTCCAGTGCAGGAGGGGACGCAGCTCAGGGATTAGGGGGGCAGGGAGCCATGTTTGCATACAGAGGCCCCTGCAATGCTGGAGACGGAGCTGGTGGGTGAAGCCTCCTCTGGGCTCTGAGAAATGACGTCATCCTCTGCGTGGCCAGCAGCTTCTGCAGAGGTGAATTCTCGCTCCTGCGGGCCTCTAACATGTGAGGGAAGGGGCCCATGTCAGTTCAGCATAACCATATGCGTTCAGCTGATCGGGCCCCTGCTTCTCCTGTTAGTGTTCAAGCTGCCGTAGGCAAAGGAAATCCCCATATGTTTTCAGGCACTAGGGGCCCCCTCCCGCTCTGGGCCCTTGTGTCACTGCACATGCTGCAGCGGTGGTCCGCCAGTGCCTAGGCCCCAATTCAGGGTCAGCAAGGGCCAGGTATCCTGCACAGCGCATAGGTGCGGAATCTATCTAAGAATGTCAGGAGAGCCAGGGATCAGCAAAAGGTTTTATCAGGTGTCATCATCTTCCCCTCTCCTATACACAGGGTTTTCCTCTTCCGTCCCCTTCCTCTGCCGTTTGCTCGGTGTTTCTAAACCGCCACCGTGCCAGCGACCGTGCCACTCGGATCCGGAGCCGCGGTGGCTCGAGGAGTCTCCGGACCCGGGGGCTCGTGTGTACACTCGAATTCAAAAGAGAGGGGATAGATATGTACAGGGGATGTGTAAGTTCGTGATGCCACCCACGGTGCGTGGTAATGTAGGAGACCACCGCTGCTGTTGGGGAGCCCGGTGGCGATGGTGTAGCAGCAGGATGTTTAACCCCTCCGTGGGTAGGGGGTTTGTGCCTCGGGGCTCATTGGGTGTTTGTGAATAGGGTGCCGTTGGGTAGAGGAAAAGGGGCTTTTCAGCATACTCACTCAGTCCAGGAATAACAACTCCGACAGCTTGTAAATAAGAATTCTGAGCACCGCCACTAAGAAAGAACGTGTGGAACTGTGCCCTTGGTGTTGCTGTTAGCCTGTGGCCTTTTCCGTGGCACCTTCTCACTAGTTGGACCCTCAAGCTTGAAACTTTTTGGGTCTCGCTCACCCGTATGGCTAACGGAGTGAGCTTGCTCTCAGGGTTCCCGCGTAGGATTTCTTTGGACTGTATTTGGGAAAGTCCTATCCCATCGGTGCGCTAGTACCCCGATTTTGGAGCGGGTTGGGGATGAATCTTGAAGTCTTCACCCCCGTCGGGTAAATTACCGGGAAGCGTAAAGCTACTTCCCGGCCTAGGGTCCACGTACCCCGTCGTGCCCTGGCCCCTGCCCGGTGATGGCTCAAGGCCTCAGCAGTCCGTGCCCCTTGAAGTGATCCCCTGCGACCGGGGTTCCAGCTCCTACCAGGCCCAGACCAATGTCTGCCACCTAGTAAAATTCAGGACCCCTGCTCCGGACCAGTGACCTCTCCCTCTTGGAGAGTCACCTTCCACCTCCTACTGCTTTCACTCCTGTTTCACTTCTCTGTCACTTTCTCACTTCTCCCTACCAACCCCCCCCATGTGGGCGACCCTATTCCCTTCAGGCCCTCCAATGGTGTGTTTGGTGGGTTCGGTGCAAAGTGTTCCTAGGATTTTGACTGGCTAAGCTGTTAGCAACACCAAAGGACCAGTATCCGTAACCAAGGAGGAGTGTATACAGTGCAGAAGGGCAGATTGCACAATACCCTGTGACGACCTGATAGGGCAGGGCGTTACATTTCCCCATACCTAGCTTGTCAGTTTAGGGCTGCATATTATAAAAAGGTTCTGAGAACTGGAGAGGATTCAAAGGTGGGCATCTAGATTATTAATTGGGATGGGTGGTCTGTTTTATATTGAGAGGCTTGTTCAGGCTGAAATAAAGATGCCTTAGTGATGATATAATTCAATTCATTTCTTAGGTGAATAGTTACAATATGCCAGTTTAGTCGGATTTTTAAAAATGCTATCTAAATGTGACCACAGGGGGGTGATACTGAGCTTAAACTGCTTAGGAAATTCAGATAATTTTCACAATGAATCATAAAAATTAAGCGCATAGTGAAACATTAGTGAAGTATTATCTAATCTCTCATTTTCTTTACCAGTTATACTACCATTCATTTACCCACCTTAAATATTGCCAAAGTGTTGGGATTAATAAAAAGTTCTGTCTGACATGACATAGTTCTGTAATAGAATTCAAGTATAAAGAAATTCTGATAGAAAATGGTATAACTTGAAAAAATGCTAAGCTGTATAGTGCAACAAATGTTTACAGCTTGGCTTTCGCTCACTAGGGCACAGTCATATGAAAAGGTTTGGGCACCCCTATTAATGTTAACGTTTTTTCTTTATAACAATTTGGGTTTTTGCAACAGCTATTTCAGTTTCATATATCTAATAACTGATGGACTGAGTAATATTTCTGGATTGAAATGAGGTTTATTGTACTAACAGAAAATATGCAATCCGCATTTAAACAAAATTTGACTGGTGTAAAAGTATGGGCACCCTTATCAATTTCTTGATTTGAACACTCCTAACTACTTTTTACTGACTTACTAAAGCACTAAATTGGTTTTGTAACCTCATTGAGCTTTGACCTTCATAGGCAGGTGTATCCAATCATGAGAAAAGGTATTTAAGGTGGCCACTTGCAAGTTGTTCTCCAATTTGAATCTCCTATGAAGAGTGGCATCATGGGCTCCTCAAAACAACTCCCAAATGATCTGAAAACAAAGATTATTCAACATAGTGGTTCAGGGGAAGGATACAAAAAGTTGTCTCAGAGATTTAAACTGTCAGTTTCCACTGCGAGGAACATAGTAAGGAAATGGAAGAACACAGGTACAGTTCTTGTTAAGCCCAGAAGTGGCAGGCCAAGAAAAATATCAGAAAGGCAGAGAAGAAGAATGGGGAGAACAGTCAAGGACAATCCACAGACCACCTCCAAAGACCTGCAGCATCATCTTGCTGCAGATGGTATCAATGTGCATCGGTCAACAACACAGCGCACTTTGCACAAGGAGAAGCTGTATGGGAGAGTGATGCGAAAGAAACCGTTTCTGCAAGCACGCCACAAACAGAGTCGCCTGAGGTATGCAAAAGCACATTTGGACAAGCCAGTTACATTTTGGAAGAAGGTCCTGTGGACTGATGAAACAAAGATTGAGTTATTTGGTCATACAAAAAGGCGTTATGCATGGAGGCAAAAAAACACGGCATTCCAAGAAAAGCACTTGCTACCCACAGTAAAATTTGGTGGAAGTTCCATCATGCTTTGGGGCTGTGTGGCCAATGCCGGCACCGGGAATCTTGTTAAAGTTGAGGGTTGCGTCGATTCAACTCAGTATCAGCAGATTCTTGACAATAATGTGCAAGAATCAGTGTCGAAGTTGAAGTTACGCAGGGGATGGATATTTCAGCAAGACAATGATCCAAAACACCGCTCCAAATCTCCTCAGGCATTCATGCAGAGGAACAATTACAATGTTCTGGAATGGCCATCTCAGTCCCCAGACCTGAATATCATTGAAAATCTGTGGGATGATTTGAAGCGTGCTGTCCATGGTCGGCAACCATCAAACTTAACTGAACTGGAATTGTTTTGTAAACAGGAATAGTCAAATGTACCTTCATCCAGGATCCAGGAACTCATTAAAAGCTACAGGCAGTGACTAGAGGCTGTTATTTTTGCAAAAGGAGGATCTACAAAATATTAATGTCACTTTTATGTTGAGGTGCCCATACTTTTGCACCGGTCAAATTTTGTTTAAATGCGGATAGCACATTTTCTGTTAGTACAATAAACCTCATTTCAATCCAGAAATATTACTGAGTCTATCAGTTATTAGATATATGAAACTGAAATAGCTGTTGCAAAAACCCAAATTGTTATAAAGAAAAAAGGTTAACATTAATAGGGGTGCCCAAACTTTTTCATATGACTGTATGTGCACTCTTTAAGTATTTTGTTCAGACATTTCTGCTGTAAATATTGATTTGTTGCAGTAAAAAAAGCATGTTTTAGGGCTTTTTTGCATATGTTTTTTATGTGTTTTTTTCCCCCCTTTATTAATATAGGTGAAAAAGTTGCAAAAATGCTGAACGTATTGATGTGCTGCAGATTTGAAACTGTTTCAAATCTGCAAGGAAAAAATAAGCAGCGTGTACATGAGACTTTAGGAATCTTGTTGGCTAAGGGTACTTTCACACTTGCGTTAATTTCCTTACGTCACTATCCGCCCTTTTGGAAAACAGCGGAATCCGTTAACGGATTCCAGTGTTTCCCATAGACTTGTATGGATGACGGATTGTGCCAAAAGTACCTGCGTTGCTTCCGCTGGCCGACGCTGCGTTGCGTCCGCCGGGCATAAGGAACGCAGCATGTAACTTTTTTTGAGCAGCGGAATCCTCTATTTTTCACTGCGCATGCTCATCTTTTTTTTTTTTTTTTTTAATCACGTCAGCTGAGCGTCCGGCCGCCGACATGTAAGAGCTCTCAGCTGAGCGCCCGGCCGCCGGCATGTGAGAGCGCTCAGCTGCACGCCCGGCCGCCGGCATGTGAGAGCTCTCAGCTGAGCGCCCGGCCGCCGGCATGTGAGAGCTCTCAGCTGAGCTCCCGGCCGCCGCCATGTGAGAGCTCTCAGCTGAGCGCCCGGCCGCCGGCATGTGAGAGCTATCAGCTTAGCGCCCGGCCGCCGGCATATGAGAGCGCTCAGCTGAGCGCCCGGCCGCCGGCATGTGAGAGCTCTCAGCTGAGCGCCCAGCCGCCGGCATGTGAGAGCACTCAGCTGAGCGCCCGGCCGCCGCCATGTTAGAGCGATCAGCTGAGCGCCCGGCCGCCGGCATGTGAGAGCAATCAGCTGAGCGCCCACCAGCCGGGTGATCAGCTGATCGTTCACAATAGTCTGCTGCCGGTAAAACTGTAAAGAAGAAAAAAAAAAAAAGCTTTCCGTTGTTTTGTATGATCCGTTGCATCCGTTGTGCCATTATATGCAACGCATGCGTTGCATCCATCACACAACGCAATGCAGCGGATGCCGTTCAACGCAAGTGTGAAAGTAGCCTTAGGCCTCTTTCACACATCAGTTTTTTGCCATCAGGCAAAATCCGGCAAATTGTGGATAAAAGGAATCCGCCGTCTGCTGGCTGTCGGATCCGTTTTTATCCTCATAGACTTGTATTAGCGCCGGATTGTGCCGCATGGCCTCGCGTTTCATCCGTCGTATGACAGATCTGGAAAAAATTGTCTGTACGGCTGCCAGAAGCAACGTTGAAAGCAACGTTTTTTGGGACCGGCAAAAAAACGGAAGGCAAAGGATCCGTCTGTCTTTTTTTAGAATGGAAGCTTATTGGCGCCGGATCCGTCATCATCCGTTTTCGTTTCTGGGCATGCCCAAACGTTCTTTAAATTCACTTATGGTCACAAAAAAAATCTCTCTCTCTCTCTCTTTTTCTCTCTCTCTCTCTCTCTCTCTCTCTCTCATTTCTGAATTCGTATAGCTTTTGCTGGAACTTTAAAATGTAGCTTTTAATTTGCATACAAAAAATACAGCAAAAAAAGCTGCATGTGAACATAGCCTTAAGGAAAAACTGTCAATGTAGTTTTGTAAAGTAAAGACAAGGCTTTAATGGCAATGAGATTAAATTGATACCTTTGGTGAATAAATCTACTTTGGTCTGTGAATGACAGGTTACTGCTGAGAATTTACACAGAGGAGGTCGATCATTCACAGACCGGGGGCTGACAGAGGGGATGGGGCATCACAGACAGGGAGAACACCCAGTGTACAGTCTGGCCCCTGTGCATCCAAATCTAATTACCAGAAAACTTCAAATGCTGATTAAAGAAAAGCAACAAAAAGGTTTCTACGCCAAGGATTTTAATTTAATCTGTATTACATCACTATTACATTTACTTTACATTATACAGTTGTACCAACAGGTTCTCTTTAATGTACATTGTTAGTAAAATTACATCTATTTAAGAAAATTGCTACATATGAGTGTACCGTCCCCGTGTCAGCGGCCTAGCCGCTCAGATCCGGAACCGTGGTGGCTCTAGGGGTCTCCGGACCCGGGGGGGTCGCACGGACACCCGAATGTGAAAGGGGGGATATGTACAGGGGGTTAGGAGTTCGTGAGGGCACCCACGGTGCGTGGTAAGATGGAGTACCACCGCTGCGGTTGGGAGCACTCGGTGGCAGTGGTATGGCAGCAAGGTGTTTGACCCCTCTGTGGGTAGGGGGGTTTGCCCTGGGGCCCGGTGATGGTAGTGAAAGGGTGCCGTTGGGAGAGGAAAGGGTTTCTGCGTACTCACTCAGTCCAAGAATACTGACACCGACAGCTTGTAAATCAGAATTCTGAGCACCACTGCAGGAAGTAGGGAGCACGCTTGGATCCGTGCCCTTGGTGTTGCTTGTTAGCCTGTGACCTTTTCCGTGGCACCTTCTTCACTATCTGGACCCTGTAGTGTGACACTAGTCGGGTGCCGCTCACCCGTATGGCTAACGGAGTGAGCTTGCTCTCAGGGTTCCCGCTTGGGATTTTCTGGACTGTGTTTTGGGAAAGTCCTGTCACCTCGTTGCGCTAGTACTCCGATTTTAGAGCGGGTGAGGGATGAATCTTGAAGACTTCACCCCTGTCGGGTAAATTACCAGGACGCTTGAAGCTACTTCCCGGCCTAGGGTCCACGTACCCCATCGTGCCCTGGCCCATGCCCGAAGATGGCTCAAGGCCGCCGGCTGCCCTCCTCAGCAAATCCGTGCCCCTTGACACGATCCCCTGCGACCGGGGTTCCAGCTCCTACCAGGCCCAGACCAATGTCTGCCACCTATTAGTATCAAGGAGCCCTGCTCCACAACGGTGACCTCTCACTTCGAGAGACACCACTCCACACTCCTCCTACTTCACTTTCTTTCTCTCTTCTCATTTCTTACTTCCCCTACCAACCCCCCCAGTGGGTGGCCCTATCCCCTTCAGGCCGCCCAATGGTGTGTCTGGTGGGTGTGGTGCAAAGTGTTCCTAGGGTTTTGACTGGCTCTGATTCCGTAACCAAGGAGCATGCGGATACTGTGGTTAGGTTGCACAATACCCTGTGACGACCTGATAGGCCAGGGCGTCACATAAGCAATAAATGTGAAAGTTTTGGGGGACCTCAATGCAAATCCTGATGTTGTGTTTGTAATAGAATTCACCTTTTATGCCTCAATATAGTTGTAAATTTCCACATTCTGACTCACAAATTAAAATGCATGAAGCCACTAAGAGGGACATTATTAGTTTACCCCCTTGTGGCCCCATACATTCATAATGTCCCCCTTGTGGCTCTATTCAGTAATAATGTCACCCTTGTGACTCAATACAGTAATGATGTCCCTTATCTGGCCACAATATAGTAATAATGTCTCCCTTTCTGACCAACATACAGTAATAATATTCCGCATTATGGCTCCATTTTGTCATAATGCCCCTTATTCTGGCCCCTATTGAGTAATAATGTTCCATAATCTGGCCGCAATATAGTAATAATATCCCTGATTCTGGCCCAAATATCTACCTTTTATGCCTCAATATAGTTGTAAAAGGCCACAATAATGCATGGGGCCACTAAGAGGGGCATTATTAATTTACCCCATTGTGGCCCCATACATTCATAATGGCCCCCTTGTAGCTCTATTCAGTAATAATGTTCCACCGTGTGACTCTATACAGTAATGATGTCAGCAATCTGGCAGCGATATAGTAATAATGTCTCCCTTTCGGACCAACATACAGGAATAATGTTCCCCATTGTGGCTCCATTACAGTCATAATGTCCCTTATTCTGCCCCTATTGAGTAATAACGTTCCATAATCTGGGTGCAATATAGTAATAATATCCCTGATTCTGGCCCAAATATAGTAATAATGTGTCCCATTCTTGCCCCCATACATTAATGAGGGATAATATTATAGTAATAATGTCCCCCCATTCATGAACAATGGCAGTTTTGATGAGGTGGTCTGTTGAACTAGGACATTCCTCATTCTTTAAGATGCACAGGCTTCTTAATGAATCCATAAGGTCTGACATGTTAAAGGGAAGCTGTCACCACTTTTTTGGCCTATAAGCTGCAGCCACCACCACCGGGCTCTTATATACAGCATTCTAACATGCTGTATATAAGAGCCCAGGCCGATGTGAGAACATAAAAAACACTTTATAATACTTAACTAACGGTCGTGCGGTGGGCCTTATGGGCGTCTCCATTCTCCGGTGCTGGCGCCTCCTCTTTCGGCCATCTTCGTCCTCTTTCTGAAGCCTGGGTGCATGACGCAGCTACGTCATACACACTCGCCGATCCTGGCAGGCGCACTACAATACTTTGATCTGCCCTGCTCAGGGCAGATCAAAGTGCGCTTGCTCAGGACCTGAATGCCGGCGAGTGTGTATGACGTCGGACCCATCATGCACCACGGCTAGAGAAGAAGGAGCACAAAGATGGCCAAAAGAGGCGGCGCCGGCACCGGACAACGAAGACGCCCATAAGGCCCACCGCGCGACCGTTAGGTAAGTATTATAAAATGTTTTTTATGTTATACCCCGGCCTGGGCTCTTATATACAGCATGTTAGAATGCTGTATATAAGAGCCCGGTGCTGGTGGCTGCAGCTTGTAGCCAAAAAAATTGGTGACAGGTTCCCTTTAAGGGGGCCTCCATACACCTCACAACAAATCTTATGCCGGGCTAGTGGTCGCCGTCTTTTCCCTCTGCCTTGTGTTTGCTTGTGTCGGACTTCCCGGTATGGAACACGGGAGTCCACTCCCGGCTTGTTGTGTACCTGAGGAGCCGTGCCCGCTGATGCTGACCCGTGGGATCGTCACAGATTAAACAAGCTGTGTTACTTCTTGCTGCACCCCCGTCTCGCTTCAGCTCTGTCCATTTTGGCAGCGTTTGCAGAACGGCAACAATTTTGGCCATTTAAAGGGAACCTGTCAGGTGCAATATGCACCCAGAACCACAAGCAGTTCTGGGTGCATATTTCTAATCCCTGCCTAACCGTCCCTGTATACACTAGCATAGATAAAGAGATATTTAGAAAAGTATTTCTAAAGATCTTTTATCGTATGCAAATGAGCATGGGGACTAGTCCTAAGGGCATTGCTTCCCTTGCTAGTCGGCCCCATTAGCATGTAAACACTCCCCTGTGGGTGTGTTATCATGCTAATGAATGCGCAGCCTCAGAGGATGATCTCACTCACCTCTCCGCTGCCATCGCTGCCCGACGCTGGATTTTGGCTCAGTGCGCATGACCACGGAGTTTTGTTTATGCGCACTATGAAGCCGGGTGAACGCGTCCTGGCTTCAAACTGAAGTAGTGCGCATGACCAAAAGTCCGGGGTCATGTGCACTGAGCCAAAATTCAGCGCATTCATTAACATGATAGCACACCCACAGGGGAGTGCTTACATGCTAATGGGGCTGACTAGCAAGGGAAGCAACGCCCTTGGGACTAATCCCTTCACTCATTAGCAAACGATAAAAGATGTTTAGAAATACTTTTTTCTAAAGATCTCTTTATCTATGCTACTGTATACAGGGACGGTTAGGCAGGGATTAGCAATATGCACCCAGAACTGCTCGTGGTTCTGGGTGCATATTCGACCTGACAGGTACCCTTTAATGAATCAGGGCCATAATAAGTGTGTTGTATGTGTGACAAGGTGGTAATGTAGAAGTGTATCCGCCGTATATGTGGCGATGACATATGTGTGACATGATGTCACTGTGTGTAATGACGTGCATATGAGTGCGTCATAACTTAACAAAGGGGGTTAAAATATAAGGTGCAAAAATCGGAAAATAATTACTATTCGATGTAGGAAAACTAACCAATCCCAGCCTTCCAAATGCCATAAAACATTTTTTCTAGCCAAATAACACTTTTAATATATTTATAAATGGGGGTTAGAATATACAAGAGAGAGAGACAGTTAACAGTGTGGTATGGGAGAGTGCCAGTTTAGTGTTAGCTCAGTGATTCACAGAAAATCATGGCACACAAGAGGGTATATAGGAGCCTGATATCAAAGCTTTTGTTACATATCATGAAAGCTATAATAGCATTGTTTCTTTTGTATCAGATAGTTAAAATGTCTAATCAGTATCTGTCCTCTAAATTGAGATCTTGCAGCACTTGGCTAACAATGTTCTTTATTATTCTTACTTACAGTAAAGAAAACAGTAAAAGAATAAGCTGTTATTCTATGTCTTTGTGGTCACACAACTATGAATGTCTGTGAATTATTTTACTAGGATCGAAAAAGCGGTAATTACAGTAAATGTATGGAACTCATAGCCACAAGTGCATTTTGCAAACCAAGCAAAATAAAACAACAAATGGGCAATGAACAAATTTCCGTTCAGAATGTGAAAAATCACATTTAGTCTACAGACCATCTAGGGAAGAATTGCACACAATATGGCAGCCCATTTTTTTTTCAGTCTGGAAAAAGAGAAAAAAAAACTAATTTGCTCTCTATTGTTTTGGTTTCCAAAGCCTCATTTATCCTAAAGGTTGGAATTATTTTACTTTAGCATTTTTCAATATGTTACATATGAAAAGGAAACAGGACTATTATTAATATTATTATTATTATTTATTATTATAGCGCCATTTATTCCATGGCGCTTTACAAGTGAAATAGGGTATACGTACAACAATCATTAACAGTACAAAACAGACTGGTACAGGAGGAGAGTGGACCCTGCCTGCGAGGGCTCACAGTCTACAGGGAATGCGTGATGGTACAATAGGTGAGGACAGAGCGGGTTGCACAGTGGTCTACTGGACTGAGGGCTATTGTAGGTTGTAGGCTTGTTGGAAGAGGTGGGTCTTCAGGTTCCTCTTGAAGCTTTCCACGGTAGGGGAGAGTCTGATATGCTGAGGTAGAGCGTTCCAGAGTATGGGGGATGCACGGGAGAAATCTTCTACGCGATTGTGGGAAGAGGAGATAAGAGAGGAGTTGAGAAGGAGATCTTGTGAGGATCTGAGGTTGCATGCAGGTAGGTACCGGGAGACTAGGTCACAGATGTAGGGAGGAGACAGGTTGTGCATGGCTTTGTATGTCATGGTTAATGTTTTGAACTGGAGTCGTTGGGTGATGGGAAGCCAGTAAAGGGATTGGCAGAGTGGTGAGGCTGGGGAGTAGCGAGGGGAGAGGTGGATTAAGCGGGCCGCAGAGTTTAGGATAGATTGGAGGGGTGCAAGAGTGTTGGAAGGGAGGCAGAGAGCAGGAGGTTGCAGTAGTCGAGGCGGGAGATGATGAGGGCATAATGTTTTTGCTGATTCTTGGTTAAGGAAAGCACAAATCCAGGAGATATTTTTGAGTTGTAGTCTGCATGAGGTGAAGAGGGCTTGGATGTGTGGCTTGAAGGATAGAGCAGAGTCGAGGGTTACTCCAAGGCAACGAGCTTGTGAGACTGGGGAGAGTAAGCAACCATCAAGTTTGATGGAAAGGCTTGTTGGAGGAGATGAGTGAGGAGGAGGAAAGACAATGAACTCTGTTTTGTCCATGTTAAGTTTTAGAAATCGCGCAGAGAAGAAGGATGAAATAGCAGACAGGCATTGTGGTATTTTGGTTAGTAGAGAGGTAATGTCAGGTCCAGAGAGGTAGATCTGTGTGTCATCGGCATAGAGATGATACTGGAAGCCCTGGGACTCTATGAGCTGTCCCAGGCCGAAGGTGTAGATGGAGAACATCAGGGGTCCAAGAACTGAGCCTTGGGGGACACCGACAGATAGGGGGCGAGATGAGGAACTGGTGTGAGATTGGGAGACGCTGACAGTTCGGTCGGTTAAGTATGAGGAGATACAAGATAGGGCCATGTTTGTGATGCCCAGAGATGAGAGGATCTGTAGTAGGAGGGAATGGTCTACTGTGTCGAAGGCAGAGGACAGGTCCAGGAGGAGGAGGATAGAGAAGTGTCGCTTGGCTTTGGCGGTTAGTAGATCATTGGTGACTTTGGTTAGGGCAGTTTCAGTAGAGTGATGTGGTCGGAAGCCAGATTGTAGCTGGTCAAAGAGGGAGCAGGATGAGAGGTATGAGGACAGTTCAAGATGGACATGCTGTTCCAGTAGTTTTGAGGCATAGGGGAGAAGGGATATGGGGTGATAGTTTGACACAGAGGAAGGGTCAAAGGAGGGCTTTTTGAGGATGGGTGTAATAGAGGCATGTTTAAAGCATGAAGGGAATACACCAGTTGTTAGTGATAGGTTGAAGAGATGGGTTAGGGCTGGGATGAGGACTGCGGTGATGTTGGGGATGAGGTGCGATGGGAGCGGGTCAAGTGCACAGGTGGTTAGATGTGATCTTGAGAGTAAAGTGGAAAGATTGTTTTCTGTCATGGTGGAGAAGCTGGATTTGGAGGAAGAGGGCTGAGTAGCTATGATGAGGGGCTGTGGTGATTGTGGGCCAAAGCTTGCTCTGATGTTGTCAATCTTCTGCTTGAAGAAAGAGGCAAAGTCTTCAGATGAGATGAGAGGAGAGGGAGGTGGTGCTGGAGGACGGAGGAGAGAATTGAAAGTGTTGAATAGCTGTTTAGGGTTGTGTGAGAGAGGATATGAGGGATGAGAAGTAGGTTTGTTTTGCAGCAGTGAGTGTGGACTTGAAAGTGGTCAGGGACTCTTTATATGCAATGAAGTGCTCAGTGGAATGAGACCTCTTCCATCTGCGCTCAGCAATTCTGGAAGCCCGTCTCAGTTCTTTAGTCTGCCTCGTGTGCCAGGGTTGTCTGTTGATTGGTCGGGTTTTGGTGTGTGTTAGAGGGGCAGCTGATTCGAGAGCTGAAGAGATTGTAGTGTTGTATAAAGTTGCAGCAGCATCTGCATCATGTAGAAATGCAATGTCTGTGAGAGGGAGAAGGGACTGGGAAAGGGCGTGTAAATCAAGGTGTTTGATATTTCTGCGAGCGTGTGAAAGTTTGTGGAGGGGGGGTTGCGTACTTGGAGAAGAGAGAGAAGAGAATGTGAGTAGGTTTTGGTCAGACAGGGGGAGAGGTGAGTTAGAGAGGTTAGATAGGGAACAGAGGCGAGTGAAGATGAGGTCCAGCGTGTGGCCATCCTTGTGAGTAGCTGCAGAAGACCATTGGGTGAGGCCGAAGGAGGAAGCGAGTGTTAGAAGTTTGGAGACAGATGAGTGGGAAGTGTCAATGGGGATATTGAAATCACCCATGATGATGGTGGGGATGTTGGTGGAAAGGAAGTGTAGTAGCCAGGTGGTGAAATGGTCAAAAAAGGCAGTGGCTGGCCCTGGAGGGCGGTAAATGACAGCCAGTTGAAGGTTGGAGGGGGTGTAGATGCGTACGGAGTGCACCTCAAAAGAGGGAAGAGTAACAGAGGGTGGTAGTGGAATTGGTGTAAAGGAGCATTGGTCGGACAGGAGCCATCCAACTCCTCCACCATGCTTGTTGCTAGGGTGGGGGGTTTGAGAGAGTTGGAGACCGCCATAAGAAAGTGCAGCAGGGGAAGCAGTGTCAGAGGGGGTGAGCCAGGTTTCTGTGATGCAGAGGAAGGAAAGTTTATTAATGATAAAAAGATCATGAATGTAGGATAGTTTGTTGCAGACAGAGCGAGCGTTCCATAGTGCTCCTGTTAGTGGGACTGGCGGAGCGGGGGCTGGGTGGATGGGTATGAGGTTTGAGAGGTTGCGGAAATTTGTGTTAGGTTGGGGATGAGGGTTTGAAGTGACAATAGGGATGAGGTGAGGAAGACCAGGATTAGAAGAGATATCTCCAGCAGTGAGGAGAAGCAGAGAGAGTGTTAGTAGGTGAGAGCAGGAGAGGCCATGAGATGGCCGTGTGTGTCTGGAGACACTGGGTGAAAAGTGGAGGAAAATATCTGACGGGAAGGTGAGATGGGTGGGGAGGATGGAGGGAGAGATGAACAGTTCATTACAGGGTTTAGGGATCAGAGGGGGCAGTAGAAAGGGAAGTTTTATAGGGGTGAAAGTGAAGAGAAACACAAACATTGTTTACAGTGACTATGTTTCCAGTTACCTTCCGGTCACTTCCGGCCCAATTCTGGCCTAATTCAATGCATCATACTTATATGGTGCAAACTTGTCTTGGTGCAGACAAAGTCTGGTGCAGACTTTTAGTTGCCCCAGTATATACACATACAAGTGCAATCAGCTGTGAAGGGGTGGGGTGCAACAAGAACCCCTTGATCACTCAATCAAAGAAGTCAGCATCACATAGGACTACAGTATTTATCTGTCACATTTCCACTCGAACCTGCTTCTGTTGTCAGGTGTCACCATATTCACTCTGGGCAGTGCTGGTGATAGAGAAGATGTTAGAACCAGAAGCCCTGGACAGCGCAGCCTCTGTCCATCCACTAAGTTAGAGTAGCTGGGACCTGCAGTACTTTCCAGTCTGGCAAAATGGCTGAGTGCGCTTCCACAGTATGAGAACAACAGGGTGTGTGATGTCCCAGAAGCTCCGTGCTGTGACCTTCAGTCTCCTGATATCTGCTTCTATTCTCAGACTGCGGAAGTATTAGGAGACTGATACAGCATGGAGCTTCTGGGAACGTCACACACCCTGTTCTTAGGGGAACTTTGCACATTGCGACATCACTAGCCGATTGTAGCAATGCCAAGCGCGATAGTCCCCGCCCCCGTCGCAGATGCGATATCTTGTGATAGCTGCCGTAGCGAACATTATCGCTACGGCAGCTTCACACGCACTTACCTGCTCTGCGACGTCGCTCTGGCCAGCGACCCGCCTCCTTCCTAAAGGGGCGGGTCATGTGGTGTCACAGCGACGTCACACGGCAGGCAGCCAATAGAAGCGGAGGGGCGGAGATGAGCAGGACGTAAACATCCCACCCACCTCCTTCCTTCCTCATTACAGGCGGGACGCAAGTAAGGAGATGTTCCTCGCTCCTGCGGCTTCATACACAGCGATGTGTGCTGCCGCAGGAACGAGGAACAACATCGTACCTGTCGCTGCAGCGAAATTATGGAAATGACCGACACTACACAGATCACAGATTTTCGCTTTACACGTTGCGACGGATATGCATCACCTTCGATTTGACCCCGACGATATCGCAGTAGCGATGTCGCAACGTGCAAAGTACCCCTTAAGGTACCGTCACACTTTAGCGACGCTCCAGCGATCCCACCAGCGATCTGACCTGGTCAGGATCGCTGGTGTGTCGCTACATGGTCACTGGTGAGCTGTCAATCAGCCAGATCCCACCAGTGACCAGCCCCCAGCCCCCAGCGACGCGTGGAAGCGATGCTGCGCTTGGTAACTAAGGTAAATATCGGGTAACCAACAGCTTGGTTACCCGATATTTACCTTGGTTAACAGCGCACACCGCTTAGCGCTGGCTCCCTGCACTCGTAGCCAGAGTACACATCGAGTTAATAAGCATACCGCTTTGCTTATTTACCCGATGTTCGGCTACGTGTGCAGTGAGCAGGGAGCCAGCACTGGCAGACTGAGAGCGGCGGATGCTAGTAACCAAGGAAAATATCGGGTAACCAAGCAAAGCCCTTCACTTGGTTACCCGATATTTACCTTAGTTATCAGCGTCCGCAGCTTCCATACGCCGGCTCCCTGCACATTCAGATCGTTGCTCTCTCGCTGTCAAACACAGCGATGTGTGCTTCACAGCGGGAGAGCAACGTCCAATAAATGAACCAGAGTAGTGTGTAACGAGCAGCGATTTCACAGCAGGGGCCAGATCGCTGCCCAGTGTCGCACACAGCGAGATCGCTAATGAGGTCACTGGTGCGTCACAAAAACCGTGACTCAAGCAGCGATCTCGCTAGCGATCTCGCTATAGTATCAGCTATTATAGGAGACTGACTGATACAACACTAAGCTGCACAATCATGTGTGACGTAAAGTCCCAGACTGGAGGGGTGAGTGGTGAGGGGCAGCTACTGTATAACTGATTTACAAGTGTTCTAAAGATAATATAAGGGTACGTGTTTTGGATGCAGCATGTTTCAGCTGTGTCCAAAACGCTGCGATGTACAGTACAAGCGCAGTAGATGGGATTTCTAGAAATGCCATGCCTATTCTGTGTACTGCCTGCAACGTAAACTGACATGCTCAGCATGTCAATTCTTTGCTGTGGAGCAGCAAGCGTTTGACGGGCCCACAGGGTTCGGGAGGTTACTCGTCACCAGGCCAGTGTAGGGGGTGGGATGTCACAGCAGCTAGGCCCGGTTCCGTGACCTCGGCGGTGTCAAGAAATGAAGGATGATGATGGGGATAGTAGTTATTCGTGACGCCACCTGTGTTATGCGGCTAAAAGAGGAGCCGCCGCTGCAAGAGGTTTCCCCTGGAGACAGATGGTAGCGAGCAAGTTTGGTACAGCTCTCCACAGGCAAAGCTTAGTCCCCCATTGAGGTTGGGAGTAGTAGTATTCTTTCAGCGGAGCACAGGGTTGGTGGCGGTGAAGAAAGGGAGCGACACAGGGGTTGCAATCAAAGTTCTCTACTCACTGAGATGTCACCACCTTTGGACTGCCAGACTCCGCTGTCATGGGCTCCAGCTGATCCCGGATAGTTCGGACATCAGAACCGGTGTTTATTTCTGTAAGTCCTTCCTACTTACACTGTGTTGTGTCCCTGTGGCTTGAAGCTACGCTGGGACCCGAGTCCTTGGATTGGCTCCGTTCCTGTCCCGTATGGCAGGCACTGCGAGTCCGTTACTGTTGCCGCTCTTGTGTAGGCTCCTGGCTCTAGTATGCTGCTGTGCCCCGGGCACTTTGTGTGGGCCAAAAGACTTGAAATCCTCTGCCTGGCGGATTCTGCTGGCGGGACTTGCAGTGCCCACCAGCCTAGGGCTCCGCACCCTGTTCTGTGCGCTCGATCCTGAGGGAGCTATGGTGTAGCTCTCTCCCCAGCGACCATGTACTCTCCCCTCCTCACTTGTTCCCCTCCTCACTTGTTTCCCTCCGCACTCAATGTCTGTTTGTGTGTCTGTCGCCTTTCTCCCCATTTTGTAGCTCCACCCCCCGAGTTGCTGAACTAGTGGGTGGGAGGTCCCATACCTTGTAGTGACCATCCAAATGACCCTACTCTAACCCAGTCCCGGTGGAAGGGCAACTGACTGTGTGTTTTCTTGGATTGTGGTGGTTTACCGGCAATGACCTCCTCCGTACCCAGGATGAATACTGCACCCCTGGTGAGATGCAGTACCCTATGGCAACTGAAGCCTCAGGGGTGCCACACATTCTCCGCATGGAGAACAGAGCAAAAGACCGCAGTTACCCGAGCCCAGATGGTGGGCACGAGCAGCTGCTGTCTCCTACGGAGGAGACTCGCGGCCTTGCAGGTCAGGACCCGCCACGTCCAGGGCTCAGCTGGTCCTGATCATGTGAACATAACCGAAGTATATGTCGCGGGCGGGGAGAACGCCGACGTCGCGCGCTCGCTAACGCTCGGGTCCGGCGCTGCTGCGATGGCTGCTCGGTGGCTCGAGCGGTGGGCCGGATCCGGGGACTCGAGCGGCGCTCCTCGCCCGTGAGTGAAAGGGGTGGTTGGTTTGGGGGATTTAGTCCGTGACGCCAACCACGGGTCGTGGTGAAGATAGGCACCACCGCTGCTGGTGACGGGGATCCCGGGAGCGATGGTAGGGAGCAGCTGGGATGTTGTTTCCCCCTCCGTGGGTAGGGGTCGGTGGTCCCGGGGCCCGGTGATGTTGTGACGGGGAGGCAGGGTCAGTGAGGTGCAGGGTCGCAGGGACAGCGCGGCGTGGTGCCGGATGGCACGGGTGTACTCACTCAGCAAGAAAGGTACAAAGTCCTCGGTAAACCAAACGGCTGGATGGACGGGTCCCGTAGCCGGCTGCAGTGTCTCTAACCGGACAGGTGATGGCGGCTGTCTTTCCCTGCACCTTGATGTTCTTCTTTCTGACTACTATGGATTCCCAACGGTAGTCCGCTCCCCGGTGTATGGGTACCGGAGGAGCCCGTTTGCCCGCAGGCGCTGGCCCTTGGGTCTCTAGCCTTCGGTGGTAGCTGTATACCCTCACGGTGTGGGCGGTTGCCTTCAATCGGGACTTTTGCTGTTGTGAAACCCCTGGGGTTCCAGTCACATTCGGATCTGACTATTGTCAGCGGCTCCAAGCCTGGCCGGGGTCCGATGGCCCTGCCTGTGTGTGCTGGCTTCACTTCGCTCCCCGGTTGGTACCGGCGGGCTGTCGCCCGACCCCGATCCTACGGTTCCGCGTTGCTCCACCACTCCTGCAGACGGCCACCACCGTCTGCCAACCTTGCTGTCAGTGCCTGGGCCACAAACCCAGACACCCAAGAGTTCACTCCTCCTCCCCCTTGGTGAAATGCAGACCGTCCGCGGGCTGCCCCTCCAGCACCGATTTTATTTTTCAACTGTAAAAAGATAAATTAACATGTAAAACATTTTAAACATACGCATGTTTGTTAGAACACTTCAAACGTTGCACATATATAGCATTTTTAATAATAGACGGACGGACGGGTGTCTTCCGCTCTCCCACCCAAGCAACCTAGCCCTGATGCTGCCCTAAGAAGTGGGCAGCACCCCTTGACCCCAGTCCAGGTTCAGGCTGCCCGAGCGGGAACGGGTACGGTTACTCGCACCCGGCTGCCACTTCAGGGGACCCCACGTCCTTGGGGGACCCCTAACCCCTGGAGGATGGCCACCGGTCCTGGTGGTGGCCAGGCCCCAGCCTGCTCTGCTGTGGGCCCTTCCTCCAATCTGCTTCTCCGGAGGTGGCTCCGACGGAATATCACCCCTCAACTTATTTACAAGCCCACAAGTTCGTGGGTGGCCTGCCAGTTCTCGGCCATGTCCATGAGTAGTCTCTCATGCAGGTTGTAAACACAGGGTCCCTCCGGGGACAACTTGCCGGCAACGGCCGGAATAATCACACAGATAATCGGGTGAAGGTTCGCGATTCATTAAAAGTCATTCAATCAAACTGCTGAGGGTCCCAACGGGGGACAACTGCTTGCAACGGCGAACCGCTGCCACTACTTAAGGTCATACTCCTCCAGGACCTCTTCCTGCTCCATATCCGGACGGCTTGGTGGAGGAGGAGGGGGCTGGGGCCGCATCTGCTCACCGCGGCTCTTCCTCTGCTTAACGTTCAAGGCGAACCAGCCCCTCTCCCCGCAGTGGCGGGTATGTCACTAGGTCGCCCGGCAGTAGATCATGACCTGGATGGCCCGTGGGGAGGTGTGAATTGACATCACGGCGGGCCACGAATACTTCGACCTCCAGGCCCGGCTCATAGATGAAGCCAAACCCCCTCCATTTGTCGAACTGCCGGACTTGACCCTCGTACACCGGGCCCCGCACCCGAAAGGTGGCATAACGGAGTGCATCTTTCTCTCGGATCACCCTCGCCATCACTTCGGCGCTCTGCTGCTCTCTGGCGGCAATCTCCCGGCTCGGATCTGACTATTGTCGGCGGCTCCAAGCCTGGTCGGGGTCCGATGGCCCTGCCTGTGTGTCCTGGCTTCACTTCGCTCCCCGGTCGGTACCGGCGGGCCGTCGCCTGACCCCGGTCCTACGGTTACACGTCGCTCCACCACTCCTGCAGACGGCCACCACCGTCTGCCAACCTTGCTGTCAGTGCCTGGGCCACAAACCCAGACACCCAAGTGTTGACTCCTCACTCTTCACTCTCCACAACTTAACTGTCACTTTTCCCGCCTCCAGGCCTGTGAACTCCTCGGTGGGTGGAGCCAACCGCTTAGCCCTGCCCCACCTGGTGTGGACATCAGACACTGGAGGAAGGCAACAAGGATTTTTGTTTGGCTGGTGTCCCTGTCTAATGGGGGGGTGGGGGTGTTTGTGTGTTATCTGTGATGACCTGGCTAGGCCAGGGCGCCACATGTACTAGATAGTTCATCTTCATAGTGTATGAGTATATAGGGACAGTACAAACAGTTTTTATCTCCACGGAGCAACCTTTTAAAGGGTGCAAAGGTTACTCTGGATTCTGCCAAATGCAGTGCTTGTGCCATGTCTGGCCAAGGTAGCCGTTTTGAGCCTGTGGCCTCAAACAGATGTTACAGGATCCTACATTCAACACTCCAAGGAGCTGTGAGTGGGGATGAGCAAACCCGAACTGTAAAGTTCTGGGTTTTTACCGAACACCAGGTGTCTGGGTCTCGGATTTGAACACGAATTTCCAACCAGATGTCCGTGTTACTGTTCAGGTTCGTCAGTCAAATAAAGCTTGGTTAAAGGCTGCATCCAGGCAATCAAAGGGCTTTTAGGCTGTGGAAACTTACGGAGCCATCACAGCCATGCCGTTATACAGCCTGTATAAAGGTTGTATCACGGTTTGCTCCGCCATTTTGCATTCTAATCCTGGTGCAGTACCACCCAGTGCAAAGCTGTAATATTAGTATTATTATTATTATTTATTATTATAGCGCCATTTATTCCATGGTGCTTTACAAGTGAAAGAGGGTATACGTACAACAATCATCAACAGTACAAAACAGACTGGTATAGGAGGAGATGACTGCTTTAAGGAGCTCTAGTACCACCTGGTGCAAACATCTCAAATATAGCCTGTGTATTACTGCTCTAACACCACCCGGTGCAATACTGCTCTAATACCGACTGCTTTAATCAGCTCTAATACCGCCTGGTGCAAACAGCTGTAATATCAGCTGCTTTAGTCAGCTCTAATACTACCTGGTGCATATGTGGTGCCCCTGAGGGGTCAGGTGCCACAGGGTACTGTATCTAACCCCGGATTCCTAGAAGACCAGTACCGGTAAATACCATTCAAACACACACATCCACGCCCTTTTCCCCAAACTGGGTAACAGGCTAGAGACGGAACTTATGGATGGACACCTATTGGTTGGGACTCATCCAATCCGCTAGTCAGAAACCTGGGAGGGGCTAGTCAGTGCAGTGGACGGGTTAACAGACATCTAGTCAGTCAGACAGTCTGTGGACGGTTAGTCAGAAGTCAACGTGCAGCCAGAGTGTGTAAAGTGGCTTATTGGGCTAAAGGAGTACGGTTGCCAGGGAGAGTACGGAGTGAGTACTCACTGGACTCAGCACCGGCAGGGTGCAGAGCCCTAGTTCAGGAAGACGCTTCAAGCTCACCAGATAAATCTGCCCGGTGAGGTAATCATCAGGGTTCCTCACCAACGTTAGTGTCTGGGGCACAGTAGCAAAGAGGGAACCGGGAAAGGGCACAGAGGTCCGACCCAAGAGAGGTTCAAGCTGCCTGCCATACGGGCCAGGACTGTGACAACAGGAGGGGATCCCAAAATTCTCCAGGCCACGGGGACCCACCAACTACAGACGGGTGCATGGAAGTAAAGTTCAACAGGTCACTACACCGGCACTGGGATCAAGGGAATACCAAATCACCTGGGGCCCAGATTGGTAGAGACCAGCACCAGCCAGGTTGCAGCTACTCCATACCAGTAAGTAAAGCACAAGTCAAACCACAGCCCCTGTGTTGTCTGAATTCTTCCTGCACCTCTGTATCACCATACTACAACCACCATCATCCTCCCCTGGGGCCTAGCTCTACTTGCACAGAGCCATAACATCCAAGCTGCACAATACCACCAGCCCCAGCAGTGAGAGACTTTGCAGCGGCGGCTTTCCCCACATAGCCGCATACCGCAAGTGGCGTCACGAAAAATGATCTATTATGATCTTCCATGGTTCCGGATCATAACACGTTGCCTAAAAAAAGCAGCATGTCACTTCTTCATTGCATTTTAGTTGCATTTTCCAACCAGTGTGTCAAATCGCAATCAAAATGTTTAGCTGTGCATTTGCACTGCATTTTGGTTGCATTTTGGATGCGCTCTTGTCAACAAAAATGCAAGTCTCTCTCTCTCTCTGTCGGTGTCGGTCTCTCTCTGTCGGTCTCTCTCTGTTGGTCAGTTTCTCTCCCTCTCTTCTCCTCTCTCCTCCTCACCGATCTCCGGCGCGGCGCTGCACAGCTGCTCCGGCAGCTTCTCCTGCTTCTGAAAGAGCTGGCCGCTCATTAGGCCATCTCATATTCACTGCTTCCCCACCAGCGCCCACCAGCGCCTATGATTGGTTGCATTCAGACGAGCCACCACGCTGAGTGACACTTGTCTCACTGCAACCAGTCACAGCCGCCAGTGGGCGGGTCTATATTATGCAGAAAAATAAATAAATTTAAAAAAAACAATGTACAGTCCCCCCAATTGATACCCAGCCAAGATAAAGCCACACAGCTGGGGGCTGGTATTCTCAGACTGGGCAGGCCTCTAGTTTTTAGGCTTCCCCCAGCCTAAAAATATTAGCCAGCAGCCGCCCGGAATTGCGGCATCCATTAGATGCGACAGTTCCGGGACCTTACCTGGCTCTTCCCAAATTGCCCTGGTGCGTTGGCAATCAGGGTAATAAGGAGTTAATGGCAGCCCATAGCTGCCTCTAAGTCCTAGGTTAATCATGGCAGGCGTCTATGAGACACCCCCCATGATTAACCTGTAAGTGAAAGTAAATAAACACATACAACCAAAAAATCCTTTATTTGGAATAAAAGGCAAACAAACCCACCCTCTTTCACCTCTTTATTAATCTCTAAACACCCCTCGAGGTACGACGTAAGCCACACGAGGACTCCAGCTATGGCCACGGGTAACCTGAGTGATGGCACCGCTGATCATGCGGCTCACTTCAGTCACTTAGGTGATTTGCTGTCACAGGTGAGTCCTTCACCTGTGACCACAAATCAGGCTGCGACACAGAGACAGAGCCGCGCGATGACAGTGAACTTGAGTGAAGCTCAGACGTCACTTCTGCGGACCCCACACTACTGCTTGTGTCCTGGCACTGACCTCAGAGGTTTATCCAAGTTCATGACAGCATACAGAGACAGAACAGCGCGATGACAATGAAGTCGGGTGAAGTTCATCCGAGTTCATTCTTATCGCGCGTCTCTGTCTGCTGTCAGCGGGCAGTCATGCTCTACGGTGCTGCTGTTAAAGAACAGGGATGTAACAGAGCCGAATCGCCTGGGACCGCACTGTCATATGCACCATAACACATGTAAAACGCATCCTCGACGCATGCGTTTTGGATGCATTCTTTTTGTCGAACGCAGTGTTTACAGTTGTCAAAGTCTGCCAGAGGGTGCTTTTTTTTTGTCAAATCAAGAACGCAGAGTGCGGACATACCCTTAGTGTCATGCATTTGATAAAGCACAGTAGGAAAGAGTATAGACACTATGGGTTGAAATTATCATGAGTGGAATTTTTTAAGTCAGTTTTGCTGTAGCTGCATTGACTTTCGTTTTGCAAAATTTGTCAAATGAATTTGCAATGTTTAATAAACTTGGTGAATCTTTTAAATAAAACACTTTTGCCTACATTTTTTTAGTTTTTACTCCACATCTGTACTTGAGAAAGTTTTTAATAAATCTGTTTTAGATTTATTTGCATAGCTAGCCACATCTTCACCTCAAAAATAGGTAAAGCAGCGTAAAATCCCTTAAAGTGATTAGTTAAAAGTTAAGCTAAAATACCATGCAACATTTTGATTCAAATAATGGAGTAAAACTATTATTTATTATGTAGATATACGGTATTCTCACTATTTATTGTCTCAATATAGCATCATATTATAGAGATTTTCAATCTCATCAAAATGAGAAAATTCAAAATGCATCTTGGATAGCATACAGTTGGTTACTATATAAATCCAACACTCAGTATAATTCCACAAACTGCAATAATTTACATAATGAAAGTTGATCAAAGATTTCTTGAACCTGCACCAAATATCAAATATCATCTGATGCACATTTTCAAATCTAAAATGAACAAAAAGAAATACCGTATATGTTATACAAAATGTAAAATACTTCTAGTAAAAAAAAAAAAAAACAAAAACAAAACATCATCACAACGTACACAAGGTTGTCATACTACATCTACATAGGTTTAACAGTCTGTGATGATTAATTTATTAAAATATCTTTGTAGAGCTCAGGGCCGTAAGCTCCCCTGCATAGTCCACTCTCCTGATATGTCTTGGGCTGATTTCATACATACACTGTTTATTGGACTGTGCTGAGATCGGAATACCCTCCCTGACCATTTAGTCTCCTGATGTGAGCTACTTGTCTTATATACTAGGCTATCATCATCTGTGTCCCTCCATACAACTCTAAACTAATATCCTGATACCTTCCCACACGTAATTCAAAAATTACAGTTTGAAAAAGCAACTAAACCCCTAAACTAAAGACTAATTTTAGATATAACTTTTATTACTACATTAATAAGTGCATAGATGATGCCGATCAAATATTGAAAGCACAAAGTGCTGTGATCTGAAATCTCTTGAAGGTATTTGGTAATGTTATTATTATTACACCTATTACATTTCGGGATAGGATCTTGGTGCAGATGAGAATACAGAAGAACCTAATTGGGTATCAAAAAAGGGGGGGAAATATATGTGGAGACACGGGGCTCAGTGGGTGCTCTCGTCCGCTAACACCCGCCGCCTTTAGAAAGACAACGTGGCTCAGGGCTCATCCCAACTGAACGCCGGCCTCCTTAACCGTGGGCGTAACACTACTCAGACAACACAGGGTGAGGGAACCACAATAATTAGACTTTATTGGATCTCCAAACAATTAACGGCACATAACACATAACCAGCAAAACACAAATGTAACAGGCAACAGAGTCTCACCCCTCCGCTGGCTCACCAGGGATTTAGAATGTCCATGCCTCAGAGGTCCCAGGGCTATTTACTCCAATCCAGCAGCACCCCGCTTTTGGCGGGCACCCACCGAGAAAGGAATAATGCCAGATTTAGGAAGCTGTCTGAGGTCTGCAAAGTCTGTAGCAGGTGACTGAACTGTCCCAACCTGAGTGTCCTCCTTAGGTAGTCCTGGTATGATGATATAATCCTGGCAGCCGGAGTCGAAATCCCTAGACTGTGGATATGGTCTCCAACCGGAATCGAAGTCCCTAGATTGAAGCCATGTAGCCAAGTGATCCTCATGTCAGAGCCAAAGTCCCTAGACTGAGTCCACAAAGTATCTTGGGTATGATCCCCTAGCCAGCTCCTAAGAGCTTAGACTGGGTCCATCAGCATTCATCCACCTTCATCAACCTGATGGCTTAAAGAAGTCCTCTCTTATAGCCACAGCCCTCCATCTGGGCACACTGCGTCCTCATCGATTGGTTGGACAAGATCGCCTCTCCCATTGGATGAATCTCAAGCTGCATGGACAATGTTCATCCAAATGATGTCTACAGAAAGACTGAGGGTATACATGTAGTCTGGAATGCACAGACTAGACAATGACTACTAAGGTAATTACATTAGCACTACACAACTACAATACAATGATTACTGGAAGGGTCTGGAGAAACAATAGCTAAGCAAACGTGAGTTGGCACACATAAGAACAATACGTCTGGCTGAATGTTAAGAAAATTTAACCCATGAGAGGCATTGGGTGTTATGATCCGGAACCATGGAAGACCACCACAAATCATTGGCAAAAGGTGACAAGAGCATTGGCAACTAATCTGGCCGCCATCCCCTTACTAACCATCACAACTAGAAGTAGCCGAGGGGTGAACTAACATCCTGTGCACCGCGAACCCAGCCGGAGAACTAACTATCCTAAAGGTAGGAAAGATGAATAACTCTCTGCCTCAGAAAATAGACAAGAATAGCTAGCCCCCCACATTCAAAGACTGCGGTGATATAGGAAAAACACAATACACAGGTAGATGACAGAATTAGCAAAAGGTGAGGCCCCCGCTGACTAAAATAGGAAAGGACAGGAAAGGGGCTGATGGTGGGCAGAGAAAAACCCTGCAAAATACCAACTTCCTGATAGTACAAAAAGGCCCTCAGATCGCACGATCTGAACTCCGTCCTATACCAGGTGCCCTTGTCATACCAATGAACAGAAAACAAGAATCATAACAAATTCAACAAGCCACAAACACATGGACCCAAAGGAGCTATACGCCACACAGAACTGCAGGGAGTTCCCCAACAAACCACTGAGGGGGGAAATCCCTGCAAGCAAAAAGCTGAAAACAACCACAGCAAATTACAAACCCAGATAAGCAAAAATAACCAGACAATAAATAAAGAGCAAGCACTTATCTGGAGTAGATGTGGTGTAGAGCAGGATGAAGCAGGCTGGAGATACAAAGAACAACTGACATCCGGCAACAGCCTGCAATCAGACCAGGATTTAAATAAGCAGAGAGTTAGCAAAGGAAACACCCATTGCACAACACACCTGGTCCAAGTCCAAACCATTCCTGGCCACCAGAGGGAGCCTCCCAGCAGCAAAAACATAACTAACATTCACAACAATTGGGTGTCCATGTCGTCACAATATACACTGCCATCGAAAAAGAAAATGCATTAAAATAATAAACTTTATTATAAACTGCAAATTCACACAAAAGTGCATGGATTAAAAACCACGTTGCTCACGTACAGGTAAGGGAAAGGGGCCAAGGGCACAAGTCCCTAATATCTCCCTTCCTAAGCATTATGGCGCCCCCGCTCATCTATGCAATATCTAAATGGGTTTGCACAATCATAATAATTCATCCATCCTGTAGTATACCCTGGGCGATGGGCTGTGATTCAGTAGGTAATTTGGCCAATTATGAGTGGTTTTATTATGGCTTGTTAAGCATATTTATGATGGATATTATTGCACATATACGAATATAACTGTATTATTGCTTTGACTGACCCTTGTGATGGTTACTGGGATACATGGATAGATGGAGATGTCTATACTGACCTATTGTGGGTTTGTTTCGGATTGAATGGTTTATGCCCCACCAGGATATACTATAGGATGGGTGAATTATTATGATTGTGCCAACCCATTGAGATATTGTGAACTGGCGGGGATTGTGATATCATTCACTATAATTTTTGTAGGCCCTTTAGTATCTTGAGTGTAGTGTTGGAAGGGCGAGCCATCGATGCGCGTGGACGCCATAATGCTATATTAGGGTGCCAAACTCTGCAGTCAGGAAGGGAGCTATTAGGGACTTGTGCCCTGGACCCCTTTCCCTGACCTGCATGTGTAGCAACCTGATTTTTAATACATGCACTTGTATGTAAATTTGCAGTTTATAATATAGTTTTTTTTGGTGGTTGTGCAGATGAGAATACCCCTTTAAGAGCTTATTTACCTACTGTTTATATATTGAATGAACCTGTGTAAATGTATATGTAATGTGGTGTAATTGTGTTAATATTGCTGTCTTCCCCAGTTTGTAGCACAGCTCTGCTCTAGTCCTCTTCTCACTCTCCTGACATTCCACAGGTTTTCATTGTAATAATGACTTCCAATTCACACATAAACCCTAGACACATGAATCCAGCAAGTCAGAATTGTAGTCACATGAGTGACAAGAGGACCGACGTGGGGCTGGAAATCAGTAGATGTTGATCAGTGCGTATTGTAACATACTATACAGTACATTACATATACATTCACAGATTTAGGGCATAAATGTTTCATGAGAGTGTTTCTTTAATTCTGCAAATCAAATAATACAATAGGTATTTGAACGAAGGTGTGGATGCCGGGCTGTGAGGGCTCCACACTCCTTCACCAGAGAGGGCCACTGCTTGTAGGTCGCTTTGGCTCGGGTGTACAACTCTTACTGTACTATTCGGAGTAGTATTCAATACCGCGCAGCCGGTCACCATAATAGATGTAGTAGATAGACACTGGACACTGGAGAACTCTTGGCAAAATAACCAGTTTATTACTTCTTCCACCTTCATAACAGACATGGCCACACTTATACGGTTCTGCTGCCGCTGTTTCGTGGGGTACTCTGTCTGGCCTATCCCGCTGACTAGAACCTAGTCCCCCAGCTGGCGGGTCAATGCCTCTGCTTCCCCCTGTTCTTCTCTCTTATGCTACCTGTAGTCCTTTCACTGCCTCGGATGGCTTCTAGTCACTCAACTTCTTTAGGCCCGTTCTGAGGAATTCTCACTCTGTAAGTCTATATAGTCCTCAACTCATCTAAGCAAGTCCTGAGGTGAGTCATAGTCTCAGGACCCTTGGAGGATACCTCTGGGTTTCCCGTCAGACCCAAGTTACAAGGTCACTTCTTTACTCCAGAAACACCACCGCAGAACTGACTCCTAGAGACTCATCTCTTTAGCCAACCATCTGGCCAGCTGTCACTCCTTCCACCTTTGTTCCTAGAGAACCTAGCTTCATTGCTGCATCTATTCACTATCAAAGTCTACGTTATCTATATAACATTCTTATGCTTTACCTTACTTCCTATAGATGACATCCTACTTAACATTCGTATACTTTTAATTACACTGTTAACATATTAACGGCACATAAGAGGTCACACTTCACATTACCAAATACATAGTTATTACAGCACAATATGCTTACAATTAATTAGGCCTCAGCACTATGCAGCGCTGGCCGCTCTCCTACATCGGGGAACTGCAACCTCCCCCATCAGCACAGTCTACATAAAACATACTGGACATAATACACATCAAACAGTATAAAACTCAGTGTGAGTGAGGACAACACGACCACCTCCTACACAATAATCTTCCAAACTAGTGGTGGCTGCATCCAGAATATTATCAGAGTTTTGTATCTGAAATCGGCATCTTCAACTGCCATAAAGAGTTATTAGAAAATTAAACAGCACAGAATAGTGGACCTAAAATGGATTTAAAAGTTGGAGATTCACCTTAAAGCCTAACTTGACCTGATATTGCCAGCGTCTTAATACATATTTCATTCGCGTGACACTGACGGGGTCCTGCCAGAAACTGATATATATTGAATAATTTGTAGACTCCTCACAGTGGAGTAATTAAGGCTGTTGCGTTAGGTTAATAGAATCATAAGGGGCAGTGTGATGCCCTGGCAAAACCAGGTAGTCACACAGAGTAGGCCCCCGCATAACACCGCTCCCACACAGGGTTAAACCAGCCGACAAAATCCTAGTCACCCCCTCAGGGAAGGACAGACACACCAGTGGGTGGGACCAGGCGGAAGCAAAACGCCCACCTAAGGGTCTGGAGAGCCCGGGGCGGAAAAACAGTCAGTTGAGTGAAGTTGAGTGGAGTTAAGTTTTGGAAGTCAGTGAGTTTGGAGGTGAAGCTGACAGGTGCCAGGGTCGGAGCCCTGACACATTGGCTAGGTGGCAGACAGTGGTCAGTCCCAGCAGGAGACGGAGAGACGGCTGCCGGAGATTTGAGATGGACCGGGGCAGGGTTGTAGCCCGCCGGTACCGACACCGGAGAACTGAGCCGGAAACCGTGCACAAAAGGGTGGTACTTGGACCCTGAAGCCAGGACCGGCACCAACGGCCTAGCTAATTAACCAATTGAGGGCAGGATTTTAGGTCCTGTCCCAACCTAAGTCCCGAAAAGTAGACAACCACCCACAGAGAGGGATAGGGCATCCGCCAGGGCCCGGTAGATCCAACGGGTCAGCGTCTGATGGGCACGGCTCCCAACAAAAGGACCGGGAGTGGACTCCTGCGTTACACACCAGGAAGTCCACCACAGAAAACACGAAGTGAAGAGGAAAGGGGCATTGACCACCGGCCCGGGTGTGGGACCAGATACACCCGTCTGCGGCAACCGGCCACCATCACCTTGGTTTACCAAAGGACTTGTGTGATTTATTCAACTGTGAGTAACATCCCCGGTCTGACCGTGTGCGCCGGCCCCTGCCGTTATCATCCCCTGCACAGAGACATTGGGCCCCGGGGCATCCATCCCTGCCCACGGAGGGGTTACCATCCAGCTGCCAGCCCATCACCCCCAGGAGTCCCACAGCAGCAGCGGTGGTGCTACATGTCACCACACACCGTGGGTGACATCACAGACAGTTTTCACCTGTACAAATACGCCACCCCTTTTATTCGAAGTTTCCGCGTGACCCCCGGGTCCGGTAGAGTCCCTCGAGCCATACCGCATAACCGGATCCGAGCAGCATGGCTGTTGGCATGGGGGCGGCACAGCAGCTCTAAATTTTGAAGTATACTCATCCTTAAAGGGAACCTGTGACCAGGTTTTTGGCCTATTAGCTGCGGCCACCCCCCAGTGGGCTCTTATAGACAGCATTCTAACATGCTGTGTATAAGAGCCCAGGCCACTGTGTACAACATAAAAAACACTTTATAACACTCACTTAAATTGGTCGCTGTGGTGGATGTGGCTCAGATGGGTGTCTTGGTCCTCCAGTGCCGGCGCCGCCTCTTTTGGCCACCTTTGTCGCCGCTTCTGTCATCCTTCTGATGCCGCGGTGCATGACGCGTCCGACGTCATACACACTCACCGGCATTCAGGTCCTCATGAGCAGGCGCACTTTGATCTGCCCTGTGCAGGGCAGATCAAAGTTTTGTAGTGCGCTTGCGCGGGACCGGCGAGTGTGTATGACGTTAGACTCTTCATGCACCGCGGCTTCAGAAGCAGGACAAAGATGGCTAAAATAGGCGGCGCCGGCACCAGAGGACGAAGATGCCCATCTGAGCCACATCCACCGCAGCGGCCGGTTTAGGTGAGTATTATAAAGTGTTTTTTTATGTTCTACACAGCGGCCTGGGCTCTTATATATAGCATGTTAGAATGCTGTATATAAGAGCCCACTGGTGGTGGCCACAGCTTATAGGGTAAAAAACTGGTGACAGGTTCCCTTTAAAGGGATTTTCCTTTAGCATTTATTACCTATCTAGAGGCTAAGTGATCTGTCTGATTGCCCATGGCCCATCGATACTAGAACATGAATCACAGTTCTCTGTCCTTTCTCCCTGTGCTCAATGATAGATTGATGTGGCATGCTTGCCTTTGGGCTGCCAAAAATCAAGTACTGCTGTACTCAGCTCTTTCCCTCTATCCCATACACATGATTAGAGCACCAGCAGCCAAGTTCGACCATGCTGCTCCCTTCAATCTCCGATCACAGTTAAGAAGGATACGGACTAGAATAAGGACCCCTATTCTACTGATTCATGGGGCTTTCAGTAATTGGATTACCTCCCTAGGATAGGTAATAAAATTAAGCGCTGTAGAATTAATAGTGCAATATATAAGTGAGTAAAGTAAAATAAAAAATAATAATTTATTGGAAACATTTAAAAATTTACCAAGAAGTTTGTTTCCATAGTTTATTCCTAGCATACATCTTTAGTAACAAACTACATGAAATTGCCATTTTGAATCCACACATACTGTATGTTATCTGTTACTGCTTTCATACTTTTCTGTGCTTTAAAATATTATTTCTTACAGAATAAAATGTAACGGACCCGTTAGCTCTACCCATTTGTAGCTACACAAAGCATGCATGGCCAGAGGCCTAGAATCTAGGCCAAAAATCAACCCCCCTGGAAGTTATTTGGAGAGGAATTAACCTCAAAAAGTGAAAAAATGCACTGATATAATAAGAACATTAGTGTGAAGCATTATAGACTTATCAAAAAACAATCTCTTATCATGTTCATTTAGAGGGATCCAGAATGACCAGCTATTTTTAAGTGCTTGTTCTCACCCACAAAGCTCTCCACAGTGCGGCACCCCCCTACATCTCCACCCTCCTCTCTGTTTATCATCCCACCCGTTCTCTACGCTCTGCAAATGACTTTCGACTAACATCCACACTAATTCGAACCTCCCACTCCCGGATCCAAGACTTCTTCCGAGCTGCACCAAACCTCTGGAACGCTCTACCCCAAGAAGTTAGGACAAATCACAACTTACTCTGCTTCAGACGCTCCCTAAAAACGCATCTTTTTAGGGCGGCCTATCACACTCCCTAGCCAAAATAATTTCACCTAAGCCCTCTACAACTTCTCAGAACATAACCCCACGTCAAACTCCATGGCACCCAAATGCATCTCAAGGCTCTGGCCAAGTGGTCCAGGAACATTATCTATCCCCCATGAGATGGCTGGATTGTCATTGTAAATAAGCACTTGTACCTTGCCCCTCCCCCCCATCTCATTGTAGATTGTAAGCTCTCACGAGCAGGGTTGCCTTTTTTCCCTTTAAATATTGTATCTTCTATAATTATTACTTGTTTGTATATGTTTATGTATATGATATGTATATGAGCCTCCTGAATTGTAAAGAATATGTTGGCGCTATAGAAATAAAGATTATTATTATTATTATAATAAGTAAGTTGGTGCAGAATGCTTTACCTACACCAATGTTCCCTTTCATATGTTATTGTCAGTACCAAGATTTAAATGTATTCCTACACTGTTCCATTACCTTACATCTGGACTTTGTGTATTTTAACTTATATTTTCCATATATACAGTTGTAGCCAAAAGTTTTGGCCCAAATTTTGGTTTTCATGTTTCTTGTTTCAGTGTTTTTAGATCTTTTACACAGATATTTCTATGGTTACTGAAGTACTATTATGAGCATTTCATAAGATTTTACAGTTTTATTGATGAATACATCATATTTAGGCAAAACTCAATAGCTGCAGTGTTGACCCATGTTTTTGAAGACTTCTGTAATTCTCCCTGGATATTATTTTCTGGGCCAAATCCTGACTGATGACAACCCATTCTTTTTTAATCAGTAGCAAGAGAAATGATGAACAGCTTAGTGGAAAATGCAATGATGGGTGCATTTTTCGGACATCCTGGGGAGGCAAACAAGTTGTTTGAAACGTACCAAAACAGCAAAAAAAATCCAGCATCTGCAAGGAAAAATGTAAATCTTGATTTCTTTATTCGAGTCCATTAAAATCCAAATATGAATTCTTATCAAAACATGTATAAAAAGAAAGACCAAGTCTTTGAGTCGTTTCGAGCAACGTACTTGCGCTTAATCATGACTCAGCGATATGATGGCTGGACATTTTCATCTTGTTTGTACTTGAGTATAATTGTTTGTACAGATGAACGAGGTTCCTTCAAGTATCTCGAAATTGCACCCAAGAAGGAACCAGACTGGTGCAAGTCCACAATTCTCTTCCTGAGATCTTGGCTGATTTCTTTTGACTTTCCCATGATGCTACACAAAGAAGCCGTGTGTTTCAGGTATGCATTAAAATAAATCCACAGGTGTGTCTCCAGTTAACTCAGGTGTTGCCAATTAACCTATCAAAAGCTTCCAAAGATATGACATCATCATATGGGCTGTCCATATTTTTTAAAGGCATAGTACTCTTAGGCGGGCTTTGCACACTACGACATCGCAGCCCGATGCTGCAATGCCGAGTGCGATAGTGCCCGCCCCCGTCGCAGCAGCGATATGTGGTGATAGCTGGCGTAGCGAAAGTTATCGCTACGCCAGCTTCACACACACACTCACCTGCCGTGCGACGTCCCTGCGGCCGGCGACCCGCCTCCTTGTTAAGGGGGCGGGTCGTGCGGCGTCACTGCGACGTCACACGGCAGGCAGCCAATCAGACCGGGGGGGCGGAGATGAGCAGGATGTAAACATCCTGCCCACCTCCTTCCTTCCGCATATCCTACGGAAGCCGCAGTGAGGCCGGTAGGAGACGTTCCTCGCTCCTGCGACTTCACACAGCGATGTGCGCTGCCGCAGGAGCGAGGAACAACATCGGACCATTGCGTCAGCGTAATCATGGATTACGCCGACGCTGCACCGATGATACGATTACGACGCTTTTGCGCTCGTTAATCGTATCATCCAGCCTTTACACACTGCGATGTCGCATGCGATGCCGGAAGTGCGTCATTTTCAATTTGACCCCACCGACATCGCACCTGCGATGTCGCAGTGTGCAAAGTGCCCCTTAGTGTATGCAAGCTTTTGACTTTGCAGAAAGTAATAAAAATTCCTTAAAACATTCTCTCTCTCTCTGTCTCTCATTAGTCTGGGATTTGGTAAATATAAATAATTTTGGTTCCTAATTGATCTAAAACGGATAAGGTTTATTCTGATTTCATGTCAGATAGTGAGAAAAACATGCATATGTGTCTTTTTAGATATATGTATATGACATTTGGGGAGTGCTGTACCCATGCTGCGTTTTTTTCCGCAGCGGAAATAATGCGGATTTCGCTGCGGAAAAATCTGCAGCATGTCAATTATTCCTGCGGATTTTTCCGCAGGATCCCATACTTACCTGTCTTGATAGCAGACACTGGAGTCACTTCCTCAAGTGCAGAGGAGCGCGGTGGACCTAGGAGCAGGCAGCAGGAGGTGGTGGGCGGGGCCTGCACGAAGTTCGGTCATGTGACACCCGGAGCTAATTCAGGCCCGCCCACCTTCTCCTGCAAAGTGCAGACAGGCACGGCCAGAAAGTGAAGTGCTGTGTGATGGAGGTAAGTATGAACTCCCCGATCACTCCAGCACTTGTTCTGCATTGAGAATACAGTGCCGAAGCCATGGTACTCTATCCTCAATGCAGAATGACTGCAGCAAATCCACAGGACATTCCGCAATACATCCGCAGCACATCCACTGCATGAAAACAGACAAAGTAGTGCTGCGGATTTCTAGGAGCTCCTGCAGAATTTCCTGCGGATATATCCGCAGGACACTTTCCCCCGTGGGCACATAGCCTTATAGTCCGAAAAATACGGTACTTAATAAATTAAAATATCGTCATAAAGTTAATTTAATTCAGTAATTCAATACAAAAGGGAAACGCATATATTATATAGAGTCATTACTAGAGATGAGCGATGTTCGATTCGAGCCGTTTGCCAATTTCAAATTCGAGTGATTTTGGGCGGTGTTCGAGTCGTTCGATGAATTCGAACGATTTGCTTCAAGTTCGGCCGTTCGAGTTACCATTCGATAACGGTTCGATCACCAAAACCATGGCTTTTCACAGTAAGGCTATGTGCGCACGTTGTGTATTTGCATGCATCCACAGCACAATCCCTCTCTCTTTCCTACTCACTGATCAGCTGCACGGCTGTCACAAAGCTCCAGTGGCTTTTCCTCTTTTGAAAATGGCTGCAGCTCATTATTCAATTCCCTGCTTTCCCCGCCCACCGGCGCCCATGATTTGATGCAGTCAGACACGCCCCCACGCTGAGTGACAGCTGTCTCACTGCAACCAATCACAGCCGCCGGCGAACGGGTCTATATCGTGCAGTAAAATAAATAAATAAATAATTTAAAAAAAAAAACCTGCAGTTCCCCCCAATTTTGATACCAGCCAAGATAAAGCCACACGGCTGGAGGCTGGTATTGTCAGGATGGGAAGCGCCACGTTATGGGGAGCCCACCACCCTAACAATATCAGCCAGCAGCCGCCCGAAATTGCTGCATCCATTAGATGCGACAGTCCCGGGACTCTACCCAGCTCATCCCGAATTGCCCTGGTGCGGTGGCAATCGGGGTAATAAGGTGTTAATCATGACAGGCGTCTCCCCGAGATACCTTCCATGATTAACGTGTAAATTAAAGTAAATAAACACACACAACGAAAAATCCTTTATTTGGAATAAAAGACAAAAAGAAACCTCATTTACCTCTTTATTAATCCCCAAACAACAATCCAGGTCCGAAGTAATCCACACGACGCTTTCAGCTCTGCTACATGAAGCTGACAGTTAGCACCGTAGAACACGAGCACTCTGTGTCAGCTCCACGTAGCAACTGAAGTGAGCCGCGCTGTCACCGGAGACTTCACCCAGGTAGTGCCTGCGTGTCTCTCTCTCTTCTCTCTCTCTTCTCTCTTTTTTTCTCTCTTTTTCTCTCTGTTTCTTTCTCTGTCTCTTTTTCTCTCTTTCTCTCTCTTTCTCTCTCTTTCTATCTTTTTCTCTCTATTTCTCTTTTTTTCTCTATTTCTCTTTTTCTCTTTCTCTCTCTTTCTCTTTCTCTTTCTCGTTGAATAATACACTTCTGGATTCTCTACTGCAATACAGAAGTCAAGATTACCAATGGGTAGAGCTGCCACCTAAGGAGAATTAGTTCACGAGATCAAGTCCCAGCCGTCCAGGTAAAGAATTTAATTTATTTATAATTTTAAATTATAATTATTATTTATTTATAATTATAATTTTATTTAATTATGCACTGAGGGGAGGAGCTGGACATCAGCTGTGAGACGCGGGACACACCTCTAAAATCGGAGCAGTTCACGGAATGAGGCTACATTGCTCTCTCCTCTCTCTCTCTCTTCTCTCTCCTCTCTCTCTTCTCTCTCTCTTCTCTCTCTCTTCTTTCTCTCTCTTTTCTCTCTCCTCTCTTCTCTCTCTCGTCTCTCTCTTCTCTCTCTATCATCTCTCTCTCCCTCTCTCTCTTCTCCCTCTCACTTCTCCCTCTCTTTTTTCTCTCTCTCTTTTCTCTCTCTCTTTTCTCTCTCTCACAGACCTGGTGATGATCAGCTGATGCGGTCACCTGATGGGATCTGCTGACACTATAAGTCTAGCGGTGAGGCCGGCTTTTTACTGCCCGGCCAGCTAAACTATCAGCTGCTGCTGTCGGACAGGAGTCTGCCCAGAAGTGTGTAGTTTGGTTTGGGGTTTTTTTTGCACTGATGCATCAGCTGATTGTATAAAAGCCGTTTATACAATCAGCTGCTGTGTCATGTGATTCAGGCCCTTGAACCTGACATCATCTGATCGCTTTGCCTTCCAGCAAACTGATCAGATGATATTGGATCCAGATTGGACGGCGCAGGACCCTTGACCCAGGATTACTGTGGAGGAGGGTTCTTTATTTCAATAAAGATGGAGCCACTAATTGTGTTGTGTTTTATTTCTAATAAAAATATTTTTCTGTGTGTTGTGTTATTTTATCTGTACTAGAAATTCATGGTGGCCATATCTAATATTGGCATGACACCATGGATTTCGGGCTTAGGGCCAGTTGATAATATTCAGCTAGCCCTAACCCTATTATTACCCAGTGAGCCACCCGTCACCAGGGCAGCTGGAAGAGTTGGATACAGTGCCAGAAGATGGCGCTTCTATGAAAGCGCCATTTTCTGGGGCGGCTGCGGACTGCAATTCGCAGCAGGGGTGCCCAGAAAGCTTGGGCACCATGCGATGCGGATTCCAATCTCCAGCTGCCTATTTGTACCTAGCTGGAGACAAAAATTGGGCGAAGCCAACGTCATTTTTTTTTTTAATTATTTCATGAAATTCATGAAATAATTAAAAAAAAAAGGGCTTCCCTATATTTTTGGTTCCCAGCCAGGTATAAATAGGCAGCTGGGGGTTGGGGGAAGTCCGTAGCTGCCTGCTGTACCTGGTTAGCATACAAAAATATGGCGAAGCCCACGTAATTTTTTTGGGGGGGCAAAAAACTCCTGCATACAGTTCTGGATGGAGTATGCTGAGCCTTGTAGTTCTGCAGCTGCGGTCTGCTGTCTGTCTGTATGGAGGAGAGGAGACAGCAGCTGCAGAACTACAAGGCTCAGCATCCTCCATCCAGTATGCTGGAGGGAGAGGCAGGGGGAGCAGAACTGCAAGGCTCAGCATACTTCATCCACTATTGTATGCAGGAGAGCAGACAGCAGCTACAGAACTACAAGGCTCAGCATACTCAATCCAGCATTGTATGCAGGAGTTTTTTGCCCACCAAAAAAATGACGTGGGCTTCGCCATATTTTTGTATGCTAGCCAGGTACAGCAGGCAGATATGGCTGCCCCCAACCCACAGCTGCCTAGTTGCACCCGGCTGGGAACTAAAAATATAGAGAAGCCCTTTTTTTTAATTATTTCATGAATTTCATTTAAATCATTTTCAATTAAAAAAAAAAAAAATGAAATGAGCTTCGCCCCATTTTTGTGTCCAGCCAGGTGCAATTAAGCAGCTGGAGATTGGAATCCGCAGCACAGGTTGGCTCGAGGTTTCTGGGCCCCTCTGCTGCGAATTGAAGTCCGCAGCTGCCCCAGAACATGACGCTTTCATAGAAGCGCCATCATCTGGCGCTGTATCCAACTCTTCCAGCTGCACTGGTGACGGGTGGCTCGCTGGGTAATAATGGGTTAATACTAGCTTTGTTTTACTAGCTAGTATTAAGCCAGAGATTCTTAATGTCAGGCAAGTTTGACCCGGCCATTAAGAATCTCCAATAAAGGGTTAAAAAAAAAGACACCACACAGAGAAAAAATACTTTAATAGAAATAAATACACAGACACACTTAGAGACTCCATGTTTATTACTCCCTCTCACCCCTCCACGATCCTGGTCTTCTGTCTTCTTTCTCCTTCAACCCATGCAGCTCTGCTACATCAGACAGCACTGCATGGGAGGAAGACGCTGCTGCTCCCGTGCAGTCTAATCACTCAGTGAGTGAGCAGAGGCTACGGGTTGTAAGCGGTGACGTCACCACTGCCACCGTTGAAATAGTAATCTGACAGGTGGGTTACTATAGCAACGGTGATCTCCGATCACCTGATTCCCGGTGCCGCTATTCACCGGCTATGGCATTCAGTCCTTGCATTTGGGCTGACTCTGTAAAGAGCGCCGACATGCAGGAATGGGGAGCCAAGCATGTGCCCAAGCATCTCACCGGTAAACGGAGATGCTCAAATGAGCACCGCGTACTGGAGAGATACGCTGACAGGACCTAGCATGACGTTTAGCCATGTGACCAGTCTGTAGCCAATGAGATAATACACATGTGACTGGTCACATGCTATGACGACATCACGGAAGGTCCTATCATCACTGCTGGTTACTGGGAGGGCACAGCGATGATCGGAAGGAAAAGCGGTGGGAGACAGAGTGCAGGACGCGTTGCGGGGACCTATAAATATATTGGCAATGTTTAATAACTGTATGCGTACATGTATAATGTGTTTGTATGTGTTTGTGTTTGCCTGCCATTGTTTTCAATGGGGTTCGAAGGTGTTCGTCGAACGTTCGTCGAATGTTCGCCGAACATACCCGCCATTCGACGAACCGAACACGAACACTAGGGGGGTGGCTCAACACTAGTCACTACAAACAGAGTCATCTTTTTCAAGTGTTTATTTCTGTCAGGCAGGGAACACATATCCGGCTTTTTGCCGTTTTGACGTATGCAGCGCACGCCAGTACACTATGATACAGTACAGTAGCAGCTCCGAAACTTACGGGTCACATGCTTCGGTCACATGACAGCATGTGACTGGTGCTTGCTGCGTTGCCAGTGTACTTTATACACTGTACTGGTGTGCGCCACATCCGTCAAACCGGCGAAAAGCCGGATATTTGTACCCGGCCTTAATGTTGTTGATTATGGCTTACATTATTATTATTATTTTTTTTAAATAAATATTAAGATACTCATTAGGACAATTAAGAGAACACCATACATTCTCAATGACTTATTACAGCTTCTTATAATGTAATATGGTATTTCCAAGCTGATTCATGACGTGCTGGCCAGTCATTATTAAGGTTTATTTTTAGCTCTGAACAAATGTAAGAGATGCAAGTTCTGAACTGCACTTTGCTCTTTGTGAAGCTGAAATAAGAATTACAAAAATAAACAATATAACGTCAAAGTTTCTGAATAACAGTTTGCTCAAAAATAGAAATTTCCCTGAATTGGGGTCAAGTCATTTCTAAATCTGTAGACATGTATTTTTTACAGCTGAAACCTTGGGAATTACAGTCCTAATAATAATGCTCAGAAATCATAATGTTCTTAAAGATACATTTTGTAATAAATTTATAAGGTGCATTAACCACTTCATAATGGCAGAAGATACATTTGTGTTGGAAGAATTAGCCTGTGTACGACAGACATAAATGTGTTACTTTCAAGGGATTATTCACCACTTTCTATTGGTGACCTATTTCTGGGATAGGTCATCATCAATATAAGATTGATGTAAGCAGTGTTGGTAGCTGCACAGTTTATAGATGACCTGTGCTGGTTTCTGTCCCCTTTATTTCTGCTTCCACTACAAGGCTGCGTTGCACATTTGTTCTGCTGCAAAAAGAAAGAAAGAAGAAATGCACAAACAAAGAGATCACCTAAAATAATTAAAATGTATCGAACAAGCCTAAAAACAGGCTACAACAATTAAAGGGAACCTGTCAGGTGCAATATGTGTGGCGCCCGAGGCTCAGTCGCCACAGGGTATTTCATCTGATTTAAATTAACCACTGGGTTTCACTTACACAACAGACACACAGCTAGGTGCTTCCCCGCTGGAACTGAGTTAATGGAGGTCACCATAACAATTGGTTTTTCCCAGCCACCAGTGAGTCATCAGGAAGGTGGGGGCAGCACAGGGGAAGTGAGAGAACACACAGTTTTTACCTCAGAATAGTCTGGGACACAGAATAGCTTGGTCGCAGGGGACAGTGCTTCAGAGCTTCCCCTGTTAGGACTGGCCTGACTGGAAAAAGCAGATGTTTACCGGGTGAGCTGGAGAGACAGAGGAGTAACACGGTTGCTGATGGGAGAGCTTCATTGCTCCCTTGGAATCGGCGCAGTGCGGGGTGCAGTGCCCTAGGGTGGAACATACTCTACGTTGGATCACCAGAATCTGCAGGATAGGGGGATTGTACGTCCTTCTGGCCATCACAAGTTCCCAGAGCACAGTGGCACATAGGACCCAGGGCCGGGATTACAGTCAGGCCCCACAGCGGATCCGCATCACCTGCATATGGGACGGGAAGTTAACTTACAAGAACTGGGTCCCCAAGTAGCTTCAGACCACTGGGATCCCTCTTTAAAATCGCAAGACAGGAGGGCCTCTCAGTATGCAACACCAGTGGCTACCTCAAACTTTCCCGGGATCGGCTGGGGCCCATGACAGCAGTGACCGGTAACCTGAGGGCAGCACTTGAACTGTGAGTAAAAAGACTTTGAACCGCAACCGCTGCCTCAGCCAATCATTACCAGCGCCCGCGCTTCGGTGTCAGCGGCCATCACACCCCTCATCATCCTCCCCGGGGCCAGCTCCACCTGAGGGGAGCAGAACCATCCTTTCTGCGACACCACCAGCCCCGGAGAACATCTCCCACCGCGGCATCTAATCCCTGGCCACGTACTACAGGTGGCGTCGCGAGACAACCACTACTCCCAATATCCTCACCCTTATCATCCTCCTCCCTTTTATTATACACCTCGGGGCCATGGAGCCGGGTTGGGCCACCCGTGACATCCCAGACCCAACATCACCAGCCCGGCGACGAGTATAATTAAACCCCTTTCTCCGTGGGTGGATGTGGTATTTATAAAAATTCTTTATAACATGTACGTTCCATTGAATAGCATTGGTGACGTTCCATTGAATAGCATGTTGGCATGACCCTGTGGGCATACTAACATGCTAAGAGGGCGAACTATTCGGGGGAAGTAACACCCTTATAATTACACTGTGTGCAGAATTATTAGGCAAATGAGTATTTTGATCACATGATAATTTTTATACATGTTGTCCTACTACAAGCTGTATAGGCTTGAGAGCCAATTATCAATTAAGTAAATCAGGGGATGTGCATCTCTGTAATAAGGAGGGGTGTGGTGTAATGACAACAACACCCTATATAAGGTGTGCTTAATCATTAGGCAACTTCCTTTCCTTTGAAAAAATGGGTCAGAAGAGAGATTTGACAGCCTTTGAAAAGTCCAAAATTGTGAGCTGTCTTGCAGAGGGATGCAGCAGTCTTGAAATTGCCAAACATCTGAAGCGTCATCACCGAACAATCAAGCGTTTTATGGCAAATATCCAACAGGGTCGCAAGAAGCGTGTTGGGCAAAAAAGGCGTAAAATAACTGCCCATGAATTGAGGAAAATCAAGCGTGAAGCTGCCAAGATGCCATTTGCCACCAGTTTGGCCATATTTCAGAACTGCAACGTTACTGGAGTATCAAAAAGCACAAGGTGGGCCATACTCAGGGACATGGCCAAGGTAAGGAAGGCTGAAAAACGACCACCTTTGAACAAGAAACATAAGATAAAACGTCAAGACTGGGCCATGAAATATCTTAAGACTGATTTATCAAAGGTTTTATGGACTGATGAAATGAGAGTGACTCTTGATGGGCCAAATGAATGGGCCAGAGGGTGGATCAGTAAAGGGCAGAGAGCTCCATTTCGACTCAGATGCCAGCAAGGTGGAGGTGGGGTACTGGTATGGACTGGTATCATGAAAGATGAACTTGTGGGACCTTTTCGGGTTGAGGATGGAGTGAAGCTCAACTCCCAGACCTACTACCAGTTTCTGGAAGACAACTTCTTCAAGCAGTGATACAGGAAGAAGTCAGTATCGTTCAAGAAAAACATGATTTTCATGCAGGACAATTCTCCATCACATGTATCCAACTACTCCACAGCGTGGCTGGCAAGTAAAGGTCTAAAAGATGAAAAATTAATGACATGGCCCCCTTGTTAACCTGATCTGAATCCCATAGAGAACCTGTGGTCCCTCATAAAATGTAAGATCTACAGGGAGAGAAAACAGTACACCTCTCGGAACAGTGTCTGGGAGGCTGTGGTGGCTGCTGCACGCAATGTTGATCGTAAACAGATCAAGCAACTGATAGAATCCATGGATGGTAGGCTGTTGAGTGTCATCAGAAAGAAAGGTGGCTATATTGGTCACTAATTCTTTTGGGTTTTGTTTTTGCATGTCAGAAATGTTTATTTCTAAATTTTGTGCAGTTATATTGGTTTACCTGGTGAAAATAAACAAGTGAGATGGGAATAGATTTGTTTTTTATTAAGTTGCCTAATAATTCTGCACAGTAATAGTTACCCGCACAAACAGATATCCTCCTAAGATAGCGAAATCTAAAATAAACCCCACTGCAACTTCCAAAAATTTTAAGCTTTGATATTTCTGAGCCTTTCGGGTTGATTGAGAACATAGTTGTCGATCAATAATAAAAAAATCCTCTAAAATACAACTTGCCCAATAATTCTGCACACAGTGTAAATATATGCATTTATTAATATTTTTTTTATTTATTTATATATATATATATATATATATATATATATATATATATATATATATATATAGTATATTAGCTGTACTAACCAGCTTCGCCCGGGTTAATAACTGCTGTTAACAAATAGAATGTATTGACAAAAATGTATTCTGCACACAAAAAACACAAAACAAATAGATAGAAATGTAATTATTAAATGACAAAAACTAAGCTAATAGAAGCATGTCACAACATATATTTCAACACACAGATATTCCACACAGATTTAACTAACTTGGTGTCACGCTCCCCGGGTCCTCGGCTCCCCTCCCCGGGTCCTCTGCTCCGCTCCCCGGGTCCTCTGCTCCGCTCCCCGGGTCCTCAGCTCCGCTCCCCGGCTCACCTGCCATGCTCCCCACTCTCCAACCTCCGGTGCCCGTCCTTCCCAGGCCCCCTGGTCTCCGCTCCCGGCGCCCGACGGCTTCCCAGGTCCTGGCCGGCTCCCCTGCGTCCTCCTCTCAGCTTCCTTCCCTGTCTTCTGGCACCCGCGCCGCGCGCATGCGCATTAGGGCGCGCGCGCGGTCACTGACCCTTTCTTAAAGGGCCAGTGTCAAATTACAGGAAATGATGCACATAGGTACAGGGTATATAGGGGGTTAATGTCCAAGGGGGCGGGGCCTGTTCTTCGTGTTTTCCCAAGCTAGGAGTCAGGTCTCCTTGTGTTTTGTGAGATACTTACCTCTCTATCTTCTAGAGCCGATCCTGCCTCGCCATCCGGTTCTGCGGTACCTCGAACCCCGAACGCTGTCCATCTGCCATCCTGACAGTCCGTACCATCTCGGATCCCTGCGGTGACCCGTCATCTCGCTCCAACGGTTCCGGACCCCGCCTGACACCATCACGGCTTCCGAACCTGAGCTCCGTCACCCGGACCACCATCAGTGACCTCGTGGTCCCAGGGACTTCTCCATTTTCTCCCAGTGCACGGACTGTCCAGCTACCTACAGTGCTCCGGCTACCGGACTCCTTTCCCTCATCCGGGAGTTCGGCCCAGTGGATCCACCTCCAGGGTCTACCCGTCCATCTGGCCATAACAGTAAGAACAGGCCATGGATCCCGCCGAAGCACTAGCGGCCTTGCATGAGGAACTCCAACGCCAGCGTGAAGTTCAGACCCGCATGCTGAACTTTATGACTTCCGTGGACACCCGCCTGACCACGCTACAAGCGGCAGTCACGTCTTCAACATCCCGAGCCTCCACTAGTCAAGCCACGACCCCCGCTCCCGTGGCTGCCTCTTCGGATGCTTCCAGACTGCGTTTGGCCACACCACCCCGGTACGCCGGAGATCCCAAGACCTGCAGGGGATTTATAAACCAATGCTCCCTCCATTTCACGCAGCTGCCACATCTGTTTGCCTCCGACCAAGCCAAGGTCGCCTTCATCATGTCTCACCTAGAGGGCGAGGCACTGGCGTGGATGAACCCCTTGTGGGAGAAGGAGGAACCTATGACCAAGAACCTCCAGGAGTTCCTGCAGGCCTTTCGCAGCACCTTTGACGAACCCGGACGCGCCTCCGCGTCTGCGTCATCACTTCTCCGGTTACGTCAGGGAACACTGACGGTGGGTCAATACGCCATCCGTTTCCGCACCTTGGCTTCAGAACTCGGGTGGAATAACGAGGCCCTAACCGCCGCCTTCTGGGAAGGACTATCGGGTCGAATCAAAGATGAGCTGGCTGGTCGTGACGTACCGTCCACCCTGGATGCCCTGATTACCCTAGCGACTCGAGTGGACATACGCTTTCAGGAGCGGTCCAAAGAGGTATCCCGTGAGAGACATCCGGTACGGCATTCCTCTCCTCCACGGAAGCCCGCCGTACTCCAGTCAACGGCCTCTGGTGTCTCCGTCCATGAGCCCATGCAGATCGACCGTGTGCGACAGTCTGAACAACGTCGAGCAGAGCGGCTCGCCAAGGGTCTCTGCTTTTACTGCGGAGAGGGCACACACCTGCTACGCGCCTGTCCAGAGAGGCCGGGAAACTCCAAAGCCTAGGGTTGGTAGGAGAGGCCACCCTAGGTGCTGGGACTCTCTCAGACCCAGTCACATGGACTGTGCAAGTAACAACGGGAGAGACGCGGTTTACGGCTGAGGCGTACCTCGATTCTGGGGCAGCAGGCAATTTCATCCAGCAGGCCACGGTGGACAAGTACCAGGTGCCTGTTACTCCACTCGACAAGCCCCTCGTGATTGCCTCTGTGGATGGGAGACCTCTCTCTGACACCATCTCCTGGATCACCAAGCCGCTTGAACTGCGCATCGGTGCTCTGCACACCGAGAACATCGCTCTCTACGTCCTCCCACATATGTCACATCAAATTCTGCTGGGTCTTCCCTGGTTGCGGACACACGAGCCTTCAGTCAGCTGGGGCACTGGTGATATTACTCGATGGGGGCCTTCTTGCCATGAGAGGTGTCTGAAGACCATACAACCCATCCGGCGACCTCCGGTTCCCGAGTCCCTACCGGGACTGCCCTCAGCCTATTGGTCCTTCGTGGACGTCTTTGACAAGAAGGAGTCCGAAGTACTTCCGCCACATCGTCCTTACGATTGTGCCATTGACCTGCTCCCGGGAACTACACCACCTCGAGGACGGATATATCCACTGTCTCCAGCCGAAACAAGGGCCATGTCTACGTACATCACAGAGAGCCTGGCTAAGGGATTCATCCGGAGATCCTCCTCTCCTGCTGGAGCAGGCTTCTTCTTCGTAAAGAAGAAAGAGGGTGACCTACGCCCATGTATAGACTACCGGGGATTGAACCTAATCACCGTGAAAAACAAGTACCCCCTGCCGCTCATCCCCGAATTGTTTGATCGGCTCAGAGGAGCTCGTGTGTTCACCAAGTTGGATCTTCGGGGTGCCTACAACCTGGTCCGTATCCGCTCAGGGGATGAATGGAAGACCGCGTTCAACACTCGCGATGGGCACTATGAATACTGCGTGATGCCCTTCGGCCTGTGTAACGCACCAGCTGTCTTCCAAGAATTAGTGAACGATGTGTTTCGGGACCTTCTCTACGTCTGTGTGGTGGTATATCTGGATGACATCCTTGTCTTCTCTCCGGACCTTCAGACCCACCGAGAGAACGTGCAACTGGTTCTACAAAGACTGAGAGAGAATCGTCTGTACGCCAAGTACGAGAAGTGCGTCTTCGAACAGTCTTCTCTCCCCTTCCTGGGGTACCTCATCACCGATACCGGACTGCAGATGGATCCCAAGAAGGTCTCCTCCATTCTCAACTGGCCTCCTCCTTCTGGACTGAAGGCAATCCAACGCTTTCTCGGATTCGCTAACTATTACCGCCAGTTCATTCCTCACTTCTCGGCTCTGACTGATCCTCTCTCCGCTTTGACCAAGAAGGGGGCTAATCCAAAGGACTGGTCACCTGCGGCCGACGCCGCGTTTGGCGCTCTAAAACGAGCCTTTGCCTCCTCTCCTGTACTCCACCGCCCAGAGTTAAACCGCCAGTTCACCTTGGAGGTGGATGCCTCCTCCTCGGGAGCCGGAGCAGTGCTCATGCAGAAGTCCTCCTCCGGGAAGATGGTGACGTGCGGTTTCTTCTCCAAGAGCTTCTCCGCGCCTGAACGCAATTACACCATCGGTGACCGAGAGCTATTGGCGGTCAAATTGGCTCTGGAGGAGTGGCGCTATCTTCTGGAAGGAGCAGTGTACCCTGTCATTGTTTACACGGACCACAAAAACCTGGAATACCTGCGGACTGCTCAGCGACTGAACCCACGGCAAGCCAGGTGGTCCTTGTTCTTTGCCCGGTTCATTTCCGACCCGCAAACAAGAATGTACGCGCTGATGCCTTGTCTAGGTCTTTCGTGCCCATGGAACAGGAGGAAGAGACATCTCAACCCATCATCTGTCCAAGCAAGATTATTCCGGTGGCTCCTGTCACCCTGGCCCAGATACCGCCCGGGAAGACCTATGTCTCTGAGACTGACAGGCAAAAAGTGTTACACTGGGGCCATGCCTCGAAAACAGCCGGTCATGCAGGTCAGAAGAAAACATGGAGCGCTATTGTACGTCATTACTGGTGGCCATCCCTGCGCACGGACGTCGCCTCTTTTGTCTCTGCCTGCTCCTCCTGTGCCAGGAACAAGACACCCAAACACCTGCCATACGGCCGTCTTCTGCCTCTGCCCATACCCTCAGTTCCCTGGCAGCACATAGCGATGGACTTTATTACGGACTTGCCATTGTCCTCCGGACACACAGTCATATGGGTCGTGGTGGATCGATTCTCTAAAATGGCCCATTTCGTTCCTATGGCTGGACTGCCCTCTGCTCAGGAACTCGCGGACGCCTATATACATCACATCTTCCGCTTGCATGGCTTTCCATCACACATAGTGTCCGACAGAGGAACTCAGTTCACCTCCCGCTTCTGGAGGGCTCTCTGCAAACATCTGGGAGTGACTCTAGACTTTTCATCTGCCTACCATCCTCAGTCTAATGGCCAAGTGGAGAGGGTCAATCAGATATTGACCTCTTTCTTACGTCACTACGTGAACGCCCATCATGACGATTGGTCCACGCTTCTTCCTTGGGCAGAATTCTCCCATAATCACCACGTCAGTGAGTCCTCCTCCAGTTCTCCCTTCCATGTCGTCTACGGACTTCAGCCGTCTGTCCCATTGCCTGTATCCTCGTCCTCGGACATCCCTGCTGCTGATGCAGTACTCCGTGACTTTACTACCATTTGGGACTCAGTTAAGGCGTCCCTTGCACGGGCAACCCTGCGGATGAAGAGACACGCGGACAAGAGACGCCTAGATCCTCCGTGTTTCTCTCCGGGAGATCTCGTCTGGCTTGCTTCCAAGTACATCCGACTGAAGATACCATCCTACAAGCTGGGACCTCGCTACATCGGGCCGTTTAAAGTCCTCGGCAAGATCAATGAGGTTTCCTACAAACTACAGCTCCCGGCCACAATGAGAATACCCAACTCCTTCCACGTCTCTCTGCTCAAGCCGGTTGTCCTTGGTCCCTTCTCCGCTGCCGCCAGCCCGGCTCCTCCTCCTATTGCTGAGGACGACATCTATGCGGTAAGGGATATCGTGGCCATGAAGACCGTACGTGGTCGGCAGTTCTTCCTGGTGGACTGGGAGGGGTATGGTCCTGAGGATAGGTCCTGGGAGCCCAGGGAGAACGTGGGCACTCCTCTGATCCGTGCCTTCATGTCCCGGTTGCGGGGAGGGGGGCGTGGGGGGGGGTACTGTCACGCTCCCCGGGTCCTCGGCTCCCCTCCCCGGGTCCTCTGCTCCGCTCCCCGGGTCCTCTGCTCCGCTCCCCGGGTCCTCAGCTCCGCTCCCCGGCTCACCTGCCATGCTCCCCGCTCTCCAACCTCCGGTGCCCGTCCTTCCCAGGCCCCCTGGTCTCCGCTCCCGGCGCCCGACGGCTTCCCAGGTCCTGGCCGGCTCCCCTGCGTCCTCCTCTCAGCTTCCTTCCCTGGCTTCTGGCACCCGCGCCGCGCGCATGCGCATTAGGGCGCGCGCGCGGTCACTGACCCTTTCTTAAAGGGCCAGTGTCAAATTACAGGAAATGATGCACATAGGTACAGGGTATATAGGGGGTTAATGTCCAAGGGGGCGGGGCCTGTTCTTCGTGTTTTCCCAAGCTAGGAGTCAGGTCTCCTTGTGTTTTGTGAGATACTTACCTCTCTATCTTCTAGAGCCGATCCTGCATCGCCATCCGGTTCTGCGGTACCTCGAACCCCGAACGCTGTCCATCTGCCATCCTGACAGTCCGTACCATCTCGGATCCCTGCGGTGACCCGTCATCTCGCTCCAACGGTTCCGGACCCCGCCTGACACCATCACGGCTTCCGAACCTGAGCTCCGTCACCCGGACCACCATCAGTGACCTCGTGGTCCCAGGGACTTCTCCATTTTCTCCCAGTGCACGGACTGTCCTGCTACCTACAGTGCTCCGGCTACCGGACTCCTTTCCCTCATCCGGGAGTTCGGCCCAGTGGATCCACCTCCAGGGTCTACCCGTCCATCTGGCCCTAACACTTGGCCAAGTAATGTGAAGTAATCTTCTACTCCTTATTTGAGAGCCTTTTGATAAACGACATTCTTAGTTCAGGTGCAATGACGAACAGATTTTTGGCTGTTCCAACTCTTGAACAAGCCACATAAAGTTGACCATGAGAAAAGCATGGAGATTGTAAATCGATTCCAACTACTTTCAAAGACTGTCCCTGAGCCTTGTTGATGGACATAGCAAATGCCAGTCGAACAGGAAACTCGAGGCGTTTAAAATCAAAAGGCAAATCAGATGGAATAAGAGGAATTGTTGGAATGAAAACATCTTCTCCTGTGGCACATCCTGTCAAAATGGTTGCCTCAATTACATGTGGAAACAGGTTCTTAATCAAGAGTCTTGTTCCATTACACAGCTTTGGTGGATCCAAATTTCTCAATAGCAGATTATGTCATTTGGAAGCAGTTGTACTTCCTAATGTTGTCCAAGAAATGCTTTGATATTGTACTGGTTCCTGTCATTAGAGACTTTAGGGGATCTGGTGGTGACAGGAGAGCTGGAAGTTTTATCTTGCCATTTGCACAGCATAAACCTGGCGGTTCATTTTTCAATTTCAGGGCACTGCAGTACATGCAGACCACATCCATTTTTCCTATCTGAACTTTAGGATGATCATGATAGTTTATGTCTGATGGGTAACAAAAGGCAGCATGTTTCAAATCTCCAACTATTTCCTGTGCCCTGGTGGAAGAAATAGCAATTCTCTTAGTGGCAAGTTGGCCTTATCTCTGTTGAGATGACTCATTGGCCCTTGAGCTCTTCTTCTCTTATCTGCAAGCCTCGCTTCCCTCTCCTTAAGGTACTGTCACACATAACGAGATCGCTAGCGAGATCGCAGCTGAGTCACCGTTTGGTGACGCAGTAGCGATCCTGTTAGCGATCTCGTTATGTGTGACACTTACCAGCGATCAGGCCCCTGCTGTGAAATCGCTAGTCGTTGCTGAATGGTCCAGGTCATTTTCTTCAAAGGCAATGTCCTGCTGGGCAGGACACATCGCTGTGTTTGACACTGTGTGACAGGGTCACAGTGACTGCTGAGATCGTTATACAGGTCGCTACTGCGACCTGTATTGTTCCTGCATCGCTGGTAAGATCTGTCTGTGTGACATCTCACCTGCGACCTCCCAGCAACTTTTTTTTTTTTTTTACCTGCGATCCCTATCAGGTCGCATCGTTTTCGGGATCGCTGGTAAGTCGTTGTGTGTGACTGGGCCTTTAGAAAGTTCATTGGCTCTTGAGGAAGCAGTTCTTGTTCTCTTGTCTGCAAGCCTCAATTCCCTCTCCTCATAAAGTTCATTGGCCCTTGAGGAAGCAGCTCTTGTTTTCATGTCTGCAAGCCTTGCTTCCCTCTCCTCACAAAGTTAATTGGCCCTTGAGGAGGCAACTCTTGTTTTCATATCTGCAAGCCTCGCTTCCCTCTCCTCAGAAAGTTCATTGGCTCTTGAGGAAGCAGCTCTTGTTCTCTTGTCTGCAAGCCTCGCTTCCCTCTCCTCAGAAAGTTCATTGGCTCTTGAGGAAGCAGCTGCTGTTCTCATGTGTGTCAGCCTTGTTTCTCGGTCTTCACATTTTTCATTGGCCCGTAATGCAGCTTTTCTTTTTGCATCAGCTGACATTCGTGCCAAGGAATTCCTTTTCTTATGCGGCATTATTGTGGTAAAAATAGTCTGTAACTGACAGTTTCTATATCCTCTCACATAGAGGTAATGTGACTGACATCAGCCTTTCCACCAACACACCCTAACTGACATCCTATTACCTCACACAAGCTTTGTTATACTAAGAATGTCCTTTGTTGCCTATATTAACCAATCAGAGCTTAGATTAATTAACTGTAGCAAAATGCTGAGCTGTGATTGGTTGCTATTGGCAGCCTGATAAATCCCCAGGCAACAGAAAGCCCTCTCCCTGACAGTATACATTAGCTCACACATACACATAATAGACAGGTCATGTGACTGACAGCTGCCGAATTTCCTATATGGTAAATTTGTTGTTCTGGTAGTTTGGCTGTTTATTAATCAGATTTTTATTTTTGAAGGATAATCCCAGACTTGTGCGTGTTTTATAGCGATTATGTGGCGAGGTTGTTGTATGTGTGGTGAGATGTGTGCTGAGGGTGGTATATGTGTTCAAGCACGTGGGAGTGTGTGGCGCATTTTGTGTGTGTGTTCATATCCCTGAGTGTGGTTAGTATCCCATGTCAGGGCCCCACCTTAGCAACTGTACGGTATATTCTCTTTGGCGCCATCGCTCTCATTCTTTAAGTCCCCCTTGTTCACATCTGGCAGCTGTCAATTTGCCACCAACACTTTTGTTTCAGTTTTTCTCCATTATGTAGATAGGGGCAAAATTGATTGATAAATTGGAACGCGCGGGGTTAAAATTTCGCCTCACAACATAGCCTATGATGCTCTCGGGGTCCAGACGAGTGAGTGTGCAAAATTTTGTGGCTGTAGCTGCGACGGTGCAGATGCCAATCCCGGACATACACACATACACACATACATACATACATACACACACACACACACACACACACACACATTCAGCTTTATATATTAGATATATATATCTACATACATAATCGTCAGTTTCTGTAACCCAATTCCGTCATGCACCGCGGCACAGTTGCGCAGGCACAGTTCGAACATACCCGTTACCGCAGCTTCGGTGCACGAACTGCACGTGCGCAAGTATCAGAAGCTGCAGTCTGTGTCCCGTTGTCATGGCCATGAGTCATGCTTCCCATCTCGCTTTCTCTCCCTCTCCCTCCTATCCACGTGAGCAGAGCAGAGACGAGCGCGCTACTTCAAACAAACGGCTCTGACTCTGTGCTGCTGCTAACGTATGGGTCAGCGGCAGACGCACTTCCCTGGCTGCCGCCGCTTTAAACCCGGCACCTGCAACCCATCGTGCATTGCTGACTGCTTTGCTGCTTCTGTATCGAAGTTCATCTGTGGCCGGAGCTACCATGCGACATGCTGAGCTCCCGTCCCACAGATGAACGTCACCGGGTCCAGCGCTGTTCGTGGCCCCCCTCTTCCCCATCTGTATTCCCCCAGCCCCCCCTCACCAGATCTGTATTCCCCAGCCCCCCCACGAGATCTGTACGCCTTCAGCCCCTCTCATCAGATCTGTATGCCCCAGCTTCCCCCCACAGGATCTGTATGCCCCTCCACCAGATCTGTATGCTCCCAGCATCCCCATCACCAGATCTGTATGCCCTCAGCCTCCCCCACCACCAGATCTGTATGCCCCAGCCTCTCTCACCAGATCTTTATGCCTCCAGCCCCCACCCCTCCAGGCGCAGTGACATACATGTCGCCGCAGCTTCCGGGCACGATACACAGAGTTAATACACACACATAGCGCACATGCATGTATACATTGAACACACACACACACACACATACACTGCTGTATACTCACCCAGCGATGCGTTCCCCGACACTAAAGTCCTCAGCGCTGCTCCGGCTTCCAGCTCCACAGTGGACTGAATATTCAGTGAGTATAATGAGCGGCGGTCAGGAGCGGGTTACAGCAGAACCGGCGACAGCACCGCTGGAGAGAGGTAAATAAAGACACGTGTTTTTTCCGGGGGGAGGGGAAGAGAGACAGAGAGAGAATACACACACATATACACAGACGCCTCTTACACACAGTGTACAGCCATATACACACACATATACACACACGTACACAGTGTACAGCCATATACACACACATATGCAGACACCACCTACACACAGTTAGTGTACAGCCATATACACACACATACACAGACGCCACCTACACACAGCGTACAGCCATATACACACACATACACAGACGCCACCTACACACAGCGTACTGTTGTGATCCAGTGACCGACGAGGATCAGAAAAAGAGCAATAACTCAGAAACCCAGAAAATAACCAGAGTGGCTGGTACCTTAATGGACTGCAGACCTAATACTGACACACAACTAGAAGTAGCAGTGGAACGAGCCTACAATGACCTAGTCATCTCGACACAGTCGGAGAACTAAATACTTTAACAGAGAGAAATCTAGAAAAGCTAATCTGCCTTGGAGTAGTCCCCAAAGATATTGCTAGCCCCCCACATGTAAAGATTACAGTGATATAGGAAAACACAATCCGTAGCTAGAGAACAGACTCAGCAAAGATGAGGCCTAAAACTATCTGCATAGGAAAGAATAGGAAAAAGCACTGACTGTAGCTGTAAAAACCCTAATAAATACCAGCACGCCTGACATGGAAAAATACTGAGCCTGAACAGGCTCTCTCCCGCTATATCAGTACTCTGGTGTTACTGAGATCCAAGAAAAACATTGATATAGAGAGGGGACTGAATATTGTACCAAGCGTGACAAAACACAATACATAACAGAACATGGAGCAAGGTACACAGATACTCCCAGCAGGGAATAGTCCAATTCCACCAGGAACTCCACACAGGCAAAATTACAAGAAAGTGAAAAACCATAAGCAAAGGCACAAGACCAACTTATCTGAGAGGAGTTCTGGTAGACACAGAGAATAGGGCTGGTTTCAGGAAGTCCTTAGGACACAGGAAATACAATTGAGCACCGGCAAGGAACAAAAGGAAGCTACATAGTTATATAGGCCCAAACTTAAATGGCCTGATTGCAAATCCTATTCAGCTGTCCAGTTCCCACTCAGCAAGTCAACTGCATTACCAGCACTGACGACAAGAGGGAGCCTCACACTGGAATCTAATTCAAATGTATTCACAACAGCGTACAGCCATATACACACACATACACAGACTCCACCTACACACAGTGTACTGTTGTGAATACATTTTCCAGTTTGGGGCTCCCTCTTGTGGTCAGTGCTGGTGGTGCAGTTTATTTGTGGAATGAAAGCCACACACCTGTAGGGCACTGGCAATCAGGGTCAGATTGGGACTATATAACTGAGTAGTTTTCTCTTGTTACTTGCCGGTGCTCAATGGTCTCCTGTGTGTTAAGGACATTCTGTAACCAGCTCTGCTTACTACCAGAACTCCTATCAGATAAGTGGTCTTTGCACCTCCGCTGTTTGTTTTCCACTTTTTTGTTGTTTTTTCTGCTTTGATATTAATGCTTGATTCCTATTTTGTCTGTGTGGAGTTCTTGGTGGAATGGGATAATTCCCTGATGGGAGTGTCTGTATACTTAGATCCATGATTCTGCAAGGTATTGTGTTTGTCGAGCTTGGTATTAATTCAGTCCCTCATCTATATTAGTGTTTTTGGATCCCAGTAACAACAGAGTGCAGATACAGTGGGGGAGAAGTTGTGTGACCTCAGGATTTTTCCATATCAGAAGTGCTGGTATATATTAGGTTTTTTTTACGGTTGCAAACAGTGCTCCTTTCTATCCTTTCCTATAAAGATAGTTTGGGCCTCACCTTTGCTAAAACTGTCTTTTCTAGCTTTGTATTGTGTTTTTCTATATCACTGTAGCCTTTACATGTGGGGGTCTATCTATCTATATTTGGGGACTGCTCCAAGGCAGATTAGCTTTCTTATATCTCTATCTGTGAGAATATTTAGTTCTACGGCTGTGTCGAGACGACTAGGTCATCGTAGGCTCGTCCCACGGCTACTTCAAGTTGTGTGTCAGGATTAGGTCTGCAATCCATTAAGGTTCCAGCCACTCTGTTAACATTTGGGATTACGCATTTTTTGATCCTCCTCGGTCCCTGAATCATAACAGTGTACAGCCATATACACACAAATACACAGATGCCCCATACACACAGCGTAGAGCCATATACACACACAGACACTTACACACAGCATACAGCCATACACACACATATACACACACGCCACCTACACACAGTAAACAGCCATATACACACACATATACACAGACACCACCTATACACAGCGCACAGCCATATACAGTACAGACCAAAGGTTTGGACACACCTTCTCATTCAAAGAGTTTTCTTTGCACACTCTTGGCATTCTCTTGATGAGCTTCAAGAGGTAGTCACCGAAATGGTTTTCACTTCACAGGTGTGCCCTGTCAGGTTTAATAAGTGGGATTTCTTGCCTCATAAATGGGGTTGGGACCATCTGTTGTGTTGTGCAGACGTCTGGTGGATACACAGCTGATATTCTGAATTTGTATTATGGCAAGAAAAAGGCAGCTACGTAAAGAAAAACGAGTGGCCATCATTACTTTAAGAAATGGTCCGTCAGTCCAAAAAATTGGGAAAACCTTGAAAGTGTCCCAAAGTGCAGTGGCAAAATCCATCAAACGCTACAAAGAAACTGGCTCATATGAGGACCGCTCCAGGAAAAGAAGACTAAGGCTATGTGCCCACGCTAAAATGTCCCTGCGGATTTTTTTGCCTGAAAATCCGCGACTTTCGCGGCAAATCCACACCCGCGGATTTGCCGCGGATTTACCGCGGATTTGCCGCGGATTTTGATGCGGATTTTTTTTTTTTTTTTTTTCCCCATTCAAAGCCAAAAATCCGCACCAAATCTGCACCAAACAATTGACATGCTGCAGATTTTTCCGGATCAAAATCCGCGGCAAATCCGCCGCGGAAAAATCCGCAGCATGGGCACAGCATTTCCAAAATGCCATTGAAATGGCTTGGAAGTGCTGCTGCTGCAGATTTTCGGCAAATCCGCGGTAAATCCGCGGCAAAATCCGCGGTAAATCCGCGGTAAATCCTGTAGCGTGGGCACATAGCCTAAGAGTCACCTCTGCTGCGGAGGGTAAGTTTATCTGAGTCACCAGCCTCAGAAATCGCAGGTTAACAGCAGCTCAGATTAGAGACCAGGTCAATGCCACACAGAGTTCTAGCAGCAGACACATCTCTAGAACAACTGTTAAGAGGAGACTTTGTACAGCAGGCCTTCATGATAAAATAGCTGCTAGGAAAGCACTGCTAAGGACAGGCAAGAAGCAGAAGAGACTTGTTCGGGTTGAAGAACACAAAGAACCGTGAAGCATGGAGGAGTAGGTGTGATGGTGTGGGTGTGCTTTGCTGGTGACACTGTTGGGGATTTATTCAAAATTGAAGGCATACTGAACCAGCATGGCTACCACAGCATCTTGCAGCGGCATGCTATTCCATCCGGTTTGCGTTTAGTTGGACCATCATTTATTTTTCAACAGGACAATGAACCCAAACACACCTCCAGGCTGTGTAAGGGCTATTTGACTAAGAAGGAGAGTGATGGGGTGCTACGCCAGATGACCTGGCCTCCACAGTCACCACACCTGAACCCAATCGAGATGGTTTGTGGTGACCTGGATCGCAGAGTGAAGGCAAAAGGGCCAACAAGTGCTAAGCATCTCTGGGAACTCCTTCAAGACTGTTGGAAGACCATTAACCCCTTTACGACCGCGGGCAGTAAAATTACGTCCTATTTTATCGTGACTTAACGACCAGGGACGTAATTTTACTGCATAAAGTTCATTTGATTGCCGTGGCCATAGCAACGGCTTTCAAATGATGTCCCCTGCTGTTTCTTACAGCAGGGGACCTTTGCTTCACCCCAGAGGGGGTGGCATCGCCACCCCCCATCGACGATCGATGTGATTGGCTGTTCAAATCTGAACCGCCAACCACATCTTTCGCACTGATTTCGGTAAAAATAATGCCGGAAATAGTGCGATACTGTGAGATCCAGCTATGAGACGCCGTAGCAGGTACAGCAGATCATAGGTGGATCTCAAACATGCCGCCCCCAGCCGCTGCAGCACTGATTGGAGTGATCGTGCTATGACGCGCAATCGCTCCAATCAGTGTGCAGTGGGGCGGTTTGATTTGCTGGTGGCCTCCCTCCCCAGGCCTGTGCTGGTCTGGGGACCCTCCCCCAACATGTCTGCAGCGTGCAGCACTGGCTGGTACTAGTGGTACCACGCCACCGCTGCTGCTGCCGCTGCTGTCACGTCATGGAGCAGGAGCGGTGAGTATTGTGCTCACCTTGCAGCCCCTGCGCGCTCCTGTGATTGCTCATGCGCGCTCCCGTAATGGCCCCTGCCCGTGCCCCCCTGCGATCTGCCCCCCGACATCCCAATCTGCCCCCCCGACATCCCGATCTGCTCCCCCGACATCCCGATCTGCCCCCCTGACATCCCGATCTGCCTCGACATCCCGATCTGCCCCCCCGACATCCCGATCTGCCCCCCGACATCCCAATCTGCCCTCCGACATCCCGATCTGCCCCCCGCCATCCCGATCTGCCCCCCGCCATCCCAATCTGCCGGCCTCCCCCGTGATCTCTATTCTGCAGCTCCTCCGGTATCTCCCTCCTCCTCTGCTCTCCCCCTCCTCCTCTGCTCTCCCCCTCTGCTGTCCCCCTCCCCCTCTGCTGTCCCCCTCCCCCTCTGCTGTCCCCCCCGACGTCCTCTTACCTGTCTTCACTGGCCGATCACATCTGCCTCCATCGCTGGGTCCTTCTTCCTGGGTCTTCTGCTGAGCTGTCCAACTTCCTGCCTGCTGGCTGCTGCTGTAAAGCTGTTCCTCCTGATAATCCTCTGGGTACTGTGAGTATAACTTTTTTTTTTTCTTTTTTTTTCCTCTATCCCCTGTCCATTTTTACACCTCATGCGTCCGTGCGTCCCGGCATCCCTGCTCAATTTTTGGGGTGACTTTTTTTCCCGTATCCCCGACGCTTTTTGTATCGCATCAGTCCGTGCGTCCCGCCGAGCGCTGATCAGGGATGCACATAACGGATCGGCATCCCTGCTCAATTTTTGGCGTGACAAAAAGCATCGGGGATACGGAAAAAAAAGTCACGCCAAAAATTGAGCAGGGATGCCGATCCGTTATCTGCATCCCTGATCAGCGCTCGGCGGGACGCTCGGACGGATGCGATACAAAAAGCGTCGGGGATACGGAAAAAAAAGTCACGCCAAAAATTGAGCAGGGATGCCGATCCGTTATGTGCATCCCTGATCAGCGCTCGGCGGGACGCACGGACGGATGCGATACAAAAAGCGTCGGGGATACGGAAAAAAAAGTCACGACAAAAATTGAGCAGGGATGCCGATCCGTTATGTGCATCCCTGATCAGCGCTCGGCGGGACGCACGGACGGATGCGATACAAAAAGTGTCGGGGATACGGAAAAAAAAGTATCGCATCTGTCCGTGCGTCCCGCTGAGCGCGGATCAGCATCCCTGCTCAATTTTTGGCGTGCCTTTTTTTTTTTTTCCGTATCCCCAGCGCTTTTTGTATCTCATCCGACCGTGCGTCCTGCAGTGGCCGATCAGTGCACTGCGTCTGTGCGTTTGAAAAGTCAAATGGCGTTCCTTGTCTTCTGGGCCCCGCCATGCGCCCAAACAATTAATTTCCACCACATATGAGGTATCTGCGTACTCGGGAAAAATTGAACAATACGTTTTATGGTGCATTTTTTCCTGATACCGTTGTAAAAAGAAAAAAAAAAAAGCTACCTTGTTGCTGCAAACATTTAAAAAAAAAAAAAATAACTTTCACGGTTCAACGTTATCAACTTTCAGTGCAGCCCCTGGGGGTACAAGGGGCTCACTAAACATCTAGATAAATTCCTTGAGGGGTCTAGTTCCAAAATGGGGTAATTTGTGGGAGAGCTCCACTGTTTAGGCACCATAGGGGGGGTCTAAAAACGTGACATGGCGTCCGCTAATGATTCCAACCAATTTTGCTGTCAAATGGTGCCCTTCTCTTCTGAGCCACGCCATGCGCCCAACAATTACTTTCCACCACATGTGAGGTATCTGCGTACTCAGGAGAAATTGCACAATACGTTTTATGGTGCATTTTTCCTGATACCCTTGTGAAAAAAAGCTACCTAGTTGAAGCAACAGTTTTGTGGTAAAAAAAAAATTTTTTCTTTTCACGGCTCAACGTTATAAACTTCTGTGAAGCCCCCAGCTGTTCAAAGTGCTCACCAAACATCTAGAAAAATTATTTGAGGGCTCTAGTTTCCAAAATGGGGTCACTTGTGGGGGAGCTCCATTGTTTAGGCACCTCAGGGGGTCTTCAAACCTGACATGGCGTCCGCTAATGAGTGCAGATAATTTTGCGTTCAAAAATTCAAATGGCGCTCCTTCCCTTTCGAGCTCTGCCGTGTGCCCAAACATTTGATTTCCACCACATATGAAGTATCTGCGTATTCAGGAGAAAATGGACAATACATTTTATGTTGCATTTTTTCCCGATAACCTTGTGAAAAAAAAGCTACGTAGTTGAAGCAACAGTTTTGTGGTAAAAAAATGTTTTTTCTTTTCACGGCTCAACGTTATAAACTTCTGTGAAGCCCCCTAGTGTTCAAAGTGCTCACCTAACATCTAGAAAAATTATTTAAGGGCTCTAGTTTCCAAAATGGGGTCACTTGTGGGGGAGCTCCATTGTTTAGGCACCTCAGGGGGTCTTCAAACCCGACATGTTGTCCGCTAATGAGTGCAGCTAATTTTGCGTTCAAAAATTCAAATGGCGCTCCTTCTCTTTCGACCTCTACCGTGCACCCAAACAATTGATTTTTACCCCATATGGGGTATCAGCGTACTCAGGAGAAAATGCACAATAAATTGTAGGGTGCACTTTCTCTTTTCTCCCTTGTAAAAATGAAAATTTTATGGCTAAAGTAACATTTTTGTGTTAAAAAGTAAAATTTTCATTTTTTCCTTCCACATTGCTTTGGTTCCTGTGAAGCACCTAAAGGGTTAATAAACTTCTTGGATGTGGTTTTGAGCAGTGTGAGGGGTGCAGTTTTTAGAATGGGGTCACTTTTGGGTATTTTCTGTCACCTCGGCCTCTCAAAGTCACTTCAAATGTGATGTGGTCCCTAAAAAAAATGTTGTAAATTTTGTTGGAAAAATTAGAAATTGCTGATGAACTTTGACCCCTTCTAACTTCCTAATGAAAAAAAAATTTCTTTCGAAAATTGCGCTGATGTAAAGTAGACAAGTGGGAAATGTTATTTAGTAACTATTTTGTGTGACATATGTCTCAGATTTATGGGCATAAATTTTCAAAGTTTGAAAATTGCTAAATTTTCAAAATTTTCGCACAATTTCCTAAATTTTCACAAATAAACGCAAAAAGTATCGGCCTAAATTTACAACTGACATGAAGTACAATATGTCACGAAAAAACAGTGTCAGAATCGCCAGGATCCGTTGAAGCGTTCCAGAGTTATAACCTGTCAAAGTGACACTGGTCAGAATTGCAAAAAATGGCCCGGTCATTAGGGTGTTTTAGTGGCCGGGGGTGAAGGGGTTAACAGTGACTACCTCTTGAAGCTCATCAAGAGAATGCCAAGAGTGTGCAAAGCAGTAATCAAATCAAAAGGTTGCTACTTTGAAGAACCTAGAATATAAGACATATTTTCAGTTCTTTCACATTTTTTTGTTAAGTATTTCATTCCACATGTGTTAATTCATAGTTTTGATGCCTTCAATGTGAATCTACAATTTTTAGTCATGAAAATAAAGAAAACTCTTTGAATGAGAAGGTGTGTCCAAAGTTTTGGTCTGTAATATTTATATATATATATATATATATATATATATATATATATATAATTTACAATTTGTTTTTTTTCTTACCTGTTTTTCACTTTTTTTCCCTATTTGGGACATTATCTTTTACTACCCTGATCACAGCTATAATGTATTGCAATGAATAAGTGCTGCACTAACACATGCATTTGAGATCTTTCTCCTGGCATGATCTCAGATGCTTACCATAGCTGGGTTACCCAGAGGTCATCATGATGTCATCATGACGACCTCAGGTTATCACTGCATAGATTGTGATCACATCACTCTGGGGTCCCGATCACTTGGAAGAGGAAGTGCACTCCCTCTCCAAGCCCCTAATTGCTGCGATCGCTATTGATCGCAGAGGTTAGGCTGTTAAACAGCCCGGGGCTGTGAGAGCCGGGTCTCGGCCTTCCGGTTAGCCAAGCTCCTCTGCCCCGCGTGATCGCCATGATGTTAAAATACATCATAGGTTGGGAACCCCTTCCCAACAATGACGTATGGATACTTCAGAGCACGTGAAGGAGTTAATACTACTTTAAAGATGTTGTCTGGTCTAAATCCACAATGCTGTACTCACTCCATGTGACTGCAGACTTATAAATTCTCACATCTGACACACTGTGGGGATTCACCAGTGTCAGACCATGGAATGGTGGTCACGTGTCCATGAGTATACAATATGCATACTCCCGTCCAGAATTCGAATAGATGGACATGCCACTCTTGATACATTTGCATTGATTGGAACGAACCCATCTAGTTGGAATGTGGCTGGAAGCATGTACCTGTACACTACTAACAAAAAGTTAGGGATATTTGACTTTGACTCTAACCTTTTCACGTGAACTTTATGTGATATTTTCTAAACTTTTGACTGCACACGTCCAACTATCCAATGTTTCAGTACTTTCTGCACAACTTGCTGTTCTCCAACAAGGAGCCTAAGGGCAAAATTCACAACAGGTGTTTGAACCCCAACATTTATTGAGTGATTCATGGATCTATTAGAATTGGTATTAACAGTCCTCCGCCTCATGCTGTTCCCATTTTGGCATATAAGACTAAGATAACACCTAACAATTGACCAACAGTACCTTGCCTTTGCAATATTTCAAGCAGGATATTCTCAGATGGAAGTGGTCACTGAACTTAGAATGTCATAGAGTGTCACCAGTAGGTTGCTACAAAGATACAGAAAGAATGGAAGAGCCACAAAAAGGCAGAGAAGTGGATATCCTTTGGCCACATCCCACACTCATGACAGCGTCACTGTGAACAATGCCCTTTGGAACCGGATGCATAATGCCACACAATTCATGTAAGTGAGGTGAGAGGCACCCAAGTGTCATGTCAGACCATTTGAAACTGTTTACATCAGTGTGGTCTGCATGCTAGATGACCTGCGAAGGTACACCTGACTACACTACCAGGCACAGGCGTCATCGTCTTGCTGAATGAGAGACCAGTGGACCTCAGTGCAGTTCACTGATGAAAGTCAATTCACACTGAGCAGAAATGATGGCTGTCACCAATGTTGGAGATGTCAAAGAGAGCGCTATGCATTAGCCATTTGTGTCACCAGATGAGCCTTTGGTGGTGGTGGTGTTACAATGTGCCCTACACTTTATGAATGGCAAAGTGACAAGCCTCTACTACTTGAATAACATCATTAATCCAGTCATTGTGCCTCTGCATGAACAACACAGGCTAATTTCTTCTTAATGGAGGACAATGCTCCAACTCATTGAGGTCGCATAATTAGGGAACAGCTGCTGGAGATTGTGGGGTATGTCAAATGGAGTGTCCTGCACTTTCTTCAGACCTGAATCTCATAGAAAACCTATGGGATCAGTTGAATCGCCGTGTAAAGGCTCAAAGCTCTGTACCCCAGAATGTCAATGATCTGAGGGCCACCCATCAAGAAGAGTAGGATGCCAAGCCTCAGTAGACAATAACTCCACTTGTGAACAGCATGAGACTTCGTTGTCAAGCTGTAATTGATGATCAAAGCCACATGATAATTTATTGAGGTATTGACATATTTTTGGGAAGGTATATCCACCACTGCTGTTGGCTTTTGTTTTAATTGTTTCAGATGAGGAAATCACTATTGCATACTTCTACTTCAATGCCCTAATTTCATGATAAAATATCACTGTAGCGTGAAAATTTAACATCAATTTCATCCAAAAGCCAAATATCCCTAACTTTTTGTGAGTAGTGTATATCGCATAACCGCGGCCATATGACCACCATTCTCGACCCTGACACCTGTGAATCCTCACAGTGAGCAGTGCGTGCTATGGAAGGATTCACAAGTCTGCAGTTATTCGGAGTGACTGCAGGCTTGTGGATTTACACTGGACAAGCCCTTTTAACGCTTCTCTTCTGGTTTAACATCTGGAAGTTCACTTGGGTTGGACCTCTAACTGTTTGACCTTTTACCTGCATTCCCTGGATACTGACCAACTTGCGCTTAGATTCTAGACTCTAGATTGACCCCCTGTCCATTTGGTTACCCCTCTGTTCCACCAGTCAGTCTGTGGATGCAATCAGGGAGTTCCTGTAGTGAATATTAGATGCCTGTAGAGGGAGTTAGAGGGTTAAAACAGGGAGTTACTGGAGAGGCCAGTAGAAAGCCTGACTGTGGAAGCCCATTTTGAGCTGATGTTATTATTACATTTGCATTGCAAAACGATCTGTGTGTCACATATGAGTGACGTGACTCATGCACCAGCTGAGGCACCGCTCTGTAGGACGTTGTTTGTTTTTCTGTAGCTCTGTGTAAACTCTCGAGTCAGATTCAAATGACTATTACCAGATTTTAAATAAGGAAGATGAAAGCGTCAGCGTTCTTAAAAGCAAATTGACATAGGTTGGCATTCTGTGACAGTTGTATGGTTCCTGGAGACTTTCCCATGGGGAAGAATTGAAGATGCATCATGACTGTCATGTTATGCCTAAAGCAGGGCCTGAAGGTTTGATGTATGACACCTCTTGGTGTTCTTAGATTCCTTTTGTCCTGCACCTTCATGGTCCTGCACTAGGCATAAGGGAATGTCCACACAATTGTTTTTAGGTGTTTAAACACTGAGTTTTCTATTGAAATTGCTTCAGGACATGCTTCTGGAGTTCTTGGAAGACTTTTTTTTTGTTTCCTCAAGCATCTCCTGAAGTGGTATGAAAGAATTTTTGCAGCAAGTCGGGGAGTGTTTTCCCTGAGGCGTTTTTTGCAACCTTCTGCAGTATCCACCAGCTCCTGTTAGAGCCACTTGATGGCTGATTAAATCAACCATCAAATCTCGCATGACCGCACACTCTCCTGACAGGAGTGGGTCAGCTGCATGTATTTCCATGCAGATGAGGTGCTCATGTCCGGAGAGTTTGAGGCTGTGCCGGGTGATACCGATGCGAGACTCGCACGAGTCATACGCAAGTGGAACTCCGGCTTAAGGGAAAGATGCGGGCTTAGCGTGTGAGCCCACATGAAAGGCTAGGACATGACCAATGATATAAATATACTTCATCGGTTGTGAAGGGGTTAAGCATATAACAGCAAAGTGATTTTACAGTGTTGCTTAAAATTTTGTGAACCCTTCAGAACTTTCCATATTTCTGCATAAATTTGACCTAAAACTTCATGAAATTTTCACACAAGTCCTATGAGTAGAGATAGAGAATCAAATTAAACAAATGAATCAAAAATATTAGATGCGGTTATTTATTTTAAATGGGAATGATCCAATATCACATATCATTGAGTGGCAAAAGTATGTGAACCTTTGCTTAGCTTTCAGTATCTGATGTGACCTCCCTGTGCAAAAGTAACTGCATCTAAACATCTCCAGTTATCGATTAGCTCCGTACATCGGCTATGAGGAATTTTAGCCCATTACTCGCCAGCCTTAATGCTGGGTGGGTTCTCTAACATAAATTGATTGCTTCAAGTGCTTTTGACTGTAGGACTAAAGGGTGCTTTACACGCTGCGACATCGCTAACGATATATTGTCGGGGTCGCATCGTTAGTGATGCACATCCGGCGCCGTTAGCGACATCGCAGTGTGTGACACCAAGGAGCGACGATCAACGAGCGCAAAAACGGGAAAAATCGTTGCTTGTTGACACGTCGTTCATTTCCTTAATATCGTTGCTGCTGCAAGTACGATGTTGTTCGTCGTTCCTGCGGCACGACACATCGCTAAGTGTGACACCGCAGGAATGACGAACATCTCTTTACCTGCGTCCACCGGCAATGAGGAAGGAAGGAGGTGGGCGGCATGTTCCAGCCGCTCATCTCCGCCCCTCCTCTGCTATTGGACGGCTGCCGTGTGACGTCGCTGTGACGCCGCACGAACCGCCCCCTTAGAAAGGAGGAGGATCGCTGGCCAGAGTGACGTCCCAGGGAAGGTAAGTCCGTGTGACGGGTGTTAGCGATGTTGTGTGCCACGGGCAGCGATTTGCCCGTGTCGCACAACCGACGGGGGCGATTACGCTCGCTAGCGATATCGGTACCGATATCGCAGCGTGTAAAATACCCTTAAGGTTAGGACACTTGGCCATTCGAAACTAAAAACTTTATTCTTCTTTAACCATTCCTTTGTAAAATGATTAGTGTACAAATACAAACTCAAATACAAAATTTTGAATTTTCAATAATATGTACAATTCAATGTTTAATAGGAAGCGAAAAAGAAAAGATGAAAAGGATGATAGACATCATTACGCTACAGCAATAGCAATTATCAACATCATATTCTATGTTATACAGGCTAGATATAGATATATGATACGTACCGTATGTATTTTATGTACCTCTGTGGCGATAGGCAGAGGAAAGGGATGCTGAATATATCCTGAATTAGATAACATATACTGTTGATATTGTTAGGGCTGCAACTCACCAAATCAGTGTGACTGGTGCCATATGCAAGCATCTGTGTGCATTTGTGAGGCAACTATCCATGAATGGTCAGTTTGTGAGTGGTTGTTTCATCAGTATTTTGTAGCTGTCCTGCCCCTGCTTTTATCTTGGGGGTCGACTTTATCCTGAAATGCATTTTTTATTGTGATTTGGTAAGTTAGGCTGCCTTTTTATTGTGTTTTTTTGCTATGGCTGTGTAGCGCCCCTGAACCCATCAGGGCACTACAAGGTACTGCATCCTGCCAAAAATGCAGGGCCTACCCCCAGGGACCTGATAGACCAGTGCCGGTAACAGCAAAACACATTCAAATCCCAGTTTTCCCCATCCACAGACTGGTGACAGATTAGAGTGGACCCAATGTGGATGGCCACCCAGGGGTGGAGCCGATCCAGTCCACTAGATGACAACCAGGTGGGAGGAGACAAACAGTTAGTAAGTGGAAGTGAGAGAGAACGGACGTAACTGCACTGACACGGGAGTGTGACGGTGACCTGAGGGCCCAGGCATTGGGCTGCCGGTGGAGTATGGCAAAGTATTCCTGGAACCATAGCACCGACGGCGTACAGAGCCCTATGTCAGGAAAAACGCTCCAGGCAGACCTGATAAAATCTGCCCAGTGTGGGGACCATCCAGGACCTCACTGACCGTAAAGTCCGGAGGCATCAACAGTGATGGGTGAACCAGGGACCGGAACAGAACACCGACCCTACAGGGTTCAAAAAGACCGCTGTATGGACTAAAGACTGAGAGACTACAAGGAGGGGACACCAAGACGCTTCAAGCCAAGGGGACCCACCAAATAGAGAAGGGTGCAGGGGAAACAAGCCACCAGGTCACCAAACCGACACAGGGACTAAGGGGACCAGTGGTAAAGACCAGCCTTCCTCCGGGTACCAGCCACCAAACCGCTGTAAGGAACCCAGTTACACTGCAATCCCGTGTGTGGCCTACCTGCTTTCTGCGCCTAACTCCATCACCTATCCCCTGGGGCCCCGGCCCTACTTGCGGAGGGCCCAACATGCAGGTTGCCATCAACATCAGAACCAGCAGAGAAACTGTGCAGTGGCATTTCCATCACCATAACCGCAACCCGCAAGTGGCGTCACGATACAAACTCTATAAACATTCCCCTGTACATAATCCCCCTTTTAAAAGCAACCCCAGGATCACGGAACCGGGCAACAGCCACCCAGTGAACTGTTCCCCGTATATATACGGCCCGGGACCAACTACCCCATAGCCCTGGGGCGACACAGCTGCAATGTGATGACACATTTAATGAGAGTTATTCAAACTCGTATATTGTTAGATGCAGAAGAGGAACAAAACTGGTGTCTCATGTCTCTGTAAAGAAATTGACATGCTGCCCCTTTCCCGCTTGAATACATTAATTGCGTTGTTATTATGTAATGTATAATGTAATGTGTTGGTAACATAGAATGTGAATTGTGTTATACAGTCAGATGAAAAAGTTTGGGCACCCCTATTAATGTTAACCTTTTTTCTTTATAACAATTTTGTTTTTTTGCAACAGCTATTTCAGTTTCATATATCAAATAACTGATGGACTCAGTAATATTTCTGAATTGAAATGAGGTTTATTGTACTAACAGAAAATGTGCAATCTGCATTTAAACAAAATTTGACCGGTGCAAAAGTATGGGCACCGCAACATGAAAGTGACATTAATATTTTGTAGATCCTCCTTTTGCAAAAATAACAGCCTCTAGTAGCTTCCTGTAGCTTTTAATGCGTTCCTGGATCCTGGATGAAGGTATATTTGACCATTCCTGTTTACAAAACAATTCTAGTTCAGTTAAGTTTGATGGGCGCCGAGCATGGACAGCACGCTTCAAATCATCCCACAGATTTTCAATGATATTCAGGTCTGGGGACTGGAATGGCCATTCCAAAACATTGTAATTGTTCCTCTGCATGAATGCCTGAGTAGATTTGGAGCGGTGTTTTGGATCATTGTCTTGCTGAAATATCCATCCCCTGCGTAACTTCAACTTCGTCACTGATTCTTGCACATTATTGTCAAGAATCTGCTGATGCTGATTTGAATCCATGCGACCCTCAACTTTAACAAGATTCCCGGTGCCGGCATTGGCCACACAGCCTCAAAGCATGATGGAACCTTCACCAAATTTTACTCTGGGTAGCAAGTGCTTTTCTTGGAATGCCGTGTTTTTTTGCCTCCATGCAGAACGCCTTTTTGTATGACCAAACAACTCAATCTTTGTTTCAGCAGTCCACAGGACCTTCTTCCAAAATGTAACTGGCTTGTCCAAATGTGCTTTTGCATACCTCAGGCGACTCTGTTTGTGGCGTGCTTGCAGAAACGGCTTCTTTCACATCACTCTCCCATACAGCTTCTCCTTGTGCAACGTGCGCTGTATTGTTGACCGATGCACATTGACACCATCTGCAGCAAGATGAAGCTGCAGGTCTTTGGAGGTGGCCTATGGATTGTCCTTGACTGTTCTCACCATTCTTCTTCTCTGCCTTTCTGATATTTTTCTTGGCCTGCCACTTCTGGGCTTAACAAGAACTGTACCTGTGTTCTTCCATTTCCTTACTATGTTCCTCACAGTGGAAACTGACAGTTTAAATCTCTGAGACAACGTTTTGAATCCTTCCCCTGAACAACTATGTTGAATAATCTTTGTTTTCAGATCATTTGAGAGTTGTTTTGAGGAGCCCATGATGCCACTCTCCATAGGAGATTCAAATAGGAGAACAACTTGCAAGTGGCCATCTTAAATACCTTTTCTCATGATTGGATACACCTGCCTATGAAGTTCAAAGCTCAATGAGGTCACAAAACCAATTTAGTGCTTTAGTAAGTCAGTAAAAAGTAGTTAGGAGTGTTCAAATCAAGAAATTGATAAGGGTGCCCATACTTTTGCACCGGTCAAATTTTGTTTAAATGCGGATTGCACATTTTCTGTTAGTACAATAAACCTCATTTCAATCCAGAAATATTACTCAGTCCATCAGTTATTAGATATTTGAAACTGAAATAGCTGTTGCAAAAAACCAAATTGTTATAAAGAAAAAAGGTTAACATTAATAGGGGTGCCCAAACTTTTTCATATGACTGTATGTGGTTGCCAGACCTAAGTGTAAGAAACGGTGGGCATCGGTGAAATAAAAGGGCAAGAAGATTCACTCAGCCCTCCAGATATTACACCCTCAGTAGGGAGTGCCGCATCTGGGAGTGTCAGTTCATGGTGAGAATTGCCTGCCCACATAGGGCAAAATGAAGAGAGAAAGCCTGCTCTGTACAGTGTGACAGTGAAGAACGGGTGGAGAAGCAAAAGGAATGAGATGGTGAGCCAGAAGAAAACCCACTGAATGAAATGCTTCATTTGTTGCACTTCCAGTCTGCAGCCTGGGGAAATAGTCCAGTTTCTCAAAGAAGACTGTCCACGAGCGTGGTTTACGGTGGCAGTCTCCAGGATGAGATTGGAGATGAGAAAATTGCCTGCAGCAGTGCAGCCCCAACGAGAGGCATCCGCACCAAAGACTTTGGTGACTCCTGGTCCGGAAGCCCAAGTGTAGAAAGATGGAAGGGAGACTGCTCCATCCCTCACTAAGTAAGGCTGCTTTCACACTTGCATTGTTTTGCATCAGTCACAATCCGTCACCTTGAGGAATTACGGTATCCTGCAAAATATTTTTCAGGAATCCGTTTTTTTCCTTATAGACTTCTATTAGCGACGGATTGTGACTGATGGCCCTGCGTTGCATCCGCCACGTGACGGATGAGTTGTTTACTGACTGACCGTAAGGCGAGAGCAACACTGAATGTAACGTTTTTTTGTAAGCAGCGGTTCGGTTTTTACTGTAAGCGTGTGCACAGTAAAAAACCATGATCTACTGTAAACTCAGTTCCAGTGGCCGGAACGATCAGCTGAACGCCCGGCGGCCGCATTTTGTGAACGATCAGCTGATCGGCCAGCGGACGGCTCTTACAAAAGCCGACCGACGGCCGATCAGCTGATCGTTCACAAAAGGCGACCGCCGGGCACTTAGCTGATCGGTCATAAAAGGCAGCTGCCGGTAAAACAGTAAAAACACAACGGATCGTTTTTTTGAAGCATCAGTCACATCAGTTGTGCCACTGTCTGCAATGCATCCGTTGCATCAGTCACACAACTGATTGTGACTGATACAAAACAACGCAAGTGGGAAAGCAGCCTAAGAGTGGACCAGCAGACTTCTGGAAAAAGCTGTCCAACCGGCCATGGTATACATGGCTCAGGGTGCTCACCCTGTTGGCTTCAGGCAGAGATTGGAGGCCAGAAAGACCTGGATATGTCGACCAAAGAACAGTGAGAGAATGAAGTAGTATGCTGAGGAGGTCCAGCTGTGCTAGTTGCATCTGATTAGTGGTATAGTTCTAGATCCCTGAGGACCACATATCTGTGGGTCTAAGACCCACATAATTTGGAACTCCCACATGTTGAAGCCATGAATGGCTCAAACTTGTGTTACCCCTTTCCGGATAGAGGGACTTTGGAGCCATGAGTGAGCTGAATGCATTTTATCATGGAGTTTGTCCAATACAAACATGGACTTTGCCCCTAAAGGATTATGTCCCCGTCCTAAGGACTGATATGAAGAAGCCATGAACTATGCCCTTAACATGAAAGGCCACCACTTTGCAAGGATGTACTGTGTTATACAAGCCCTTGCTATAATGGGCTACCCTTACAGGGATGAACTGTGTAAATGAATCTTGGTGAAATGAGCCAAAGTGACCCAAAGGACTGTGCTGGGAAGATGGACTTGGACATTTGTGGTTTAGGGGTCTTATCAAAGTAGGACTCGGTTGGTATTATTCTGAAGAAGAACAGAAGACATCCTATTGATTAATGTTGTGTTATATGTGGTGTTATGTTTGTGTCTTCTAGGTTTCTGGATGATCGAGGGTGGCCATCATTAAAAAAGGGGGAAATATTCCCCCTTGAAGACAACAATCAAATTGTTATTATGTTATGTACAATGTGATGTCTTGGTAACATGCAATGTGAATTGCATTATATGTGGTTTCCAGACTGTAGGGTAAAAAACAGCTAACAGATGGGACTAGCCAATAGTTTGAGGAGCTATTACACGGACAGAAAACAGTTTTCCTGTCAGAACATCAGATAGGGCCTAGAGTGTGATGAAAAAATTAGAGCTTGAGACTCTGTAGGCCACATGACATGGGTGTTCTGAAGTGAGAGTACACCAGAGCAAGTCAGAGTGTGATCTGGAGTACAGAGGCAGAAGGAGGTGAATGTGACTCAGAGTCATCCATTTGAGTCGGGTTAGTGGACTGACCAAAGGAGTGAGTGGCAGAGTGATGTGAAAAGGACGCTAAGGAACAAGGCCCTAAGCAGTTTACAACTCTTAAAGGTAACAGTCCAGGACAGAATAGGGCATGAGACAAAGTGTGTGTCCTGGGCAGAAGTCCTCTAAGTGTCATAGAGCATGAAGCTAGAATTGAGTCATATTGACAATACAGTATGTATCATTTACAAGGAGAATAAGTCGTGGAACCACAGGAGGGAAAGAATGATTTTTACTAACTTTACTGTGATGTTGAGCTGGGTGGTGGTGAAACAAGCAAGACTAGTGACGACAGAAACAACTGAGATGGAAGGAGTAGAGAAACTTTATGGATATATTTTGTGTTGCTGAAAAAACCTGTGAGAAAACTTGTGCTCACTAGTAGATAAAGGGTATCAAATCAAATAAATGAGACAAAAATATTAGACTGTCATTTTTTATTGAGTAACATCAGCCAATATCACATGTCTGTGAATGGGAAAAGCATGTGAACTTTTAGGTTTCGAAAATAATTTGAAAGTGAAATTAAAATCTTGTGGGCAACCTTTTCTATTTAAATAATGGGGATCTGTCAAAGTTTGATCTTCACAAAACATTTGTTGACGTGTATCCTGGCACAAACAAGAGAGATTTCTGAGGAGTTTAGAAGTTTGAACTCCAGCAATCCATAATCAGACAGACTGTGTACAAATGGAGGAAAGTCAAGACCATTATTATCCTCCCCAGACATGATCAACCAACAAATATTACTCCCAAGGGCAAGGCATATAATAGTCTGCAAGGACACAAAAGAACCTAATGGTAACCTCTAAGCAACAAAAGGCCTCAGTAAAATTAGCTAATGTTAATGAATATATTGTGAGCTAAAAAAATACACTAGCACTCACCAACTAGTAGCCATCTTTTTATTTCATGTATGTCCAACAAACACATCCATGGCTAACAGAATATGTTTGGAGAAACCAGAGATTGTAGAATATTTAGGCACTGCTTGGACTCTATACTACCCTGTCTGTCAACCATAGAACATTCCATTATAATTCAGGCATGGTGACATGTAAGAAAAACCCTAAATGCAGCCACTTTGATCGGGTTCCTCAGTAATTGTATAGTTAGGCAGCCACATCTTAGGCCATGTGCCCATGGGAGCTTTTTGCTGCGGAGTTTGCCGCGGAAAACCTGCGGATTTTTCTGGATTTTCCAGATGAATACGCAGGTTCTAACATGTACAGGCACTCCCCATGTTACCCTATGGGACACGGGGAGTGTCTGTGTCCACGCTGCGGAAAGTGCGGCTGCGGAATCTGCTGCGGAGATCCCTCAGCCGCACCTAACTGCATGTCAATTATTCATGCGGATTTACTTGCGGAGATCCCGGCCCTCCGCTATGGAGATAGAGGCCGGGACGTCCGCAGGTAAATCGCGTGAAAGTCCGCATGTTTCCCGCAGCTATTCCGCTGGAAACTCGCAGCTAAAAATAGCTGCGGATGCCAGCGGGCAGCTGCGGGAAACATGCGGCCGTACCTGCGAATATATCCGCAGGTACGAGCGTCCCATGGGCACATGGCCTTACAATACTAAAACTGTTAATGATCATAAATAGTCATTGTTTTACTTTAAGGCTATGTGCGCATGTGTGCGCTCTGCACCGCACCGAAAAGGTGCACTTCAGAGTACAGCTGAAAAGCTGCGTTCTGAAGCGCATGGTGCCGGCGAGAACGTGCGCTCTGCCTGCAGCTCCTGCCATAGACAGAGCAGGGGCTGCCAGCAAAGTGCACGGAAGAAGTGACATGTCACTTCTTAGAACGCAGCGATTCGGGCAGCAGCTGAAGCGCTGCGCTCTAATATGCCACGTGCGCACGGCCCCTGCACAATCTCCATAGATTGTGCAGGGGACGCAGGACGCATGCAGTTACGCTGCGCTACAAAGCGCAGCGTAACTGCATGAATTTCGCACACGTGCGCACATAGCCTTACACTGTCTTACAAAATAATGATTGTCAGCTTTATATCTAAATATTGTGGCAGCTTATTGTACAAGGGTTAATGATGCACTGGGTCTCTATAGGCGTCTTCAAATACTATCAGTTCATGTTATTCTTGGCACAGAATGTCCTAAGTTATTTTCTGCTATTCCATGTTCTGAATAATTATACTATGTAAACGACATATTGTCCTACATCTTGATAAGAACATTGTTGTTACATTACAAAAGCACGCTGCTATCCCTTGATGTCATGTACGCTTATTTTCCTGGTTATTGTTATGTTATGTGCATGAGCTAATTTCCTACAAACTGCCAGGAATGTAATCCTTGATTATTTAGAGGAAGTTGTGACATTGGACAAAATGAAATTTATACTGTAGACCTGATTTAAAGGTGTTAAATTCTTAAAACAGGCACAACCAGAACATCATTGTTTTGTTATAGCTGATTGGAGGATACGATATTTATAGTTAGAAAAAAAAAAAGCAGCAAATTAACGTAAATTGTAGCTTCCTATTAAAAACATTTTTAAAAACTGCATTCTTAGGCAAAGAAATGGTGAATGACTCGCATGAGTGCAAAGTGAGAAAATCTCGCATTGCACTTGGCTCCATTTACCGCAAGTCAATACTGCAGAAAAAAAATTGCAGCATGCTACAATTGTCTGCGAGTCTCGGATCACTCGCACTCATACAAGTCTATGGGTGTGAGTGAAACATCGGACTGCACTCGGATAACAGCCAAGTTCAATGCGATATACAGAGGGGCTGACAATGGAGGAGACATGGAAATTAGTCTCTACCTCCCTCTCCTCTGCAGCTGTGATCCGATCGCAAGATTGGATCACAGTTGCATGACACTCGGCTCACGCTCGCAGCAGAGACGGAACAGAGAGTCATTAGCATCTCGCATCCAATGCTATACACTAATGTGCCTCCAGCCTTTATCATAGAGATATCCTACCCTGTCTAGTAACCTGCTTACAAACATTTAAGAACCCATCATGGTAAATCAGATAATTACTGACATATGTGTCATTGAAACAAGTATTGAATAATAACATTTAATTGGACAAAGCAGTCTAGTATACAGTATATCACAAAAGTGGCAACCTCTGAAGCTCTAGTGAACTCCATGCCTAAGAGAGTTAGGCAGTGCTGGAAAATAATGGTGGCCATATAAAATATTGACACGTTGGGCACAATTTGGCCATTTTCACTTAGGGGTGTACTCACTTTTGTTTCCAGTGGTTTAGACATTTATGGCTGTGTGTTGTGTTATTTAGAAGGCACACCAAATTTACACTGTTATACAAGCTGTACACTGACTACTTTACATTGTATCAAGGTGTCATATCTTCAGTGTTGTCCCATGAAAAGATATATAAAAATATTTACAAAAATGTGAGGGGTGTACTCACTTTTGTCATATTCTGTATATGGTATAGTTTCTATAGTTTAAGCCATTCAGTTGTTTTGTTTTAATTAATAAAGTCTAATAGATTTACTGTGTCTTTTTGAGCAATTTCCTCCCCCTTCAGGGCTTATAGAGTGAGAAACAATGAATGAAAATTTATTCTCTTAACAGATGAATCTAGCAAGTGATAGTTGTAGACTTTTCCCAGGTCCATTCCAACCATGTGATCAGAGTAAGGAAAGAAAAAAACCCCAAACTTTCTGCCTTTATTATATTATATAAAAGGTGGTTTTTTATTCAAAATGTAGCTGTGTTGTTTGTTGTTTTTCTTTTCTTCAAATGATAGGCAGTTGGTAATATTTAACATGCAATTTTAAAACCATTTTTAGCATCTTTTATTTTTATAATAATTTGGCCTGTAAGCATGCTCAGCTTACCCAAGAAGAAGCTGACAGGCGAAACACGGGATCATGTTAAAGCTGTTTTTAATGCATTTACTTTTGTGATTATAATATGAAATCCTAAACTAATTGTCTGGCAGTGCTACTCTATAGCGGGCTTTACACACAGCGACAACGCTAGCGATGTCGCTGGTGAAAGCACCCGCCCCCGTCGGTTGTGCGTCACTTGCAAATCGCTTCCCGTGGTGCATAACATCGCTAACACCCGTCACACGGACTTACCAGCCTAGCGACGTCGCTGTGGCCGGCGATCTGCCTCCTTTCTAAGGGGGCGGTTCGTGCGGCGTCACTAAGCGGCCGCCCAATAGAAGTGAAAGGGCAGAGATGAGCGGCCGTAACATCCTGCCCACCTCCTTCCTTCCTCATTGCGGGCGGCCGCAGGTAAGGAGATGTTCCTCATTCTTGTGGTGTCACACATAGCGATGTGTGCTGCCGCAGGAACGGCGAATAACCTGCGTCCTGCAACAGCAACGATAATCGGGAAAGGAACGACGCGTCAAAGATCAACTTTGATCGTTAACAGTCGTTCTTGCGTTTCACACGCAATGACGTCGCTAACGAGGCCGGATGTGCGTCACGAATTCCGTGACCCCCAACGACATCTCGCTAGCGATGTATTTGCGTGTAAAGCCCGCTTTAGTCCTGTTGATTTGTAAGGGAAACTTTGAAAATATGGTTGTCAGTGATAGCTTGTAGAACTATTGGTCTCAGCTGGACTGATAACATCAACATCGGATGAATACACCAATACTAGAAAAATTATTCCTGATGATGTGGATTTTTCTGTAAAGATTGTTGATGCGGTAATGTATATAAACCGTGAAGCGTCTTGTACCACTTTATTGAACATTGCCTTGCTCCAATCTTACTCGCCTCCTTTTAGTGGGAGGAGTGGCCAGTTAAACAGTTATAGTGGTAGAATTGCACCCTTACACAGCTGTAGTAAATCAGCCCCAGCGTTTGTGAAGGTGCCTGGAATGTAGTGGAGTGTTCTTGACTGATTGTTTCCAGTGAGAATGATTCATTCCACAGACATACCAAGGATAGATTACATTTATCTTAAGTGTTCAAATATTTTGACAGAGATTATTTATCAATAAAAAGTATTTTTTATGAAATCACATCCATCACAAGTCTGTAGAGACTGAAGAGGAGCTCTGTAATAATATATGACATTTTCATCCATTTAAAGGGAACCTGTTATATCCAGAAATGTAATCTACTTGCAGATATGGGGTTAATTTGCAAGTAAATTGGATAAAAAATACATGTCTGCCTTTCTGGAGCAGGGCTACAGGGAGAAAATACATTTATATCTTCCCTGCAGCCACTCATTTCAGGTCATAGGGGCAGTGCGCGCAGTAATCACTCCCCTGTAGTTGGATTGAGAGTCAGATTTGCAGCTTGTGTGCACAGAGCAGGCTGTCACAGTGCCTGGGAGTCACTGATTGTAACAGCTCTTTCCACCACCCCTCCGACTGGAAGCCAGTGGCTACTGAGAGGATATAAGTTAATTTTCTCCCTATGGTGACTATTCCAGTAAAACATGATTTTAATGCCATTTATCTGCAAATTGATTGTATATCTGAAGGTAAATCACATTTCTGTACATGATAGGTTTACTTTATTAGTAGTACTGATTAGAGAAGAGGGAACCTTTGGAGGTTCGGTTCGGAGGGCACATTGGAACCTTAGATAAGGTTCGATTTGTGACCCTGACGTGATCCGAATCTCCATGGATGTCAGTAATTGGGCAGTTTATGTCTCCATGCACATATAGCCAGCCATAAGCAAAACACTTCCAGGGGAGGGTGACCAATTTTTCAAATTATTATTTTTTTTTTTCATTTCGTGTGTGCACACACACTACATCTGATCACGCTGTTGTTACCCCCATTGTGAGCCGTTCATACACTGCATGCGGCTTACACAGGGCTGAGCATCACTCATACCCAAGCACAGCGCTGCTCGCTTGAGCGGATTGCATCGTGACTCACTCGAACGTTGTTTTTTTTGGAAGTCGGTTTCCAAACCCGAACCTTGAACAGCAGGTTTGCTCATCTATAGTACTCATGGCAATTAACTTGATGTGACTAATGGTAAGTACCATCAGTTGCATATATTTTTCTTTAGTGAATAGAACTTTTTCGAGGAAAATCCCTGGGAAAATACAACTTTATAGACTATTCAACAGAGAGGAAAATAACGGATCAATCTGTGACATCTAAAGTCTTGAGCGTTCATCCTGTTGACGGTATTGAGGAAAAAAAAAACGGGTCTGTGGTCTGAGCGGCCTGTGAGGCAGACATGTAGCGAATGCTGCTTTATCCTGAGTTACCGGCAGTATCTAGGTATATAAAGGCGCTCACAATCAGACTACCTTCTGGAGAGGCCAGAGCTTTGATTGAGAAGGCTACTCCCGACATAAAAATGCAAAGGAGCCTCATGACCGCAAGATGACGCCATCCAATATGGCGCTGACATTTCGCGCTCCTGCTCATGCCAGAATATGCGAAGCTGCGGCTAATCTGGAGAGATTTGCTCAGACGTTACCCTCTGACAACAGTAACAGGGAATGCTCTAAACGGGAGTGTGGTGTGGAGGTGGACTTACTAGCAGGACTCCCGTAAGTAAGATGGCTGCCACCTGCCACATGGACCAATGGTCAGACCCTTTAAAGCCCCAGGGTGAAGGGGAGATAATGGTGGGTGCTGATAATCAAGGGCCCTTACAGACTGAGCCTACACTTGGTGTTGTGCTTCTGGCAGTGAATGCCTGAAATAATACCCAAACCATACTACAGGGAAGTAACAAGAGAACGGCAAAAGAGAAGGGAAACTCTGTGTTTAGAAAAGGGGGAGATGGTGACGCCTGACCAAGCCTACCGCTGGGACCTGGCTTCCCACACCACCCTAGATAGGTTCCATACCTATGTGCGAAGCCTGATACCTGACCCTGGCTGACTCTAAAGTAGGCCCTCTGTGGGGAGCAGATGGGATGAGCATTTAGTCAACCCCACTGAGCTCTAAATAAGACACAAGGATAACAAACAGGGAAAAGTAAACAAATAACTTATCTCCAGATGAGTCAGGGCAAGGAACTGCAATATCAACAAAGTTTCTCCATATGAATGCTAGCTGAATGCTTGCACTGAAGATTTGTTAAAGGTATCATACTTATCACCAACACAGAGTAAAGAGAAGTTAGGGTATATAAAGACACCAAGGGAAGTGCTGATGAAAAACAGTTAAAGGGTGAGGAACTTAACAGGGTCCTAAGGGGAAAGGAATTAAAGCAGAGGCGATACATAGAATACCAAATACACCAAGCCGGAATAATAGAAGGGGAGCAGGTTGCACAGCCAAATGCTGTGACCTTCTATAGCCAGACACCGCAGGATTGTCACCCGTGACCGTGCGCAAATGGAGGACCTGAAAGCAGCCATATACGGCATTAAACATGAGCTGCATTGAGTTAATGAAAGGATTCGGGAATGGGAAAGTTGTCTGAGTCCTGCAGAGGATATGATCCCTCCAGTGACCTGTGACCTTGGCAAGATGGTGCACACCATCTCATTGCTGATTAACAAAATTGATTATTTGGAAAATTGGTCCCGCAGAATTACCTGCATCTTGTGGGAGTCCCTGAGAGAGCAGATGGTCGAGACCCTGCAACTTATTTTGAAGAATGACTGTCAAGTACCCTGGGAAAGGATGTCCTCTCCCCATTTTTTTTAAAATTAAAAGGGCATATAGAGTCCCCACCTGTTCTCCTTCCCCTGGAGTGCCTCCACATTCCATCCTTCTCAGACTCCTTCACTTTAAGGATTTAGATTCTGTTCCTCTGAAGGCTAAGGATCTTAAAGAACTCAGCATAGGTGGCAACAGGGTCTCTATTTTCCTGAATGTCTTGATGGAAGTACAGCGGAAATAAGTACAATTTCTTGATCTTAAAAAATGATTGAGGAATCAGCAGATACCATATTATATAATGTACCCAGCCAAGTTACGCATTGCTGCAAATGGAGATACCCATAATTTTGACTTTTCAAATGCTGCACTGTCCTGGCTTGATGCCAATGAGGCGGCTTTAAATAGGGTCACCTGCTGCATTCTATCCTTCCATTGAATTATGGTATATAGCTGTGTAAATACCGGTGACAATACTTTTATTGTCCTAAACTAGACATGAAGTGGGAAACATCCGTCTTCACGCATCGTTGTGTACGTTGCGAGGTGTGTCACTCTCTGTCTTATATGGGCCTTGGTCGTTTTTTAGCCCTGTTTCTCTCTGCAACTATGTTTTTTAAATTTACTGTGTTTTTATTTTTTTTATACAATAGTCACTTTGCTGCTTTACATTTTAATGCTAGAACTCAAAATGCTTATTTGTACAGTGCCTTGCGAAAGTATTCGGCCCCCTTGAATTTTTCAACCTTTTCACACATTTCAGGCTTCAAACATAAAGATAAAAATTTAATGTTATGGTGAAGAATCAACAACAAGTGGGACACAATTGTGAAGTTGAATGAAATTTATTGCTTGTTTTAAACTTTTTTAAAAAATAAATATCTGAAAATTGGGGCGTGCAATATTATTTGCCCCTTTAAGTTAATACTTTGTAGCGCCACCTTTTGCTGCGATTACATCTGCAAATCACTTGGGGTATGTGTCTTTCAGTTTTGCACATCGAGAGACTGAAATTCTTGCCCATTCTTCCTTTGCAAATAGCTGGAGCTGAGTTGGTTGGTTGGAGAGCGTTTGTGAACAGCAGTTTTCAGCTCTTTCCACAGATTCTCGATTGGATTCAGGTCTGGACTTTGACTTGCCCATTGTAACACATGGATACATTTTTATGTAAACCATTCCATTGTAGATTTTGCTTTATGTTTGGGATCATTGTCTTGTTGGAAGACAAATCTCCATTCCAGTCTCAGGTCTTTTACAGACTCCAACAGGTTTTCTTCAAGAATGGTCCTGTGTTTGGCTTCATCCATCTTCCCATCAATTTTAACCATCTTCCCTGTCCCTGCTGAAGAAAAGCAGGCCCAAACCATGATGCTGCCACCACCATGTTTGATAGTGGGGATGATGTATTCAGGGTGATGGGCTGTGTTGCTTTTACGCCAAACATATCGTTTGGCATTGTGCCCATATAGTTCGATTTTGATTTCCTCTGACCAGAGCACCTTCTTCCACGTTTGGTGTGTCTCCCAGGTGGCTTGTAACTTTAAACGACACTTTTTAGGGCTATCTTTCAGAAATGGCTTTCTCCTTGCCACTCTTCCATAAAGGCCAGATTTGTGCAGTGTACGACTGATTGTTGTCCAATTGACAGCCTCTCCCACCTCAGCTGTAAATCTCTGCAGTTCATCCAGAGTGGTCATGGGCCTCCTGGCTGCATGTCTGATCAGTCTTCTCCTTGTTGGAGATGAAAGTTTGAGTGGACGGCCGGGTCTTGGTACATTTGCAGTAGTATGATACTCCTTCCATTTCTATATGATCGCTTGCACAGTGCTCCTTGGGATGTTTAACGTTTTGGAAATCTTTTTGTAACCAAATCCGGCTTTAAACTTCTCCACAACAGTATCACGGACCTGCCTGTTGTGTTCCCTGGTTTTCATGATGCTATCTGCGCTTTAATCAGAACACCGAGACTATCACAGGGCAGGTGCATTTATACGGGACTTGATTACACACAGGTGGCTTATATTTATCATCATCAGTCATTTAGGACAACATAGGATCATTCAGAGATCCTCAATGAACTTCTGGAGTGAGTTTGCAGCACTGAAATAAAGGGGCCGAATAATATTGCACGTCCCAATTTTCAGTTATTTTTTACAAAAGTTTAAAATAAGCAATAAATTTCATTCAACTTCACAATTGTGTCCCACTTGTTGTTATGGTGAAGAATCAACATTAACATTTTCATCTTTATGTTTGAAGCCTAAAATGTGGGAAAAGGTTGAAAAATTCAAGGGAGCCAAACAATTTCGCAAGGCACTGTATCTTTGCATTGCTGGTGCAATTTCCTGTTATATGTCAAAGATCAGCACTATGGCATCAGCAATAAATATTATTGCATGGAATGTTCGAGGCTTGGGGGAGGCAACGAAAAGGTGCGCTCTGTTTACATATTTGAAGCAATTTCACCCAGCCATTTTGTGGGCTTCTGAAGTGCACATGGTAAGGGAAAGGGTTCATTTGATGCATAAAAATGTTATCTCTCAGGAGTATCATTCAATGTACTCGATGCATTCTAGAGGAGTGAGCGACTTAATACAGAAATCATTCCTATTTTCCTGCATCATATCCTCAGTTGATCAATAACCCTCAGTCCAGTAGACCACTGTGCAACCGGCTCTGTCTTCACCTGTTTTTCCTCTCACCCATTCCCTGTAGACTGTGAGCCCTCGCGGGCAGGGTCCTCTCTCCTCCTGTACTAGTCTGTTTTGTACTGTTAATGATTGTTGTACTAGTTTCTATGTATACTCTTTTTCACTTGTAAAGCGCCATGGAATGGCGCTATAATAATAAATAATGCCAGCCCGTGTGCATGACATAGGACGCGTCATGCACCCCGGCTTCAGAAGAAGGACGACAAAGATGGCTGAAAGAGGAGGTGTTGCACCCGGAAAACTGAGCCATCCATCTGACCTGTCTGCTCCGCACTGACAGTTTAGGTATTATAAAGTGTTTTTTAAGTTCTACACAGCGGCCTGGGCTCTTATATACAGCATGTTACAATGTTGTATATAAGAGCCCAGTGGTGCTGGCCGCAGCTTATAGTCACCAGATCTGGTAACAGGTTCCCTTTAACTGATTGCTAATTAACTTGCATTTGTAACGGATCCGTTTTTTTTTCTTAAGGATCCATTTCAAATGAAAGTACACTGGAAATAGAAAACCATTAACAGATCTGTTCTCCATAGACTCCCATGTTAAAAAAAAAATAAAAAATAAATGGATCTGGCAAACATCAGTTATTTAACAACAAATAAAAGTTGAGTCTGCATATCTTTTTTTTCCCAACAGATCTCTGAATGCTCCATTCTAATGGATAATTACAGGACATCTGAACTCAGCCTAACACCTTTGATTTACAAGTTGACATAATGTTGTGCTGCGCATAGGAAAGATATATGTCCTACCTTCCAGTCCAGCCAGTGACTGCCCGCTGCAGTGAGGGGTTGTCCACAGTCAGGTCACGATGGAGGACTGTTAGGTTTGGCCTACTGCATTTCATGAGATTTGTGGACAATAGGTTCAAGACCTTAATGGTTCTGTGATAGTTGGGGTTGAAGATTCTTTAGTTATTTGGTCTCATATGAAATTACATTTCAAAAAGTGTTGCCCCCAACAAGGTAGGGTTGACAGTAAACACTTGATAACTTTCCATCATCTACACTACTGTCCACACATAGCTTACTAGCAGAATTACCCCATTTTGCACAGGCGTATTTTGTTGTTTACTGGTTTATTTAAAAACAATGTTTGCTGTCGTGTCCGACTATAGAAGATCACAGCGCTTGGCTGTGCAAACTGCTCCCTGACCTATTATTCCTGTTTGGTGTATTTGGTATCCTATGTATCTCCTCTGCTTGATTTTCATCCCTTTCCCTTTAGGACCCTGCGTATTTTCTCACCCTGTCAGCTCTCTTTCATCAGCACTTCCCTTGGTGTCTTTATATACCCTCACTTCCCCTTACTCTGTGCTGGTGATACGTCTAATACCTTTAACAAGTCTTCAATGCAATCATTCGGCTTGTATACATCTAGAGAAACTGTTGTTACAATTAGGGTACCGTCACACTTTAGCAACGCAGCAGCAATCCCACCAGCGATCTGACCTGGTCAGGATCGCTGCTGCATCGCTACATGGTCGCTGGTGAGCTGTCAAACAGGCAGATCTCACCAGCGACCAGTGACCAGACCCCAGCCAGCAGCGACGTGCAAGCGACGCTGCGCTTGCACGGAGCCGGCGTCTGGAAGCTGCGGACACTGGTAACTAAGGTAAACATCGGGTATGGTTACCCGATGTTTACCTTAGTTACCAGAGCACACCGCTTAGCTTAGCGTGTGCAGGGAGCAGGAGCCGGCACTGGCAGCGTGAGAGCTGCGGAGGCTGGTAACGAAGGTAAATATCGGGTAACCACCTTGGTTACCCGATGTTTACCTTGGTTACAGCTTACCGCAGGCTGTTAGATGCCGGCTCCTGCTCCCTGCACATTTAGGATTGTTGCTCTCTCACTGTCACACACAGCGATGTGTGCTTATCAGCGGGAGAGCAACAATAAAAAAACGAACCAGGGCTGTGTGTAACGAGCAGCGATCTCACAGCAGGGGCCAGATCGCTGCTCAGTGTCACACACAGCGAGATCGCTAATGAGGTCACTGCTGCGTCACAAAAAACGTGACTCAGCAGCGATCTCGCTGTGTGTGAAGTACCCCTTACTCTCCCCAAGTCAACTGCAGATAAGTTATACGTTTATTTTCCCACTGTTTGTTAGCCTTGTGTCTTCTTTAGAGCTTAGTGGGGTTGACTAATAGCTAATCCCATCCACTCCCTACCTAGGGCCTACTTCAGGATCAGCCAGGGTCAGGTATCCAGCTCGGTGCATAGGTGCAGCACCTAACTAAGGGTTAGAGAGTTGAAAACCAATCAGAAGCTCCCAAATTACCCATATGCCAAATTTAGGGCTTATTGGTCCAGTCATTTGGCCTTAAATTAAAGGGGTTGTCCAGTATTCGGACAACAACTTCTCAATCACGGTTTCCCTTTGATGCCAGCTCAATTTCAGCCGTATTGGCACTGGTTTTCCAGGGGCTCGTGTGACATTGATATATCACTCAATCCTTGTGGCCATTTAGCAGCCGATTCACTCTCCAGGTCATTTGGCTGTAAATTAGTATTTTTATTCATGCTCCATTTGTTTGTCGTGAATATCTCAAGAACAAAGGCCAATACCAGAAGAAATACACTCTTCATCTCACACATCATTTCAGTTGCCATTTTTATTTGATAATGTTGAGAAAATGAAAACATTTCCAACGCAGAGATGAAAGAAAACATTTATTGAATCAATGTCAATACTTCTCTGTAATATCTACAAGCCAACACTGAACTTACTTTATTCAAGAATGAACACAATGTACAAAAAGTATGCTTTGTTATAAAAATATGTCAATTATTTACTTCTTATTCTCTTGTTCAAAGAATGTGAAAATATTTTTTGATAAACCTGCTCTTTAGACAGATTGGTAGTAGGATGATAAAAAGCATGGCGAATAATCCTGGCACAGTCTGATGCCTTTCACAGAACAGTGTGTAATGCCACACAATACTGAAAGTAGTACAACAGTTTATTAGGCTTTTGGATGTAGCACAACAGTGTGACCATCTCTGGTCGGGTGAGGAGCAGAAATCCGCACATGAATCCCACCGCTGCTTGTTCATGAGGAGCTTTGATCTAGCGGGTTTACTGTAATTAATCCTCATTTCCCCATTCTGATAAGCCATCTGTTCTGACACTGTATGGATAAGGTATACTTGTCATACTAGACATTATACAGGACATTTTGGCGTCACGGTTCTCGACAGGCATTCAGTCAGCGTTACATTTACATCCCATTTATTCAATACTGTGTTTGACGTGGTGCTGAAACTAGCCCGACATGATGGTGTCACGCCAGCTCCAAAACACACCGCTTACATGATCTGAACACGGGACCAAACAACATGTATATCTGTAAACAGTGCAATATCAAAATAGCTATTTTTACAATGTGTAAAAGACATACACGTTTCGGAACCTGAGCAAAAGACATTTTACAGACGCTGTCAATTCACCCTGTATTTTAAAAGCCTTTTTAACTTTTCCCTTGCCCTGGAATTTTTTCAACCACAGAGCAGCAGCCTACAATCATATAAGCCTGTAAGAATGAATATGGTCTTAAAGGAGAACTCACAAAAAGGTAATAGAAGAAAAAACATAAAAACTCCATTCAAATTGGGAAATAAAAGGAAAAACAGGGTCACTGGGAGTGAGAAAATACAAGCACCACTTCCCTACTGGTCCCAATGACCACTCTTCAGATGTGATGAAAAGAACTGATGTAATGTCCAAATTTTAACTTCTACTACTAGCTAAAATGTGGACATGATCCATTCTCTAATAGGGTCCCTAATGAGAAAGGTGACCAGGGGGGGTGCACACCTATTGGTATTGTCACCTGGAGATGATTTACCAGGCTTCAGATAATGCATTTAAATGTTTCCCATTTGCAGGAAGCTTTTATGGTCTTACCTGGCCGTTTTGAAAATTCTCCTTTGAAGACCTCCAGCTATGTTTTATTTTTTTCACCACAAGAGACAGAACTAAGTCCCTTTTCGTTTTCAACGTGCTCTTGCCAGTTGTGTTAAGAAAGATTGTTGGAAATTGAGCAATTCCACAAGATTATGAGTTATCCATGGATGAATCATAGACACACTTCTTGCCAATCTACCTTCACTCCAATCTAGAAGTCCCTAACCTTTTGTACCTTGTAGCCACATTAAAGTTTGAGCCAAGATCCAGAGCTACATTCAACTCAGAAATGGAAAAAGATGGTGTAATTTGTCTGCAATATTGCCTGGGCATATTTTCTTAACTCCAGGTTTCTATGGTGGGCTACCGAGCTGGGAGTCATGAGTTACCAGCTGGGTACCACTACCCTAAATCATTAATAAAGGTCAGGGTTGAACAAGAAAAGAATGTCTCTGCCATCAGAGGTGATTAACCAGATGTTGAGAAGATGCGCATTGTCAACCTATTTAAGAAACGCTGGTGCCACCTATTTCTCATGTTCCACCAGCTTTTGAGTTCCCGAATTGAAATCTTTTAAGCACAGGAGCTGGGGATAGCAGGTAAGCAGAATTAGTTTTCTTTTTCACTTGGTAGCGTGTGGAGGGCATGGACCCCAACTCAATGAGTGGCCTCTTGTGCAATGTAAAACTCAACACCAGGTGGAAATGCTCTTCCCATGGCTCATCTGACCATTTCTTATATTTCGGTCTCTTGTGGTTGGTAAAACCTTTAAGAACATTAGTTGGACTCCCTTTCTTCAGGTCATACAGTTGTAATTGATGGACTATGCGATCTATTCTAATCATAAATCTAGAAGTTATATTATATTCTCCTTTTATAAATTTCTCCATTTGAAAATAATTATCCTTTTCTTCCATCTATAGATGTTTGTGCCAATGTAGTGTCGGTTATGATGCGTGTGATTACTCCTGGAAGGGCATAATGTTAATATTGAGAAGCACATCGCAGCTTTTAATGGCTAAAGCAAAATGTTTAGAATATCACTGGCTAAAATCAATGGTTGAAAACTGGCCATAAAGCTAATGAACTCTGCCAGCAGCTGCATGACAGGCCATGAGTTTCAGCCCAGACCGGAGAGATGGTTGCCTGTACATCATATCATGTTATGGGATTATTGCAGGTAGTCTGACATGCACTATTGGCCACCTAACATTAGGCAACTAAATGGGTAAGAAAGCCGGAATGGTGATTCTAGTATTTCCTTAGAACAGACAAAAGCACCAACACAACACTTCATAGGTTACTACATTGGTTTACAATCTCGAGGTCAGAGCTTCCAAATAAATATAGCGAACATTTACAACAGAATTCCTTATGAGTGGAAGCGTTTTATTATTACGTCGTCTTATTATTATCATCCTTAGCACGATCAGATTGGGGTACACCTAAAGTGATATAGCTATACTCAGTCTTTACACGCATTTTCTCCTGTTGCTTTAGGAGGTTATTTTGGCAGATACAAGTAGCATCATCTTCAGCAACAGGCAGTTTCCCAGTTTCTAGACCCAGCATAGGGCCACTGTACAAAGCAACATTACATAGCATGCAAGTCATCTACTTCACTGGCAGTCCAAATTTCAAGAAGCATTGTGCTTGACGGTCCCAGGCCTTCTCAACATCCATGAGCAAAGGCCTGCATATAGCAATTATTAACTAACGGGGGAAAAAAAAAAAAGAGTGAAAAATGAGCGAATCTGCAAAATAATAGGATTTCGAAGATGTTGCTATTCATTTTGGCGTTGACTCTTTGTGCCCTTTTGCGCTTGGTAAGACAGTCGGCACAGGCCGTCATCTTTTTCACGTGGGAGTACAAATGCATCATCTTGCACATAATGAAGAACACAGAAAGCAGTCACCGATGCAAAATGAGGGTGGTAAAGACAAAAGGAAGGAGAAGTAAGAACCATTCAGAGGACCCTAGAAAGAAAGAATATAATAGATTAGTCATACAAATGGGACCTGACTGTTGATATGGTTTCCGATCTGGAAGAGCAGCGCTGAACAACTGTACTAATTACACATTAAAGGTGGTCCGAAACTAATAATGATTTTCACGCTTTTTTGATCAAAAACAGTAATTACTAAACACCCTATATTATTTATATCTATTATTACTATTTACTTACTGCAGGGAATATTCTCATTTTGTTTCTATCTTAAATGGACTCTGTCAGTAGGTTTCTGCAATGTAAGGGTACCGTCCCACTTTAGCGACGCTCCAGCGATCCCACCAGCGATCCGACCTGGTCAGGATCGCTGGTGCGTCGCTACATGGTCGCTGGTGAGCTGTCAATCAGGCAGATCTCACCATCGACCAGTGACCAGCCCCCAGCCAGCAGCGACGCATGGAAGCGATGCTGCGCTTGGTAACTAAGGTAAATATCGGGTAACCAAGCGCCTGGTTACCCGATATTTACCTTGGTTACCAACGCACACCGCTTAGTGCTGGCTCCCTGCACTCCTAGCCAGAGTACACATCGAGTTAATAAGCAAACCGCTTTGCTTATTTACCCGATGTGTACTCCGGCTACTTGTGCAGGGAGCCGGCACGGACAGCGTGAGAGCGGCGTACGCTGGTAACTAAGGTAAATATCGGGTAACCAAGCAAAGGGCTTCCCTTGGTTACCCGATATATACCTTGGTTACAGCTTACCGCAGGCTGCCAGACGCCGGCTCCCTGTTCCCTGCATATTCAGAACGTTGCTCTCTCGCTGTCAAACACAGCGATGTGTGCTTCACAGCGGGAGAGCAACGTCCAAAAAATGAACCAGCACTATGTGTAACGAGCAGCGAACTCACAGCAGGGGCCAGATCGCTGCTCAGTGTCACACACAGCGAGATTGCTAATGAGGTCACTGGTGCATCACAAAAACCGTGACTCAGCAGCGATCTTGCTAGCGATCTCGCTATGTGAGAAGTACCCCTAACCTGAAGATAGCATACTGCAAGAGTTAAAAGAGACTTCAGCCCTGCTTCTGTTATCTCAGAGTCTTTTTTTAGTTTACATGCAATGTTAGCTTAAGCCTCTTATCTTTATCATTAGTGGATCTCAGCAGCACATGAGCTCTAGTCCAATTCCACCCCTTCTGTGATGAGTAGCTTTTATCTATGGAAATATGAACTGAAAGCCTGGTGTGGGTGTGTATAGCTCTTCCAGCACTACTATATGCAAAATCTTATATTTTTCACTGTGAAAAAAGGCTGCACACAGTAATCTAAGTGATACACATTGAACTCAGGGCCTCTTTACCTACATCCTGCTTCTCTCAGATAAGGTAGCAAAACTGCTGACAGATTCACTTTAAGTTTTGTCTGTTAAATTGCCATGGTATATATGCGACATGTAAGAGCATTTTCACACTAACTTATGCTCCAGCTCGTTTCTTTGATTTTGATGTAGTTTTCTTGTACTTTGTACAAACGAGCTTTACGCCCCCTTTTTGAGCTAGGCATTTAAATTTATAAATCTTCCCATGGGCAGGTATCTGAAAAGTCAGGCCCGATCCTGCTCTAAAATTTAATCTTCATTGAGGTCACTTGACACAGGGAAAGGTTTTTAATACTAGAGGATAGGGCTGTCCTGAATGAGGTACACTTTGTTGCATTGGGATTGCATTTACGCTTTTGTTTTTTTTTTTAAATCAAAACAGTGTTTACAAAAGTACCCTATGCCATTTACCTGTACTATTACTTTTTACTTATAGCAGGACATATATTCATTTTCTTTCTATCTTAGGTTTTGTCTAATAACTATTTTAATCTAAAATGACTATTTATTGTAATAATCGAATAGCTTTTCTAATATGCTTTAATTATAAACTCCTTACCGTTCCCTTTCTAATCTAAATGCTTTATGTTATACCTAGTTCCTATTCGGTGATGTTCCGTTTGAGAATCTCCAGTGCATCAGTGATGTCCATTACACAGCCTGGCATAGTCCCTGCTCTACTGAGCAGGTGTCGGTTCTCAATTTTGATGTAAGTAGGATTTTGTCATTGTGCAATATTTTTCTCAGTGCACAGTGACAGCGCGTTCCCCTGCCATCCCTAATAGATATGATGAGCTGGCAAAAAAAAGCACATTGTAAGGAGAGAATAGATCGAGGAGAGACCAACTCTGCCCCAGATTGTAACATCACTTTCCAGGGTGGAGATGGTCTTTGCTTGCTGAGTACTCACCTTACCATGTGCAATGACAGTACGCTCGCTTGCCGTCTCATCAAAAGACTTATTTTCATTCCAATCCATACATGATTTTCTAACCCTTATCGTCTATTGATACAATAGCAAGTGGGGCATCAGACAATAAATCTTTAACCTACAGCACTAATAGGAAGCAGTGGGGTGCTTTCATGACTGCTATTGCAGTGTATTCGACATTTTTAGTCTTACGATTCTTTTACACGATCATAATGAGCATCCAATTGACACTCATTTAAGGGGCTTTTTATCCGGGCCAGTAATTGTGAGCTTGTGTAAAAGCTTATAAACATTATTGATCCCTGTAAAAGCCATCTACTATACATCTTTTAGGATAAGTGGAAGATTTCTGAAACTCACATTCACTGACAATACATTAATGCTACACATACTGACCAGGTAATACTAAGGTTATCCTGCTTTTGTATCTACAAGTTGCATCTGGACATTCGCAGACATGTTGCCACCATAGCCGCCCTTTGACTGCATTTGGTTTTGGATAGAACTCACCTGCAACATAAAAAAAAGCATTAGAGACCAATATGATCACGTACTGTGATATTTACAGCAGAATTATACAGCATACAAACAATGACCTTGCAAAGGGCTCCTACGTCTGACTCTGGAAAGACAAAAGAACTTCTCTGCTTTTTGAGACATTTTCTTTTCTTACTTTAATATAATAATAATAATAATAATAATAATAATAATAATAATAATAATAATAATATCAGGTTCCATTACAAAATATGATGAATTTTTTGCTTTTTATAAGCCGTGTTGGACAGTCTCAGACAACATAACAGTTGAATGTGCACGGAAATAAAAAGCCTGTAAATTCACAAATGCAATTTTTTTAATGAAACTAAATTGCAAAAAAAAAAAAAATAAAAAAAAAATATTTTTAGCCAAAAATTACAAGCGTTTCAGTAATAAATAATTTTTTTTCCCTAGACTTGGACGACCCTTTTAAAGCTTTGAGGCTCACAAAGTCTCAAGACACGAGTGACCATACCCTCTATATCAGTGTGACGTAAAGTGGTAAATCGGAATAAAGAAAGATGCTTTGCACTGAAATGATTTCACCTTCCTAGCTACTAATCTATGGACTTTCACATTCATGAATGGGTTTATTCTACTGCTTATTGCAGATATTTAAAACTTTCTACAGAATCTACACTGTATTTGCACAATTTCTGGAAGAATCTACCGTTTTACTTTCTCTGTAAATTTAAATGCTACCAAACATGAGTAAGCAAGGGCTTCCAGTAGATGTACTTGAGGCCAATTTGATTACCCAGAGCAGAGGTCTCAAACATGCAGGCCGCATGCAGCTCCTCAGGCTTTTTCTTGCAGCCCGCAGGCACGTGGACCCCGTGACAATCCGTGCCAGGGGCCGCAGTAGTGAACGCTTCATTTCATTTGAATTAACTGCTGGTGCCACGCTGAGCCGCATTATCCCCCCAAAACATATATGAAGTTTGAACATAGCATGAGCCTTATGCAAACTTTACTACCAGTAAAGTGTCCCATGCCTGCAGAGTAATGAAAGGGAAGGGAAAAGAAGGTGCGTAACACATGGGATCATCAAGCAAATATATATCCAAAAATAGCAAAGGTTTTTATTAATGAACAATAGCAAAAAAACGCCAAAGACATATTAAAACCATTTAAAACACTCACAAAAGTGAACAAAGTGACCGGGGTTTGCATGTAATAAAGCAAAAAAAAAAAACAAGGTACCCTCCTCCAATCGTAACAGTCCAAGGAGGTAATGCACCAAACACTCAAAAATGTGAAGTAGCTCAATGAATATGTAGCTTAGGAAAAAGCTATTGGTAACAAATAACATAGATGAACAAGAAAATAAACAAGAGCATATCAATACATACTATCCCACCAGAATCGCATAAAGAGATGGGAATAGGGAACAGAGCCTTCAGGTTAAAGTAAACAACCATGATGGAGGAGGGACCCAAAAGTACACTTCACATTGTTGAGTGTTTGGTGCATTACCTACTTGGACTGTTACAAATGAAGGAGGGTACCTTGGGATTTATTTTTTTTTTGCTATATTACATGCAAACCCCGGTCACTTTGTTCACTTTTGTGAGTGTTTTAAATGGTTTTAATATGTCTTTGGCGTTTTTTTTTTTGCTATTGTTCATTAATAAAAACATTTGCTATTTTTGGGTATACAGTGGAACCTTGGTTTAAGAGTAACTTGGTTTGAGAGAGTTTTGCAAGACAAGCAAAGCTTTTTACAAATTTGTAACTTGGTTTAAGAGCAATGCTTTGCAATAAGAGCTAATACTCACCATGCACACGTCTGGTTCTGTCTTTTCACCACGCTCTGACCCGCTCTGGAGGTAAATTTCTGTACATATGTACTGTATAATGTACACAGTATACCATTGTATAGTAAGGTATATACTATATAGCATATCTTTCAATTTGCATTTGTGGATATGGTATTGTACTTTCTTATTGATAACCAGTGCAGCACATTGCTTGTACTGTATCTCCCGCACACCAATTCTATTGTAAGCTAAAGTGCAGTTTAAATTTATTTTATATGATTTTACTGTATTGCACAGTATTTTGTATTAGTGCACTGTAATAATGTTATATGAATACAGTACATTATTTTGCATTATTGTAATACGTTTGTATAAATACAGTAAATATTTTAGGGTTGTGGAACGAATTGTCTGTGTTTCAATTATTTCCTAAGGGAAAATTTGCTTTGATATAAGTGTAACTTGGTTTAAGAGCAGACTCCAAGAACCAATTATGCTTGTAATCCAAGGTTCCACTGTATATTTGCTTGGTGATCCCATTTGTTACACACCTTCTTTTCTCTTCTCTTTCATTATCCTAGTACTTTAGGTGTGCCTTTGGATTGATCCCATTTCTATTGTTGTAGTGCCCTCATATTGTTTTATATATGCCTGCAGAGTCACACCGGCCAGTCGGTAAACATGCCATCTGGGGCCAGAATATATCTCATGCCACTGTGCCCGCACACTGGGAAATGATGGATTCTGGCCAGTGGGATGCCCGTGCAGTGAAGCAAGGTGTACTGGTGCCTGTCCCATCTGTGCACTGTGCATGCACCAGTTGCTGCTAGAACAGGCTTGTAATAACTGATAGCAGCCTGTAAGATATCAATAAAGCATGGTAAGGGAACTGGCCAGAGTAAGGGTACCTTCACACTTAGCGATGCAGCAGCGATCCGACCAGCGATCTGACCTGGTCAGGATCGCTGCTGCATCGCTACATGGTCGCTGGTGAGCTGTCAAACAGGCAGATCTCACCAGCGACCAGTGACCAGCCCCCAGCCAGCAGCGACGTGCAAGCGACGTTGCGCTTGCACGGAGCCGCCGTCTGGAAGCTGCGGAGACTGGTAACTAAGGTAAACATCGGGTATGGTTACCCGATGTTTACATTAGTTACCAGTGTGAGCAGGGAGCAGGGAGCCGCGCACACTGAGCGCTGGCTCCTTGCTCTCCTAGCTACAGTACACATCGGGTTAATTAACCCGATGTGTAATGCAGCTACATGTGCAGAGAGCAGGGAGCCGCGCACACTGAGCGCTGGCTCCTTGCTCTCCTAGCTGCTGTACACATCGGGTTAATTAACCCGATGTGTACAGCAGCTACATGTGCAGAGAGCCGGAGCCGGCAGCACAGGCAGCGTGAGAGCTGCTGGTAACTAAGGTAAATATCGGGTAACCACCTTGGTTACCCGATGTTTATCTTGGATACAGCTTACCTCAGCTGTCAGATGCCGGCTCCTGCTCCCTGCTCGCTTCATTTGTCGCTCTCTTGCTGTCACACACAGCGATCTGTGTGTCACAGCAGGAGAGCGGCTTTGAAGAAAACGAACCAGGGCTGTGTGTAACGAGCAGCGATCTCGCAGCAGGGGCCAGATCGCTGCTCAGTGTCACACACAGCGAGATCGCTAATGAGGTCACTGCTGCGTCACAAAAAGCGTGACTCAGCAGCGATCTCGGCAGCGAGCTCGCTGTGTGTGAAGCACCCCTAAGGGTACCTTCACACTTAGCGATGCAGCAGCGATCCGACCAGCGATCTGACCTGGTCAGGATCGCTGCTGCATCGCTACATGGTCGCTGGTGAGCTGTCAAACAGGCAGATCTCACCAGCGACCAGTGAACAGCCCCCAGCCAGCAGCGACGTGCAAGCGACGCTGCGCTTGCACGGAGCCGCCGTCTGGAAGCTGCGGAGACTGGTAACTAAGGTAAACATCGGGTATGGTTACCCGATGTTTACATTAGTTACCAGCGCACACCGTTTAGCTGTGTGTGCAGAGAGCAGGGAGCCGCGCACACTGCTTAGCGCTGGCTCCTTGCTCTCCTAGCTGCTGTACACATCGGGTTAATTAACCCGATGTGTAATGCAGCTACATGTGCAGAGAGCCGGAGCCGGCAGCACAGGCAGCGTGAGAGCTGCAGAGGCTGGTAACTAAGGTAAATATCGGGTAACCACCTTGGTTACCCGATGTTTATCTTGGTTACAAGCTTACCTCAGCTGTCAGACGCCGGCTCCTGCTCCCTGCTCGCTTCATTTGTCGCTCTCTCGCTGTCACACACAGCGATCTGTGTGTCACAGTGGGAGAGCGCCTTTGAAGAAAACGAACCAGGGCTGTGTGTAACGAGCAGCGATCTCGCAGCAGGGGCCAGATCGCTGCTCATTGTCACACACAGCGAGATCGCTAATGAGGTCACTGCTGCGTCACAAAAAGCGTGACTCAGCAGCGATCTCGGCAGTGAGCTCGCTGTGTGTGAAGCACCCCTAAGGGTACCTTCACACTTTAGCGATGCAGCAGCGATCAGACCAGCGATCTGACCTGGTCAGGATCGCTGCTGCATCGCTACATGGTCGCTGGTGAGCTGTCAAACAGGCAGATCTCACCAGCGACCAGTGACCAGCCCCCAGCCAGCAGCGACGTGCAAGCGACGCTGCGCTTGCACGGAGCCGCCGTCTGGAAGCTGCGGACACTGGTAACTAAGGTAAACATCGGGTATGGTTACCCAATGTTTACCTTAGTTACCAGCTCACACCGCTTAGCTTAGCGTGTGCAGGGAGCAGGAGCCGGCACTGGCAGCGTGAGAGCTGCAGAGGCTGGTAACGAAGGTAAATATCGGGTAACCACCTTGGTTACCCGATGTTTACCTTGGTTACAGCTTACCGCAGGCTGTCAGATGCCGGCTCCTGCTCCCTTCACATTCAGGATTGTTGCTCTCTCGCTGTCACACACAGCGATGTGTGCTTATCAGCGGGAGAGCAACAATAAAAAAACGAACCAGCACTGTGTGTAACAAGCCGCGATCTCACAGCAGGGGCCAGATCGCTGCTCAGTGTCACACACAGCGAGATCGCTAATGAGGTCACAAAAAACGTGACTCAGCAGCGATCTCAGTAGCGATCTCGCTGTGTGTGAAGTACCCCTAAGTGAGCTGTCAAACAGGCAGATCTCACCAGCAACAAGTGACCAGCCCCCAGCGACGCGTGGAAGCGATGCTGCGCTTGGTAACTAAGGTAAATATCGGGTAACCAACCCGATATTTACCTTGGTTACCAGCGCACACCGCTTAGCGCTGGCTCCCTGCACTCCTAGCCAGAGTACACATCGGGTTAATTACCTGATGTGTAGTCTGGCTATGTGTGCAGGGAGCAGGGAGCCAGCACTGACAGCGTGAGAGCGGCGGACGCTGGTAACGAAGGTAAATATCGGGTAACCAAGGAAAGGGCTTCTTGGTTACCCGATATTTACCTTGGTTACCAGCGTCCGCAGAAGCCGGCTCCCTGCTCCCTGCACATTCAGCTGTTGCTCTCTCGCTGTCACACACAGCGATGTGTGCGTCACAGCGGGAGAGCAAAAACTAAAAAATGGTCCAGGACATTCAGCAACAACCAACAACCTCACAGCAAGGGCCAGGTTGTTGCTGAATGTCACACACAGCAACATCGCTAGCAACATCGCTGTTGCGTCACAAAAGTCGTTCCTCAGCAGCGATGTTGCTAGCGATGTTGCTTAGTGAGACATGGCCTTTACGCTACAGGTAAGTGGTCCCAATTACCAACCGCCTACCAGCAGATGCTGTGAAAGTACTAACCTTTTTCCATTTATGTAGCATTAGACAACAAATATAAAATGAATGGCCGACAATGTAATGTAAGATCTACCAGAGCAGGAGATGGTTTGTAAAAGAGTATCCCTGTTATATAGGGTGGTCCTAAGCAGAGGGTTTCCCTCATATATATGATACATGGAAAGGGGTTGTCTTTCACCTCTACTAATTGGCGGTGCTTCCAGAGGATTGAACCCGCCATAACGTTCTAAGGCGGTAAAAGCACTACCCTGAAAATATGACTGGTGACTGTAGACAGCGAAAAAAACATTGCTGATAGCGGGAAGACATCAGGTATAGAAAACACAGCGGTTACAATATCCATATTTACTTCATTTTTTTTTTTTAAACAAAGTTTTAAACTTACTGAATTCATTCCGCTAAATACATCTCCTGATCCTACATGTGCAGTATGGACAAAATTTGTGGGTTCTCCTATCATGCTTCTGTCGATACGCCGCCTTCTTTTCTGTAATGAAAGAAAAAATACAATGATACATTGTGGCTCAGTCACCTGCTGTCATATGCCTAATAACATGTAATCGTCTATGAAAATAAGTGGGATCATAAAAATGTTACGCTTTGTAGGTTGCGCAGACCTAGAACGTGTGGTGTCCACACAACACAACCATTTACTATGACAAGTTTGGTGATTGAGAACCGTTCAGAATTCTTGGCAACTCTATGAATATATTTATCAGCTTTTATGTTATTGTTTTTTCAGTGAGGTATTTCAATACGTGCTTCTTGAACTTTGTCGTAGCATGTCAAGTGCCCTGTTGGCGCCCTTTTTTTTTAAATTCACGCTGTATAATTTGTACAACTGACATTGCTTTGTATCTTGGTGGTTCTCCTGAAGAAGTGTGACCACTGCGAAACGCATTGAGAAATAAACAGCCTTTCATCTTCCCACTTCTCAGCAGCGCAGTCACTACCATGTCATGTATCGTTACGAGCTTGAGGGTTTGTGATTCCTGCGGCAGCGGATTATGATCGTGTTGTGTGTAAACAGAACTCAGCAAAGTGAGCATATACTCAGAAAATACAAGTTTGTTTGATAAGACCCTATTTGCACTGTTCTATCTCATAGTTCCCAACCTTGGTGAATAGGATCACGATAATCCAGTTTGCGGTTTATTCTTTTCACCAGGTTTTTCCATCCTGCAGATTTTACATCTAAAATCTGAAGGGAAAAATCTTCTCCAATTCCGTCCAATGTGGCCTAAGACTCTCTACACCCACTGGATTTTTGCAAGAAGCTTTTCTTTCAAAGAGAAAGCAGTTTGTAATGATTGTATCCTGCAGAGAGCAGATGAGATCCTCAAGCAAGTCAGAAGCAGTGGATTCTTTCCAACTTGCTTATTACCTTTCTTGCAGGTCACAATGCCACCCCATCCACTAGGCTACAATATAGCAGAGGCATACAGGAATCTTTGGCCATGCAACCTGTGTCACGACCAAAGTTGCCAAGTAGCATCGGTCTAAAGGGGTTATCCAGGACTCTGATATTGATGACTTACCCTTACTTCAACACACAGCTTCAATGGGAACTAAGCTGCAATAATAGAGAAAGACCACTATACAGTGTATGGGGTTGTACTGCTCTTACTGTGTGTACATATGACCACTGCAGAAGCTGCAAACAGATGACCGTTGGGGGTGATGGGTATCAACTTATCTCAAGAACAAGCCAACAATATCAAATTCCAGGTTAACCTCTTTATGGGGATGTGATGAGGTATGCGACAGAGCAGTGAGGGACGCCAGGCCAAGGAACAATTCAAAAAGGGCTTTATTGGAACCACAAAGATAAAGCACCAAACATAAATATAAATCCTTAAAGTCTGCAAGGAGTCCACAACAAAACAAAAGATCCAAGGGCGCCTCCCGGTATTCCAACGCCAGGGAAAATATGGCAATGGTCCTCATAGGAGTCTCTTGAGTCCAACAGGGTGAACAACAAAAGACAATCCCACGTGGCCACTGATCTCCAGTCTGTAACAGTCCATACGCAGGCTCTAGGATCCAGCCTCAGCTATAGATCATAGTCCTTCTCCAGCCGAGATCCAACTAACTGACCTAACATGGGTCTCATTGTTCTTCTCTCCTGGGATCAGCCCCTAAGGTGGGCCCAACTCCGCCTGGACATTTGATAACATTTGATACATGAATGGACTTTAGACTCCTGGCTCTGTTCTGTTTACCAAGTTGTGGATTGGAGAAGTCCCATGCTGAGAAGAACAAACAATCACCCACCAGTAGCACATACAGGACAGTCAAGGAGAGACAGACTATTACACCATGAGCACAGGCGGGGGAGTGTACCTTTTGTCATTGCTAGAAGAAGTCATTTTTATCCTCATGTGTAGAACACTTTTATCTTGCAGAAAGTGTCTAATTTATTTCCCATTCTTCTTAAGGGTATGTGCACACGTTAAGTATTTGCTACAAAACACATACAGCTGCACTCTAAAATGCTAACAATGAATAAGGGAACTCTGGTATTGCATTACTGCTTTAGGAATATTTGAGTAAAAGATATATTTAGCTCATGTATTGGCCAATGCATGTGAGCCCAGTAACCAGCGTCAAGGTACATCTCAATACCGGGACCCTAACTCAAATGCCTCTTAAAAACAAACATGTCTGGGCAGTCAGGATCTAGCTATAAAGGGGAATGAACACAGCCTGGTTACAGGGTGGAGGGCTCAATCACAAAGAAATGCTATAGCAGTAATGCAATAATAGAGTTCCCTTATTGATTGTAAGCATTTCAGAGTGCATCTGTATGCGTTTTGTAGTTATATTGTGTGTTCAGCTAGCACCTGTTCACATCTGTTGGATGTGCGGGTCAGTCTTTTTGATTTATTTGTAGTTCATTTCTTTCTGATTGCGTACTCTGCCCTGTAGCCAGGCTATGTCCATCCTCCTTTATAGCTGGATCCTTTCTGCCCAGACATGGAGGTTTTAACCCAGAGAGAGGTATTTGAGTTAGGGTCTGGGTATATTGAGATATACCTTGCTGTTAGTTACCGGGCTCACATGCACTGGCCAATACATAAAGGTAAATATCACTTTATTCAAATACTCATAGCAGTAATGCAATACCAGAGTTCCCTTATTCATTGTTGGCATTCTAGAGTGCAGCTGTACATATTTTATAATTAGAGTGTTTTCAGCTAGCACTTATTCACAACTGTTGGATGTGAGGGTCAGTCTTTTTCATATATTTGTAAAGTATTTGCTACAGGATTTTTGCATCAAAAACATGTCTAGTAACAGGAAAAATACTGCAGAAAAAGTGTGTTTTTGCAGCATTTGTGATGCATTTTTTCCCCATTCATTAGAATGTGTGAAAAATGTTGCAAAAACACTGAAAGAATTGACATGCTGCAAATATGAAACCTGCAAGGAAAAAATAAGCAGCATATGCATGAGGTTTCACAAATCTAATTCCCTTTCCTGTGACAAAAATACACTGCGTTTTTCATAGAAAAAATGCGATGTATGAGCACACCCATATACTTTTACTCGAATTTTAATTGCAAATGGCTGTGTACTGCATCATTGCTCTATACTGTTTCACCAGCACTTTCATACATGATCGGCAATGTGTACACACTAGATAGGAGGGATTCATGTGATTAAGGAAACAAAAAGGGAATAAGGATGTCCTGTTACATAAGATTAAATAAACTAGCCGAGGTCATGGAAAGATACAGACTCCTGCAGAGTGCAAGATAACATAACCAGGCTGCAAAGCGCACCTAAATATAGTGTATATACTTTACAAAGTATGCGGACTGAAAAATACTTCTCAAAAAGACACCACGCTGCCCCTCTTCTGCCCCACTGTGATGATTCGGGAAAGGCTGGTTTAGACTCTGTTCACACCTGCTGTAGAGGCGGCACTGCAGATCTTACCGGCTACGTGCTGCGCTATTTCTCATATCAAAATGTCAATGATATGTGACTATTATAAATACGCAGTCTGTACGGTACAGGTGGTATCCACAATATAAGTAAACTTGTGTTGTGCCATGGTTGCTTTTATAAATGGAAGAGTTTTTGTCATGTTGTACTACTAGGATATGCACTGGTTACAATACACCTTAACAGTGAAATTGTAACGCCATGAAGGAATAGCCGTGTTACTACGTACAGAAAGAGAAAAGACAAAGCGCAGAAGGAGCACACCACCAACAATCACAATAAATTATTACATTTTATTAATACAAAACACATATGCGTTAAAAGGACAAAATCCCTAGATGCCAAAGATGTTACACATGAGCCAACAGCAGATAACAAGTATCCCCATCAGTAGTGCAATGCTATAAAAGGATACCATGTTTCGAACACTATTGTTGTAAAAAAAATAGAATAAATGCTGGACACCATAGGAAGAATATATACTCCACATATATTACTATAATACACTGGATATATAAACAGACAGCCCCTCCAGAAGCCTGACTAAAGCAGTCAGGACCATTAAATGACTTCAGACCTGCTGGTTGTGCCCTGTACAGGAGGGAAAATCCAGTGTGAATAGAGGAGTAAAGCCCACTTATGCCCAGGGATCCACCTGGATATGGGGGATCCAAAATGTGGCCTAGACAGCCACAATGCTTGGGACCCAAGTAGCTAGATTATAGATGGAATTAATGAGGCATAATCATCCTCCGACGTGTATCGCCACTGCAAATGCGGCTTCATCAAGGAGAGATATCGTAAATCACAGGACCAATAGACATGTTAGTCATGCAAATGATAAAAAATAGAAACTACATTTTTAAAACATCTCAATAATTCAATATCACGTATGAGCGTCACGTGTAGAAATACTCGGACTTCCACTACCAAATAATGCCAAGCTGTTCCTGCACCAGAATGAAAACTAGATGGCTCACCCAACACCATAATCCTAGGATTAAGACGGCTGTGACATTCCTTCATGAAGGCCCCTTTGCGGTGTTGCCACTTGGTCTTCTGACCCAATTTGTAGCTATCACTGCATTTAAGACAAAAACGGGACTTCTAGCTGAAAAGGCTGGACCTGCATTCAGCCTTCATTGCTACTTTCTATCTTCCAGTGTCCATCTGGAGACCACGTCGGCAAAGCCATGAAGAAGCCTTCATGACGGAACCTCACATCGATCCTACGTCCGACATGACATGGGATGGCATTATATACACTATTCAGAGTGGCAGAACATTCCTCAGACAACCATTAATAACCTCATTGATAGAATATAAGGGGTATGTGTGTATTTCTGTATGTGGCGCTCATACTCAATACTGAATAACTTGAGAGGTTTTTCATTTTTTTCATTCTTTGCATGTCAGTAATATCCATCCTCTGATTTTCAGAACTCCACAACTTTTCCTTCTTGGTGTTGCAATCTCACTGTTTAGGAATGTATATAAAAAAGGGGCGACGGTAGTAGGGCTGTTTTTTAAGATTTCACATGAATGAGGCTGTGGAGAGAACTGAGGGGCCGCAGCTCCTTCCTTCTATAAACTAACCATGGTCTTCCATGTTTTTGTAATTACGTTATAAAAACAATAAAGACATCTTAGCAAGAATGATATTTCCAAAAGAAGAAATCCATAGCTTTCAAGTTATGACCAATAATAAACATATGTAAATATAATGCTGTGCCTGAAATACAATATGACAAGGCCCCCAGGACTGGAGACATCCATACTAATGTGCTTAGGTCATAGCAGCACTTCATACCAGAGCTCAACATCATTCCGGAATAAATCATCAACCCAACAGTAGTACGCGCATAAAAGAATTCATCAGATATGGTGCCATCCTCCACACCTCAATCGTATGGTTTGAATTTAATGATTTTTATGAGGCCAATTTTGTTTTAAGCTTCCCAGTAGAAGACCAATGTCCAATATATAGAGTCCTACAGGCTGAAATATTGGAACAAATCAAGCCAGACATGTCACTCAAAGCAAGGATCACCAAGCTACGACTTGCCTACTTTGGGCACATCATACGAAGAGAGAAATCAATGTAGTAGGTCATCATGGTCAGATGAATAGAAGGAACAAGGTGAAAAGGAAGACCAATAACTAGAGTTGAGCGGATAGTGCAAAATCCGGGTCCGGCGGCTATCCGGCGGGTTGATAAAGAAGTCCGGACCAGATGCGGAGTTTGGCCCCATATATATGTCAATGTGGAGTGGAATCCGGGAGAGAGAAAAGAAAGAGAGAGAGCGAGAAAAGAAAGAGAGAGAGCGAGAAAAGAAAGAGAGAGAGCGAGAAAAGAAAGAGAGAGAGCGAGAAAAGAAAGAGAGAGAGCGAGAAAAGAAAGAGAGAGAGCGAGAAAAGAAAGAGCGAGAAAAGAAAGAGCGAGAAAAGAAAGAGGAGAGAAGAAAGAGAGGAGAGAAAAGAGGAGAGAAAAGAGAGGAGAGAAAAGAGAGGAGAGAAAAGAGAGAAAGAAAGAGAAAAGAAAGAAAAAAGAGAGAAAGAGAGAGAGAAAGAGAGAAAGAGAGGGGGAGAGAGGAAGAGGGGGAAAGAGAGGGGGAAAGAGAGGGGGAGAGAGGGGGAGAGAGGGGGAAAGAGAGGGAGAGAGGGGGAGAGAGGGGGAGAGAGGGGGAGAGAGGGGGAGAGAGGGGGAGAGAGGGAGAGAGAGGGAGAGAGAGGGAGAGAGAGGGAGAGAGAGGGAGAGAGAGGGAGAGAGAGGGAGAGAGAGGGAGAGAGAGGGAGAGAGAGGGAGAGAGAGGGAGAGAGAGGGAGAGAGAGGGAGAGAGAGGGAGAGAGAGGAGAGAGAGGGAGAGAGAGGGAGAGAAAGGGAGAGAAAGGGAGAGAAAGGGAGAGAGAGGGAGAGAGAGGGAGAGAGGGAGGGCGAGAGAGAGAGAGAGGGCGAGAGAGAGAGAGAGAGAGAGAGAGAGAGAGAGAGAGGGCGAGAGAGAGAGGGCGAGAGAGAGAGAGACTATATCCGGATTTTGCCGATCCGGATCCGCTCAACACTACCAATAACCCAACTGCATGATACTATCAAGATAATGGCAGAGATACCCTGGTGGAACTATCTAGGCTTGTATAAGATCAATCCTCCTCCTCCATCCTTCAAGTCGCCATAGCTGATTATTAAGCTGAAAACCGGTTAACAAAAAAGTCTTAAAACATGGGCATAAAAAATATAGCTTGCGTTAGAGCACTTACCAGTGGGTCCTACAAGAGTATGGGCTTTTTACGAGATCTTTTTACAAGATCTGCTCCAGGTCATTAAATTGCAACCAGCTACATACAAGTCATTGAGTCGTTTCTTGATTTATTAACCTGTTTAAGTATGAAGAGAAAGGTGTACCTAACAAACAGGATCACCACACACAAAATCAAGTGTATTAGCAAAAAATATATATTTTTATTATTTTTTTTGAATATATATTATATATATTATATACACATAACACACTATATTTGGAGATGAAGTGTTTTGCACTTCAGAGTATGTGTACATAAACTTTTTAAGGAGTTTTCGTAGCAGGTCTGTTATTAAACAAAAACAAATTATTTTTTTTTCTTTTGCGAATACACTTGATTTTTTGTGTAGTGATCCCGTTCGTTAGGTACACATTTCTCTTGACACTTTGCCAGTTTGTCTTTGTACCTAGGAGATCCCACTTCCAGGTGGTGCCCCCCCCCCCCCACAGTTTACAGTTTTGATTTATTGACCGGCTTAAACTGTCTGACTGACTTAACAAGCATAGACGGATCCTTAATATACCGTATTTTTCGCTTTATAAAGACGCACTTTTGTTCCCTCAAATTTTGGGGGAAAGTAGGGGGTGCGTCTTATAAACCGAATATACGGGGGGGGGTGTATAATATTATATATATATATATATATATATATATATATATATATATATATATATATATATATATATATATATATATATATATATATATATATATATATATATATATATATATATATATATATATATATATATATATATATATATATATATATATATATATATATATATATATATATATATACTGCAGGGCCCTCTCTGGAGCGGTGCTGGGGGCAGGTGAAAGCTGCGGGCGACAGCGTTAGATCTCCTGCTTCCGCTCATATAATATGCACAGCCGCTGTCCATCAGCGTGGTGCTGAAACCGCATCGCGCTGATGGGCTGGGGCAGCGGTGCATATTATATCTGCCTGTGCTCCCTTTGATCGCACATGATCCCCCGTTTTAGATATGGCCCCCATACTGCTGCTCATAGTAAAATGAAATAAGCTTTACTTACCTCCAGTGCTGATCTCCCGGTCTCCTGCTGCTGCTGTCTGTGATAAGGCAGGCAGAGATGATATCACTCTGCCGTGCCGATCACATGACCGGCAGCAAGAATCAGGAGGTGGAGGAGGACTCTGAGCTCAACCCCACGGAGGGAGACACAGGGATTACAGCGCTGAGAAGGTAAGGAAAGAGTGTTTTATTTTATTATGAGCAGCAGTATGGGGGGCATATCTAACACAAGGATGTGCCATCTATAGTGGCCATGGGCAGCAGTATGGGGGCTTTATCAAACACAGGGAAGGTGTGCCATCTATAGGGGCCATGGGCAGCACAGGGGGACGTGTTTTTCCACACCTGCCTAAAAGTTTTTCACAGTACTGTATATAATTCACATACATGGGAGCTGTGAAGATCCCAACCACACTCAGCTGCTAACACTAATCACTGGATACACCAAAGCAGCGGCTACTTCTATCCGCATTGCTAATAAAGCTCCATGTTGCCTTATGGAGGAGCAATTGACAACAACTTAAAAGGAATCGGTCAGCAGGTGTTTGCTATGTAATCCGAGGGCAGCTTGAAGTAGTGACCAAGACCCTGATTCTAGCGATGTAACACTTACGGGGCTGTGTATTACTGCTTCAATAAAATGAGTGTTTTAATCAGCAGAAGATTATCAGTATAGGACAAGCTGCCTTCATGCATATACAGTAAGGGTACCATCACACTTTAGCGACGCTCCAGCGATCCCACCAGCGATCTGACCTGGTCAGGATCGCTGGTGTGTCGCTACATGGTCGCTGGTGAGCTGTCAATCAGGCAGATCTCACCAGCGACCAGCCCCCAGCGACGCGTGGAAGCGATGCTGCGCTTGGTAACTAAGGTAAATATCGGGTAACCAAGCGCTTGGTTACCCGATATTTACCTTAGTTACCAAGCGCAGCAATCGGGTAACCAAGCGCTTGGTTACCCGATATTTAACTTGGTTACCAGCGCACACCGCTTAGCGCTGGCTCCCTGCACTCGTAGCCAGAGTACACATCGGGTTAATAAGCAAACCACTTTGCTTATTTACCCGATGTGTACTCCGGCTATGTGTGCAGGTAGCCGGCACTGGCAGCCTGAGAGCGGCGGACGCTAGTAACCAAGGTAAATATCGGGTAACCAAGCAAAGCACTTCACTTGGTTACCCGATATTTACCTTGTTTACAGCTTACCGCAGGCTGCCAGAAGCCGGCTCCCTGCTCCCTGCACATTCAGATCGTTGCTCTCTCGCTGTCAAACACAACGATGTGTGCTTCACAGCGGCATAGCAACGTCCAAAAAATGAACCAGAGCAGTGTGTAACGAGCAGCGATCTCACAGCAGGGGCCAGATCGCTGCTCAGTGTCACAAACAGCGAGATCGCTGATGAGGTCACTGGTGTGTCACAAAAACCGTGACTCAGCAGCGATCTCGCTATGTGAGAAGTACCCCTTACTTTGTCTCTACCACTGATTATCAGCTTTCTGTCGATAAACAGTGTATACAGAAAGCTGCCAATCTCTGATGTGGGTGTAGTTACTAAGTACTTAAAGGGGTATTACCATCCTCAAGCTGTAGTAAGTGTAGTTATGATAATATTAGCAAATACTTCCAGATAGAAATGTAGTATAGTTCTCTGCAAACAGCGATGTCTCTTACCTCATGTACAGGGCATTGCCAGTAGTTATCCATGGTTACGACCACGAGCAACTAACTGTCACTATATGAGTGGATGTAATCATGGATACCTAAGCTTCAATGCCCTGCACATGAGGTAAGAGACATGGCTATATCAGAAGAACTGTACTACATTTCTAATTGGAGCCATTTGCTAATAATATTATTATTATTACACCTACTGCATATAGGGATAGGATCTTGGAGATGGGAATAACCCTTTAATATTGTGAGCATTGCTAGATCTGCAACAGAGAAAACTTTGATTCTTTCACAACTGTTGCACCCAGTAAAATAAATGATACATTGCTAGAATAAGGGTATCTGACTACATGCTGCCAGCATATTAAATGGCAAATACCTGCGGACAGATTCCCTTTAAATGGCCGTGTAGAGTGGAGTGGAGCTACACTTTAATATATGCTGATTATATGCTGGAGGAACAGAGTTCATAGCAGAAGGATGCCTGAATGATCTGCCAGGAGCTGATGTCTGCACACTTGTGAATGCTCTCTGGTATTTTAAAAAAGACAGGTTTTGGCATTTTCACAAGATCTGTTGGCGCTCAGACTTATACTTAAAGGAAACTCACTGAAAGAAGCCCGTTGTATGACTAGACTGATGGTTTTCCATTTCTGTTACTTTTCATTTCAGCGCCAACGCCTAAACACAACATCCCCTTCCTTTATATTACAGTGCTGGTCTATACAGCTGTCCATGTAACCGGTGCAGCCCAAGCAACGGCATCTCCAACAGGTAAGTATACATACCCTTTTACAAGACAAGAAATTAGTGTCTCACTAATGAAAGAGTAATTATGGCTCTATCAGGTGGATGGCGGGTAGAAACTGCATCCCAGCCCTATATTCCTGCAGAGCGCATCCACTGAGTCCTTAATGCAGAGCGTAGGCATGCACAAAACTCCAGTAGAGGTAGTCACAGAGATTTCTTGCCACTCAGAGAGGGCATAAAGCAAATGTCCCCTTCTGTATACAGATCTCTTGCAGGAAGCCTCCTATATCAGTCAGTAATAGGTGTCTTTCATGCAGCATCCCGCTAGCAGAGGGAACATCACAAGACTCCATGGGAGGCCAGCATCTTCAGCAAGGTGGGCCAGGTGTTTGTGTGTCTGCTAAGGGATGGGGGTTCTTTCTGCGACTACTGAAGGGCAGAATGGAGTCAAGAATAATCAGGCATTGCAATGCAAATGGGACCTATGAAAAAAGGTGCTGATGTGACTACTGAAAAATTCTAGGGCTAAGCCCTGTCTACTATTGGGTGGTGACTGCTATGACTACTGCGTAATGGTCTAAAACAGTGCACTTTATGCCAGGTTAAATTAAATTTCAATAGGAAAGTCTCTCCAGCTCACCATTCGGCTCAGAGGCTGAAGAAGAAGGGAAATCGCGAAAAAAATCCAAAAAAGAAAATTCCAGTTTCTAAAAAATTCCAATTCTTTAACAGAATTAAAACTAAACGAAATTTAATCAGATTAAGACTGCAAAAAATACATTGGAAAAAGCATCAAACTGATACTGATTATAAAGAATTATTACATCGCATTGAAAAATGTGTTTCGGAACTTGAAGATTCCATTATTCTTAGAAAAAAGCACACATTTCTACAAGATTACAGTGTTTATACCCTAAAACAGGTATACGAATGGGGGCGAAGGGAAAATACCAGCAAGAAATCCCAAATCTATTCTAAAATGCCTAAATTCTCATAAGTATCACGTGTCAGGTTTAGTTCCTCGGATGTGGAGTCGTCTGACAATAACCCAAAAAACTTGGTTATCATGGATTCATCTAAGAATTCATCATATTTTCGCAAGAACAAAAATCGTACAAAAAAAAAAAAATGGAAAAGACGAGGTGGCTGCAAACGCAGAAAATCCTGTAGGTATGATTACCCGATACAGGAAAAACTTCAGATTTGAATCAAGTTACTAATGTTCTAAACCTTGCACAAAGGAAACTAACAGATCAAATTAGTGTTTTATCTGGTGGACTTAATTTTATGCTGGACAGGAATTTTTATTTTTTACGTTGTTAGAGGTCAATAGATTATTAAGGAACTTAGCTGTCTATAGAAATTTTTTGGATGAAGATTCAACTAACCAGAATGGGAATTTTTCTTGTGAAAAAAAATGATTATTGTCATCTGAATTTTGATGAACAGTTGAAGTGAATTACAAGAAACTAATTCATCGTTGGTAAACACAATTGACCAAGTGAAACAAAGTATCCACACTTCAACCCTTTACAGTCAAGAGCAAAGTGTATGGATCTAGTCCAGGCGATAATGGAGAGGGAATTGAAAATCTTCCACAAGTCTATTGTTAAAATCCCCAGACGTAACAACCTAACTACCTCACAGTATAAGGCAATAAAAGAATTGAAGAACACGTCCGACATTAATATTGAAGTGTTGGCTAAAAGGTAGTACTAGTTGTCCTGGATTCTCCAGTTTATAGGTTACAAATTCTGAACATGTTGAGTGAAAACAGTACAGTACATACAAAAAACCTCTTCAAATCCGACTAAAATCTTCTAGAGACAAGCCATATCATTGAGGAGGATTTTACATTGGGGCTGTTCACAAAAGCACAAAGATTAATTACTAGTAGACTATCCAGTTTTCCCTATACTACATTCTCTTCCACAGATACATAAAGCCATTGACCCTACACCTATGAGGTCAATTGTGACACAGCACGCCAGGGGGAATGGTTGCATTCTTTACTTCAGCCGCTAGCCCAACATATTCCTGGTTTCCTGAAGGACTCGCGTGATATTTTAGACCAGTTTTCATATCTTTTGTGGGCCAATGAATTGAAATGGCTGAGCTGTGAGGTCATAATACAACTCAATCCCACATTATATCGTCATTGATGCTCCTGATTTGTCAAAATATAGTACCTATTCATTTGATCTACATATATTATTACTGTTACTTTTTTCTTGTGACACTTTTCCTTTGATAATGATTTTTTTTTCTACAATGTAAAGGTGTGTCTATTGGAGTGAAATATTCACCTTCATTGGCAAATTTGGTAGTATCTTATTTGTAGATGTATTATATTTATACTCCAGATAATGCTTTCACCCCTTGCCTGTTTTGGTATGGCAGATTCATTGATGATCTCTTCATATGGAGGGGCAATGAAGCTGCCATATGTTCATCCATTAAATGAATAATAATCACTGTAACCACAGATTTACTTCAAATTATCATCCTACCAAAATATGTTTTTTGGATCTACAGTTGGAGACTGTGGATGACAAGATTGTCACTTCTACTTATTCTAAACCACTTTCTGGCAATACCATACTTCATGCCTCAATTAGTCACCATAGACATACTTGTTAAAGCACTCCCAGTAGCTGAATTTACAAGATTAAGAAGAAATTGCAGTGATACTGAGAGAGAGGTTATTGTACCTGGATTTTAAACTGGCTGCACAATATTGTATTGAGAAAAAAATTGCCAAAGTTTTGTAAAATCCAAAACTTGTAATCCACCAAGTATCAGTAATAGACTGGGTTTGTCATTACAGTTTAGTCCACAATTTAATCAGATTAAATCTATTTTTCTCAAACATCTACCTATCCTATAGGAGGATTTAGCTTTATCCGCTCTTCTTCAATCTGGATGTAGAGTAAAGCTACAAAGCTTGGTAATATCCTTTCACCTAGCATGGTTAACTCTTACATACAGTGGTGTTTAAAAAGTGAATTAAGCCCCAAATCTTTACAATAGTTTTATTTCCATGCATGTGGAACATTGCACACGGTTTTCTAAATCATTCCTGTGAATCACTAACCTAATATTTAGTTCTATAACCATTTGTTTTCTAGAAGTGTTTCACATCTACGTTGTTGCATAGAGTCAACCCAAACTTCTGGCACCTGTCAACTCCTATTCCAGCCCAGGATGCTTTGACTACATCCCACAATTTATTTGCATTTGCTGGATTTGCCTCAGAAACTGCATTTTTTATGTCACCCCACAAGTGTTCTATTGGATTAAGGTCTGGGGATTGGGCTGGCCACTCCATATTCTCAATTTGTTTGGACTGGAACTAAGATTTTGTTTGTTTACTTCTGTGTTTATGGTCATTGTCTTGCTGAAACACCTATTTCAAGGGCATTTCCTCTTCAGCGTTAGGGTACCTTCACACTTTAGCGATGCAGCAGCGATCCGACCAGCGATCTGACCTGGTCAGGATCGCTGCTGCATCGCTACATGGTCGCTGGTGAGCTGTCAAACAGGCAGATCTCACCAGCGACCAGCCCCCAGCCAGCAGCGACGTGCAAGCGACGCTGCGCTTGCACGGAGCCGGCATCTGGAAGCTGCGGACACTGGTAACTAAGGTAAACATCGGGTATGGTTACCCGATGTTTACATTAGTTACCAGCGCACACCGCTTAGCTGTGTGTGCAGGGAGCAGGGAGCCGCGCACACTGAGCGCTGGCTCCTTGCTCTCCTAGCTACAGTACACATCGGGTTAATTAACCCGATGTGTACAGCAGCTACATGTGCAGAGAGCCGGAGCCGGCAGCACAGGCAGCGTGAGAGCGGCGGAGGCTGGTAACTAAGGTAAATATCGGGTAACCACCTTGGTTACCCGATGTTTATCTTGGTTACAGCTTACCGCAGCTGCCAGACGCCGGCTCCTGCTCCCTGCTCGCTTCATTTGTCGCTCTCTCGCTGTCACACACAGCGATCTGTGTGTCACAGTGGGAGAGCGCCTTTGAAGAAAACGAACCAGGGCTGTGTGTAACGAGCAGCGATCTCGCAGCAGGGGCCAGATCGCTGCTCATTGTCACACACAGCGAGATCGCTAATGAGGTCACTGCTCCGTCACAAAAAGCGTGACTCAGCAGCGATCTCGGCAGCGAGCTCGCTGTGTGTAAAGTACCCCTAAGGCAACATGACCTCTTCAAGTATTTTAATCTATGCAAACTGGTCCATGTTCCCAGGTGTGTGGTAAATAGGCCCGGCACCATAGTAAGAGAAACCTGCCTATATTATGATCCTTGCACCACCATGCTTCACTGTCTTCACAGTGTACTGTGGCTTGAATTCAGAGTTTGGGGGTCGTCTGATGAACTGTCTGTGGCCCTTGGACCCAAAAATAACAATTTTGCTTTCATCGGTCCACAAACTGTTTCTCCATTTCTCTTTAGGCCAGTTGATGTTTTTTTTGGCAAATTGTATCTGCTTCAGTATGTCTTTTTTTAACAGTGGGACTTTATGGGGACGTCTTGCTCATAGATTAGCTTCACACGTGTCTTCTGTCACAGTCCTCACAGGTAACTTGAGACTGTCTTTCATCATCCTGGAGCTGATCATTGTCTGAGCCCTTGTCATTCTGGCAATTCTTCCATCCATTCCAATGGTCATGTTCCAGTTTCTTCCATGTCTCTGTTTTTGCTTTCCATTTTAAAGCATTGGAGATCATTTTAGCTGTCAGCCGATCATGGTCTGCACTTCTTTATAAGTTTTACCCTCTCCAATCAACTTTTTAATCAAAGTACACTCTTCTTCTGAACAATGTCTCAAACGACTGATATTTCTCAGGCTTTCAAAGAGAAATGCATGTACAACGTGGGCTGGCTTCACCCTGGAATAAGGGCCACCTGATTCACCCCTGTCTCTTCACAGAATGATTGACCACACTAATGTAACTCCACACTGCTTTTATTTTGAACACTACTGTACCTATGGAAATGTGGCTAAATCATTGCAGTTTCTACAAATGCGGCATTAAATTGATTTAGAATTTGCAGCACATCTCTGGGATTCACTCTTTTTTCAATCATATGTCCCAGGAATACCAAACTAGACAATACATAAATTGCAACTCACATAATGTAGTATATGTGATTTGCTGCACACTTTTCTAATAAAATGTATGTGGGTTGCACTATTAGAAAGTTTAGTGCGCATCTCTGAGCATTTATCAGATACTTCTAATCTTTCTGGTTCCTCTAGTAATATTTTCAATGCATCTGAGACTTGATCACAGAACACCAAAGTAAAATTTCATCTTTACAAGTATATGGCATTGAGAAACTGCAGAAGCCGATAAGAGGAGAGGACCTTAGAAGACGCTTATTAACACATGAAGCATTTTGAATTTTTAATCTGGGAACGTTTCATCCGAATGGTTTAAAGGGAATCTATCACTAGGTTTTTGCTATGTCATCAGAGAGCAGTATAATGTAGGCAAAGAGATTCTGAAACTAACCATTTTTAACTTAGATTACAAAGTGCAGCCTTCTGACTTAAGGTACCGTCACATTAAGCGACGCTCCAGCGATCCCACCAGCGATCTGACCTGGCAGGGATCGCTGGAGCATCGCTACATGGTTGCTGGTGAGCTGTCAAACAGGCAGATCTCACCAGTGACCAGCCCCTTGCGACACGTGGAAGCGATGCTGCGCTTGGTAACTGAGGTAAATATCGGGTAACCAAGCGCTTGGTTACTCGATATTTACTTTGGTTACCAGCGCACACCGCTTAGCGCTGGCTCCCTGAACTCGTAGCCAGAGTACACATTAGGTTAATAAGCAAACCGTTTTGCTTATTTACCCGATGTGTACTCTGGCTACGAGTGCAGGGAGCAGGGAGTCGGCACTGGCAGCGTGAGAGCGGCGGACGCTAGTAACCAAAATAAATATCGGGTAACCAAACAAAGCGCTTCGCTTGGTTACCCGATATTTACCTTGGTTACAGCTTACCGCAGGCTGTCAGAAGAAGGGTCCCTGCTCCCTGCACATTCAGTTAGTTGCTCTCTCGCTGTCAAACACAGTGATGTGTGCTTCACAGCGGGAGAGCAACAACTAAAAAATGGTCCAGGACATTCAGCAACAACCGGCGACCTCACAGCAGGGGCCAGTTTGTTGCTCGATGTCACACACAGCGACATCGCTAGCAAGATCGCTGTTGCGTCATAAAAACCGTGACTCAGCAGGGATGTTGCTAGCGATGTCGCTTAGTGAGATGTGGCCTTTAATCTCAGAGTTGAGTTTAGCAGAGATACAATAGAAATTGTGCATTGACTGTGAGGTGTCAATCACATTAGGGAGGACACCAATGTTAATAATGGAGCAATAAACCCTTTAGTATGAGGGAACAATTTAGAAGTTGGAAATTAAGTAAATCTGTAGCAAGTTGCCACATGGAAAAAACAGCCGGGGCAGCAAAGTACAATTAGCAGGAGAGAGAGGCATATTTCTTATGTTTTATACCACAAAACTAATATAAATGTTTTGAGAAATCAAATCCCCCTCATTGTAGTCAGGTCATCACACTTTGAAGGTCCCCATCCAAAAAATAGTAGATCAAACCTACCGATTTCAATTGGGCCAGCAGATCATCTAATGTGTTTGGGGACTTTGACTCTTCCACCTTGACAGATGAAGGTAGGCCAGTAACAACTAATCCTTTTGTTTCAGAGATGCAGCGGCTTTCCCCTCTTGAACACACTCAAATGATTTGCCGAGTGAAAGGGATAACCGTCTCCTGAACAGTAATTTGACTGACAATTATCTTATGCGTATGGTCAGCTTAAAGAATCCCATATGTATTAGACCAATATTGGCCGATAGTCTAATGTGTATGGGGGCCTCCTGACTCTTGCCAGACAAATGATTTTGTGTCAGTTAAGGATCTGGCATGTCTGATTTTTGAACTTCGATCCTACTGTTCTTGGCGCCAGGGAAGTATGGCAGCAGCAATATCATAGTAGGTATGGAGGAGTCAGATCACTTATGGCCAAATGATTTGCAGAACCATTGGTCGCCTAAAAGTTATCCATCGTGTATGGAGGTGTTAAGACCCCATAGGAGTACTTGGATCAGAATTGATAAGCCCATAGCAGTTTATGTTTTGGACCAAAAAAATCCAGGTGCAAAATACAGATACTACTATAGTGGTCTATGACTTATCTGCAGATGAAATGTCTCTGCAGTAATAAGAAGCCAGCTAGAATGATTCACTGTTGGTTAGGTGCAGAGAAATAGAATAGTGGAGTATGGCCGCTCAATAGGTGAACAATCTAGATCTGCTCCACCATCTCCACTAAAGACTTCTAGAATAGTCAGAAGATGAAAGCACAATGGATAACCTTAATTACCAGTGGATGCGCAGTTGTGAACCAAATAAAACATAAAATAATTGTATTTTACCAGTATAGCTAATGCTTTAGGCCACATATATACCGTATTTTTCGCTTTATAAGACGCACTTTTGTTCCCCCAAATTTTGGGGGAAAGTAGGGGATGCGTCTTATAATCCGAATATACGGGTCCAGGGGAGGTGGGGGAAACTCTGGAGCGGTGCTGGGGCTGCTGGGGGGGCTGATGGAGGCTAGTAGAGGCTTGTGAAGACTGCTGGAGGCAATAGCAGATCTCCTGCTCCAGCTCATATAATATGCACAGCCGCTGTCCATCACCGTGGTGCTGAAATCGCACCGTGGCGATGGGCTGGGGGAGCGGCGCATATTATATGTGCCTCCCCTTTGATCGCACATGTTCACCCCCCTCGTGTTAGATATGGTGTGCATGCTGCTGGCCATTCTAAAATAAAAAAAGCTTTCCTTACCTCCTCCAGCGTGTCTTCCGGTGTCTCCCCGATCTCACTGCTGATGCTGTGATCAGGCACGCAGAGATCATATCACTCTGCTGTGCCGATCACATGACCGGCATCGAGAACCAGGAAGTGGAGGAGCTCAACCACATGGAGGGAGACACGAGGATTACAGCGCTGGAGAAGGTAAAGTGTTTATTTTACTATGGGCAGCAGCATGGGGGCCATATCTAACACAGGGGGACGTGTGCCACCTGTATGGGACGTGTGATAGCAATAGGAGTCCTGTGCCACCTGTATGGGACGTGTGCCAGCAATAGGAGACCTGTGCCAGCTGTATTGGATGTGTGCCAGCTATAGGAGACCTGGGCCATCCAACTGTATTGGATGTGTACCAGCTATAGGAGACCTGTGCCAGCTGTATTGGATGTGTGCCAGCAATAGGAGACCTGTGCCAGCTGTATGGGACGTGTGCCAGCTATAGAGACCTGTGCCAGCTATAGAGACCTGTGCCACCTGTATTGGATGTGTGCCAGCACAAGGGGGCTATATTCAATATAAGGGGGCCATATTTCAGATTAAGGGGGCTAATTATAGGATGGGGGGCTATAAGAGACATATACCGTATATGATTTGTTAGACGGACACTGGCATTATAAGACGGACCCCATCCCATTTAACATTAAAAAAAATAAATTCTCTTTCTTCACCAAATTTGGGGGTGCGTCTTATAATCAGGTGCGTCTTGTAAAGCGAAAAATACGGTAATTAGTGACTCTAGTGTAGCTGCATTATATATTAGTAGTTTATTGAAGAGCCACTTTCCATGTAATCACAGGCTCAGGGTAATGATGGAATCCAGCCTCATTTTTTTTACATATCTAGTACAAACTGCAGAAAAGGGAAGAGGAACATGTATTCTAAGATTCGAGATACATGGTTCCTGGCCAAATAATAGCCATTTCTTCTGACCCCCTTATTTACTGTACATACTAGCCTCACTGAACAGAGTATGTAAGGGGAGAAGGAAAGACCTTGGTGCCACAAAAAAGGATTTGTATTTAAAGGGAACCTGCCATCAGACTTGTCCCCTATAAATTGCGGCCAGCATCAGTGAGCTCTTATATACGGCATTCTAGAATACTGTATATGCGGGATGGTTCGGCCCGATGGGCAACGCTGGTCTCGGTCTAAAGCCTCCTCTCTTCTTGCGATTGCCGCCCTCCTTCTGTGCTCCATATGGATGAAGCATCCTAGGTCATCCACACAGAGTCCTCTATTGCACTCCTGAGCAAGTGCACGTCTGTCTACCCTGTTGAGGGCAGAGCAAAGTACTGTAATCAGCAGGTATGGGGAAAGGTCAAAGACCGCCCGCGCATGCGCACTACAATACTTTGATCTGCTTTCAGCCGGGCAGAGAGAAGACACAGAAGAGGGCAATGAATGACTGTGTGGATGACGTAGGATGTGACATCCACACGGTGCACAAAAGGAGGACTGCCATTGCAAGATTGAAGGAACCGGATTAAGACCAGTGACACTCATCAGACCGGACCAGTGAGTATAATAAAAGGTTTTTTTTATATTATACAGATTGCCCTGGGCACTTATATACAGTACTCTAGAATTATGTACTTGTATATAAATAAGGGCTCACTGGTGGTGGCCACAGTTTATAGGGGACAAATGTGGTGACAGGTTACCTTTAAGATGAACATGCCCAGTCCTTATCTGCTACTGGGGGACACTTGGGGAGGAATTTATCACAAGGAGAATTTTTTTAAGCCTGTTTAGCTGCAGACAATTTTGACATAATTTGCTACAAATTTATCAACGTTTTGCTGAAGGGTTGACACCTTTAGCTCTTGTTATATTTAAACACTCAGGTCTCGTGTTGTTCTTTCAATGTCTCCTCCACAACAGAGTGAGAGCCTGATAGATTGCCTTTAATTTCCAATGTGAAGGTCAATCACATTGGCAACAGAAGAAGTATCCAATGCCCACCATTATTTTACCGACTAGTATGGGGGTTAAAATCCCCCAAATCTCTACTACCCTACAGCATTTTCCTCCTATAAAGTACTGCCCGGTCTACATCTTCATACCACTCATCACTGAGAGCATGGTGCACCATGTCACCGGTGTGTGCTGTAATATTTCCACCAGCTGTATGACTACTGCCGGAGGTTCACCCATTGGCCTTTGTAGACCACCGGTCAGGGACTGGTCTGGTGACATGATACAGAACGTGCGCATAGGATGTTCTTTCGTGCACTAAAAAACATGGAATGGGCCAGCAGATGTAACGTGAGAAAAGGAGATGTGTCTGTGACCTTGTGCAGAGGTGTTTCCTCCTACAGAGGTTTTCCTAGAAGAGACCATGCTCATGACCACTGCTGCCAAAGATAAGAGGATATACTACTCCAGAAGCATTTCAATTACCAAATGACACTGTTTTTCCCAAGATAAATAGCAGAACATAATTAACCATGCGTTGCCAGACAGCTGTCACATGCAGGCCGAGAATCACATGGACGGCTCTATTTCCTCCAGCTGTGGTATGCTGGTGGTATATTCCCTACAAACAGGTAGTAGGAACCGCTTTCTTTCCGAAATCTAAATGTATTCTGTCCAAGATACACATTGTGTGAAATAGGAAATGTATCTACGGCAATCCTAGGAAATAAATGTGGAAGCTACTTACAGGCTGCGGCTGTTCTGCAATGCAGCAGTTGAAACACAACCAGAATTCACTCATTGCTAAAAGTCCAACAGTTACAGTGAAGGGAAAATGGTGAGAGACCCCCTCCACAAGCCAGTGGACAGGATAGTAAAAAGGGGTCCGGGAGGTAAAAATCCAAAACACGATGTCAAGTGCTCAGCAAAGCCGTGTCCTGAGCGAGTTGCGCCTGCATTGGGGAGCGTCCACTGGTCACGGTGAAGATGGAAACCTAAGAAGAAAAAAAAACAATATATCACTTATATTATAAAATAATATTTATCAACTTTGTTATTTGCAGACAATCAGATGAATAAGCAAAGTGGCTAGCGCAAAATCTCTATATAAAAAAGGGATGATCAAAACTGATAGTAACAAATGAAGTGTCACACACACAATGAAGTATTGGTCATAAGTAGGTATTTATGAGGGCATGTAAAGCAAGATCTGGAGGCAGATGGGAGATCCGTGTCCGGCTCGTAGATCTCAACTCATTTAAATATTAAGAAAAGCATGGATCTCTCAAGAAATAAGACATCGGCTCATAGACATCAAAGTATAATTTTATTCAACGTCCTATGACGTACGTGCCCATGTAGACGACTTACGAGGGTTGATCCGATTAACAGATTCCCTTTAAGTGAGAACTCAAAGTACTAATAATACTCAAAAGCAATTCATACACCGAGCAATGGTAGACCTCTATACATATGGAACATCACATGGTCATATGGTCCTTAATGGGTAACCTTGCTTTATCACAAGGCAGGGTAGATACAACTATTACATCAACGCAGTTGCAGCACCAATACCTAGAACAAGGTATTTGTTTGCAGAAGGATTTACTTTATAGTATTATAGCCTAACACAAGGGCACTTTACACGCTGCGATATCGCTATAGATATCGCTAGCGAGCGTACCTGACCCCGTCGGTTGTGCGTTACGTGCAAATCACTGCCCGTGGCGCACAACATCGCTTAAACCCGTCACATGGACTTACCTTCCCTGCGACGTCGCTGTGGCCAGCGAACCGCCTCCTTTCTAAAGTGGTGGTTCGTGCGGTGTCACACGGCAGCCGTCCAATAGAAGCGGAGGGGCGGAGATGAGCGGGCGGAATATCCCGCCCACCTGCTTCCTTCTTCATTGCCAGTGGACGCAGGTAAGGAGATGTTCGTCGTTCCTGCGGTGTCACACATAGCGATGTGTGATGCCGCAGGAACGACGAACAACTAGCGGCATGCACCACCAACGATATTATGAAAAGGAGCAACGTGTCAACGATCAACGATTTTTACCTCTTTTGCGATCGTTGATCATCGCTCCTAGCTGTCACACGCTGCGATGTCGCTAACGACGCCGGATGTGCGTCCCAAACACCGTGATACCGACGATATATCGTTAGCGATGTCGCAGAGTGTAAAGCACCCTTTACTACATAATGCTATTAGCAATGTATTCTGTCTGCCACCACATTAATAACGGACTGATTGCAGCCTGCCAATCTCCTATGGCACGGGCACAGCCCAGCTATAAACGAGCGGCGGTGCCCTTATCTAACCTCACTTCTGCAGCCAAATTTTCATGTAATAACAGCTGAATGCACTCTGAAATACCAAGGTTAAAATCAATTGATTGTTCCCAAGAAGAAATCATCTTTAATTCTTCCACTTGTCGTTCCTTACAGGGCACAGAATAACCCTTCAGATTCCAAAGAAGAAACTACACAGTCAAGATGAGGACAAGTCAACACTCAAGAGGTATTCGGTGGAGGGGCTGAACATGTCCACAGCTAGAGTTCATTGCACTAATTAACCGGCACATTTCAAGTTGTGTTCAGACCTTCATCCTGCAAGGAATTCTGGGAGACTGCAGCTCTGGACATATAACATAAGACCAAAGAATGGTCAGTAAACAGCTTTATTGACAAGCTACAGGTTTACAAATAAGCTGAGCAGCAGCACTCAATGTCAAGCAGCAGCTGCTAAAGCAAACAAGGTTTTAGGGTGTATAAAAAAGAGAGATTAGATCCCGTGATCCCAACGTACTGTTACCCCTCTATAAATCACTTGTAAGGCCACATCTGGAATATGGGGTCCAATTTTGGGCTCCACATTTTAAAAAGGACATTCAGAAGTTAGAGTCAGTTCAGAGGCAGGTAACTAGACAACTACAAGGGATGGAAGACCTCCCATATGATGACAGGTTGAAAAAGTTAGATATGTTTAGCTTAGAAAAAAGACGTCTCAGAGGAGATCTCATTTATATGTATAAATACATGTGTGGTGCATATAAAGGACTGGCACATGACTTATTTCTTCCAAAGCCAATACTAAGGACCAGCGGACACTCACTGCGAGTGGAAGAAAAACGATTCCGGCAGCTAAATAGGAAGGGGTTCTTTACAGTTAGAGCAGTCAGACTGTGGAATACACTACCACAAGAGGTAGTAATGGCTGATACTATAACAGCTTTTAAAAAAGGGCTGGATGATTTCCTCAGTACACACAACATTGTTGGTTATAAATGACTTAAGGGGGCTTTACACGCTACGACATCGCTAATGCGAACTCGTTGGGGTCACGGAATTGGTGACGCACATCCGGCCGCATTAGCGATGCCTTTGATTTCCTCTGACCAGAGCACCTTCTTCCACGTTTGGTGTGTCTCGCAGGTGACTTGTAACTTTAAACGACACTTTTTATGGATATCTTTGAGAAATGGCTTTCTCCTTGCCACTCTTCCATAAAGGCCAGATTTGTGCAGTGTACGACTGATTGTTGTCCAATTGACAGACTCTCCCACCTCAGCTGTAGATATCTGCAGTTCATCCAGAGTGATCATGCGCCTCTTGGCTGCATGTCTGATCAGTCTTCTCCTTGTTGGAGATGAAAGTTTGAATGGACGGCCGGGTCTTGGTAGATTTGCAGCAGTATGATACTCCTTCCATTTCAATATGATTGCTTGCACAGTGCTCCTTGGGATGTTTAACGTTTTGGAAATCTTTTTGTAACCAAATCCGGCTTTAAACTTCTCCACAACAGTATCACGGACCTGCCTGTTGTGTTCAATGGTCTTCATGATGCTATCTGCGCTTTAATCAGAACAGTTAAGGGGGCTTTACACGCTACGACATCGCTAATGCGAACTCGGTGGGGTCACGGAATTGGTGACGCACATCCGGCCGCATTAGCGATGCCGTTGCGTGTGACACCGATGAGCGATTTTGCATCGTTGCAAAAACGTGCAAAATCGCTCATCGGTGACATGGGGGTCCATTCTCAAAAATCGTTACTGCAGCAGTAACGAGGTTGTTCCTCGTTCCTGCGGCAGCACACATCGCTCCGTGTGACACCGCAGGAACGAGGAAGCTCTCCTTACCTGCCTCCCGACCGCTATGCGGAAGGAAGGAGGTGGGCGGGATGTTACGTCCCGCTCAGCTCCGTCCCTCCGCTGCTATTGGGATGGCCGCTCAGTGACGTCGCGGTGACGCCGCACGGACCGCTCCCTTAGAAAGGAGGCGGTTCGCCGGTCACAGCGACGTCGCTGGGCAGGTAAGTATGTGTGACGGGTCTGGGCGATGTTGTGCGGCACGGGCAGCGATTTGCCCGTGTCGCGCAACAGATGGGGGCGGGTACCCACACTAGCGATATCGGGACCGATATCGCAGTGTGTAAAGCCCGCTTTAGTGACCAAATGTAGAACTGGTGGAGGAAGGTTGAACTAGATGGACCTAGGTCTTTTTTTCAACCTAAGTAACTATGTAATATATAGAAATTGGTGTTCATCGGTGCATATATTTGGTATTCTAAAAGTATATACAAGAGCGCAATATATCTATTGCTATGGTTTATAAATATATACATTCTGGGATCCCTACAAGAGTAAATATCCTGTGATGACCCAACATTCGGGAAGGGGGCTGGCTGTATGGCTTGTTTCAGTAACTAAGCCAGTTCCCTTCTCTGTCACAGCAGATGCGTACACAAAGAAGAGTATTGGCTTAGCCACTGAAATATGCCAGCCCCTTTACTTCCATCACTAGCTACATCCTGACACAAGAAACATTCTCCTGTGTCAGAATTGACATAACTAATCAGGAGAACTATACTACATTTCTAATTGGAGGTATTTGCTAATATTCTTCTTACACCTACTACTTATTGGGATAGGAATTTGGAGATGAGAATAACCCTTTACAGTGAATTTGTCAGTGAAACCAACGTCCCCCTCCCCCAAACCTCAAAGATCAGCATGTAGGGTCTTTGAAATGGAAAAATCGAATGTTTGAATGACGCCAAGAACAGGATAATATGGGGCACAGCAAACAATGTGCCAATTTTAAGTGCTTTCTTTCTAACCCTAGCTGCCATTTTGTGAGGCCACTTAGCACCAAAGATGTGGTAGCACCTGCCACCAATTTGTGCACAAAGAACCTTCATTTTTCTAAGTATATTTTATATAGCATTTATGCAGCTTACATTTCATATATTGTATGTTAGCACATGTTTTGGTGCTTACAGAGTGCTGCTGTATCCCTTTGTGTTTCGTGCAGTTTTAGTAGTTCGCACTCCTTCACACTTGCTATATTTGGAGATGCAGTGTTTTGCAGTTTAGGGTATGTGTACAACTGTACATAACATTTTTAAAGGAGCTTTTGTAGCAGGTCTGTTATTAAACAAAAAAAAACAAAACTTGAAAATTTGCTCAAAACTCATTTGAAAGATTTGCTTTCCACTTTTTTTTTGTAAAACTCCTTTATATTAATATGTTCACTCTTTTTCCACCTATGGTTTTGAGAAACGCCTGATGGGAGAAAAGAAAGTTCTTGTCACTAGTGATAAGCGAGCACTACCATGCTCAGGTGCTCGGTAGTCCAAACAAGCAGGTCAGACGCTCCGACGGGCTGGACTAGAGTATCAAACATAATGGAAGTCAATGGGAAACTCGAGTTTCCCATTCACTTCCATAATACTAGGTACGGAGTTGAGCTCATCTGACTGCTCTTCACGAGTACCTGAGCATGGTAGTGCTCACTCATCATTACTGGTCACTACTGTGAAGCGCCTTCTGATGGAATGTGTTCCAAACTAGGCACTGTCCAATAAGAAAGCTGCAGAAAACGTGTAAAGAAATAAAAAAAGTCTTCCAAAAACTCTTCAAAACCGCCTTAGGCTAAGTGCACACAATGTATTTCTCAGGTGGATTCCGAACGGAATGAGGCTAAAAAAAAAAAAAAAAAAAAAAAATCACTGCCAAAGTGCTCCATAAAATGAACAAAATGCGCAGCAATGTTAAAACGACACTGCTGTGCACATGTTCCATCACATCAATTAACTGTTTCAGGGGTTGGAAATACTGAAGTGGTTAAAAGAAGTTACCTGCTCATTCTTCACATTATATAGTTAAAGACACTGAAGCCGTGAGAATGACAGCAAAACCACCAGCAAAATCCCTGCGGGAAAACTTGCCATCTCAAGGACATCAAGAGCGTGTAGTCCCTGGAAACTTAAAAACTACTACAAAAACTACCCAAAGAGGGAATATATTTGGAATAGGTTGCCACCAAACAACTTGTGTTTGACTGCCTCAAAAAAAAAAAAAAAAAAAAAACTTCCTGTGACATAGCCTAAGCCTAAGGGCTTGTTCACACGTTTAGTTTTTTTTAAAGGTAAAACAAAATAGAAACGGACATTTCGGAAATCTCATGATACTTTTTTCCCCTTGTGGTTTTTTAAAAAATAAAACATTTTTGCAGATCTGAAACATGGAAATTCTCTCAACATGTTTTGCAGTGTTTGTCACCCATTCCAATAATTGGGTAATAAATGCAGATAAAAATTCTGCAAAAAAATCTGCTGCAAATACTCAACATGTGTACATGGCCTATAAATATAAATATCAGGAGACAAAAACTACCGCATCCTTTTTAAGTCTGCCCTAATATATTGGCCCTAATACTTTGGCATTTTCTACTGACAGATATGGTTTTAAAGGGAATCTGTCAGCAGTTTTTTGCTATGTAATCTGAAGACAGCATGCTGTAGGGCAGGGGTCAGGAACCTTTTTGGCTAAGAGAGCCGTAAACGCCACATATTTTGAAATATAATTCCGCGAGAGCTGTACAATATGTTTAAAGGGCCATTGACAGATCAATCGCTCCAATGTTCACTTAGTACAGCAAGGAATGCTCCTCCCTGCTGTATAAAGCCACAACTGGACTGAAACAATGGTAATTAGCAGTAAAAAAATCAAATAAATAACTTACATTGTGAACTTGCAATGCATGACATCAGTCCAGCAGTCTGGCTTCTTCTTTTTCCTGCGCATGACTGGAAGCTGGCATTCTTCCCACCTGATGTTGAGAGAATGCCAGCTTTGAGGCATTCGCAGAAGAAAGAAGCTGGAATATTGGACATGTCACACAACGCATTGTCAGTTATGTCAATTATCTATTTTATTATTTTACAGCGAATTATTGTTTAGGTCCAGCGGTGGCTTAGTGCAGCAGAGAGGAACACTCCTTTGTGTACTAAGTGACCGCTGGAGCAATTGTATCTGTCAGTGGCTCTTTTAAAAGTGTTGGTCTTACAGAAAATGAACAAAAAAGAGAGGCTCAGACCCAGGAGATACACACACAAGCCATACACAGCACTCAACATGCCGTATACACAGTACATAAGGAGAAGAAAAAAAGCTCTGCAGGTAAACATATGCACACCAGGAATTAGATATACCAATAAACCTCACAATATGAAACTTTATTAAGTGCCAAACACAACAAACACAGCACACATACACACCATATACACAGCACACACTCACACACGCCAAATACACAGCACACGCACGCGCCGTATACACAGCACACGCACGCGCCGCATACACAGCACACGCACGCGCCGTATACACAGCACACGCACGCGCCGTATGCACAGCACACGTACGCGCCGTATGCACAGCACACACAGATATAAGTACCTGCTGCTTAGTTGCCCTGTAAGATCAGGTGCAGCACAAGTGATGGATGCAGCAGTTCAAGGGCTGGCTTCATTCTCCTCTTTTCTCTCCAAGAAAAGACCTTATAGACCTGAGCAGCAGAGCACAGAACTGGAGGGTGAGAGGCAGAACGCACGGCACTATACAGGCCCCTGCCCCATCACTCTGCTTCGATCTGCAATTTCACAGGGGAGCATGTAGGAGCCGGAGGGAGGAAGTCCCACCCCCAGTGCTGTCTGCCGGCAATAGACAAGATCAGCGGCTGCCCGAGCACTGCAGCCTCCGGGAATCTGCCCCAGTGCCCCGGGGGCCGCAGAAAAGGTCATCGCGGGCTGGATGTTCCCCACCCCTGCCTTAAAGGGACGGCAGGCACAGTTTCCTGCCGAGGACTGCGGTCCCCGGAACTCAGCCCAGGGACAGCAGAACTGAAGTCGAGTGGCCAAAATGCCGCGCCCCTGACATGTGCCGCCCGGGGCAGACTGCCCCCTCCGCCCCCCCTTTGCTACGCCACTGCAGACCTGCGGGAGAGGCGGGGGGCGGCGGCCCCCCCACCGGCCAGCCCACCGGGAGAAGTCCCGCCCCTCCCGCCTGTCAGTCCGGGCCTAATCAGCGTGCACCACGGCCTGATGGAGCGCGGTGCATGCATCCTTCCCATAGACAGGTAGGAGCCCTGTCTGCGAGCCAGATACGGCCATCAAAAGAGCCATATCTGGCTCGCGAGCCATAGGTTCCCGACCCCTGCTGTAGGGGATAACACTGAGATTTCAGCCATGTGTCTCTTTTCACACTGTGTGCAGTTGTTTACTGCAACGTTTCTTTGTGCTTCAGGAGATTATCATTGCCAGACTAGGTCAGCTAGTCTGGCACACGGTCCCCCTGATTAGCACCTCACTGTCTATACATATGTACATACAGAGCCTGGTGTGGAGTGGGGGCAGCTAAAAACTCTGTCAGAACCACACCCAGTATACTAAGTGATACATCAATGGATTCAAAGTCTCTTTCCCTACATTATGCTGTTCTCAAATGGTAAATGGCAAAAACCTGCTGACAGATTCCCTTTAACCCCTTTGCAACCAATGACGTACCTATACATCATTGGTTGTGTATGTCTTTTAAATGCGGGATCATCTGATCAGCCGACATGTGCAGCTAAGAGGTGCGAGTGGATCGGAAATCCATTTACACCTGTTATCTAGTTAGATTGTGAAACTATGACAGTGCAATCTAACACACGCCGGCAGGGATCGCGCCATTACCCGCCGCTATAGGCGGCCCTGTGATCAGATCACGGCGTGCCGTTGGGCTGTCATGACAGCCGAGGGTCATGACGAAGTTCCTGTGAATGCCGGCTGAGGTTCAGCATTTCTGCTGTGTAGAGGGATGCTGAAGCATCCCTCAGAACAGGAGAAGTGATTGGACAGTCAGGCTTAAAGACCCTAAGGGGACTAATAAAATCAATTAAAAAAATGTAATAAAAGTTTTTAACAATATGAAGAAGAAAAACCCCTAAAAATTCTTATCACCCCTTTTTAACCCATTGAAACTAAAACCATAAAAAAATACACATATTTGGTATCGCCGAGTTCAGAAATGTAGAAACACCTTTTTTTTTAGTCGTTGCAAAATTGTATTAAAATGCAATAACAGGCGATCAAAATATCACATCTACCCAAAAATGGTATAAGACCAAACGCCAAGTCAAGACAAAAAATACGCCATCACCGAGCACCAGATCCCAAAAATGAGAACGTTACGGGTCTCAGAAAACGGCGTTGAAAGCGCTATTATTTTCTTTAACAAAACTTCTGAATTTTTTTCCACCACTTAGAAAAAAGTAAAACCGTACGTGTTTGATATCTACGTACTCGTACCGACCTGGGGAATCAGAATGCCGGGTCAGTTTTACCATATAGTGAACTTGGTAAATAAAAAACAAAACAAAAATCAATTGTGTACTTGTCCTTTTTTCCCCATTTTCAGTACAGTATGTGGCAGAATGAATGGTGTCGTTCAAAAGTACAACTCGTCCTGCCAAAAGCCAAGCCCTCATATGGCTATATTGATGGAAAAATAAAAGTTATGGCTCTTGGAAGAAAGGGGGAGAAAAAAAAAACAAAAATGAAAAACGCCGGGGGGGTGAAGGGGTTAGAGGACAAAAAAAAAAAAAAAAAAAAAGAGTAGACATTTCTCATATATGTTTTACGAACAATTAACATGTACGTCTTTAAAAAGAAAACCATGTACTCTACCAGCTGCTGAAAACAAACAGTGAATATGTACAGAGCGAAGAACACACCCAAGATACTAGATAAATCTTACACTACTGCATCACCCAAGGCCACGGTAGGGAGAACTCGCTCAACAACCAGCGACACAATCTACAAGACAGAAGACAAGATCTAAGGGTTGTGCCCAACAGTGGACAAACCAAAAGAGAAAGCAACTACCGGTAAATGAAACCTCCCTGGGTAAAGAGAAAAGTCCCTAAATTCACCTTTCAAGGGCTTCTTGGAAAGGTGAACTGCTTGGATTTCACCTTGTCTGCAGGTTATTTCTTGTTAGGAATTCTCAGCCAATTCTAAATAAGACGGAATTAATAGCCCTGAAGATATCCCATAGTATACATTGCATGCAGACAGCAGGAAAGATCTTCGTGGGCATTGGATATTAATCGCTGATTTGGATGCAGACTAATGAATAACTTCATAGGAAGAAATGGAAAAAATGGGAAAATGTATACGTACGTGTTGTGCCTATGTGTATTGGTTATGCAGGTAGCATTATACTAATGATATTTAGTAAAGTGTTGGGTGCCACTACTAGACAACCTCTTCCGAATGCCCCCAATGTGCTCAATAGTACTTATCTTCAGGACCGGCGTGGCTCCTCCACTTGTCTCCTCCACTCCCAACCCTGCGGCTCCTCCACTCCCAACCCTGCGGCTCCTCCACTCCCAACCCTGCGGCTCCTCCACTCCCAACCCTGCGGCTCCTCCACTCCCAACCCTGCGGCTCCTCCACTCCCAACCCTGCGGCTCCTCCACTCCCAACCCTGCGGCTCCTCCACTCCCAACCCTGTGGCTCCTCCACTCCCAACCCTGTGGCTCCTCCACTCCCAACCCTGTGGCTCCTCCACTCCCAACCCTGTGGCTCCTCCACTCCCAACCCTGTGGCTCCTGCCCATCTTACGGCATTGTTTAGGATATGTCAACACTGCTTCCAGTCAAAGGCTGCTGATGGGCTGCAACCTTCAATTCCAGAAAAGTATGATGTTTTTTTAATCAGCATATCGGTGGCATTCAAAAGGGGATGTGTAGTAGTGTACAACCCCTTTAAGATGCATACAGCTCTATTTCAAGCCCCAGTACAATGGTTTATTAGCACAGTCAGACATTAATAATGCAGTAAAAGGTAATCACCGATGCCTACATGCCCTTGATTTATCCTCTACGACAGTCAATTCAGCATTTCGGATTTCCGTCTGTATCTGGGCGACAACCAATATGACCACCAGATTGGAGGGAGGAACAGCACGGCATAAATATGTAGGATGACAAGCGTAATGGCTGTATTGGCAGTCATTCCCGATATATATAAAAAAACAAACGGAATTTTTAATGAATTCACAGAAGAGGACAACTCAAGGACTGTCTATTTTATGAGAAAGTGATTTATAAGACGAATCTGGGAGGACAACTACAATCTAGAAGTATTTTCTGGCAGGCACTTGAAACACCATTGCCTCTGTGTAAGCCTAAAGTTGGGGGTAGACGGGAAATTGATCAACTTTGTACGGGAGAAGAATATGGAGAGGCTGATGCCCCCAGTAAGGAGTCACAGGATGTGCCGACATATAGGTTTATTTCATCACAATGATTAAATATCACTCAATAGAATTAAAGCATTACGAGATTCGCAATGTTGTATAGCCTATGATGAATTTCTGAGGTCTTATAGCTTGAAAATAAAGGTCTTCTCTGCAAGGGAAGAAAAATTACTCTAGGCCAAACTGATCAACCATAAACCACAAGCTAGCCAATCATTTGGACCAAACAGAAAGGATCAATCCAGGAGGTCTTTGCACAACAATCTGTGTCATCAAACCATCTGTCCAGAAGATCTTGAAGACTCACCCTGTTTAGGTTCGGTCAGACCTTCGTTACCCCAACAATTTCTCCCTGAGAAGGGCAGTCCACATCTGACCCTATATAGACAATACCTTACAAAATACCCATTCAGGTTTCTTCTGTGGATAGCGATGCACATTATCATTCTAAGGGCTTTAGTGGCACCCACATCCATGTGGTGGAGGAACCCTAGAATGTTTATGATCTTCTTGTTACGAACTTACGTCTTAAGTAGGCGACAGTCTAGATCCAGATAAAGGTATTTTAGACCACGACAGTTATTTTAGTGTCATCAGTTGCAGTGTGACTAATTTTATTAGGGGTCAAGTATTAGCGAATACTCCCTTTTGACTGATAAACGAGAGTGTTTTATAAGGTTTAGTGTCTTCCTGTTACTGACATGAAGTGTAGGTGACAGCCCAGATATAGCAGACATCCTCCCAACCCACACACTCGAAAACTTGTAACAGGTCATAACCGCAACCTAAGCAGTGTGCAGATCTATAGTGCTGCAGAGCATCATCTCCCAAAGCCTCATCACTGCAGGCCCAGGGAAAAGCATACAAAGGCCGAAGAAGTAGTGGCGGGGACTTACTTTACTGCATGTCCGTGCAATAGTATGTCATATACATGCTATGGAGTATGTGCAGGATTTATCTCACAGTGAGCTATGCGGGTAGTACATATATACAAATACCAGCCACCACAAAATGAGCGCTCTAATCAAAACACCTAGCTTACCGAGCTCCAGGTCTAGGCACCTTTGGGTTGTGAAGCGGACAAGTGTGCTTCATTACTTAAATGGTCACTGTCGTTCCAACACACTGCATAAATCAATAGGGCAAGCGAATATAAGAAACTTTGTAATATCTTATCGGAGAAATATGCCTTATTCTCCACTTCTTCCCCTCCCCCGCGTCCTGAACTCGCCATCCTCTGTGTAAAACAGGTAAAATCATTTACTAGCTCCCTGAGGATCGGATTACAGCTGCTTAACGGGAGTCTGCTCGCTCCAAACCACAATGGAACCTACTCATACAGTCCTATAGGTATAGGGAACCTAGCCCTTAAGAAATGTATAGTGCAGCTATGTATATTCTAAGTCGCACAGAAAAAAAATAATATACAAAAGAGTTTAGTCGGTGTACCCTTGGTGTGGCCAAGGGGTCAATACACTGATAGCACCCCAACAATTAGCATTCACCACACTTCTTAGCATGAGTGACAGGACTCATTTGCCCAAGAGTGAGCTCCTCCTGAACCGAATCCCTGGCTTTGCATGTCCACACTGACACTGCAGGAGCCCATCGAGTGCGTGCAAACAGTGTCAGTGTCCTGTCAGCAGTGCCCTGCTATAACACAATCAAGTGCTTCTCTCCTGTATGCAGTGTCCTCTTTATTTGCCTACACTGTATGTGCACTGGTGCTGGGCTCAGAGTCAGCGGGCGCTGGCATCAAGATAAGGGACAAGCAAAGTAAATGAGAAGGCGGAATGGTGCACTGAGCTCTTGGCCATGCCAGGGGTGCACAGAGGAGCCCCCATTTACATATGAAATAATAAAAAGCTACGTACAACTAAAGGAGTAAAAACTATACTGCTAGAGTGATTGGGGTTTTTTTACATTTTTTTTATGGGGGCCAAATCTCTTATCACTAGAAGTCCCAGAGAGGGGTCATTTAACATTTCTACCTTTGGAACCCAGAGATCTGAAGGATTTTAGCTAACATCCTATAATCACCGTCTTTTGTTCTGTAACTAAGGCCATTACTGTCGCACCACAGGAGGTTGTTGTTTTCCATTGAGTTTAGCCATTTAGTTTCTGGTTAGTTCTATTCAGTTTATTGTATGTCATTTGACCCTCTTTCGGGACTTCAGGGGGGAGCTCGAAATTTCTGGGACTTCTAGTGTTATAGGACTACATAAGTAAAATAAAGGGATTCCGTGACCCCGGGCCCCAAACTCTATTTAAAGAAGGGTGTAAAGAAGAGTGAGGGGAGCACACAGACAATGCTGGTGCTGTCTATTGGGCATTTTCTCTCATCCCCATTCCTGATTTCACAGATACAATGCTAAGTACCGCCTTAAGGTGTCTCCCATGCTAAGTACCGCCTTATGGTGTCTCCCATGCTAAGTACCGCCTTATGGTGTCCTCCATGCTAAGTACCGCCTTATGGTGTCCCCAATGCTAAGTACCGCCTTATGGTGTCCCCCATGCTAAGTACCGCCTTATGGTGTCCCCCATGCTAAGTACCGCCTTATGGTGTCCCCCATGCTAAGTACCGCCTTATGGTGTCCCCCATGCTAAGTACCGCCTTATGGTGTCCTCCATCACGCTAAGTACGGCTTTATAGTCTTCTCCATGCCAAGTACGGGCTTATGGTGTCCATCATCATGCTGAGTACGGCCTTATGCTGTCCTCCATCACGCCAAGTACGGCCTTATGATATCTTCCATCATGCTAAGTAACGCCTTAATGTCCTCCATACTAAGTACCGCCTTATAGCGTCCTCCATGCTGTTGCTTATGCTACATAGAAACAGCAGAGCAGGAATCCAGGTCTCTGTGCATACCGTGTATGGCAGACATCATAGCCACTAATCTCTACCCACTAGATCAGAGATAACTGAACACTAGACAGAGTTTACAGAGGGAAAAATACAGCATACAAGCCACGTACTCTCCATAGTAATGTTCCCCTCCTATACACACACACACACACACACACACACACACACACGAGAGCGCATTCTGAAAAATTACCCGATACTGTAGAGACACTTTATTAATGGAAAAGCACAAGTGATACCTATCCAAACATCAGGCCACTACAAAAAGTGCAAAACATCAGAAAAACTACAAATTCAAGAAACATTTATGATTACGAGTGTTCCAGACGAAAAACGAGATTGAATATTAGTGGCGAAGGTAGAAAAGGAAGAGTGGAAACAACCTGGCACAAAATCCTGCCATTCATCCAGCCATAAGCAGACTTCCAGATGGTCAGGCTGTAACCTACATGTATAGATGTACATAAATCTTACGGGGCTACTCCAGGTACAGCGGGAGAATGGAACGGACGGTGCTGGAGTTCGCTCTAGTCTCACCATGTACTTTATGTACTCGCACTACTTCCCTTGTTAGTTTCCTCTGTAAAGGAAGCAGCTTATGAAATGTTGATGGTATCAGATACATCACCTCAAGCTGAAGACTTCAAGTAGCAGCTCGCCGGGGAATCTTACAGAGAGCCGCCTTCTGACGCTGCAGACAACACTTGCCTCATTTATTATAGGACTATACAGAATCACTAGAGTTCATTATGTCCTCTCTCCATCAGATGAGGGGGCAAGGGGCAGCAACAAACTGCAGCTACAAGAGCAATATCAGCATATGTAATAGGAAAGTTCATAAACTACCAGAGCAATGTCTACCTTATCACTGTACGAGGATGCAATCTATTGTTCCCTGTTATCAGTCATTGCAGGCTGGGGAGATCCCAACAACAGTTCTCCATAGTATTTATAAAGCATACTGTAGTGGTAAAAGGGATTGTCCTGAACAAAAGATAGTGGACAATGTACTAAAAACTATTTCTTTATTAAGTTAGAAAAAACAAAACAAAACACGTAAAAAACCTTCTAAAATTCCAATCAGTGCCTCTGCAATGAAGGGCACAAGGAATTGAATAGAGCATTTAGGTCAAAAGAAATGGTGAAATATACACTTGGAAGCACAGCAAAACTTGTAGCAGTCCCTGTGGATAACAGAATGATGAGTATTATATTAGCAAGTCCTAGTTCTAGTTCCTTAGAAATTTATGATCTTGATGCAACCATATACAGTGCAATACCTGACTAGATACAAAGCTGTTTAATAGATCCACACGTGCAATAGGACATCTGAAAGATTTACCTGAAAATAGTGATGGGCAGCAAATGGCTTCTTGTCCCTCCACCCCGACGCGAGTTTCACCTAGCTTGTTCAGGCGATACCAGCACCTAAACAGCTGATCAGCAGGGGTGTGGGGTGTTGCACCCCGACCGATTTGCCATTGATGGCCTATTCTTAATGCCCTGTCACACACAGAGATACATCTGCGGCAGATCTGTGGTTGTAGTGAAATTGTGGACAATCAGTGCCAGGTTTGTGGCTGTGTACAAATGGAACAATATGTCCATGATTTCACTGCAACCACAGATCTGCCAAAGATGTATCTCTGTGTGTGACGGGGCCTTTAGGATGTGTCATCAATATAAAAGTAGTGGACAACCTCTTTAAATTCAGCAAGTGACCCACTTAGCACCCTGTTAATATGGTATAAAGTTGCCGAAACTACGATTAGAATTTGAAGCAACTATAACTTCAATCCACCCACATTTATAGGCTTTATGATAGTGTCGGACCCCCACTAATCTCATACTGATGACCTATTTAAGGATAGTAATATTTTAGAAACCTGTATATTTAACATGGTGTTTTTTTCTCTCCGGAATCAATGGGGACAAACTACTACTAATTAGTAGAGTTGAGCGCGGTTCGTGGTTCGTGGTTCTCCAGTTCGCGGCTCGAGTGATTTTGGGGCATGTTCTAGATCGAACTAGAACTCGAGCTTTTTGCAAAAGCTCGGTAGTTCTAGAAACGTTCGAGAACGGTTCTAGCAGCCAAAAAACAGCTAAATCATAGCTTGGTTTCTGCTGTAATAGTGTAAGTCACTCTGTGAATCAAACTATTATCACATTTCAGTGTATAGTGTGCGTGAACAGCGCCTTCAGATCACTGCTGTTTCTATAATGGCGATCGCCATTTTTTTTTTTTTTTTTCTTGTCTTCCTTCCCTAAGCGCGCGCGTCTTGTGGGGCGGGCCAGCATGTCAGCCAATCCCAGACACACACACAGCTAAGTGGACTTTGAGCCAGAGAAGCAACGGCATGTGTGATAGGATCTGCATGTCACATGTCCCTGCATTATAAAACCGGACATTTTCTTCACGGACGCCATTATCTGCCTTCTGCGTCTTTGGTGTCAGACATCACTGTCGCAGCTCCGTCTTCCTGAGTCCTATAGCCGATACAGCTGTATGCGCTGCATACACAGCGTTAGACAGCTTAGGGAGAGCACTTTATAGCAGTCCTTTTAAGGGCTCCAACCGGCAGGGTCAGAGAGCCATAGGTGACAGGTCCTGCAAACAGCAACAGCGTCTGTGTAGCCCAGGTCAGGGATTTCCTACCTGCATTTCACCATTAGGAGGGAATAGAAAGGCAGGCTTCCATTCCTCTACCCAGAGCACCACAATCCTGCCACTGTACCCTCTTGTCCTCTGCACACTCCAACTGATAACTAAGCCATTATACTAGCAAACACTCAGTGTACCTAGTGGCATCCTATACGTGGCTATTGGACTTTGCTATAGTCCCACTAGTGCAAAGACATTTGCAGAGCGCGTCTGCCTGCATTGCACACTACAACTCATTCTAACCAAGCCATTATACTAGCAAACACTCAGTGTACCTAGTGGCATCCTATACGTGGCTATTGGACTTTGCTATAGTCCCACTAGTGCAAAGACATTTGCAGAGCGCGTCTGCCTGCATTGCACACTACAACTCATTCTAACCAAGCCATTATACTAGCAAACACTCAGTGTACCTAGTGGCATCCTATACGTGGCTATTGGACTTTGCTATAGTCCCACTAGTGCAAAGACATTTGCAGAGCGCGTCTGCCTGCATTGCACACTCCAACTCATTAAAACCAAGCCATTATACTAGCAAACACTCAGTGTACCTAGTGGCATCCTATACGTGGCTATTGGACTTTGCTATAGTCCCACTAGTGCAAAGACATTTGCATAGCGCGTCTGCCGGCATTGCACACTCAAACTCATTTTAACTAAGCCATTATACTAGCAAACACTCAGTGTACCTAGTGGCATCCTATACGTGGCTATTGGACTTTGCTATAGTCCCACTAGTGCAAAGACATTAGCAGAGCACATCTGCCTGCATTGCACACTACAACTCATTCTAACCAAGCCATTATACTAGCAAACACTCAGTGTACCTAGTGGCATCCTATACGTGGCTATTGGACTTTGCTATAGTCCCACTAGTGCAAAGACATTTGCATAGCGCGTCTGCCTGCATTGCACACTCAAACTCATTTTAACTCAGCCATTATACTAGCAAACACTCAGTGTACCTAGTGGCATCCTATACGTGGCTATTGGACTTTGCTATAGTCCCACTAGTGCAAAGACATTAGCAGAGCACATCTGCCTGCATTGCACACTACAACTCATTCTAACCAAGCCATTATACTAGCAAACACTCAGTGTACCTAGTGGCATCCTATACGTGGCTATTGGACTTTGCTATAGTCCCACTAGTGCAAAGACATTTGCAGAGCGCGTCTGCCTGCATTGCACACTCCAACTCATTAAAACCAAGCCATTATACTAGCAAACACTCAGTGTACCTAGTGGCATCCTATACGTGGCTATTGGACTTTGCTATAGTCCCACTAGTGCAAAGACATTTGCATAGCGCGTCTGCCTGCATTGCACACTCAAACTCATTTTAACTAAGCCATTATACTAGCAAACACTCAGTGTACCTAGTGGCATCCTATACGTGGCTATTGGACTTTGCTATAGTCCCACTAGTGCAAAGATATTAGCAGAGCACATCTGCCTGCATTGCACACTCCAACTTTTTTAAACTAAGCAATTTTACTAGCAAACACTCAGTGTACCTAGTGGCATCCTAAACGTGGCTATTGGACTTTGCTATAGTCCCACTAGTGCAAAGACATTTGCAGAGCACGTCTGCCTGCATTGCACACTACAACTCATTGTTACTAAGCCATTATACTAGCAAACACTCAGTGTACCTAGTTGTATCCTAAACGTGGCTATTGTACTTTTGTCTATTCACAGTATTTGAACGATATTTGCAGCACGTCTGCCTGCATTGCACACTCTAACTTTTTTAAACTCAGCCATTTATAGTAGCAAACACTCAGTGTACCTAGTTGTATCCTAAACGTGGCTATTGTACTTTTGTCAATTCACAGTATTGGAACGTTATTTGCAGCACGTCTGCCTGCATTGCACACTCAAACTTTTTTAAACTCAGCCATTATACTAGCAAACACTCACTGTACCTAGTTGTATCCTAAACGTGGCTATTGTACTTTTGTCTATTCACACTACTGCAAATCTATGTGCAGCACCTCTGCATGACAACCTCGTGCTCTGTTTTTAATAAGCTATAATGATAGCACAAAATACTGCCATTTTGTGGCATCATAGAACTGGCTGTTGTATTCCATTAGTGCCCCACTGGTGACAAGCTATTTCTAGCACCTCTACATCACACCCTCATGCACATTTAGCTACGCTAATGTTATAGCAAACTCATGGAATTCATTGCTGCATTTCATAATTCGGAGGGATAGAAAGTCAGGCTTCCTTTAGCTTTTCCTTCTGTTCATAGACAGCATCTCCAAGACAAATTTCCCCTCCACGTCTAAGTGTGGAGAGGCAGCTAGTGCGCATGCGTGTGCCGATGTACCCCAGCTGCAGCATAATTACAGTGTTTCGCCTAGTGAGTATGCTCAGCCTGACTGTGCCATTCCTGACGCTAAGTCTTCATTTCGGGATACAGCGCATGCTCCCACACTAAGTGTGAAAAGCCTCTTTGCACAGGTGCTTGCATTCTGTGCCGGGTCTAAGTCCTGTTTTGTGCCTAGACACCATGCTAAAGCTGATAGTCTTTTTTCAGAGACTGTATTTCATGCTACTGAGCATGCTCAGGCACTTCCTGCATCAGAGACTAGGTCCGGTAATGAACTCTTTGGCCCTGGCCCTGATGTGGGGGTCCCATATAGACCACAGGGCATCAGGTGTCCTCCCAAATGGCTTGCAGAGGCCCACACCTATGACTTGTCACCGCATTATTGATGGTCAGACGATGACTGGTGAGGTGTTTGGGTCATGGCAGCCATGAGGTCATCATTGAAGTTGCGTTTCCAAATAGGACGCTAGTTATGCCACTCATGACGTGTCACTCTGCTTTTGTCTCCAGGAGGTGCATTGTGGTTCACCCTGGTTTGGGGCGGACCCAGGTTATAAAAGGGGCTGGAGCCAACAAGGAGGTGCGCAGTCTTCTATTATGCTCCGAAAGAGCACACCTCCATGTGTTGAACCCATTGCGGCTTTAGGCCAGAGGTAGGCAGGGATAGGGTGGTGGATGCAGGCCACCACCACAGTTGGTAACGCAGAACGGTTAAGACCAGCTCCTGTCCTAACAGTCCTGCTTGTGCAGCCCAGTGGCATTAACAGGCCTGCTGCTGCTGATGCGCCTGCTGTCCACAGGTGTGGCCCCTACGCACACGGTCAGCGTACTCAATGGCCCCTGTGTTGTTAACAGGGAGTTCCTGGGCTGGGTGGGCATGTGGACCCTGTGACGCTAACAGGGCTCACAGTCTCCAGATCCGAATGGCGTCTAACTCGGTTCAGGCTACTATTAGTTTCATAGCCACACAGCTCTGTATCCTCCACCAAACCTTCAAGTTGCCAACCTCTCCTTTTCCAACTGGGAGCACGGTGGACACTGACTGCTGATGGGGATATATACCTTTCTCTTTCTTTTCTTATTAATTTTTGTTATATAGCGGTCACAGATTATATACCACTTTATCCAAATCTGCCAGTCCCACTGTAACAGATGTTGTTTCTTCAGCAAATGTTACAGTTGTTTAACCACCAAATCCACGGACCAAAATTTTTTTCCCCTTTCCAACACACCTGTTCCCCTTTCCAACAGCATCTGTCCTTTTTCAACTCATTTTGGGATATGACCAAAAGTGCAACTGTGCAGGGACACCGTACTCAACGCCATCTCAGCACAGCAGCCATCCCTCGGTCCCTCCGATGTGGACAAGTAAAAGACCATTTCCTCCTATCCATGACAAAGTGTTGAGATTCACTCTGTGCAGCACTGGTGTTTAGTGGAAAAGTAGATCTAAGATTGCGTACCACATTCTGCAGATACTCCTGTATACGTGCGTCTATTTCTATGGCAGGAATTAGTTCGCCAAATTTTGTCTTGTACCGGGGATCTAACAGTGTGGCAACCCAGTATTCAGGATTACTTCAAATTCATACAATCCGAGGGTCATGTAGGTAGTGCAGCAAGAAGGCGCTCATGTGTCTTGTGCATCCAGGAGGACCAAGTCCTTGGTGTGTTGGTGGCAGAGAGGTGAGAATCGTGCATCCTTCCTCTGCCCTCTACCCACAACCTCGCACAACCGAAATGTGAGCAAGCTCTCACTCATCTGCTGAGTCTTCCATGCCCATCGCCAGTTCGTCCTCCATTTCTTCATGGGCTCCTGCACTTTCATCAACACTTTTTGCTGATACTATGCGCCCTTGTTAATCCCTCTCCCTCACCATGACTGCCGCATAGGTGCCGCTGACCATCTGGACCTCGTAGATCTTGTTATCCCTTCCGCATATGACTCCTCCTGTACTTCCTCCCCTTCCTCTTGTCCCAACACCTGACTCCGAATAATAATTACAGTGTGCTCCATCATGTAGATGACCAGAATTGTCACGCTGAGAATGACATTGCCAGTGCTAAACATCTTCGTCGACATTTCAAAACTGTGTAGCAGGGTGCATAGGTCCTTGATCTGACACCACTCCAGCAGCGTGATCTGCACCACCTCTGGATCAACTTATCCCAGGCTATATGTCTTACCGTATTTCAGCAGGGCTCTGCGGTGCTGCCACACACGCTGCAACATGTGCAGATTCCAATTCCTGCGTGTCGGAACATCGCATTTCCGGCGTTTAACTGCCAGACCCTAAGACTTCCGGAGTGATGAAAGTTGTTGAGCTGCTGTGTGCGCACGATGGAAGTGAGCACATAGCGAGCGTGCCCGCTGCACAAGGCCATGTAGGCCGTGATGGTGTTTTAAAAATTGCTGGAGAATTCGGATCAACACGTGAGCCATAAAAGGCACGTGTGTCACATTGCCCTGAGGATGGCCCGCAGCCAGGTTTGCATCATTGCCGCACACGGCTGTTAAGTCACCAACGGAGTCCGCTCCGTCAATTTGTACTCCGGTCGCCAGGTGACAACGTGTTCCTTTCATGAATAGTGCTGATGATGGGAGAGTAGTCGATGCCAGCGGCGCAGGTGGACGCAGGTTATGCTCACCCACTGGGCTGCATTACCTTGACAGATGCAGAATCTCTGGCTGAATGTAGCTGGTGGGTATCTCACAGATGAAATACCATCATTCAGCTACAACCAATGGGAAGACACCACACCCTTTTTTATGCCCATCCTGTCTGCAGACCACTGCCAGACATAGCTATGAACCTCTGGTTAATTTTACCCCCAGTTCAGTTTTATGATTTTGTGTGCTTGTTACCTGACTACTTTTCCTGCTTGCTGTTTATGTACCTTGTTGGCCGATACGCATTTCACCTCTGCTTGTTTTCTGATTAAGTCCTGGCCGTCCCATTCTGTTCCTGTTCCTCAATTAATGTTTTGACCCTGCCTGACTACTATTCTCTGTAATAGCGGTGTGACTCACATTTCCCATACATTTCAAAGTAAAACTTTGACCGCCTGATGGCATTGAGCTCTGCTGCCAGCATAGTAAGGAGGTGTGTGGTAGTCCTTGTGCGCAGTTGCAAGGAAGGGTGGCCTGACCACACAGGGTTTGCGCAAAGGTAGAGGACCCACACGAGGTTGAAGAGGCAGAAGCAGTGTATTAACTTCTACATACAGAACAAGGATTGAAACAACTCGTGGGGACGGCAAGACTTGTACAGCAGACCCTTCTCCATCTCTCACCATAGTTTGCCAGTGCCCAGTCAGTGACATGTAATGACCCTGTCTATGCTTACTGGTCCAAGTATCTGTGTTGAAATGCACCCTGTCGCACACAGATTTTCTCAAGGAAGTGGTGATGTTGTGTGCGACATGCCGGTGTAGCGCGGGCATGCTTTTCTTGGAGAAGCAGTGGTGATTGGGCATCTGGTACTGGGGCACAGCGACAGACATAAGGTCTGTAAAATCCTGTGTGTCCACTACGCGTAAAGGCAGCATTTCGGTAGCCAACAGCTTACAGAGGGATAGAGTCAACCACTTAGCTTTGTCATGGGTCGCAGTAAGTGGCCTTTTATTTGACCACATCTGAGGGACAGAGATCTGGCTGCTGTCTGTAGACGGTGTTGAGTAGGGTGTCCCTGGAAAAATGCAGGTTTGTGAGAAAAGTGCAGGCGGAGACATGATGTTGGCTTCATCTTGCCTTCAGATCTGTTCATCTTGTATCATTTTTAAAAAACACAGCAAGCAAGGGTTACTCCAAGCGGAGTCTCCCTTTTTTTCCAAAAATTGGGCCCCACACAGACACCTTATCAGTGGCAGCACTTGTGCCCTAGTTGCAAACAGGATGTTTTGATTTGCATCAAGCACATTCCAAATCCACAAGCATTTACTCTCCCCAGGATGACACAGGGGTAGTAAATTCCTTCTGGATCCATGACTTGTTCATTTTGATGAACGTCAGTCTGTCCACATTGTCACTGGACAGACGCGTGCGCTTATCTGTCAGCACACACCCAGCAGCACTGAAGACACGTTCAGAGACAACGCTGGCAGCTGGACACGACAAAATCTTCGAGGCGTAACTGGAGAGCTCTTGACATTTTTCTAGATTTGAAGCACAAAAGGAGCAAGGCTCCATTTGCAAAGTCATTGCATCGATGTTCATTTGGAGATACTCCTGTATCATCCTCTCCATCCGTTGACTATGTGTCAGACTTGTTGTCTCTGGTGGCCTTGCAAAGGAGGGTCTAAAAAAATTATGAAAAGATTCCATAAAATTGCTGTTACCAGCACCAGATACGGTCCTACTGGTACGGGTAGACTGTTGAAGATGACGAGGCCGTCCCATGTTTGTCAAGTTACAACTGGGAGAATCACTCCCTTCACCTGCACGGTTGTTTGGTGGAAAAGCCGAGCTAAGATCGAGTAACAGCTTCTGCTGATACTCCTGCATACGTGCGTCCCTTTCTATGGGTGGAATTATGTCACAAAATTTGGACTTGTCCCGGGGATCTAATAGTGTGGCAAGCCAGTAGTCATCATCACTTCTAATTTTGACAATACGAGGGTCATGTTGGAGGTAGTGCAACAAGAAGGCACTCATGTGTCTTGCGCAGCCATGCGCACCAAGTCCACGCTGTGTTTGTGGCATAGAGGTGCTAACCGTTCTTTCTTCCTCTGTCATCTCCCCCCAACCTCTTTCAACTGAAATTTGACCAAGGTCCCCCTCATCTGCTGAGTCTTCCATGTCCATGGACAGTTCGTCCTCCATATCTTCATGTCCTCCTGCACCTTCCTCAACATCTCACCTGCTACCATGCGCCCTTGTTGATCCCTGTCCCCCATGGTCCCATGCCTGCCGCGTTGGTGATGATGAACGTCTGGACCTTGGTGATGTTGTTGTGTCTTGCGCATATGAATCCTCCTGTAGTTCCTCCCCTTCCTGTTGTCCCACCCCCTGACTACGAATAGTGTTTAGCGTGTGCTCCAGCATGTAAATGACTGTAATCGTCATGCTGATAATGGCATTGTCAGCGCTAAACATATTCGTCGCCATGTCGAAACTGTGCAGAAGGGTGCATAGGTCCTTGATCTGAGATCACTCCATCAGGGTGATCTGCCCCACTTCTGCATCTCGTTGGCCCAGGCTATACATCATGACGTATTGCACCAGGGCTCGCCGGTGCTGCCACAGTCGCTGTAACATGTGGAGAGTTGAATTCCAGCGTGTCGCCACATCGCATTTCAGGCGATGAACCGGCAGGCCGAAAGACTTCTGGAGCGATGCAAGTCGCTCAGGTGCGGCGGTTGAACGGCGGAAGTGAGCACTGCAGACAGTTTCCGTGCCCTGGTCAGAAGGCCATCTAGGCCGGGATAGTGTGTTAAAAATTGCTGGACAACAAGGTTAAACACGTGAGCCATACAAGGCACGTGTGTCACCTTGCCCAGGCGAAGGGCCGCACCCAGGTTTGCAGCATTGTCGCACACGGCCTTACCAGGCTGCAGGTTGAGTGGAGACAACCATTTATCAAAATCAGTCTCCAGAGCTGCCCACAACTCAGTCGCTGTGTGACTCCTATTTCAAAGACATGTCAAGCTAAAGACCGCCTGATGCCGTTGCGCTCTGCTACCAGCATAGTAATGAGGGGTGCGTGATTCCTTCTGCGCAGTGAGAACGCTGGTGGCCTGACCAGGCAGGCTTGGGGCGGAGGTGGAGGACCCAGATGAGGTGGAGGATGCAGAAGCAGTGGCGGAACTTGGACAGACAGAGGATTGACACACAAGTCGTGGGGACGGCAAGACTTGTGCAGCAGACCCTTCACCATCTATCACCATAGTTACCCAGTGGCCAGTCAGCGACATGTAACGTCCCTGTCCATGCTTACTGGTCCAAGTATCGGTGGTGAAATGCACCCGTTCACACACAGAGTTTCTCAAGGAAGCGGTGATGTTGTGTGCGACATGCTGGTGTAGCGCGGGCACACCTTTCTTAGAGAAGTAGTGGCGACTAGGCATCTGGTACTGGGGCACAGCGACAGACATAAGGTCTCTAAAATCCTGTGTGTCCACTAGGCGGAAAGGCAGCATTTCTGTAGTCAACAGCTTACAGAGGGATAGAGTCAACCTCTTCGCTTTGTCATGGGTCGCAGGAAGTGGCCTTTTATTTGACCACATCTGAGGGACAGAGATCTGGCTGCTGTGTGTAGACGGTGTTGAGTCGGGTGTCCCTGGAAAAATGCAGCTTTGTGAGGAAAGTGCAGGCGGAGACATGATGTTGCCTTCATCCAAAGTTGGTGATATCGATGTCTGAGAGAGCTGTACACACTCACTTGTTTCCCCTTCCAAACCAACTGACGACCTACCAAGCAAACTGCCTGTTGCGGTTACAGTGGTGGAAGTTGTGGGTGGAAAAACAGGTGTGACAGCTGTCCCCACAGTCCTAGAAGATGACGAGCGCGCGGATGCACTGGAAGGGGCAGGCGGTGGATGGTTCGCTCCGCTAGGCCGCATTGCAGCACGGTGAGCTTCCCATCGGGCCATATGATATTTATTCATGTGACGATTCATGGAAGAAGTTGTCAAACTGCTGAGGTTTTGACCTCTACTAAGAGAACCATGACAAATTTTACAGATCACATAATTTGGGCGATCTTTTTCTATGTCAAAAAAGGACCTGGCTAGGCAAGGCTTAGAGGCCATGCGACCTGTTGATCCACCCCGAATAATGCTCAGAGGCAGAGTGGTGGCTGAGGATGCAGTTGTAGACGTGCTACCAGTGCTCCGACTGTGTCCAGGAAGGCGCCAGGTTACTTCGACGTCGGTTGCATCCTCCTCCACCGCCTCTGTTGACCTCCTCGAGTGTCTGACTGTGGGTTGACAGTAGGTGTGATCTAGAACTTAATCATCAATTGTTGTGTTTGCACTCCCCTACCCCTCAGACCGAGTTTCTTCTTGCCCTGACCGAATATTTAAGTTGTCATCCCAATCGGGTATCTGCGTCTCATCTTCATCAGTATGTTCCTCATTGCCTATAACCACAGTTGTTGGAAAGGCAGCATTTTGGTAGCCAACAGTTTGCATATGATGAAAGTCAACCTCCAAGCCATTTCATGCCCTTCTAAAAGCATGTAAAACACAGCGAGGGGACTCCAACCACAGTCTCCCTCGTTGCCACTAACTGGGCCACACACACCCCACTTGACTGGCATCGGTTGAGCCCCCTTTTGAAAAAGAAAAAGATGCTTTGCATGAAGCACTCTCAAAAATACGCGTGCCTTTCCCGTCCCCTGGCTGACCCAGGGGAAGAAAAGTCCTCTGAGAGCCATGACTTGTTCATCTTGGTTCTTTTAGAGACACAGCGAGGGGACTCCAACCACAGTCTCCCTCGTTGCCACTAACTGGGCCACACACACCCCACTTGACTGGCATCGGTTGACCCCCCCTTTTGACAAAGAAAAAGATGCTTTGCATGAAGCACTCTCAAAAATACGCGTGCCTTTCCCGTCCCCTGGCTGACCCAGGGGAAGAAAAGTCCTCTGAGAGCCATGACTTGTTCATCTTGGTTCTTTTAGAGACACAGCGAGGGGACTCCAACCACAGTCTCCCTCGTTGCCACTAACTGGGCCACACACACCCCACTTGACTGGCATCGGTTGACCCCCCCTTTTGACAAAGAAAAAGATGCTTTGCATGAAGCACTCTCAAAAATACGCGTGCCTTTCCCGTCCCCTGGCTGACCCAGGGGAAGAAAAGTCCTCTGAGAGCCATGACTTGTTCATCTTGGTTCTTTTAGAGACACAGCGAGGGGACTCCAACCACAGTCTCCCTCGTTGCCACTAACTGGGCCACACACACCCCACTTGACTGGCATCGGTTGAGCCCCCTTTTGAAAAAGAAAAAGATGCTTTGCATGAAGCACTCTCAAAAATACGCGTGCCTTTCCCGTCCCCTGGCTGACCCAGGGGAAGAAAAGTCCTCTGAGAGCCATGACTTGTTCATCTTGGTTCTTTTAGAGACACAGCGAGGGGACTCCAACCACAGTCTCCCTCGTTGCCACTAACTGGGCCACACACACCCCACTTGACTGGCATCGGTTGAGCCCCCCTTTTGACAAAGAAAAAGATGCTTTGCATGAAGCACTCTCAAAAATACGCGTGCCTTTCGCCTCCCCTGGCTGACCCAGGGGAAGAAAAGTCCTCTGAGAGCCAGGTCCACATTGTCAGTGGACAGACACGTGTGCTTATCTGCCAGCAGACCCCCAGCAGCACTGAAGACAGGTTCCGAGAGAACGCTGGCTGCAGGACACGACAAGATCCTCAAGGCGTACGTGGCGAGCTCAGGCAATTTATCCAGATTGGAAGCCTAAAATGAGCAGGGCTCAAGTTGCACAATAATGGAATCGATGTTTCTTTGCATATACTCATATATCTGTGTGTCTCCCTCTTTTTCCTTGTCCAGCTGTTTTGTTTTCACATGAGTATATGTCCTTGTCACTTTCCCATGTGTTTGTGTTATGTTGTGAGTTGTTTGTCACCTTTTGGACACCTTTCAGGGTGTTTTCTAGGTGTTTTACTGTGTTTGTGATTGCCTGCCATTGTTTCCTATGGGCTCGAGTTCGGTTCGTCGAACGTTCGACGAGCCGAACTCGAGCCAGACCCCCCGTTCGGCGAACCGCCTCGAGCCGAACCGGGACCGGTTCGCTCATCTCTACTAATTAGCATGTGGCAGTTTAAAAAAAAATTTAAAAAAGCATAAAATAAATTTAAAAAAAAAAAAAAAAGACCACCGCAAAAAATATCTATACTGGAGGTTACAAAAAAAATCCCTAATGATTGTTTCCAAAAAAGCTGCAGGTTTTCCACTCTAGGAAAGACTCCTTTCGGACGAACACACAGACCCCTAACTCAAGACTCACCAAGTCCTTGCAAACAACAAATCTTCATGTGTCTGATGAGATGAAATAAGCATCTGTTAAATTCAGATTTCACAGATAAAAGGGTCGTCCTCCTGTGACGCGGCCCCTCTTATCAGAAATACCTAGCTATTAAGACACTTGGTTTAGTACATTATTACCAAATAAAGGAATGTGCTAAAACTCTGGAAAAACCTAGGAAGTGCAAGTGACCCACAAAGGGTCGGCGCTGCCAGGACATTGCTGGACTAAGCCAGGTGAGTCACGGAACGCAGCAGCCAAGAATTGATCAATTCCCACTGACTCCGCAACATGCTGCGAGCAGAGCATTACTCAGCAGCGTACTTCATGTCGGACGGATTTTATTTCTAAGAGGATGACATGGCAGAATACGGAGGAGGCATGTGGTGTTACCTCTCTGGGGATCCTAAAAAGGCTTTTCTCCAGGAGGAAGACTGAAAACACCACATGTCAGTCCATACATATTTGGTTCATGGAGATCCACCGCCAACTAAACGTCCTGCTCCCCACAGTCAAGAATGGCTCGTGAGGTAATGACGGACTGGGCATTAGTGGGTGAGGTTGTAAGCAAAATGGATTCTGACGGTGGTGAATAGGTGATTATTCACTATAATGGGCAGCTTTTTAAATAAAAGTATCAGTTTTCAAGTCAAGAAAAGTGTGTGTAAAACTCACCAGACGTACAGTATGCAACTGTGAGAAATTGTGAGGAATCTGTGAGAACGATCTGTCCAAGTGCCTTATGCTGGAGCAGGGGTCTCGAAATACCACATCTACAAGATATGACAAATCCAGGACTACCATGACACTTCGATTTGTACAAGTCAAAGGGAAACATTTAGTGCCCCAAAGCGCTCATATGACTGCTGCAAAGACTTTACACTAAACAATGCGCCTGTGCTGTAAAGCGCTCATATGACTGCTGCAAAGACTTTACACTAAACAATGCGCCTGTGCTGTAAAGCGCTCATATGACTGCTGCAAAGACTTTACACTAAACAATGCGCCTGTGCTGTAAAGCGCTCATATGACTGCTGCAAAGACTTTACACTAAACAATGCGCCTGTGCTGTAAAGCGCTCATATGACTGCTGCAAAGACTTTACACTAAACAATGTGCCTGTGCTGTGCTTCTGGAAGTTGAGAGATCACTACACCAGTCCCGATATACAAATGCGGATAGTTTTATGTGTACAATCCCTTTAAATCTTTTTGCCTTGTCACACTACTAGGCCCATGTGACTTGTTTAGGAGCCTATGAATGGCCCCTCCGCTGCACCACGTACCTCTTTCCTTTAAAGGAAAACGTAGCTATATGTTGCATTAAAGTGAACCTGTCATGTCCAAAAAAAGCTAGTAATTTGCGGATGTGTTTTAATCTGCAGGTTTATGGCGTTGTGAAGCTGCCGGCACCCCCACTGCAGGGAAGAAATTAACTTTATTCCTCCCTGCAGCGTTCAGCTTTCAGTCATGGGGTGGCGCCGATTCGAGTTCAGTCACCGCTCTTTGTATAGTGAGTGGCAGCTGTAACCACGCCCCCACAGCTCAACGGTCAATGTGGGGGGTGTGGTTATAGCTGCCACTCACTATGCACAGAACAGCGTGACCCACATCGGGTCTACCCCATGACTGAAAGCCTGCGGCTGTCAGGAGGAATAACGTTAATTCCCCCCCAGAAGTAGGGCTCTCAGAGCGGGCTCATGGAGAAAACAATCAACCCTATATCAGCACCTGAATAGTCATTTTTTTAATTTTTTTACCAGACAGGTTTTCTTTAAGAAAACGAAATGAAAAGCACTGTCCAGTATAAATGCGCTATCCCTTATCCCCAGTCTCGTTCGCACATAATTGTATATACTACAGAAGGTGACAATAGAAACCGCGACCAAAGTTCAACCAGATGGCAGTGTTTATTGCAGGAAGGCAGGGCTGGTAAACACGTAAATAGTAATGGAGAACCACACTTCCCAGAATAGAACTGAACATTGGCTGCCAGCAAAATATGGATATCACTGTATGTGGTAAATTAGTATTTGTCAGATAGTAATTAGCAAATCACACTGGGAGGTAACCACTATAGTCACTAGATGCCACCGCCTTGTGACACTGGCAGAACCTGTCCTGGAACATTAATAGGACAGGTGCTTGTGAGCTGGAGACAATATATATCACAAATTGGTAGAGCAGGAAAGTTAAAAGGGAATCTGTCAGCAGATTTTTTCCTCCTCATCTGAGAGCAGCATGATGTAGCCAAAGAGATCCAGAATGCAACGATGTATCACTTAGATTACTGGCTGCAGCTGTTCTGACACAATCAGAGCTTTTAGATTTGGCCATTTAGCAGAGCTGAGCTGTCCCACCTACACCAGGCTCTCAATAAAGATTGTATATTGACAGTGAGGTGTCAATCAGAGCAGGGGGAGTGCAGGACTGTCCTGCACATGACATTGGTATGATAGTCACTAGGTGATAAAGCCTAGTTTTAGTTTAGTTTAAGTAAACACCAGCACATAGCCTGATTAGAGACAGTTGATTTTTGCTTTTTAACCCCTACAGCATGCGGTCTTCAGATTACATAGCAAAACCCAATGACAGATTCCCTCTAATGATTCTAGTTTTATGCAAATGTAGACTTAAAGAGAATCTGTCACCAGGTTTTCAGGTTTTTGCCTTTTCTTCTTCTTTGAAACATCTAATGGAACACTCCACGCTAGGCTCTATCCAATCAAAATAGTGCAATTAAAGGGAATCTGTCACCAGGTTTTTGCTACCCCATCTAGGAGCAGCAAAATGTAAAGGCAGAGACCTTGATTCCAGCGATGTGTCACTTACTGAGCTGTTTGCTGTCATTTTGATAAAATCACTGTTTTCTCTGCTGCAGATCTAGCAGTTATACAGAGCTCATGAATACGCTGGACTACCTGGCAGAGGCCAAGTAGTCCTCTAATGATAAAATCACTGATTAATCAGCAGTAGATCAAAACTTCACCAAGCAGCCCAGTAAGTGACACATCGCTGGAATCAGAATCTCTGCCCCTACATTATTCTGCTCTCAGATTAGGTGGCAAAAAACAGGTGAGAGATTATCTTTAAAAATAATTTGTCAGCAAGAATTTCTACCTCTTCATTTATAAGTGCATGTAGCTCTTTCAAATACAAGTCGAGTAATACCTTTTCATGGCGCTCCGTCCCTCTGTTACTGAGAAATCAGCGTTTGAACTGCAAATGAGTCTGTAGATTGAAGACTTTGTCACTCCAGCTCTATTCCATGACCATCACTACTGCCTCCTGCCTGACGGCTCCCTTGCCTGAAGTCACACAACCAGAGTGGTCAGTCAAGCTGGAGGAGGCAGTGCTGCACAGAGAACAGAGCTGGAGTGACCGAGGCTACAATCTACAGCATATCAATTCATGAAACCGCAAGTGTCATTTTAATGAATTTGGTGCAAAAAAATGGGAGTGAAAACCACTGGACAAAAAAAGAAAGGAGACAAAAAAAAAAAAAAAAAAAGACTTTGTTCACAAAGCAAACAACAAAAAAGAAGTTGGAAAAAAAAAAAGCCAAAAGTTTCTCCTTCACCTTTACATCTCCAGTAAGGATTGTGCATTGTCTCCCTGCATGAAGGCCCATGGTGCATTTGATTCCAGCAGGGGACATTTTTCCCCACTAGGGTAATACACTTCTGATGGCCCGCACTGTTTATAGCTACGTTCCCATGATGAGTTTTTGATGCTGTCAATTTTTACTGCTTCAAAATCACAATGTCTTAGGCTACATGCGCACACTGCGGTTTTTGCTGCAGTTTTGTTGTCAGAGCTTTCTGACATTTCACTTCTCAGCAAAGTCTATGAGAAGTCAGATTTGCGCACATTGCAGTTTGTCAGCGTTTTGTCAAGAGTTTGTGACAAAAAAAATGCAGCATGTTCATTCTTCCTGCGTTTTTGTCAACATTTGTCACAAAAACGCAGCAAAAACGCAGCAAAAAAGCACCGAAAACGCAGCAAAAAGGCACCTACAATTACAAGCATTTTTTGTGACATTTCCAGGCTCTGACAAGGTGCAGTTTTGGCTGCGTGCGCATGTAGCCTAAAAGGTACCATCACACTAAGCAACATCGCTAGCAACATCACTGCTGAGGCACGACTTGCTAGCGATGTTGCTGTGTGTGACATCCAGCAACAACCTGGCCCCTGCTGTGAGGTCGTTGGTTGTTGCTGAATGTCCTGGGCCATTTTTTAGTTGTTGCTGTCCCGCTGTGAAGCACAGATCGCTGTGTGTGACAGTGACAGCGAGACAGCAACAACTAAATGTGCAGGCAGCAGGAGCCGGCTTCTGCGGACGCTGGTAACCAATGTAAATATCGGGTAAGCAAGAAGCCCTTTCCTTGGTTACCCGATATCTACCTTCATTACCAGCATCCGCCGCTCTCACACTGTCAGTGCCGGCTCCCTGTTCCCTGCACTCCTAGCCACAGTACACATAGGGTTAATTAACCCGATGTGTACTCCAGCTATGTGTGCAGGGAACAGGGAGCCGGCACTGGCAGTGTGAGAGCGGCAGACGCTGGTAATGAAGGTAGATATCGGGTAACCAAGGGAAGGGCTTCTTGGTTACCCGATGTTTTCCGTGGTTACCAGCGTCCGCAGAAGCCGGCTCCCTGCTGCCTGCACACGTAGCAGAGTACACATCGGGTAATTAACCCGATGTGTACTGTGGCTAGGTGTGCAGGGAGCCAGCGCTAAGCGGTGTGCGCTGGTAATCAAGGTAAATATCGGGTTGGTTACTAAGCGACGCTCCAGTGATCCCACCAGCAACCTGACCTGGCAGGGATCGCTGGAGCGTCGCTACACATGGAAGCACGTGTAGCGACGCTCCAGCGATCCCTGCCAGGTCAGGTTGCTGGTGGAATCACTGGAGCGTCGCTTAGTGTGACATCTCACCAGCGACCTCCTAGCAACTTACCAGCGATCCCTGCCAGGTCAGGTTGTATCGTTGTTGGGATCGCTGGTAAGTTGTTTAGTGTGACTGGGCCTTTACAGTTCCAGCAAAGTGGATGGGATTTCTAGAAATCTCCTGCCCACGTTGCTTCTTTTTTTCACATAAAGCATATTTTGGCAGCAAACATTTTTTTATTGCGTTTGTGCATTTTTTCCTTTTCCTTTTTCAGTCATGGTGATTGCGGGGATTCAGGCACTGTCCCTCCATGATAGTTGCTGGGTCTCCGGCTGATGTTAAACCTGGGACCCAGCACTCAATGCCCAGAGCGGTGCCTGCGCTGCTCACGGCAGTTAACCCCCTGAATGCTGCGATCAGTGTGATTGCAGCATTCAGAAGGCAGGGAGAGGAATCACTTACCTCTCCCTCGTGATCGGGTCCCTGTAATGTGATCACAGGGACCCAATCGCTGCCATAGTAACCCTGGGTCGTAACCATGACAACCCCAGGTTACTGAACTATGGCCAGCCTCACACCTCATGGTGTCTGAGGCAAAGTGCTGAGAAATAATCCCCTGTAGTGATAAAGCAATGCAGGAGATTATAGAAACTCAGGAAATAAACGCAGAAAGAAGTGACATGCGGATTCTTTTTTCAGCAACAAACTCTGCAAGGAAAAAAGAAGCAGCGTGTGCAGAGCAAGTCAGGATTCTCAGACTTTGCAGGGAAGCTTTTTCTTTGCTTTCACACATCCGGTTTTTGCAGAGCGGCTAAATTCGGCTCTAAAACCTATGTAACGGATACGGCTAAAAAAACGGATCCGTTGCATAAGTTTTTCCATGCGGCCCGTCTGTTTTTTGACGGATGCAGCTTGATACTGAGCATGCGCAGTGCAAAAAACCGCACCCGGCGGCCGGATGCGGTTTTTGCCGCAGGACGCCGCATCCGGCGTCCATAGGCTTGCATTGTAAATTGCGCCGCATTGCGCCAAATCCAGCGCGATGCGGTTTTTTCGACGCACAAAAGACGTGCCAGGCAACGTTCCATCCGGCCGCCGCATGGGCTAAATATGTCGTATCCGGCAAAAACCGGACACAACGCAAGGCCATGCGGCACAATATGGCGCTAATGCAAGTCTATGCGGAAAAAAACGCAACCGGAGGCAAAAAAAAAACCGGTTGCGTTTTTTCTGCAGAGCGCCGTATTGTGCCGCTCAGCAAAAACGGGATGTGTGAAAGCAGCCTAATTCAGCGTAAACTGACCTGTGGTATGTGTTTCATATCCGCAATATGACAATTTATCTTGCGGTGTTGCTAATTTATACGTGCAAATTTTCACCATTGACTTGCATTAGATGCAGAAAATCTTGCAGGTAAAAAATGCGTATTGTTTTTAGTTTGTTTCCGTGACTAAAACGCATATAATTCTGATCTAGATATATCAATAAAGATTTGTCAAAGCCAAATAGCAGGAAATATAAAAAACAAACCAGCTTTATTTAAAGAATAACAAGCAGACAAAAAATAAATAAACTGTATATATATATATATATATATATATATATATATATATATATATATATATATATATATGTATATATATATATATATTATATATACATATATATATATAAAAGTGATAAAAATGCACGTAACTAAAATTTAAATAATAGGTGCAGAAATTCTGCAACATCAAAAACTCATGGTGGGGAACACAGCCCAATAACTGTGCCTCATCGGTTTAGGTTTCTAGATGTGAATATAATGTAAAGTTTAGGCTGGTTTCACACTACGTCTTTTTAACATCCGTTGAAAACGTTATTTTAGCGGAAGTACGGATCCAGTGCAAATGCGTTTTCATTTCAATGCATTTGCAATGGACTCGCGTCCACCTGCGTTCACCTGCGTTTGCGTGCGTTATAGTGCGGATCCGGTGACTTGCAGTTTTTTAACATGTTTCAAAAACGCTACTTGTAGCGTTTTTGAGCTGCGTCAAAATACTGCAAGTCACCGGATCCGCACTATAACGCACGCGAACGCAGGTGAACGCTGGCGTGCTGATAGACAGGATCCTGCTTTTGTACTGAGCATGCCCAGAAAGTACTGAGCATGCCCAGAACCAGTCTCGCGTGATCTGTCTATCTCTCTACTCCCTCCCTCACCCTCTCTATCTCTGTCTTTCCCCCTTCCTCTCTCTCCCACCTGAGAGCTGCGGACACTCGTAACCAAGGTAAATATCGCGTAACCACTTCTCTTAGTTACCCGATGTTTACGTTGGTTACGCGTGCAGGCAGCCCTGCTCCTAGCAGCTGCAGACACTCGTAACCAAGATAAATATCGGGTATCCAAGGCCGATGTTTACCTTGGTTACCAGCGTCTGCAGCTGTCAGAAGCCGGCTCCCAGTCTAGCTCCCCTCACTCCCGATCACATGACTCCAATGCCCGCCCCTAAACGTCCAGTGCAGGATCCTGCAAAATAACATATGCGTTTGCATACGTTATTTGCTGTAAAAGCAGGATCCGTACTTCCGCTAAAAAAACGTTTTCAACGGATGTTAAAAAGACGTAGTGTGAAACCAGCCTTAGTAATAAGCTCCATGTGATGCAGTTGCCTGTATAGAATAAGGAGTAGATGACGTCCACCATTCTCTCACACAAGCTATGCACTGAAGGCGAGGCATGCCGTCGTCAGGATGTGTCCCCGGAATGAATCTGACGGATTAATGTGCCCGGCTGCAGGCGGGGGCCACGCTTTTGGAAGGATGCCCTACTTCTTCCTCCCAAGGTCTTGTTACCAGGGATGCAGCTGCACTGTCACTGTCTCCTAGAATGCATGTTCTGATGGGCACAAAGACATTCATTATGTGCACACCACACACTGCGGACATCATGGCACCCCCCCATCCATGTGCTGCACACAACACTGCCAAAAACCCAATGCATTAACACCAGTCTAACCTCTGGTCCATTAATAAACTCAAAAACATGAGCAGGTAACTTTTCACTAGGTATTAATGCATAGGAATTCATTACAATGTAGGATGGATTATAGGGTTACTGACTGCGAGGGTGAAGAATGGTCCCATAACAGCCATATAGAAATCCCGCTGTCTCGTCAGCTTCTCACTGACATCGCCATTCCTTTATTCAGCGGTAGCACACATTTTCTACAAAAAGAAAGTGAAAACAAGAAGAGTAGATATTCAGGTTGTCATTTTTACTTAGATATTTAAGGAACTGATCATCAATAATGCATGGGACAAAAGGTAACAATGAAAATGGGTACAAAACAACTTTTATAAAAGATTATTTAAAAATATAGGATTTTGTTGTTTTTTTTTTTTTTTAAAATGAACTTTAAAATAAGTTCTAATTCACCCATTTTCACTGCTATCTTTGTCCGCACATAATCGGTTCGTTGTGTCACGTTTGTGCTTTAGGACCCCTTAGGCCATGTGCGCACGTTGCGTCCAGTACCTTGCAGAAATGTACGCATCCTCTGGCAGAATTTGTCATTGTCAAATTTGGTTTTGACCATATAAACGCAGGAAATACATGTGCGTTTTTGCCGCGTTTTGACCGCGCTTTACTGCATTTTCAGTGCTTAAATTGAGATGCGTTTTCAATACAAATACACAAATAAAGTTTGAACATTCAGTCAGAAAAGAAATAAAAAAATAATAATTACCTTTAAATCAAACACTAATGATAATTTACCGAAAATGTTAATTGAGATTTAATAATTATGTTCAAAATAAAGTAAAAGTATTGTTTTACTCATTTTTTAAAGTCGGAATGGATGAGAGGGCAAATGGAAACCTCTTGCCCAAAACGCATGCTTTGATTTTGTCAAAAAAAGCATGCGTTTAGCATCAAAAATGCATGTAAAACGCTAGAAATTTCTTTTAGGATGCGTTTTGATTTCTCTCATTGACTTCAATGTTAGCAAAACGCTGCCAAAATGGCAAAAACAATTCACATGTTGCTTCTTCAAACGCAGAGATTTTGACAAATTTTCTGCAACTAAAACGCAGTGTTTTTAAATGCATAGTGCGCACAAGAAAGCCATATTTTCCATAGACTTTGCTTGGAAATCAAAATGCATGCAATTTAGCATTAAAATGCTGCAGTTCAAAACGCTGCGAAAATGCATGAAAAAACGCAAAGTGCGCACATGGCCTTAGACTACGTTCACACACTACATTTTCACAGACACGTTAAAATTAAAAAACAAAAAAACAAAAGGAAAACAAAAAACAGTGCAGTTTTCCAATTTGGCCAGGAAGAAAAAAAGAAACAAGAATGTGCATGGGATTCCTATAGCTCATAGCTTAAAAGCGACTGTTAATTTGCTTAAAAATGGTGAAAATAAATGTGTGAACATAGCCTTACTTCACTTTAGGTTCTGGATTATATATTTACTTAGGGGTACTTTGTACGCTGCGACATCGCAAGCCGATGCTGCAATGCCGGGCGCGATAGTCCCCGCCCCCGTCGCAGCTGCAATATCCTTGTGATAGCTGCCGTAGCGAACGTTATCGCTACGGCAGCTTCACATGGACTCACCTGTCCTGGGACGTCGCTCTGGCCGGCGACCCGCCTCCTTATTAAGGGGGCGGGTCGTACGGCGTCACTGCGACGTCACACGGCAGGCGACCAATAGGAGCGGAGGGGCGGAGATGAGCGGGATGTAAACATCCCGCCCACCTTCTCCCTTCCGCATATCCTACGGGAGCCGCGGTGACGCCGGTAGATGTTCCTCGCTCCTGCGACTTCACACACAGCGATGTGTGCTGCCGCAGGAGCGAGGAACAACAGCGGACCATCGCGTCAGCGTAATTATGGATTACGCCGACGCTACACCGATGATACGATTACGACGCTTTTGCGCTCGTTAATCGTATCATCTAGGCTTTACACACTACGATGTCGCCTGCGACGCCGGATGTGCGTCACTTTCAATTTGACCCCACCGACATCGCACCTGCGATGTCGTAGTGTGCAAAGTACCCCTTAGATGTTTGGTAACATTTTCACTTTGTAGTTGTAAAACGGGATGACATTAGTTTTGTCGTCCTTTCAGAAGTTCCCAATGTGACGTCCTCTACTGCAGACCTCCCTGTTCACACATTTGTATATATTAAAAAAAAAAAAAAAAGGCACTAAAATTGTGTTAATAAGCTCATGGTGCGTTTACAACCGTAAATTATAAATGCTCGTCGACAATTATCCACTGGTTTTACCATGGCAGCGTTTTTCGGACACTCAAGCGTTTTGGGTGATCTTTCAGCCCCTTTAAGCAGGCAAATGAATGAGCACCAAACAACTTGTGTATTGTCTAATAGCACTCATTATTGGTATATTCAGTGACGGGCCAAAATTGACAAATGTCAATGCTCCATGAGGCTACTGCCCTTCACTGATATAAGCAGAGGTCCTCTAACCTGATCACTGATCGCAATTCATTGGCAACGGCTGCTTTTACTGAACCCCAGGGATTCGGGCATGGCCTCTTATTACCTAACCATATTTTCTAATACAAGCTTATTACTGGCAAGTAGGAGAGGAGAGTAAAGGGTGCTTTACACGCTGCGACATCGCTAACGATATATCGTCGGGGTCACGGTGTTTGTGACGCACATCCGGCGCCGTTAGCGACATCGCAGCGTGTGACACCAAGGAGCGACGATCAACGATCGCAAAAACGTCCAAAATCGTTGCTCGTTGACACGTCACTCCTTTTCATAATACCGTTGCTGCTGCAGGTACGATGTTGTTCGTCGTTCCTGCGGCAGCACACATTGCTACGTGTGACACCGCAGGAACGACGAACATCTCCTACCTGCGTCCACCGGAAAAGAAGGAAGGAGGTGGGCAGGATCTTCCGCACGCTCATCTCCGCTCCTATTGGACGGCTGCCGTGTGACGTCGCTGTGACGCCGCACGAACCGCCCCCCTTAGAAAGGAGGCGGGTCGCCGGCCAGAGCGACGTCGCAGGGAAGGTAAGTCTGTGTGACGAGTGTAAGCGATGTTGTGCGCCACGGGCAGCAATTTGCACGTGTCGCACAACCGACGGGGGCGGCTATGCTAGCGAGATCGCAGCATGTAAAAGTGCCCTTCAGGTTTATTTGAACGGGCACTCATTCCCATGTAAACATGGCAGGTTCCACTGCTAATCGCATGGTTTATCCCGAAAAATCATAGCAGTGAATTCATGTATGTCATCGACCATGTCCCTGCCTTTGATGCGGCCTCACACTATGAGCCCGTATTTTTCCCAGCACTTAACAGCTGATTTATTCAGTCATCAAGTGCCTCTATCAACTGCGGGAGATCCACCTGTAGCTGTTAACCAGTTAAATGCCCATGTCAACTTCTGACAGCAGGATTTAACAAGCGCTGACAGGAAGCGCATCACTTAACCTGCCAATCCGAGACCCTGTCTATTGATCACGGGGCCCTGATGGGTTGTCTTGACAAGTGGAGGTCAGCTGATGACCCATGCGTCATCGATCCTTCTGTGAACGCCAGTTGTAAGCCTGCATTCATAGGAGTAATTTTGTGCCATACAGAGGAGTGCTGATGCATTGCTATGTATAGCACAGGCGATCAGATGATTGCAGCTTCAAGTCTCAAAAGGGGACTATTAAATGCTGCATAAAGTTAAAAAAAGAAGTTTAAATATACAATATGGGGCAGAAGGAATGGTGTCATTCAAAAGTACAACTCGTCCCGCAAAACTCAAGCCCTCATATGGCTACAATGATGAAAAAATACATTATAACATCATAACATAAAAAAAATTATAGCTCTTGGAAGGGGAGGAAAAAACAAAACCGGAAAATCGCCGGGAGCGAAGGGGTTGATGAATGTTGGTCCCCATACAGTTTATATCAGCACATGTGAAAAAGCCTTCAAATCAGCGTTGATCAACTTGTTAGACTGTCAAAATGAGCTAGCTATAGGCAGAAATCTGCCCATGCAAACCTCCCTAGTCACCTACGGCAGCAGCACACCTTTCCTGAGAAAAGGAGGATTGGGCATGGTGAAAATCAACACGCCCAGTCCCCACATCCAATATAGGCCAAGTAAGCATCTGTTAAACTTCACATTCAAATGAATTGTCCATCTTGTCCTACCAAAGTCACAGTTTGGCTAACCTAAATGTTTATGGTCACCATAAAGAGTGATTAGTTGCTGACAATTCTGCCTGTCAATCACGTGCAGCAGCATTATTCAATAACTCTTACAGGTAATGTTGTGGAGGGAGTTGTCAGAAATAGCTGACTGCAGAATGACAGCCATCTCATGTGTATGGCCACCACAGGTATGGCAAGTGATATACTAAAGGAGGTTGGAGGCCACAAAATCCAACAACTGACTATTGTCTACAGTTAGTGAAATTGGACTAATTTGGGATTCACCTTTATTTGGCTCAATATGCCATAAAGTGGGTACAGGATAAGGGGTTGCTAAAGCACACAACCATTACACAAGTAGTCACTCTGCAGACGGTACAGCAGACTGCCATGTTTCTACTCATAAAATGTAGTGCTATGGTGGTACTAAATAGACTATCACAGCCAGGTATACTACAGTACACTGTCTGATTCTGCTGTTCTATTACTTCACAGGTATCTGTTCTCCATTTCTATGTGTTTTAGTTCTCATGATACTGTCCTACTGCTGAAACTTCCACCTTTCTCAGAAGGAAACACTATACTTTGTAGATGGAAATGATCAGCATGACACAGCTTCACAGCTCTTAAGGGATTCTCAGAGAATGAGATAAAATGGCAGCAAACTGCAGTCTGTCCTAGAGACATGTCAGTATGGGCTGCAGGCTGAAGAGATACAGTGTGTCCACCGCCACTAACTTGAGAACGGCGGCAGCTATAGGCATAGAAGTGGTGTCTAGGTATAGTAAAGTAGCCATGCGCTACGCAATTAAACCACCTATTGCGCCACCTGATGGAAAACAACACAGTTAGCATTTTTATCTCGAAAACGGAACGAGATAGAGAAGAAAAAATGAATTACAAAGTTGTAGGGCATCATCAATTCAATACAAATCGACACCTTGCATACAGAAATGCTATGATTAGAACGTGTAAAACTCACAAGGCTGCGGACGTGAAGCGATACCTCATGGAGGCCTTCCTACAAGTCATTGAGTATGGTGGCTGCGTGGCGTGGCCTCTACGCTCACCTGACCTGACCCCATTGGACTTCTTTCTGTGAAGTCACATCAAACAGCAGGTGTATGCGACCCCTCCACCAACATTGCAGGACCTACGACGACGTATCACAGATGCTTGTGCAAACGTGTCACCTACCATATTGCACAACATGCAGCAAGATACAGTATGCTGTCCAGAGTCCAGATGTGCATTGCAGCTGACGGTGGCTACTTTGAGCAGCAAAGTTAAATGAGCGCCATATGCATGACCTGCATTTAATGTTCTGGGGGTGGAGGGGGGGGGGGGGTGGGGGGTTGATGGGTTTCATATCATAGCATTTCTGTATGCAAGGTGTTGATTCGTATCGAATTGATGATGCTCTACAATTTTTTATTTCACTTTTTTTCTCTCTATCTCGTTCTGTTTTCAAGATAAAAATGCTAACTCCATTGTTTTCCACCAGGTGGCGCAATAGGTGGTTTCATTGTAGCACTTGGCTACTTTAGTATACCTAGACACCACTGCTATGCCTATAGCTGCTGCCGTTCTCAAGTTAATGGTGGTGGACAGGATATGGGTGGACACACTGTATAGCTCCCAAGACCTGTGTGTCGGCTGATAAGAGCTGCATCACATATACCTCAATCAGCAGCACACATGTAAAGAAATATATCTTTTTTACTGAGCACAATTGGGTTATCTCTTGGTTCATTCCACCAATACTCAATGTTTATTTGTTTTCTCGTAGCACACAGTCAATCTCTGTGCACTGCTATAAAGCGCTCAGACTGATGAAGGAGGGAGATGAAGCTGATGGGTTAAAATATTTATTCACATATCACAGCCGGCAGTTGACTGAAGTTTGTGTGATACAGCTTGTGAGTTGAAACACAGGTTTTGGGAGCTATATATTGTCAATCTGCAACCCGTGCGGATACGTAACTAGGATGGGCTGCAGTTTGAATTATATCAGGATGCCATTTTCATCTCATTCTCGGACAACACCTTTAAATATCAATTTGGTCCTGTATTTTTCCTACTTTCCTGCAATCATAAATTGCCAGTTAACACGCACGCCATCTGTGCTGATGAGGTATAAAAGGCCAAAACAGATCTGCGCATAGATGTGTAATTCCAACTTTCGTAGAGGTGCACAACCTGTTTTGGTCTGAGTGCCAAATTTTGTGATTGTACTCCTGCCAAGGGCTGCATAAAATCTGAAGATGTTTTCGGATCCTAGTTCTATATCGACTGACAGTACTATATGCCATAATTTAATAAGATACTCATATACTTCCACTATTGTAGACAGAAATAGTCTTTTGCTCCCCTATCTAGCACTTCGGGGGAAAAAAAAGGAGTGAAGATGAACATACATTGAGCTCAACTATCCCCATAGTTCAGGAGTCACTGAACACCGAGGAGTCAGGAATGGCTGTGGGCCAACCAGACAGATGTAGGTTGTTTACCTCCTATCTGAAGACTATATAGATTACGGGCTTCAGAGGGAAACTTAACTGAAGACCCTCTAAGGCCCAGTGCTCACGCTGTGTAGTTTTGACGCGTATTTTTAGAAATCTGCAGCAAAATCTATATGTCCATTGTAAAGCCAGCAAAGTCTATGAGAATTCAGAAGTGCTGTGCCCACGTTGCTTATTTTTCCTTGCGTGTTTGGTGCAGATTTGGTGCAGAAAAAAACGAAATCTGCACCAAATATGCAAGGGGAAAATACTCATCGTGGGCACAGCACTTCTGAATTCTCATAGACTTTGCTGGCTTCACAATGGACATGCAGATTTTGCGGCAGATTTCTGAAAATCTGCGTCAAAATCCGCGTCAAAATCCGCAGCGTGCGCACAGGGCCTAAGGAGAATAAATATTCAAGGTTCCATCTTCCCCAGTGACCTTGTGTGCTTATTCAATACCAGCACAAGATGCAAGATTTGCTGAACTTCCGTTGAGATTTCTGACAGAACTTGGATGCTTACACCGTTCCACCTCAATACACAGCCACGCATTTTTTTTGTAAGTCATCTAGGTAAGGAACGCTTCAGCGATGCTAAGCTTCATTTCCAGTCTACTGCCTCTGAGCGTTTCGCACATTTGTGTCAGGGAGGCAATTTCTCCAGAGCTATGAGCCTGACATAAGGAGCAAATCACTGTTGATGCCGACAGCTCTCTCTCAGGTGTCAGGCAGGTAGCATAAAGCAGACGGCCTTATCAATTACACGTGCTATTCATGTGATCGCCATTTACATATCACATACCGGAAGCCGGCAGCTGCTACAAAAACAGCAAAAACTAAACAGTAATAAATACGTGTCCTTCTGATGTATAAAATACCAATGATATATTGCATCTAATATTCATGTAGGTAGGGATAAAGGCGTATATATAGCATGTTTAGTAAGAATACCTGTAGAACCTGTACAGATCTGCTATCCTTACTCTTACTGTACTCATATCTAGGTCATAGGGAACTATAACTTATGAGCAAGTACGATGCATGTGTACTTCTCTTATTTAGGCTGAAATTGTGTATTATTAAAGGGAATCCGTCACTGGGTTTGTGTCACCAAGTCTGAGAGCAGCATAATATACAGATCTAGACTCTAATTCAAGAAATGTGTCACTTATTGGGCTGTTTGCTGTAGTTTTGGTAAAATCACTGTTTTATCAGTAGGAGATTATCACTAGTGAGCTAGTAAACTGCTGTCATGTAGTCCCCCATATTCATGAGCTCTGTATAACCCCGCCCCCACCTCTGATTGGTAGCTTTGTCAATAGGCAGAAAGCAGCCAATCAGTGATGTGGACGGAGTTACACAAAGCTCAATATTCAGAGAATTAGTTGATCTGCAGCAGAAAAAAACTGCGATTTTTATCAAAATGACAACATGCAGCCCAGTAAGTGACATCGCAGGAATCAGGGTATCCTGTTGTTCTCTTTATAGGTAGCAAAAACTTGGTGTCAGATTTCATTTAATAATAATTACTAAACCATTAAAAACAACTTCTACTGCACTCTAAAGTTGCACAATGTGCTCCATTTGACTCCCAATGCTTCCTTTGCTCAGCTAAAGAGGATCAATGACTCCTTCTTCCAAGATGGCCGCCTCCGTCATAAACACATCTGCTCTGCTTTTCCACAGAAAAAGGAAAGGCATGGTTTAGACTTACCACCGCACTCCACATTGCACACCGGCAGCCATCTTGGAAGTGGCAGGAAAGGAAACTGATCTGAGCAGAGGAGGCAGCAAGAGGCACCAGGTCGGGTGCCTACACATCACAAGTAGCTTTTTAGTCTCAAGGTGGAAGGTCGCTTTCATATTTGTATGTACATTGGTTCACCCAGGTTTGCTTTTACAAACCAAATGGACTTGAAATCTCAAATCAATAACTTTAGCTGCCTAAAGGCTGCTTTACACGGTACGACCGATTGTGCAATTTCACAATCGATCGTACCCGCTCCCGTCTTTTTTGCGTCACGGGCAAATCGCTGCCCGTGTCACACAAAGTTGGTAACCCTCCGTCACACGTACTTACCTCTCGTGCGACCACGCTGTGGGCGGCGAACGTCCATTTCCTGGAGTGGGAGGGACGTTCGGCGTCACAGCAACGTCACACGGCCGCCGGCCAATGGAAGCGGAGGGGCGGAGATGAGCGGGACGTAAACATCCCGCCCACCTCCTTCCTTCACATAGCCGGCGGCGGCCACGTCACGCAGGTGAGCTGCTGTTCATCGTTCCCGGGGTGTCACACGGAGCGGCGTGTGCTACCCCGGAAACGATGAACAACTAAATTAAACGATATTATGGAACCTAGCGAGCAGTACCCGACTCACGATTTGTGAGCGATACTGCGTCTCTAGGAGGTGTCACACAGGCCGGCATCGCCAGCGATGCCGGATGTGCGTCACAAAAACCGTGACCCCGATGATCTATCGCACGATAGATTGTCTGGTGTAAAGCAGCCTTAAGGCCCCTTTCACATCAGTTTTTTACCATCAGTTGCAATCTGTCGTTTTGTGAAAAAAACTGATCCGTCGCTGCATCCATTTTTTTTCTCATTGACTTGTCTCAGTGACCGATTGCGACGGAAGGCCTCACGTTTCATCTGTCGTGCGACGGATCCGTCGTAAAATGTTTGTCCGGGCGACGGAGCCGACGTCCACATGAACAATTTTTTGTCTGCGTCGAAAAAACAAACAGCGACAGATCAGTCGTCTGTTATAATGGAAGCCTATGGGAGCAGAATCCGTCGCAATCCGTCAAATGACTGATTCTGACATCGTATCAGTTTTTCAACCGAGCATGGTCAGATGAGGTGTAAAATCATTTGTGGTCACAATTGCTCACTCCTTCCCTGGGATGGGTCCATACAGGTTTTTAATAGCAAATAACCTTTGACATGGAAAAAAAAGTGGTGCAACAGATCCATTATTTTACAGGATCCGTCGCATCAGTTTTACCACAATCTGCGATGGATCCATTGCATCAGTCACAAAACGGATTGTGACTGATGGCAAAAAACTGATGTGTGAAAGAGGCCTAAATGGGAATTTATGTACTGTATCACAGGTGGTTAGGCCTTCAACAATCAGCAAGTTATGCCCCATCCTAATGATAGGGAAAAAGGGGATTGATTGAGAATAACAATGGACGCCGGGTTCGTAGCAGAGAAGATCCGGGAGGCAAGAATACTTTTTCTTTTATGCAGTTTGGTATGCTGATAATGAGTATTTCAGTAGAGGACAACCTTAAGAAGGGCTAAGGCTGCTTTCACACATCCGGTTTTTGCAGTGCGGCACAATACGGCGCTCTGCAGAAGAAACGCAACTGGGGTTTTTTGTCGCCGGTTGCGTTTTTTCCCGCATAGACTTGCATTAGCGCTGTATTGTGCCGCATGGCCTTGCGTTGCGTTCGGTGTTTGCCGGATGCGGCATATTTAGCCCATGCGGCCAGATGGAACGTTGACTGGCACGTTTTTTTATGCGGCGAAAAAACCGCATTGCGCTGGATCCGGCGCAATTTACAATGCATGCCTAAGGCCGTCGGATGCGGTTTTTTGCACTGCGCATGCTCAGTATCAAGCCACATCCATCAAAAAACAGACAGGCCGCATGGAAAAACTTATGCAACGGATCCGTTTTTTTCGCCGCATCCGTTGCATAGGTTTTTGAGCAGGATTCAGCCGCACTGCAAAAACCGGATGTGTGAAAGCAGCCTAACCCCTCTCCCTGTATGAATGTGTCCCTATAAGAGGAAGAGACTCAAGAAACAGCAGAGGCTGCAGCTTCAAAATGGCCTCAAAATACTAATAATAGTAAGGAAAAACCACATTTCTGACATCTCTGCGACCAGCAAATGAAAGACGAAACACTTCTAATGGACATCATGAAGGGTGGGGGTGAGGGGAGGAATTCAGAAAGTCCCCTCATTTATACAGTAGGAGTCAAAATCCCTGCACACATGGAAAAGTAAATATCACCCTGCAAGGACATTCATTTTACATATTTTCTGAAGACAAGAAATCCAGTTACTTTCTTTACCTTCTCTTCCTCCACAACAACATTGCGAGTGTCTGTGTGTATGGGCATACATAAGGTATATGCATATGCACTTGAGAAAGACTGTACATGAGAAGCTGAAGTGTTGCACGCGTCGTTGCATAAAGTAAAGCCCGCGCCACCTTTTGTTTACCGATTTCCATTGGGTTGCCGCTTCATATTATATACACACATACATATATTATTTATTTCTACAATGCTATTAATTCCATAGTGCTTTGCAGGCGATGTAATCATATCACTGTCCCCATTGGGATTTCCAATGTAAATCCCCTATCAATAGGTCTTTGGAGATTATTTATAATATATGCTATAACATATATATATATACATACATACATACACACACACACACACACACACACACACACACACACACACACACACACATATATATATATATTCTGTCAATGAGAAAATAAGCAATGTGTGCATGAGACTTCAGGATTCTCATTCACTTTGCTAGCATCAGGAAACCCTTTGTGAAAAATCTGCACTGAAAAACACATACCGTAAGAAGCACAATAAAGCTGCAACGTGTACACACAGCTTTAGGACACCTCAACATGTCAGTGATTTTGGTACGTATGTTACTGTTTTTATATGTACCAGAATCACGGACATACACAGACTCATTAAATTCAATGGGTCTATGCATACAACAGTGACTTCTCACTGACGTGTTTATGTGCAGCGTACACGCGTGTCCGTGTGCTCTGTACGCAGACAAGTCCGCTTCTTTCTGGCATCACTGATGGCTCACGGACCACACAGTGGTGTGATCCGTGAAACACATAGCAGAAAAACAGGGACATTTAAAATAAAAAGCTTTTTAAACTCACCCATCTCCAGTGATGCCGTCTTCAACCGCTGCTGTGTCCTGCTTCCTGCACAGCTAATTATGCTCATACATATTCACTGCACAGCTGACCAGGAAGTAGGTGCAGAGGGGAGACAGCAGCGGCCAGACACAGCATCGCGGGAGACTTCAGCACCACAGTAAGCAGTGGCGTGGACAGGTGAGCAAATTCCTGCTATCACTGATAACACACAGATCACACTTGTGCCAAAATCACGACACACTAAAGAACATACGCACCTTTAACAAGTCAGTGGAAAACGAGTGTGTTTTTCACTGACGTGCCTTATGCTGCTTCTAATTAGTGCTGAATCCTACATGCCCTTTACATTTTAGTGCAGTGGAGACATTTTTGATTAAAAAAAAAAAATATATAGGTTCTGGGTACCATTGGAGAAAGCTACATCTTGCTGTGGCGCTCATGAATTGGCTAATTTGTGAGTGAAGCACCTTCATTTCAGAATTATACTCTATATAGCAGTAATGTAGTCTAAATTTCATATATTCAACCTTTGCATACATTTTGGTGTATACAGAATGCTGCTGTGTCGCGCAGGGTTATGGGGTACTCGGTCCCAGGCGGTGTATAACTGGGGAATGTCACTTTGGTGGCCGTTGCCCGGTCCCGTGCCCTGCGTGCTTTTTAAAAGGGGAATATTTACAAGGGATTTTTGAATAAAGTTCACAAGCGACGCCATTTGCAGTTTGCGGCTATGGGAATGGAGCCACCGCTGCACAGTTCTTGCTACTGGGGCTGGTGTTAGTGGCAGCCTGGATGTTAGGCCCTCCGCAAGCAGGGTCGGGCCCCAGAGGATGGGGAATGTAGATGGGTGTTTAAAGAAGGTATGCCACACAAGGGGTTACAGTGTAACTGGTTCCTTTACTCACAATAAGGCTGGGGCCACACGGGCACTACTGCGATCCACTTGCATGACACTCGGCTCGTGCTGGCAGTACAGCAGAGCCGAGTGTCATGCCTGTGTCCTTGCAACTGAGGTCAGTTCGTGCGAGCAGACCTCAGCTGCGGGGGGTGGGCCGGCACTCAGGAGTGGAGGGAGGGATTTCTCTCCCTCTCTACTGCGTAGCCGGCTATTGCCATTCTCGCACTGCACTAGCGGTACACCGGTGTACCGCGAGTGCAGTGCGATTTTTCTCTCGCCCCATTCACTTGAATGGGTGCGAGAGAAAGAGACTCAGCTTACAATCGCAGCATGCTGCGATTGTTTTCTCAGTCCGATTAGGGCTGAGAAAATAATCGCCCATGTGTGCTGACACACAGGCTAGAATTGGTCCGAGGGGAATGCGATGTTTTATCGCACTCCACTCGCACTGTTTTTCTCGCCGTGTGGCTTAGGCCTAAGCTGCAAACTGGTCACTCGAGGAAGGCTGGTCTCGACCACAGGTCCCCTTAGTCCCAGTGCCGGTTTAGTGACTCGGTGGCTTCTGTCCCCTGCACCTGTCTTTGGTTGGTGGGTCCCCGTGGCTGGGAGAGGCTGGGGGTCCCTTCCTGGTAGTCTCTTAATGGTAGTCCATATGACGATAGCGTGAACCCTATGGGGTTGGAATCTCTGGTCCTGGTCCCCGGTTCTCCCGTAGTGTCCCGAATATCAAGGTCAGTGAGGTCCTTGATGCTCCCCTAATTGTGAAGATTTTATCAGGTCTGCCTAGAGCGTTTGCCTGACCTAGGATTCTGTACTCTGTTGGTGCGTGATTCCGGGAGTACTCCACCGGCAACCAACTGCCTGGGCACTCCGGTCACTGCTACACTTTCGGCAGTCCTTCCTCTCTCTCTCTCTGTCACCGACTCACTGACTGTCCGTCCACTGTCTGCCTCTCCCACCTGGTCGTCTAGTGGACTGGATTGGCTTCACCTCTAGGCGGCCATCCATTGGTCCAACCCTAGCCTGGTACCAATCTATGGAGATTTTGGGGAAAACAGGGATTATCTGGAGTTTTTGTGTTGTTACTGGCACTGGTCTTCTGGGTCCCTAGGGGGTAGGCCCTGCATCCCGGTGGGGATGCAGTACCTTGTAGCTCCCTGATGGCTTCAGGGGCGCTACACTGCCATATTCTTATATATATATTATATATATGCAATGTGAGTATGTACACACACACATACTGTATCTAGCAGTTGGTCAGATTGAGCACCCAAGGATGATGTACGTCAATGGAGAAATCAAGCATTTTCCCAGAACATATTCCCAATTGACTTCCATTATACTTGGGTACTTGAGTAGCGCCCGTCCGACTGCAGACTGTGATTACTGAACATGGTAGTGCTCACTCATCACTACTATATATGCACACGCATGCATCTAGATATATATGTATTCGCTTATGAGAAGAACATTATTATTCTGAGCTGTCTGGGTCTAACAGATGCTGGATTCACCATGTGACAGCCGTCGTTGGCAGTTTTCACAGCTGTCATACAATTGCCTATACACCATGCATTAAATATAGTCCTTCACTGTTCTCTCATACGGCTCTGGTATTTTATCCCTGATCTATCAGGTTGAGGGTGAGTAGTGTTCTAGGTCTCCCCAGATTATAAACCACTATATCATACTTCGGAAATACCGGACAGTGCAGCAGCGTATTCCCACTGTTGCCAATCAGTGTCTACAGACTGTTGAGGAGATACCCTACTAATATAGATGATAGGAACGCCCAGTAGTTATTTTCTGTATACAATTCCAGAAGAAATGACAGGGAAGTGGCATAATGCAGCAGACTAATCAAATGTGATATAACAAATAAAACGGAAATACCAATAGTGTTGACTAGTGACCTGCTACAGCCTGGGATTGCCTGCAGCGGTCACGTGTCACCTCATTGCGATAAAGTAGGGATCATAGTAAGACAATGTAGTAAAGTAATTGGATTCCTCCTTTAATGATCTGTAGTATTGTTAGCCAGAATAGTGATGAGAATAAAAACACAATGAGATGTGCAGTGACTGTCAGCGCCCTTACATTTAGGAGTGTGCTGTACTAATGGAGAATCAGCAGCAGTAAGTCGGCATTCTTATCTAGCAAGGCACAACAATCCTCAACAATCAAATGGTTCAGGGGTGACATTAGTTACATAAGAGGATGTACCTAGCAATGCCGTAATCTCACAGTAAGCTGCAGGCTGCATTACAGCAGGTAATACTGGCAGCAACAGCCGGCCATTGATATCACGGTCTGTAATAGAGCAGAACATATGGAATGGCGGACCACAAACTGGCTGAGGTTATGTATATGTATACATTTTAGAAAGCAATTATGCTCCACTAGTTAAAAAAAAAAAACAAAAACACTAGAAAAGAACATTTTTCAAGGGGTTTAAAGAGAAGCATATAGCATCACAATCCCCTCACCAACACCTGGTCACATCTCAACATGGCGGAGAGTGCCTGTTCAGCCAATCACTGGCTGTGGCAGGTCAACAGTATGGCCAGTGATAGATGGCAATGTTTGCCACTTCTGGTGAACTGAAATAGGACCACAAAGTTGAGACCAGCAGGGCCGGAATAAGAATTAGACTTTACATCCATGAAATGTGATGAAAATGGTATCAGTAGGGCATGCCACGACCACATCATCCACAGAGATGCGTATTCATGAGCTAGGTCTCATGGCATCCTAGTGGTGCCTCTAGTTGTGTCACTGGCACACTGCATCCCTCTGGCTCCCAAGGCACTGTGGTGTCCATTATTATCAGCTGGGATACATAGAGTACCCCGCCACCGCATTGAGATGATTCAGGAATGATTCATAGAGAGCGCACAATGTAGAGGCAGAGACCCTGATTCCAGCGATGTGTCACTTACTGAGCTGTTTGCTGTCATTTTGATAAAATCACTGTTTCCTCTGCTTCAGATCTCGCAGTTATACAGAGCTCATGAATATGCTGGACTACCTGATAGCAGGCCAAGTAGTCCTCTAATGATAACCTACTGCTGATTAATCAGTGATTTTATCAAAACTACACTAAGCAATCCAGTAAGTGACACATCGCTGGAATCAGGATCTCTGCCCCTGCATTATGCTGCTCTCAGATTAGGTGGCAAAAATCTGGTGACAGATTCCCTTTAAGCTTCATTAATTAGAAAATGTATTTTTACTTAACTTACATTTTTGTAGCCATACTTGTGTAATAGCGGACAACCCCTTTAAAAAGCCAATGGTCAGCAGGTTTTTGCTATGTAATCTGACAGCAGCATGAAGTATGGACATGGAGACTCCAATTGCAGGGATGTATTTTTTAGTTTACTGGGTGCAGCAGTTATGATAGTTTTCTCTCCTGCCGACCTAGAGCTCAGATATTTATCTTTGTATAACCCTACCCAAACCACAGCTTTCGTTGTAAAATGTATAGTGACAGAAACTACTACTCAGTGATGGGGGGGGGGTTGGACTAGGCGGCAGGAAATCAGTTGTTCTGGAGTGAAACTCCTGCTGATAACACACTGATTGTATGCAAAACAGCAAACCACAGCCCAATAAGTGACACATCCCTGTAATCAGGGTCTCTGCTCCTACATAATATGGCTCTCAGATTACACTTCAAGAAACCTGGTGACTGATTTCCTTTAAGAAACTCTAGCATTAAGGCTGCTTTAAACGCAGCGACATCGCTAGCGATGTCGCTGGTGAAAGCACCCATCCCAGTCGGTTGTGCGTCACGGGCAAATCGCAGCCTGTGGCGCACAACATCACTAGGACTCGTCACACGGACTTACCTGCCTAGCCACGTCGCTGTGGCCAGCAAACCGCCTCATTTCTAAGGGGGCGGTTCGTGCGGAGTCACAGCGACGTCACACAGCAGCCGTCCAATAGAAGCAAAGAGGCGGAGAAGCAGCCGAAAGAAAGTTACGCCCACCTCGTTACCGGAGGCCGCAGGTAAGGAGATGTTCCTTGTTCCTGAGATGTCACACGTAGCGATGTGTGCTGCCTCAAGAACGACGAACAACCTGCGTCCACCACCAGCAACGATATTTGGGATTAGAACGACGTGTCAACGATCAACGATTAGGTGAGTAATTTTGATTGTCAGCGGTCGCTCGTACGTGTCACACGCAACGACGTCGCTAACGAGGCCGGATGTGCGTCACGAATTTCGTGACCCCAACGACATCTCGTTAGTGATGTCTTTGCGTGTAAAACCCCCTTTAGGCGTGAGTAAATAGCTAAGGCCACGTTCACATTTTGAGTATTTAGTGAGTTTCTTACCTTTGTAGCCAAAATCAGGAGTGGTAATAAATACAGAAGTGATACCGTGTTTGCATTATACTTTTCCTCTGATTGTTCCACTCTTGGGTTTGTCTACAAATACTGAGGTAAAAACTCCCCAATTACTGAAAGTGTGCACGTGGCTTAATACACGTTTTGTTCTGCAGCTCCCAAGTAGACCTATGTGTTTCCATGGTAACAGACTACAAACTGTACGCTCTCATTTTGCAGTAAGGCTACTTTCACACATCCGGTTTGAGCACTGCGGCTCAATCCGGCTGTGAAAACTATGCGACGGATGCGGCGAAAACACCGCATCCTTTGCATAAGTTTTTACATGCGGCCCGTCCGTTTTTTTCCGGTTGCGGTATGCTACTGAGCATGCGCAGTGGAAAAAACCGCATGCGGCGACCGGATGCGTTTTTTTCCGCATTGCGCCGCATCCAGCGTCCATAGGCATGCATTGAAAAATGCGCCGCAGCAGCCGGATGCGGCGCGATGCGGTTGTTTTTGCCAGAGCAAAAAACGTTGCAGGCAACGTTCCATCCGGCCGCGGCATCGGCTAAATCTGCCGCATGCGGCAAAAACCGGACCGAACGCAAGCCCCTGCGGCACAATACGGCACTAATGTAAAGTCTATGCAAAAAAAAACGCAACCGGCGTAAAAAAAAACGGTTGCGGTTTTTCTGCAGAACGCCGTACTGTGCCGCAGAGCAAAAAACCGGATGTGTGAAAGTAGCCTTAGGCTATGTGCACACACTGCAGATTTGGGGCAGAAATTTTCTGCACCATATGTGCATGCTGTGGCAAAAAAACCGCACCAAAACCAGATGCGGGTTTCATACGTTTTTATTGGGCCATGAAGAAAGTCAATGAATTGAAGTCAATTGGTGAAAAAACACTTTTTCTACATCAAATTCTGCACCAAAACTGCGAGGGGAAAAAAAACACCATGTGCACAGCAAATCTAAAATTCCAAAGACTTTGCTGACTTTACGAGAAGCATGCAGATTTAAAATAAAAAAAAACTGCGTTAAAAACCTCAGCGTGTGCACAGGGAGTAATATTCACATCTGTCCCATTTCTTGCTTGGATGCCTTCAGCAGGATACAAAAAAGGACAAATAGAAGGAGGATTTGTGATCTGAATCCATACTGGCACAGACATGAAGTCTGCATAATCACTGTACATACAGAATAGTTGTTTATTTTTTTCTCTTTTTTTCCAAAATTAAAATTTATGGAATTTTTGCTAACCGTGTATGTAGACAGTACCATAACAGTAGTGAAAAGGGATTTAATAGTACCTAAAAATGTGGTTAAGCCAAGTGGTACATCAGTTTTTGGCACAAGTTATTGGTGTATGTGTACATTGGCCATGAGAAGGAGGAAAGCCTCCAGCGCTTCCACAGTTGTACCATTAGGTAAGTTAGAGCCATTTCCAGCAACCTCTGAATACATCCTGGTAAATCTCACAAATGTGTAATACAAAAAAAATATATATTTTTTTTTATTTTGCTTCTCGATTAACCTTTTCCTATCCAATAAAACTGCCTGTTTCGCCCATTGAAAACCTATTACAGGTCGTCATCAGTTATATTTATTCCAGCGTTGGTAGTGAAAACAGAATCTGCTCAGACCCATTGGCAGACAACGACATTCGTTGCCACCCATCGGTATCTACATCCGTACCCTCGTCATCTTCGTCGCTGACATCGGTAGAAAGAACGCTTTCAACATCCCTCAGTTCCAACGCTACAGCTTCACTTCCATCGTCTGAATCGCCCTCACTATGACTACTTTCACTAGTATCGATTACACGCTGCCATACGTATTCACATACCTTCGTTTTGCTATCTCTTAGCCATTTTCACTTGTCAAAGAAGAAGAAAACAAAACTGGGTTGGGTCAAAGGTCGTCAAGAACAGATTCAACCATTCGCTGCCAAAAATATCACTATGCGCGAAGTCCTGCCTACTATGCTTAGAAAATGGACTTTCCACTCAATGGCCCGCTAGAAGAGACTTAGGACCGTAAAAAGTGTATGAAATATTGATGTCCCCTGCCAGGGGACTGAGGATAGGAAAAGATTAAAGAAATATTAGCAAAGTATTTGTTACTTAACGATTAACACCCACTTGGATATAAAAAAAAAAAAAAATAAAAAATAATAATATAATATATGGAGATAGAAGTACATGCCCCCGGTGAAAACTGTGTTCTGCTGACCAATCATAAAAAGACAGCAACACTCAAATGAAAGAAGAACACGCCCTCACATTAAGTTAGAACAGGTTTCTCAGTGTGTGAGATGTATGACAGACAGCGTGATCTCCTGGTCTAACCTCCTGCATGATTAGAGAACACAGATGACCAACACCTTTCAGATAAGGCCCCTGTGAGGGGAAGAGAAGCACAGGGGAGTTTAGCCCTGTCATATTAGAAACCCTTCTATCAGCTCTCCATTCACAGCGCTATCACCTCTGCTGTACTGCCCCTCCAGAAATGTGTCAGTGTTCACACTTATATCTGCTGTGCTCATCTTGTAATCGCTCTGCAGTGAGATCGGAGCAGGGTAACATTACGTCTCCCACACAAGTAGTCTCCAGAACAGGCAGGCTGATCATTTGTGAGCCCTGATCCCTTATAAATTGCTTGAGAACAACAGTCATAAGTGTGATTACTGGCACATCTCCAGACAGGAAGTGTGGGGCAGAACAGCAGAGCTGACAGTGCTAAGAGAAGAGGAGAGCTGATAAAAAAGGGTTGTAATGTGACACAGCTAAACTTAGTAGGAGTGCCCCTCCCCCACACTGACGACTCTGATCTCCTGGTCTAACCTCCTACATGAGTCAGACATTATACCTTTCATTTATTGAGAAACCTAATCCAAGTTATGGTGGTGGCTAGTGTTGAGCGAGTAGTTGACTATTCATACTTGCTATGCTGTTAGTGAGTACTGTTCGCTACTCGCATATTCGTTACGAGTAGCAGATGCAATGTAAGTGAATGGGGAAATTCTCGCTAAGTAGCGAGTAACCCGAAAGCCGTACTACTCGCACAAAATGTACGGCTTTCAGGTTACTCTGTTCAGATTGGTGATCACTACAGCGGCGCCTGATTGGGTGACCGTGCCAAACAAAGGAAGACACAAAAAAGGACGACACACTAGCGACACCAGACAGAGACTCTACTACGTGGAACAAACAATTGAACTTAAAGAATGAAATCGCTGTAACGCCTTCGGCAAGGTACCCAATCGGAACGCTGTTATCACCACCAATCGGAGTCGTGGGGGCGTTGTAAAATACACCTTGTCCTGCCTTCAGTCCTTCGTCACTGCCTTCAAAGTCGTCGCGACTGTCGCTGCTGCGGTGTCAAACACAAGGATGCATGTGGCGCAGCGGGATAGCAGCGATCAAAAAATGACCAGGAATACTCAGGAGCGAGCAGCGATCTCGCAGCAGGGGTCTGATCGTTGTTATGTGTCACACACAGTGATGTCGCTGTTGAGGTCGTTGCTAAGTCACAGAAAATGGCGACTTAGCAGCGATGTCGTTGTCGCTGTGTGTGACATCACCATTACGCTCTCCCTCCTAATGCAGGGTGCACAGATAGGGTGTGAAGGTTGCACGTGCATATTTGCATTAAACAGTCACTCTTTATTTCCAGGAAATCAGAAAACGCTTTACAAAAAGTGTTTCTAGGGAATGTATGCAGATAGTCTCTGTTGCCCCATGGAACCAGGACTTGTGCCAATCTCTGCTGGTCAGACGCTGATGCAGCGGAATACATCTGTTCCGGGATCTTCGGATCAAAGGCATAAAGTAGCTTTATTCTCTTTCATAAGTGCAGAAAATTAATATAAAACAGGACAATTTTAGAGAAAAAAGTATACGCGCAGCAGATGGTTATACTAGAAAAGCGATAGCGAAGGAGTGCTGGTAATCGAGCAGAGAGGAAAGCAGCTCCTCCTGATGAGAGGAAAATAAAAATACACCAAATCAATGGTTTGTCATTATGGGACAATTACTACTCGTCAAGTGCGTGACTGTGTCTCTACAAAAGCAATTTCAGCGCCTGCGAGAAGCGAGAATCTGCTCCAAAAGTACAGTCCAATTCTATGGGATGACGATCGCGTGGTCACGAGCTGGGACATCTCACAACACTTCTACAAACAGAGCCTTAATTGTCCCTGGAGACAACTAGAGGCACTAAACGCTGTGCAAATGTTATCTGGGTCAACGTCATGGCCATGTGCAAAGAATACACACACACACAACTGTAGACATAGTATACAACAGTTGTGGAGAAATCTTATTTTGGTTGCTTATTGCACCTAGAATGTAAAGCAGTGTTCCCCAACTCCAGTCCTCAAGACCCACCAACAGATCATTAAAGGAATTGTCCATGCAGAATGCGTACAAAATAGATTCAAAGAGACTGATGGAACTGGTTGTTGAAAATTAAAGAAAACTGGTGCTATAACTATTTATATGCGCAAGTAGTTCTTTCAAAGGAAAGTCCAGCAATAAATTGACATGACCGATCCATTCCTCTATTAGTGAGAAATTGGCATTTGAATTAATCTGCAAATGATGTTGTAGATCTGAAACCTCTGTCACTCCAGCTCTATTCCCCACCCAGTGCTGCCTCCTCCTGCTTGACTAATGATTCTTTGCCTTAAGTAACACAGCATAGAGGCAACCAGCCAAGCAGGAAGAAGCGGTGCTTGGACAGGGAATAGAGCTGGAGTGACAGAGGCTTCAGATCTATCATATGTATTTGCATATCAATTCAAACACTGATTTCTCAGTAATGAAGGAACGGACTGGCCATGTAAAGGTATTGCTGAACTTTTCTTTGAAAGAGCTACATGCACATATAAATAGTTGAGTGGGGGATTGAAATCATGCTGACAAATTCCCTTTAAATAGATGCATACTTATCTGATCCACATTACATCAGGACACCATCGGTATTTCATCTTCATTGGAGCCATGTTGCCAAGATGGCTCTCTCATGTAGTGAAACGTTAACAGCCATGTCCCCAAATGTTATTAATCTCTGATATAGCCTAATAGCATTCCAATGCTGCCCGGGCACCTTTTTGCAAGAGTGCAAAATATACTTTATTCTTCCTGATAAAGTCTGGCTTTCAGTCATAAAGAAGTGCCAGTATGGCTATATACAGTAATCAGTATATGGTGATCAGCAGCTGTAAGCATGCCCCAGCACTTTGATTGACGGCTCACTGTGCAGTGCAAGCTGTCAAAGTGCTGCAGCGTGCTTAGGGTACCGTCACACTTTAGCGACGCTCCAGCGATCCCACCAGGATCGCTGGTGCGTCGCTACATGGTCGCTGGTGAGCTGTCAATCAGGCAGATCTCACCAGCGACCAGCCCCCAGCCAGCAGCGACGCATGGAAGCGATGCTGCGCTTGGTAACTAAGGTAAATATCGGATAACCAAGCACTTGGTTACCCGATATTTACCTTGGTTACCAGCCCACACCGCTTAGCGCTGGCTCCCTGCACGTCTAGCCAGAGTACACATCAGGTTAATAAGCAAACCGCTTTGCTTATTTACCTGATATGTACTCCGGCTACTTGTGCAGGGAGCCGGCACTGACAGCCTGAGAGCGGCGGACGCTAGTAACCAAGGTAAATATCGGGTAACCAAGCAAAGGGCTTCCCTTGGTTACCCGATATTTACCTTGGTTACAGCTTACCGCAGGCTGCCAGAAGCCAGCTCCCTGCTGCCTGCACATTCAGATCGTTGCTCTCTCGCTGTCAAACACAGCGATGTGTGCTTCACAGCGGGAGAGCAACGTCCAAAAAATGAACCAGCCCTGTGTGTAACGAGCAGCGATCTCACACCAGGGGCCAGATCGCTGCTCAGTGTCACACACAGCGAGATCTCTAATGAGGTCACTGGTGCGTCACAAAAACCATGACTCAGCAGCGATCTCGCTATGTGAGAAGTACCACTTACAGCTGCTAATCACTGTATAATGATCAGTGTCTGAAGCCACAAGGTCACTCCTGTATGACAAAGCCAGCAGCTCCTGAGAAGAATAAAGTAATTTTTTCCAAGTTGCCACACTTTCAGTAAGGCAGGCAGGAAGTATTGCAATATTAATCTGCAAATTAACCCTGTTTATAGCGTTTCTGGACATGAAGGTTCCCTTTAAATTTCCTACCTAGAAGACAATCAATCAGTAGTACCAATTTCATCTGTAATCGGTCTGTATTAAAGATCCGTATTGTACGTTTGTACCATTTTACATGAGAACATTTGTAGTTTCAGAAAATTCTAAAGAAAATCAGCAATGAGCTTTTCAAATCAGTTTTATGAAATGACCAAATAATGATCGCTATAAAAATATGCAGTGATTCACAGAGGGCTCAGATCAGAGTGGCTTTAATACATGTGCTGAACAGACATTGAGCACATTTCCCATCCTGACAATGAGCCATATATGCAAAAATACACAAATAAGTCCTTATCAGTTTCCAGGCCTCATTCGTACATTTTGCAGGAAAATGGCACTGCATTTAAAGGGAGCTGGCAATTACCTACCATTAAATGCTTAGCTCCATAGAAAAAGAAAAAAAAAAAAAGAGTTCCGGATAACCCCTTTAAGGAAAGGCTGATATGGCTATTTGGGATATCGTTGGCGCTACCCGCGCACTAAATATAGACTGAAGGAGCACATTGTGCTGGCCCCTTCACTTTGGCCACCTACATCTACAACCAGGCAATATAGTACAAGTCAATACAGTCACTTACAAAGTGTCAGAGTCTAAGGCGATTCATATGGAAGACTATGAAAGAAGCATTATATATGTCACTGACAACGAAGGCTCTGTTCTGTTCCTGGCAATAAAAGACAATTCATGTAGTAGGCAATAGCGAGACAGAAGAATCTTATTACATGTGAGTGACATCATGAAGGTTCTATTTAATATGTAAATGTATTCTCTCGTTGTATTAGCGAGGTTTTTTTTATTTTTGTTGCTTTTTTTTATTACTATTATATTAGTTGGACTTTATACCTTAGGTTCCCATTACTAAAAGATCCTGCACTGATGTACACAGAGCCATACTGTATCAGATCAGTATACAGTTCATAAAAAGGCTACACAGCCAAGCTAAATTAGGTAGAGGGGGTTCGAAAAAATTAGCGTACTGGAACTATACTTAGCAATCAAATCACTATGTACACACGAAAGGGAATTTCGACCAGTTCTCTAATGACAGAAGTAAATTTCATAGCTCCGTTCTCGAGGCAGAAGCTGGTTCCATTGGTGGGACACAGATCTCCTACAGTGGGGAAAAAAGTATTTGATACACTGCCGGTTTTCCACCTATAAAGGATGGAGAGGTGTGTAGTCTTTATAGTAGGTAAACTTCAACTGTGACAGACAAAACAAAAAAATACAGTAAATCACATTGTATGATTTTTTAAATAATTAATTTGCATTTTATTGCATGAAATAAGCATCCGATCACCTACCAACCAGCAAGAATTCTGGCTCTCACAGACCTATTATTTTTTCTTTAAGAAGCCCTCCTACTCCATACTCATTAGCTGTATTAACTACATCTCTTTGATCTTGTTGCCTGTATAAAAGACATGTTTCCACAGACTCACTCACACTCCAACCTCTCCACCATGGCTAAGACAAAAGAGCTGTCTAAGGACACAGGAACTAAGTTGCAGACCTGCACAAGGTTGGGATGGACTACAGGATAATAGGCAAGCAGCTTGGTGAGAAGGCAACAACTGTTGCCGCAATTATTAGCAAATGGAAGAGAAATAAAATTACTTTCAATCTTACGTGGTCTGGGGCTCCATGCAAGATCTTGCCTCGTGGGGTAAGTATGATTCTGATAAAGGCCAGGAACCAGCTCAGAACTACACGGGAGGACCTGGTCAATGACCTGAAGAGAGCTGGGACCACAGTCTCACAGATGACTGTTAGTAACACACTACATAGTCATGAATTAAAGTCCTGCAGGGCACGTAATCTTCCCCTGCTCATGCCAGAACATATCCAGGCCTGTTTGAAGTTCGCAAATGACCATCTAGATGATTCAGAGGAGGCTTGGGAGAAGGTCATGTGGTCAGATAAGATCAAAATATAAATTTCTGATATCAACTCCAATTGCCGTATTTGGAGGAAGACGAAAAAGGAGTACAACCCAAAAACAAAATCATCAAAACCATAAAGCATGGGGGTGGCAATATACTTTGGAGGTGATTTTCTACAAAGGGGACAGGATGATTGCACTGTATTGAAGGAAGGATGGATGGGGTCATGTATTGCGAGATTTTGGCCAACAAGCTCCTTCCTCCAGTAAGAATATTGAAGATATGTGGCTGGGCTGATATGTGTTGTGGCTGGGTCTTCCAGCAGGACAACCAGAAACACACAGCCAGGGCAACCAAGGAGTGGCTCCATAAGAAGCATTTCAAGGTCATGAAGTGGCCAAGCCAGTCTCCAGACCTGACCCCAATAGAAAATCCTTGGAGGGAGCTGAAACTCAATGTTGGCTAGTGACAGCCCCGAAATCTGAAAGATTTGGAGAAGATCTGTATCGGGGAGTGGGCCAAAATCCCTGCTGTAGGGTGTGAAAACTTAGTCAGGAACTACAGTAAACGTCTGAGATCTGTGATAGCAAACAAAGGTTTCTGTGTAAGTTTTATTTTTCAATTGTATCAAAAACTTATGCGGGCGTCACACGAGAAGATCTATTGTGCGATCGCACCCGCCCCCGTCGTTTGTGCATCACGGGCAATTAGTTGCCCGTAGCGCAGAAAGCCGTTAAACCCCCGTCACACGCACTTACCTGCTGAGCGACGTCACTGTGGGCGGCGAACATCCACTTCCTGAAGGGGGAGGGACGTTCGGCGTCACAGCGACGTCACACAGCGGCCGACCAATAGAAGCGGAGGGGCGGAGATGAGCGGGACGTAACCATCCCGCCCACCTCCTTCCTTCCGCATAGCCGGTGGCCGCAGGTAAGCTGCAGTTCATCGTTCCCGGGGTGTCACACGGAGCGACGTTTGCTGCCTCGGGAACAATGAACAATCTGACGTTCGATTTTTTGAAAATGAGCGACGTGTCAACGATGAACGAGAAGGTGAGTATTTCTGCTCGTTCATAGCTGTCACACGCTACGATATATCAAACAATGCCGGATGTGCGTCACTTATGACGTGACCCTGCCGACATATCGCACGATATATTGTCTCGTGTGACGCCCGCATTATTCTATGCAATAAAATGCAAATTAATTATTTAAAAATCATACAATGATTTTCTGGATTTTTTTTAATTGTGTCACAGGTGTAGTGTACCTACTATAAAAATTACAGTATCAAATAGTTATTTTCCCCATTATATATGCTGCGGATATGCCGTAAATGTTTGAGTAGGAATATCCCTTTAATTTTTCAAACGGTATTCGAAAAAAGTGTTAGCAGTAATTCCACTTCTATCTTTCCATCGCTCGTGTTTCCTGACTTTGATGTCAGCTGCACAGCTTTCTTCTGGACACGTGTGATGCACATTGATGAATGGTAGGACTGTAGTGCTGGCTAGTAGTGCGGCCCCTCACTGCCTCCCACATTACATATTGCTATGGATACATGACGTCCTGCTGATCTGAATTCAGAGCGCTATCTAGGCTCCTGCTCATTTCTCTGACATGATGAGTGTAAAAATAGAACAATACTCAATGCAATTCAGCTAATGCAAGCACACTCCAACTAGTGATGAGCCAGCGAAGAGCATGGGCAGGCACGTCTAGCCTCCCAAGCTGCCCCCACCGGGCCTATATTAGGCAGCAGCCGTACAAATTAGCTCTACCCCAGACATCCTGATGGAGTACCCTACTTCTGAGTATGCATTATTCCATACCTTACCTCATAAGTCACCGATCTAGGTCACACTAACGAAAGAAAATGCTTCCTCATTTATAACCATTAAAAGGAAAACCCATTTGGAGAGAGATTTGACACAGGTTTGATGTATTCGGATCTTATACACAAAGCGTGCCTGTAAAGGTATTCACTCCAGGGTCCGACTTCCGAGGCGTCAAGAGAAAGCCAGGATTCTTCATCCTGATGTGGCTTCACTGCTGCAGTTTTTCCTATACTTTTATCTACGGTATGAAGAGCAACCATGGCCATATTCTTTTTATTACAAACTCTGAAGCAGTTAAAGGGAACCTGTCAGGTGCAATATGTCCCCAAAACCATGAGCATTTCTTTGTGCATATTGCTATTCCCTGCCTAAAGGTCCAGTCACACTAAGCAACTTACCAGCGATCCCAACAACGATAGGGATCGCTGGTAAGTTGCTAGGAGGTTGCTGGTGAGATGTCACACTGCGACGCTCCAGCGATCCCACCAGCAACCTGACCTGGCAGGGATCGCTGGAGCGTGGCTACACGAGTTGCTGGTGAGCTCACCAGCACCCAGTGACCAGCCCCCAGCGCCGCATGGAAGATGCTGCGCTTGGTAACTAAGGTAAATATCGGGTAACCAACCCGATATTTACCTTGGTTACCACCGCACGGAGCTACACGTGCAGAGAGCAGGGAGCAGCGCACACTGAGCGCTGGCTCCCTGCTCTCCTAGTTACAGCACACATCGGGTTAATTACCTGATGTGTGCTGCAGCTACATGTGCACAGAGCAGGGAGCAGCGCACAATGCTTAGCGCTGGCTCCTTGCTCTCCTAGTTACAGCACACATCGGGTTAATTAACCCGATGTGTGCTGCAGCTACATGTGCACAGAGCAGGAGCCGGCACTGACAGTGAGAGAGCGGAGGAGGCTGGTAACAAAGGTAAATATCGGGTAACCAAGGACAGGGCTTCTTGGTTACCCGATGTTTACATTGGTTACCAGCCTCCGCAGAAGCCGGCTCCTGCTGCCTGCACATTTAGTTGTTGCTGTCTCGCTGTCACACACAGCGATGTGTGCTTCACAGCGGGACAGCAACAACTAAAAAATGGCCCAGGACATTCAGCAACAACCAACGACCTCACAGCAGGGGCCAGGTTGTTGCTGGATGTCACACACAGCAACATCGCTAGCAACGTCACAAAAGTTGTTCGTTAGCAGCGATGTTGCTAGCGATGTTGCTTAGTGTGACGGGGCCTTAACTGCCCCTGTACCTAGTAGCATAGATAAAGGGAAAAAGTATTTCTAAAGACCTTTTATCTTATGCGAATGAGCAGGGGAACTAGTCATCAGGGTGTTATATCCCCCGAATAGTCGCCCTCTTAGCATGTTAGTACGCCCACAGGGGTGTACTAACATGCTATTCAATGCAGCATCGCCACGCATACCTGTATTTGCTATGACTGCTCTTCTGAATGCCCCGCACTTCCGTTCACGCGCACTAGACCTCTCTGAAGCCGGGACACGTACACCCGGCCTCATACTGTGCATGACCGGAAGTGGCCGGCATTCAGAAGAACACCAGCACCGCTGATGATGATGCATTGAATAGCTCACTGGGGTTTTTTTTCAACTGCTCTGCATCTTTGAAAACCTGAAATGGTTAAAATATGCACAGATTGAACATATGCACAGCAAAGTCATTTTGACACTTATCTCACTTTCTCTGGTTGTCAATTACGTCTGAAAGAGGGGACAGTGAAGAGACAGCTGATTGGTAGCATGGATTGCATGACAATGTCACGTGAGCCCCAGGAGAGGCAATTCCAACACTGCTGGAACAGCTCCAGCACCAGAGGTGAGTATAGGTGATTTTTTTTTTTTTACCTGGGGGTAACAGGGAATGAGAAGGATTATGATAATGTTAATGAATCCAAACCTGAACCATTATAAAAGTAGGCCACACAATATGTCTATATTGAACAATCCCATTAAATACATGACCAGATACATACAACAGTATGCATATACTGACTTACAATGTAAATAGTAATGGATACAATACACTTTGTATACAGTGCTTTTTTGCAGTATAGCGATTAAAGCTGTGCCAGATTAAATAAAAAAATTATATATATATATATATATATATATATATATATATATTATATATATTATATATATATACACATATATACATATATATATATATACGGCATATAGGCAACACAGGATCCGTCCTGGGCAGATGTAGATGATTAACCCCTATACAATAAGTAACAGTATAGAGTGCTAAAGTAAATTAGTACATTCTTCGTTTTGGAGGGAAGGGGGAGAAATATCTGAAGGAGGAGATATGACTGGCTAGAACATTTGGACATCTCAGGATTCTGACATTGTCGCACAGCGTCCAGACCCATTTGATAAGTGTCAGATATACTGAAGTCACCATAGTAGAGCAGAGCATGTATGGATTATTCTGGACTACACCGTGGCCACAATACATTTCACAAGTAGGTGCTGACATATTGATTCATATTTGCTGTTTCCCTTCTTTGAGCTAAATGGAAAGAGATCAATGTGAATATGGAACGTGTCACCCAACCTGACATTGAGGAGAGGGAAAAACATTGTTTTCCATTTCGATCAGACCTAGATGTATCAAACAGCATCTACTCACAGCCCCGCAATCTATTCATAGTGACCCTATACGTTTCCAGCATATATTCAAGGTTGTTCATGTAACTAGTTTCCAGAAACTGTCATTCTGCATCCCAACATTATGATACAGCATATCAGCTGCACAGAAAATGGCAGAAACCTGATGAGTCACCAGACCGATACAGCTGGTACACCCTTATTGTACACTACCACCCAAAATCAATGCTTCAGGTAATAGGGGAAAGTCAGTGGAGACATGTTTTTACCATATGTAGGACGGTGTCTCTGCATAACATCAGTCACTTTGTAACTATCCATCTAGAACATGGGTGGGCAATTAATTCTCTATAGGGGCCACATGAGAGACATTGGCTGAACTGTTAGGCTGAAATTAATTATGTCCAATATTAATATTAACATATTAGTTACAATTAATATAAAATATTAATTCTAAAACTTCATATTGAGCAGACTATGATAGTTCCTCCTGATTGTGCAATACTATGTCGCATGTGTGAAACCAGCCTTAACTGGTTTACATGATTTCAGTCACAGATCCATTCGGCTAGGTTCATACCAGCATTAGCTGTTCCATGTCAAGGTTTCTTAAAGGGAACCTGTCACCAGATTTGGCGACTATAAGCTGCGGCCACCACCACTGACCCCTTATATACAGTATTCCAGAATGCTGTATCTAAGAGCCCAGGCCATGCTGTAAAACGTAAAAAACAGTTTTATAATACTCACCCAGGGGGCGGTCCGGTCCGATGGGTGTCGCTGCTCTCTGGACCAGCGCCTCCTCTCTGTGGCGATCGCCATCCTCCTTCTGAGGCTTGTGTGCATGACACATCCTACGTCATGCACACAGGTCGGCATTGAGGTCCTGCGCAGACGCACTTTGATCTGCCCTCCTCAGGGCAGATCAAAGTATTGTAGTGCGCATGTGCATTTTAACCATTCCTCGTGTCTGCGCATTACTGTTCTTTGATCTGCCCTCAGCATGGCAGATCAAAGTGCACCTGCGCAGGACCTCAATGCCGGTTAGTGTGCATGACGTAAACGCTGGGTAGAAGGAGGACGGAGATCACAGCAGAGAGGAGGCGCCGGACCAGAGAGCAGCGACACCCATCGGACCGGACCGCCCTCTTAGGTATTATAAAAGTGTTTTTTTACACAGCGGCCTGGGATATTATATACAATATTCTGGAATGCTGTATATAAGGGCTCACTGGTGGTGGCCACATCTTATAATCACCAAATCTGGTGACAGGTTCCCTTTAACAGGAGTGGAAAAACAAAACTCCCTAAACAAAATACTACTTCTGTGCTGTGATGGAAACAACCCCAGACCGCACTTTACTGTACAACGTGCTTTTTCTTCTGGTGGTTTTCTGACGGAGGCTCCACTAACCTTAGATTGGAAGGATCTTCCCAAATTGCAGGTTTTTTTCTCTCATGATGATAATAAATAGTATATTTTTAATAATTGAATCCCTGCATAGAATCAGCAATTATTATTCACCATTCCTCCGAATATAACTTCTGACCATTCACCTGTCCTTTCCTGCCTTTGTTCAACGACAAAGCCATCACATGTATAGTACATGTCCTCCAACGTACAGTACGTATTCCCAAGGAGAATGTACTTTCAAGCTGAAACCCTAGTGTTCACGAGTCCGGGGCTAGTAGATGTCATACAATTTACCTGCTGCAGAGGTCACCTCCTAAAATTAGAAAGTTTGTTTCCAGCAATACTCAGGATGTGCTAGCTTCTTACAAGTGAATGAATGGACTAGTCCAGAGGCTCTGCAACAGACCTGAGCTACCTCTGATGACCACTTACTGTAAAACGTACATGTAATCACAGCCTCTATAGGGGGTACGGTCAAGAATTGTGCAGCGCTATATCACACTATTCGCCTATAGGGTCAGTTGATCAACACTGGGATCAAAATTACAGCGGATCCCTTAGTGATGGAGTAAAAGGGGTTGGTTGCCGTTGCCTGGATTATGACAAGGCTCTACTTTATTCATAGTAAGGGTCCCAGAGGTCAGACCCCCACTAATCATAAAATGATGGTATAGCCTAGCTAGAGGTTATGCCTTTAATTCTAGATTACTGATCTTAGAATATTGCTGTTATCAACAGTTACGTGAGAACATTTTCAGCATGGAGTAATGATCATAGAAGGGGCAGACATTTTCATCAAAACACATGCCGTTACCTACAATTTTGACTGTTAGGCTATGTGCCCACGTTGCGTTCTGTCCCTGCAGAAATTTCTGCAGCGATTTGAACAGCACACGTGCGCTTCAAATCGCTGCAGAAACAGTGCGTACTGAAAAGTCAAATTTCTGATAGCAGCCCCTCCCATAGACAGAGCGGGGGCTGCATGCAGAGCGCATGAAAGAAGCGACATGTCACTTTTTAGAACGCAGCGCTTCAGCAACAGCCGAAGCACTGCGTTCTAATACGCCACGTGGGCACGTCTCCTGCATAATCTTCATAGATTGTGCTGGGGACGCAGGACGCACGCAGTTACACTGCAGTGCAGAACGCAGCGTAACTGCATGAAAATACACCACTTGGGCACATAGCCTTAGGCTACATGCGCACGCTGCGTTTTTTTTGCTGCGTTTTTGGCTGAAGTTTTGTTGTCAGAACTTTCTGACATTTGAGTTCCCAGCAAAGTCTATGAGAAGTCAGATTTCCTGCGCACATTGCAGTTTGTCAGTGTTGTATTTGTCAAATGTTTGTGACAAAAAAAAAATACAGTATGTTCATTCTTCCTGCGTTTTTGTCAACATTTGTCACAAAAACGCAGCAAAAACGCATGTTGTGAAAAACGCAGCAAAAACGCAGCAAAAACGCACCTACAATTACAAGCATTTTCCAGGCTCTCGCTGACAAGGTGCAGTTTTGGCTGCAGTTTGTGAACACAAAAAGATGCAGCGTGCGCACGTAGCCTTGTAATAACTTGTTGAAACCTTGATTTCACATAGTAGGTGGCTACATCATTGGTACAGAGTTTTGTGTAGACGTTTGGGGCAGTTGTTTTTTGCCGAAAATGTGTTTTTATTTTTTCATGTGTATGTGCTCGTGCTGTATATAGGGGGCTATGTGAGGCTCAAAGTATATACGAGGCTTTATGAGGCTCATGCTGTATATAGGAGGCTGTGTTGGGGATCATCCTGTCATTTAGAAGGCTGTGCTGGGGCTTGTGTCATATTTAGGAGGCTGTATTGGGGCTCATGCTGCATATAGGAGGCTGTATTGGGGCTCATGCTGCATATAGGAGGCTGTATTGGGGCTCATGTCGTATTTAGGAGGCTGTATTGGGGCTCATGTCGTATTTAGGAGGCTGTATTGGGGCTCATGTCGTATTTAGGAGGCTGTATTGGGGCTCATGTCGTATTTAGGAGGCTGTATTGGGGCTCATGTCGTATTTAGGAGGCTGTATTGGGGCTCATGTCGTATTTAGGAGGCTGTATTGGGGGCTCATGTCGTATTTAGGAGGCTGTATTGGGGGCTCATGTCGTATTTAGGAGGCTGTATTGGGGCTCATGTCGTATTTAGGAGGCTGTATTGGGGCTCATGTCGTATTTAGGAGGCTGCATTGGGGCTCATGTCGTATTTAGGAGGCAGTATTGGGGGCTCATGTCGTATTTAGGAGGCTGTATTGGGGGCTCATGTCGTATTTAGGAGGCTGTATTGGGGGCTCATGTCGTATTTAGGAGGCTGTATTGGGGGCTCATGTCGTATTTAGGAGGCTGTATTGGGGGCTCATGTCGTATTTAGGAGGCTGTATTGGGGGCTCATGTCGTATTTAGCAGGCTGTATTGGGGATAATTCTGTATTTAGAAGCCTGTGTGAGGGCTCATGCTGTATTTAGGAGGCTGTGTAGGGCTCACACAATAAAGAGGGGCAATATGGAATTCCAAGCAGTTCAATATAGAGGGGCTTGTGAACTACAAGCAGTTCTGGGTGCATATTTTTAATCCCTGGCTAGTTGAGGGAAGTAACGCCCTAAGGCTACATGTGCACGCTGCATCTTTTTGTGTTCACAAACTGCAGCCAAAACTGCAGCCAAAACTGCACCTTGTCAGAGAGAGCCTGGAAATGTCACAAAAATTGCATGTAATTTTAGGTGCGTTTTTGGTGCGTTTTTCACACCCTGCGTTTTTGCTGCGTTTTTGTGACAAATGTTGACAAAAACGCAGGAAGAATGAACATGCTGCATTTTATTTGTCACAAACCTTTGACAAATAAAACGCTGACAAATAAACTGCAATGTGCGCATAGCAAATCTGACTTCTCATAGACTTTGCTGGGAAGTCAAATGTCAGAAAGTTGACAAATAAACTGCAGCCAAAAAAGCAGCAAAAAAGCAGGAAAAAAAGCAGCGTGCGCATGTAGCCTTACAACTAGTCCCGACTCATTAACATACAATAAAAGATCTTTTTTCCAAAGATCTCTTTATCTATGCCACTAGCTACAGGGACGGTTAGGCTACATTCGCACGCTGCTTTTTTGGCTGCAGTTTTGTTGTCAGAACTTTCTTTTCTTTTCCCAGCAAAGTCTATGAGAAGTCAGATTTGCAATGCGCACATTGCAGTTTGTCAGCGTTTTATTTGTCAAAGGTTTGTGACAAATAAAATGCAGCATGTTCATTCTTCCTGCGTTTTTGTCAACATTTGTCACAAAAACGCAGCAAAAACGCAGGGTGTGAAAAACGCACCAAAAACGCACCGAATACGCACCTAACATTACATGCGTTTTTTGTGACATTTCCAGGCTGCGGCTACATGCACACGCTGCATCTTTTTGTGTTCACAAACTGCAGCCAAAACTGCAGCCAAAATGCAGCAAAAACTGCACCTTGTCAGAGAGAGCCTGGGAATGTCACAAAAAACGCATGTAATTTTAGGTGCGTTTTTGGTGCGTTTTCGGTGCGTTTTTCACACCCTGCGTTTTTGCTGCGTTTTTGTTACAAATGTTGACAAAAACGCAGGAAGAATGAACATGGTGCATTTTATTTGTCACAAACCTTTGACAAATAAAACGCTGACAAATAAACTGCAACGTGCGCATGACAAATCTGACTTCTCATAGACTTTGCTGGGAAGTCAAATGTCAGAAAGTTCTGACAACAAAACTGCAGCCAAAAAAGCAGCAAAAAAGCAGGAAAAAAAGAAGTGTGCGCATGTAGCCTCTCTCTGACAAGGTGCAGTTTTGGCTGCGTTTTGGCTGCATTTTGGCTGCAGTTTTGGCTGCATTTTGGCTGCAGTTTTGGCTGCAGTTTGTGAACACAAAAACATGCAGCGTGCGCATGTAGCCTTAGGCAGGGGTTAGCAATATACACCCAGAACTGATCGTGGTTCTGGGTGCATATTGCACCTGACAGGTTCCCTTTAATACTGCCAATTTGTGGTGAAACTGGATAATGAGGGGACGTGACTGTTCTCATTTTAGCCATAGAGATAGGAATATTAAGCCACAAAACATTGAATAAATATTACATATAGCGTACGACAGCACAGCAGTGAAGAGTGGTTACCATCTGTTTAGTCATAGCTGTGTATGTTGAGGCCAATGACATTACTAAGGCTGAGTTTGTAGTAAAAAGTTTAAAATGAGTTGGTACAGGCCTAAGAGACCTTAGTGTGTGTGTCGATCATTTGTGACTCCCCGCAAAGCAATAGGCTGAGAATCAAAATTTTGGGAAAAATTAGGCGACGTTGACTAATTGGAATTTTGAAAAGATTCCCTCATCTCTAGTATCAAGCTGCAGAGTTCGGTTGAGGAGGCCCAAATGGGTCTGGATATTGCAGCCTGTGCTCGGACCATCAAGTTGTGACTAAGGCCACCAAACCCAGGAGTGGAGCAGTCAAAAGGAAAAGTATAGAAATAGGTGCTCCACTTCTGCATTTTTTATTCTCTCCTGGTGTCAACAAAAAATAGAAAATAAACCTGTTAATAATTGGATACAGAGACGGAGCAGGATACCAACACAGATTGGGCAAGTGCCATCTCATCCAGGTTGTAGCACGGATTGGTTTCCTTGTGTGACCGGTGGTCATGCTGTGAAGACCGGAGTATCCTGCAGCCAGACCATATGCCAGAGGTACAATTGTGTCATAGAAACTACTCTGATCACTCATAACCTTTGCCCAAAAGTAGAAAGATCCAACATGAAAACGAAGGAGCCGTCTGAAGAATGTCTGCGAGCCCGGCAGTGGAGCTGAAGTCATACATTTTTCAGCATTTTAGGGACATTTTTGGCAGGAACCAGTGTAAATGTGCTTGGCATTGGCAGAGCTTCAGCAGCTGTTAACGTCTCTATGGAGGACGAGGGCAGGCGTATCTCCAAAAATACAAACTACTTGTGTAATAAAGACATTAACTTGTCGGTCATAGGCTGCTTAGGAGGGAAATAAGTAATTATTCAGTCTAATCAGAAGATTCTACCAAGACAAGGATTGTCAACTGCAGAAGATAACTATGGGATACTGACCTCATTAACACTTAGCTCAATTCTGTGCCTTTGGGAACCCCCCCCTATAAAAATGACATATCAAGCAATTTCTTCATATATAATTACCAGTCGTAGACCGTGACATATGACTGTTAAACTAGTTTATGTTCCAGCCTAATAACATACACGGTTATTCAATGTGCTTACTAAACGCATAAGAACGATGCTGATGGGGTGGTTTATGGGTATCTGCTCGTTTCCATATACTATCCACAATATAAAAGGGAATGTGTCACCAAGATTTTTTTTTTTACTACTTAGCTGAGAAACGGATATCCAATTTTATTTTATATACCATTAGTCAATTTTCTATAGGAGAGCTTTCTTAGCATGGTCTGTGGAGAGGTCATTGTCCAGCGAAAGGGAGGAAGCGAGCGGTGACCATCACCCATTATGAATGTTGGATCCTTTGTTGTAGGTGCTACTTTTCATTGTAATCCTGTCTGTGATGATAATGACAACTGAAAATTGATCTCTACAATACAGGAGGTGTCCTAATATTGTGGCGCTCATTGGTTTGACTGAAAATTGCACAATTTTAGGATCTTTAAAATTACAGATAGAAAGCAGAAAATTAAAAAAAAAAAAAAAAAATTCTTAAACATTTTCAACTTAATCTTGAATCACATAATCGTTCACCATTCCAGCAGGAGGAGTACATATGGGTAGGCGTCATCACTATTTTCATTTATGCATTATTATTCTCTAGATGGAATTTCTCTTTTTATACTTATTATTTTGGATGGGTATTACACCCCATATGTACTAGTTTCTCCATTACCAGTGCATCATTACTGCTCTATGTCTGGTGCTCTTTTCCCATAGCTATTCTTAACAATTATAAGTATATAGCTTATTGATTATTGTCTCTCCTGCTTTGTATGTCACCTTATATACGATTCCCTCACTTTTCAATTTCTATTTTGCATTTTTTACCAATAAACATTATCAATATTCTGTGTTGGGCAATGTACGATTTTTGTTGGTTTTCTAGTTGTAAGGTACAGTACGGCGGCTGTTTTTGACTATATGCGTACTTTTAGTGTATTATTTACTTTTATTATTTTGGGATTTTATATATACCCTTATATTTACTTAAGTAATCATTTCTTCATACACCTTTGTGTTCGCTGCATCTTTGGTTCTTTACATGAGGAAAAAGCTTAGTGTAAGCCTACAGGGACGTCATTACATATACACTATTTATTATCCCCAGCTCATCAGCACAGTAAATAGGTAAGAACATGTGGAATATCAGGCACCTAATGGCAGAGGGATGACACAGGACTAATTAAATGGTTTGTTCAACCGTCTACTGTATTAATTGGTCTTTTGGGCCCTTTAAAGATCACACTTCCTATGGGGTATTATAGGATAGTGAAAAGTAGGCCAAGTGCTAAATTTACACACCGCACAAGACTGAACAGACACTGTAAGAGAGCAATAGTCTGGAATGACTATTCCATGTATGCCACAGCACTTTACATAGATACTGCCAGCAGTGTAAGGACCGTCCCCTCAAGTGTAGACATATATGAGCAATGAACAGTGCAGAGTATGAGTTGAGGTACATCACAGGATTTTACGGCTTGCTGTGACATCACGTAGACAGAGAAGTTTCTTCTCTTCATCTCTGCTCTGTTTACAGAGCATCTCTGCTAATGTCATGCTGACCGATAGCTGGCTCTCCGTTTGCCAACTGAGGGGATCCAGTGAGATCCCGAAGACGGAGAAGACCGGAAGAGGAAGAGCTGCTCTGTCGATGCAACATCACAGGACAAAACAACGACTCTGGCCGGGTGGGAGCAATGCCTAGTAGACCAACAAGACAAAACAACGACTGATCTCGGGGGAGACCAGCCAGAGAAAACACTGCCGGCAGCCAGCGAGGGCGCACAACAGAGTGAAATCCTAGGTGCATTGCCCCCTGGGAAATATGCAAATCAAAAAAGTCCGTGGAGCCTCTGTTAGGAGTCTCGACACAGAAACCAGCCAGATATCCCTCCGGGAAGGACCCAACCAAGGAGTGGCTGTTTTTAGGAGACCACCACCACGGACTTTTTTGATTTGCATATTTCCCAGGGGGCAATGCACCTAGGATTTCACTGTGTTGTGCGCCCTCGCTGGCTGCCGGCAGTGTTTTCTCTGGCTGGTCTCCCCGAGATCAGTCATTGTTTTGTCTTGTTGGTCTACTAGGCATTGCTCCCACCCGGCCAGAATCCTACTCCTCACTGATGAGGGGCAATACCCCGGAACAGCTGTCTGTGGATGGATACCTGGCCTTGGTATTTCCCTTGTCATATCTTTAAACTTGTCAAAAAGTTGGATATTGACTTAAAGGGCCACTTAATATGGTGGTTATGGTGGTCTCCTAAAAAGAGCCACTCCTTGGCTGGGTCCTTCCCGGAGGGATATCTGGCTGGTTTCTATGTCGAGACTCCGAACAGAGGCTCCACGGACTTTTGAGATGCAACATCACAAGAAGCAGCAAAATGGTCAGCAGGAGCAGACTATAACCACTGTGAGACTGCAGAGATAGGCGCCGGGCAGAAAGACAGAATTAGCAACTACCTGCCTGTAAGTTCTTAGCCTTAAGAAAAAGAAAAAAAATAGAAAAGTCCCAGATATCTCCTTTAGGCACCCCATACACTTAAATAGCTATCAGTCAAACAATGGCTCAGCCAACAGCCATCTTGCCCAACTCTCCCATCCAGGAGTCCTTGCTCTGCTAAGCACTACTGTATTCTCCATGAGAGCAACTACCAGACATGATGATGTCTTATCTCTACAGAACAAAAGGATTGGCAGTACGAAATCAGACATGTCAAATCTTTATTTCCCTCGACGTCACCTTTCGAAGGCCCTCATACACATTAGACTGTCAGCCAAACTCGTTGATATCGACGGGTTCGGCTGACAGCAGTTTGACACGTAAGGGGGCCTTCAGCATAGGCCATGAATATTTTTACTCCAATGGGTCTGACTCTGTAACCCCCACAAATTGACAATATGAAGGGGATGAGGGGCTCCCGACACCTTCATTGTACTTTTAGTAACGATTGTGCCTGGTATTACAACCTCATTCCATTGAGGTGAAAGAAACTACAAAATCAAATACTGACAATTTTGCAGTGGTCTCTGAATCTTTGCCATGGCTGTATATTTTTATTTATCATGCAAAATGGGTTTCACATGTATATAATACATATACTAAGGCATATTGGATCCGATCACGATTGGATCTTACCCCCAGCTATTGAAATACTGCAAGTGGATCTCACTGGGCTGAGCACCGAGCGTATCCGAGCACAGTGATGCTCGCACAGTGGTTTGCAGAGATAAAGCTTCCTCACTCAAATACTGTTTTTTTTTCGGGCCTGCTCATCTCTACTCTTGGCACCTGAATCGATCAGCTGTTATAATTGAGACTTTTTATACACTGATCTATACAGAGCAATGTTTAGACACGGCTGCTTTTCTGATTTTTCTCTTTATAGGTATATTTTTGAGTAAAATGTAAACTGTTCTTTTATTCTATATAAACTACTGACAACATGTCTCCAAATTTCCAAGCAATAAATTTTGCATTTTTTGTTTCTGAAAATGAGAAATGGTCAAAATCACAAAACAATGCATTGCTTTCAGACATCAAATAATGCAAAGAAAACAAGTTCATCATTTAGAAACAACAATACTAATGTTTTACCTCAAGAAGAGTTCAGAAATCAATATTTTGTGGAATAACCATAATTTTTAACCACAGCTTTCATGCGTGTTGGCATTTTTTCCACCAGTCTTTCACATTGCTTTTGGGTGACCTTATGCCACTCTTGGTGCAAAAATGTAAGCAGTTCTTCTTTGTTTGATGGCTTGTGACTATCCATCTTCCTCTTGTCTACATTCCAGAGGTTTTCAATGGGGTTCAGGTCTGGAGATTGGGCTGGCCATGACAGGGGTTTGATGTGATGGTCCTTCATCTACACATTGATTGACCTAGCTGTGTGGCATGGCGCATTGTCCTGCTGGAAAAAAACAGTCCTAAGAGTTGGGGAACATTGGCTGAGCAGAAGGAAGCAACTGTTTTTCCAGGATAACCTTGTATGTGGCTTGATTCACAAAGTTTAATCTGCCCAATTCCAGCTTTGCTGAAGCATCCCCAGATCATCACCGATCCTCCACCAAATTTTACAATGGGTGCAAGAAACTGTGGCTTGTACGCCTCTCCAGGTCTCCGTCTAACCATTAGACGACCAGGTGTTGGGTAAAGCTGAAAATTAGACTCATCAGAGAAGATTACCTTACTCTAGAAATTGGGCAAATTAAACTTTGCGAAGGACGTATGAATCAAGTCCCATACAAGGTTATCCTGGAAAAACTGTTGCTTTCTTCTGCTCAGGCTATATTCCCCAACTCTGAGGACTGTTTTTTCCAGCAGGACAATGCGCCATGCCACACAGATAGGTCAATCAATGTGTGCATGACGGACCACCAGATCAAAGCCCTGTCATGGCCAGCCCAATCTCCAGACCTGAACCCCAATGAAAACCTCTGGAATGTAATCAAGAGGAAGATGGATAGTCACAAGCCATCAAACAAAGAACTGCTTAAATGTTTGCACCAGGCGTGGCATAAGGTCAGCCAAAAGCAGTGTGAGACTGGTGGAAAGCATGCCAAGACGCATGAAAGCTGTGATTAAAAATCATGGTTATTTCACAAAATATTGATTGCTGAACTCTTCCTGAGGTAAAACATTAGTATTGTTGTTTCTAAATGATTCTGAACTTATTTTCTTTGAATGCATCTGAAAGCAATGCATTGTTTTGTTATTTTGAACATTTCTCATTTTTAGAAAATAAACACAAAATGTATTGCTTGAAAATTCAGAGACATATTGTCAGTAGTGTATAGAATAAAAGAACAATTAACATTTTACCCAAAAATATACCTATTAAGAGAAAAATCAGAAACACTGAACATTTTGCAGTGGTCGCTTAATTTTTGCCAGAGCTGTATGTGCTGCAAAGCAGCATTCTTGCTAAGTTATATATACTCGTCTTTAATGAGAGAAATAGCCTGTGATGCCAGGAAAGATACCAGACGACTGTTCATACAGTGACGCCGCATTGTAAACTCCATGTTCTAGTTGTCAACATAGTACCTCCAGTACTGATAAATATATAAATGTATATATACATAATCTCACAGAGAAACAGATTTTGAGATACATTTAGGCCTTGGCTCATTGCTTTGCACCTTTACTTGAGTAAAAGTTTGAGTTTTAAGCATTTTTAAATACTTGCGCCAAATTAATTATGTTTTTTTCAGCTATTTTCCTCAGTTCTTTTTTAGGTAGTCTTGACAAGTTAACTGTGGTTTTCATTATCCAGATGTTTTCAGCTAAGGCTAGTTTCACACTTGCGTTGAACGGCATCCGTTGCATTGCGTTGTGTGACGGATACAACAGATGTGTTGCATATAGTGACACAACGGATGCAACGGATCATACAAAACAACAAAATCTGCTTTTTTTTTCTTTACAGTTTTACCGGCAGCAGGCTATTGTGAATGATCAGCTGATCACCCGGACGCCAGGTGATCAGCTGATCACTCACAGCAGCCGGCCGCCGGGTGATCAGCTGATCGTTCGGCTGCCGAGAATGTGTGCGGGGCGCGGGGTGGGTGGAGCCGAGCGGGGTCATGGCGCTGAGGACATCAGTGCCGGGGACTGCATGGCTGGGGACAGGTGAGCGAGTGTGTGTGTGAGTGTGTGTGTGTGTGTGTGTGTACATACGGAGTGGTGTGCGGGAGGGGGCGGAGCTGAGCAGGGAAGAGTCGGGCTCCTTGCACACGTAGCCAGGGTAGATATCGGGTAATTAAGCAAAGCACTTATTATCCGATATTTGCCTTGGTTACCAGCGTACACCGCTAAGCGCTGGCTCCTTGCACACGTAGCCAGGGTAAATATCGGGTTACCAAGCAAAGCGCTTTGCTTAGTAACCCGATGTGTACCCTGGTTACGTGTGCAGGGAGCCAGAGAGAGCATGCGCAGCGAAATCCTAAGGATTCCGCTACACAAAAAACGTTACATGCTGCGTTCCTTCCACCCGGCGGAAGCAACGCAGCATCGGCCAGCGGAAGCAACGCGGGTACTTCTGTCACAATCCGTCGACCACACAAGTCTATGGGAAGCAGCGGACATACAAGTCTATGGGAAGCAGCGGAATCCGTTAACGGATTCCGCTGGTTTCCAAAACGGCTGAATGCAACTGAAGGAAAACAACGCAAGTGTGAAACTAGCCCAAGTCATCATTTGATACTTTTCAAAATATTAAAAAAATTATTGTACAACTTTACTCTGGCACCCTAGTGTTATAGAATAAGCCGCCTATTTTTGAGTAGATGAAGACTATCGAATGACATCATCGCCCCTTAAAACTTAGATGCCGAGCCCATTCTACACCGTTCAGATGTCGGCTGTGTTACATAGCCGCCATCTGCATCTAAACAGCAGCTGTTGACCGTTTAAGTGCCACTGTCAATCCCTGACAGCAGCATTTAAGCGACACGATCTATCCCGATGTACCAATGGCAGCTGAACAGACATAATTCTTTACTATATACTGTAATATTACAACAGGGATTAAAGTCCCTTTCGGAGACTGAAAAAGAGTGAAAAGTTCAAAATATATTATATATATATATATATATATATATATATAAAAATCGCCTTGTCCAAAAAAGTCCAGTCCTGAAGAATATAACATTGTTTAGCCTGTGTGTTAGAGGGTATACAGAGAAATAAAACTTAAAATGTCAAAACTGACATATTTTACTTGTAGCTGCGCCTAATCGCTAGAAAAAAAAATGAAAAGAGTTAAAAAGCGATCATCCTGCATATATGGTGATTAAGCAATTGTCTGGTGAAAACAAGCTGGGATTAAAGCTTAAAAGGGGTCTTCCCATCCCCAAGATCCTATCCCAATATGTAGTATATGAAGTAATAATTTTAGAAAATTCCTCCAATTAGAAATGTAGTATAGTTCTCCTGATATAGTCATGTCACTTACCTCATGTGCAGGGCATTGCAGCTTAGGTATCCATGGATACGACCACCCATATAGTGACAGTTGCTGTGGTCGTAACCATGGATACCTATGCCCTGCACATGAGGTAAGAGATATGGCTATATTAGGAGAACTATAGTACATTTCTAAGGTATTTGCTAATATTATTATTACACTTACTACATATTGGGATAGGATCTTGGAGACAGGACTACGCCTTTAATGAAAGGGCCATTTCCAGGCTGTGTAGAGAAGGGCTATGATTTACAGCTTACTTGTAATTTCAGTTTGGTATGCAGTACTTAAGACATATTTCTCTCCAGCACTTTATAATCTATAAGAAAACGAGGATGATGCTATAATTGGAAGCCACATAAACTTGTAAGAATTTTTTTATGAAGATTTCCATCATATTTCAGTGACTACAAGTTCTAGGAGTGTGTAAAGCTACATAATGCAGACCTTGACGGCCATTGGTATAGTTTGTAGCTTTTCACAGGTTGGCATGTGATGGGTTCAGTAAAAAGAATTTGCATTTGGCAGACTTGTATTTAAGCAATTTTCCTATTGTCATCCAGAATTCTTTGCCCAAAAAAAGGGCATGAATACCAAATACTGTTTTGGGGTACCTGCCATGGCCTCCCAGACTCAAGTGTATCATCTTTTCCATTGTGATGAACAACATGGCATTGTACAGAGAGCCATGCTGAGGTATATAGCTCAATCTCTCATTATTAGTAAATGTGTTTGAGATCCAGTGTCTCCAAACTATTTTTTATAATCTTTCTAGTCTGAATAATTGATTGGGGAACACTAAGCAATCCTACTGTCGACTGTGCTCGTTAAACGAACACTGATCGGCTACATTTAATCTGAAAGATTGCTTTTTAGTTTAGACCAGACTATCGCAATTGTATACACACAGAACAGTTATAATGAATGTTCTGTGCACATAGAATATAGTTTTATAGGCAGCACAACTGCCGTTTACACAGGTTGATGTGCTGCCGAAACTGATCTTTAGACCAGAGGAACAATATGTCAGGTGTCTGAGAAGGAGCAGTCCTAAGAACATGTGTTACCAGGTCATCAGCCCGTCTACATGGTCCGTAAGTAGACCTGAGGAACGATATATCAGGTGTCTGAGAAGGAGCAGTCCTAAGAAGATGTTACCAGGTCATCAGCCAGTCTACATGGGCCGTAAGTAGACCAGAGGAACGATATGTCAGATATCTGAGACTGGTCAGTCCTAAGAACATGTGTTACCAGGTCATCAGCCCGTCTACATGGTCCGTAAGTAGACCAGACAAACGATGTCAGGTGCCTGAGAAGGAGCAGTCCTAAGAACATGTGTTACCAAGTCATCAGCCCGTCTACATAGGCTGTAAGTAGAACTGGCCCTGGTTTTAATGCAGAAGTGGCCATACCTTTACTGAAGTTACATGTAGTGATGAGAGAGTGCTTGGTACCGAGTTACAGGTAGTGATGCTCGGGTGCTTGGTACTTGTAACGAGCAGTTAGTTTCTTGGATGGTCTGGACTCGTGTGCCGAATATAAGGGAAGTCAACGTGGAAAATCAGGAAAAATGCTCGAGTTTCCCATTGACTTCCATTATACTTTGTACACTAGTCGCGCCCATCTGAGCATCCAACTGCTTGTTACGAGTACGGAGCACCCAACCATGGTAGTGCTCACTCATTACTAGTTTTAACTGCTCAGGCTTGTAGATTGTGTCTAAAATATTTTTGGAGAGACAATTTGAATATTTTGCAGAGGGGCGTGGCAGCTATAAGTCCCCTTACTGGAAAGCAGCCAGACTGGCTTGCAAAGTCTCCATAAGGAGAATAGTGTTCCCCCGTGATCCCCACATAGCTTTCTCATGAGCCAGATCAGACACCCCACACTTTGCACTGACGAGGGGCAAGCACCCCGGAACACCGTGTCTGCAAATTGGGATTCTGATCTGGCATATATATCCTAAGTTATATGTAAAGGGTTGTTAAAAATCCACATTTAACTTTTAAGATCGCTACTTCCAATAGGTGGCGCTGCGCTAGAGTTGGTCTCCAGTCCTGGAGAGACAATTAAAATATTTTTGGCACAAATAAGGAAAAAAATATATATATATCGTGTGAATTTGAGCCAAATCCATCATTGTGCACATTGAGAATTTAGTGAAAAATTCACCTGCACAAAAAAGAATGACGAGTAAAAGATATTAATAAAAAATGCAAATGTTGAATTAAGGCCAGAGGGGCAGATTCTCTAAAGCTTTCCATAGAAAGCTTACATGTTAAAAAGTCACTAATTTTTGACCAATGTAAACTGGTAGAAAAATTTAGCAAAATATATTGAAAACTATAACATAAATGGACTTCAGTCAATGACAAGCCCCAATGATTGGAGTACATGTATGACTGTGGCGCACGCCAGCTGAAAGATGCACCACACATTAACAGCCATGCGCCTAAATGAATTTGGCATACCTTACTGCAGCAAACAAGACCGGCCTATTGCTGATAAGCCGAAGTCTCCGCTTATGTTTGCTCTTACTTTATTTTATTGGTGAACCCATTATACCAACGTGTGAGAAGCTACAAACTATGCCAATGGCAGCCAAGTCGTGTGTAGTGCTACAAAGTGCGGAACGTGTAGTCACAGATGATGAAGACTAATACCTTGCAAATCTCCATAAAACAATTATTACAAGTTTATGTGGCTTACAATTACAGCATTATCCCGGTTTTCTTAGTTTATAAAGGGCTACATACCAAGCTAAAGTTATAAGTAAGCTGTAAAAACACACCCCATATCTACACACAACGCCTGTAAATGAAACAAGCTGAATCACGGGCGACCTTACCTGCTCCGTCCACTGCGGGACTGCTTTATGATGCACGCTTGATAGCTACAGGAATGCAAGACAAGCGTGCGTCCTTCCCTGAACAATGCCGTCCGCTCCCTTACGAGCGCTCTACTTTGGAGTAGTCACTTGCTTTTTTTCTTAGTTTATGCTTTGTTCGCATACATTGTATTTATCCGGTTGGACCTATTAAACAACTCTGACTGCTGTCGGATGGCATCCAAGTGGTCTGACTATTTTCATGGACCTACAGACTCTGATCAAAATCAAACACGTTCCGCGATTTTGGGGAGAACACTCAGTCTGCGGAAAATCATGGACATGAGAATGACCCCATTCACTATTGTAGGTATGAGTGCAATCTGTGAGAACCACGGATAGCCCTTGTATGTAAAAAAAAAAAACAAAAAAACAAAAAAACACAACAGGTATCTGAATGAGGCCTTAGAAAGGAATGGACACATTTTATGCCTACAAGGTGTTGATCAAGTGTCACGGGTGTATCACAGGTGACAGTCATGTGGTTTCTGGCCATAGAAGGTCACAGCCTTTGGCTGTGCAGAATGCTCCCTGACATTCCATTGTTCCTGTTGTCAGTATTCACTAGTATGGTTGCTGGAAACTTTGCTGAACTTCTGCCTGAGTAATCTGTAGATAAGTAGTTCATACATTTTCCCCCAGTGTTTCCTCCTTGTGTCATCTATAGTGTTTATTGGGTTTGACAAAGAGCTCATCCCATCCGATCCCCATTTAGGGCCCAACACTAGGGATACCTAGGGTCAGGTATCCGGATTGGCACATAGGTGCGGAACCTATCTAGGGTGGTGAGGGACCACAGGGACCAGCAGTAGGTTAATCAGGGGTCACCATCTTCCCTTTCCTTAGACTTAGTGTTTCCTTTACTTTTCCTTTCGCTTGGTACTACCCCTAGCGAGGTCATAGAAAGTGATCTTGTGTTACACATCCCCTATCCCCTATTGAGGCATGGAGAAGTGCAACCGACAGGCTAAAAGTTTTCAGACCACATAAAAGATGGAAGGGTTTGCTTTCTTGTCAGTTGATTTCCCTGCAGGCTTAAGGGGGCTTTACACGCAGCAACATCGCTAGCGTTGTCACTCGTGAAAGCACCCGTCCCCATCGTTTGTACATCATGGGAAATCGCTGCCCGTGGCGCACAATATCGTTAGTCCCCGTCACACATTCTTACCTGCCTAACGACGTCGCTGTGGCCGGCGAACTGCCTCTTTTCTAAGGGGGCGGTTTGTGCAGCGTCACAGCGACGTCACAGGGCAGGTGGCCAATAGAAGCGGAGTGGCGGAGAGCAGCCGCAGGAAAGTGACGCCCACCTCGTTGCCGGAGGACGCAGGTACGGTGTTGTTCGTCGTTCCTGGAGTGTCACATGTAGCGATGTGTGCTGCCTCAGGAACGACGAACAACCTGCGTCCAGCACCATTAACTATAATTGGGATTTGAACGACGTGTCAACAATCAACGATTAGGTGAGTAGTATTTGTGATCGTTAGCAGTCGTTCATACGTGTCACATGCAACGACGTCGCTAATGAGGACAGATGTGCGTCACGAATTCCGTGACCCCAACGACATCTCGTTAGCGATGTTGTTGCGTGTAACGGGGCCTTTACACAGGGTATGAATGGGAGAGTTCAATGAGACCTTCACCCTTACCTTACTGTCACAAGTAAAATCTCACCTTCTTGCATATAGATAGCAGGTGTATTGGGAGTCAACCCCCGAAAGCAATGCAGACAATGCACAAAAATCCCAGCAATTCCACCTTAATTTGTATACCTTTCCTTGTCCTTTCTTCAAATCCCAATTTGCACTAACAATTTGTTAAAAAAAAGGTCACCTTGCTTTTCCCACAAGCCTTTCTTTAAGGTCTCGTTCACACCACTGTGTAAATCGGATGAGCGCAAACCAATGAGAAAAGGTATTGCACTCTGACCCATGTTATTTAAAAAGGCATTGCTGATTAATATTTTGGGGGTTTTTTTTATTCTCATACAGATTTGGGGTGAGAAAAAAAAAAATACAAATTCCACATGAAGCCACAATATAACATCATATGTTTAAGGATACATTGCAGTGGTTTAACAACAGGAAACTATATGATTACCGGCTGCTGAGTAAAAAAAAAAAAAACGGACTGCACACAGCTCACGGATGACAAGCAAAAAAAAAAAAACTGGCCCACTTTTCTGGATGAGTATGGGACGGATTTTTTATACAGCCACATTATACTCAGCCGGATAGTGGCAAGAGGGTGAGCACTACATTTTGAACATGGACACTTACGGCATGAGCAAATGGTTTGGTTTTTTTAGGCTATGTGCGCACAGTGCGTTTTTCGTGGCGTTTTTGCGCGTTTTTCGGGTGCGTTTTTGGCCTCAAAACTGCAGGACTTTGCTTCCCCAGCAAAGTCTATGAGTTTTCATTTTTGCTGTCCACACACATCTGTTTTTTTTACCTGCGTTTTTGAGTTAAAAAAAAAAAATGGACATGTCAGTTCTTTCCTGCGTTTTTCTGCGTTTTTCCCCCATGCAATGCATTGGAAAAACGCAGCAAAACGCAGAGATCAAAAACGCAGCAAAACGCAGCCAAAAACGCACCAAATCGCGGCAAAAACGCATGCGTTTTTTGATGCGTTTTTTTGACGCAGGTGCGTTTTTGTGCGTTTTTAGCGGCCAAAAACGCAGCGTCAAAAAGACGCAGTGTGCGAACCTAGCCTTAGGCAGTCAAAAAGGATAAAATCCACTGCAGCAGACGCTCCTTATCTGGAGGAGTCTTTGGAGATTGTTGTATTTCCTAAAGAGGATTTGAAGTGTTGAAGAACAGTTTTTTCCTGACTCGATTTTTTGCAGTCTTTTCATTGGTCACTTCATTATTTTTCCTCCCACCAAGAGTTTTTAAACACTGGAAGTGAAATAAAATGCTCAAAACACTGAACATTAGACCAGCAAAGGTTTTTGTATAGAAATGGGCGAGTCTGATCCTGACCAAACGTTATATTGGTCAGTGTGCCGTTTGTACACGATCAGTTCTAGGCTGGAATCATACAATCGTATGAAAAACGGTCCCATTCTCCTCCAGGAGAGTCAAACGAGTGGCATTTGTGTGTACTGCGAGTGCTACGTGAGGGGGTGACTTTTCCTCTCACTTGTCATCAGTGTACTCTCAGTGCACAATCTCTTCTTTTCTCAGTAGCTATTAGTCATGTACAGGACCATTTACAGTGTTCTATGCTACATGATAATCATGTATCCATAAAAATGGATGTCACTAGGATGGTCTGTGTGACGTCCGTTTTCCACTGACTTGTATTGGCGAGTCTCACATTTTCAGCATCCACTCGCAGCATGTTGCGATTTTTCGCTCATCCAGAATCTGTACGAGAAAAAAGCTGAAACTGCTCCAACTGATTGTCTAACATTGATCTGAGTGCAATACGAGATTTTCTCGCATTGCATTCGCAAGCGTTATATGCTCATGTGAGCGTATTCTTAGGGTTCTCTCACACTGGCGTATAAAACAGATGCGAGCAACGAGAGAAAAAAAAAACGCATTGCATTCAGACCAATGTTAGTCAATGAGGCAAAGCAGATCTGCGAGTTTTTCCTCAACTCAAATCAGATTGAAGAAAAAAATTGCAGCATGCTGTGACTGCACTCTATAAATAAATCTTTATTTTTATATAGAGCTAACATATTCCGCAGCGCTTTACATACGTCAGAAAGACTGTCCCCATTGGGGCTCACAATCTAGGTTCCCTATGAGTATGTCTTTGGAGTGTGGGAGGAAACTGGAGAACCCGGAGGAAACCCACGCAAACATGGGGAGAACATACAAACCCCTTGCAGATGTTATACTTGGTGGGATTCGAATCCAGGACCCCAGCGCTGCAAGACTGCAGTGCTAACCACTGAGCCACCGTGCCGTCAGTCAGACCAGATTCGCCATATAGGTGTGGGGGGGATAATAGACACCATCCATATGCCATCTGGTTTTTACAGATATATTTCCATTCATACGGGTGCTAGGAGGGAAAAAAAAGCCCTGCACACTTGCATAGCACTTGACCTATTCCACTCGTCCTTTTCAGTAGTGGAATCAGGCTAGATTTTCACATGCAGTGTGAGAGTACCCTTACATACAGGCAGCAAGCAGATTGCACACTAGTCTGAACGAGCCCTTATAGAAAAGTGCACCCGATTGCCAGTTCACACTGGGTAATTAGTGCAGCATTTCATTGGTTTTAGTAACTCCAGCATTTAAGGGAAATCAGGATGATTGATGAGAAATATGACCGACACTGGCACTCTCATGGCACGGAGTACATGCGGTGTGTAGACCCTGTATTGTGGCCTAGCTGGATGCCCATAAACAACATTTCAGCAGCCACACCCTATGACAACACTTCCAGCAGGTTTCTGTGTGCACCTTTTACACTGGCAATTCCTGAGCAGCCAGCTATGTGTGACAGGTTTTTACCAGCCGACTGTTTACTCCGGGAAAGGGAGGTACACTGTGCTGATAATGGCAGCATAAGTGCTATGTTATTGTTTTCCCAATTACGGAGCCCAGAGGAGTGTCGCTGGTATGCTGCCTGATGTGGCACCCAATCTTCTTATGGGCATGCTAGAGACCCCAGTGCCACCTTCATATGCGGCAGCCAGAAATGCCAAGCATATTCATGTCTGACAGCCGAGAGAATGACGTTTCTGGGTGCAATCCTGTTGGAGTAGTGTATATATATATAGAGATATATAATTTATTATGTGTGTGTGTGTGTGTGTGTGTGTGTGTGTGTGTGTGTGTGTGTGTGTGTGTGTGTGTGTGTGTGTGTGTGTGTGTATACACAGTATATGACACATATATATGACACACAGATATACATACCACAACACCAAATGATACAACTAAATGGCAAACAAAACAGCGCACGATATGGAGTTTTATTTTTCTGTTCTTTCTGTTCTATTTTTATGTTCTTTTAACCTAGTGTTATGTATGTACAATTTTATTTTAATTATGTATAATATAACAAATTATATATATAGGTTCTATTAATTATTTTATATGTAGTTATACATTTGTTATTTTAGTTCGCGTTTTTTGTCATTTTATTTACATACATGCATTATTTTTCGTTGTTGGTGTTATTTTATTTAGCGCTATGTATTCATTTTTTTGTGATGTTTTCAAAGGTTTTGGATAAAGGTTGAACTTGATATATCTGCTGTAGATCTTTTTTTCAACATATACATATATACACACACACATACATACATACATACATACATACATATATACATACATATACATACACACACAGTAGATGACAGGTGAATAGTGTGTGTAAAGCAATATTTTGATCAAACACCCGTAGCCCAAAAATCTCCAGAAACCAATACGTATTTTATGTGCTTATTTTCTATTGCATTATTGACATCAAAGTAACATAATGTAGAAGACATGCACAACAAAAATACGCTAGAAATAATGAAGAAAAAAAAAATCACAGTGTGTGTCCATCCGATATATAAATCTGGCACACAAGATATACCGTATGTTCTAAAAGTTACTGCACCTGATCAGTTGTATATGTCTGAATGTTATTGTTCCTGCAGAATTCTTTCACTCCTCTTTTCACCTTTAATGAGCCTCCATTTAATCCCCCCCTAAAAAAAAAAAAAAAAAAAAAAAGTTTGCAAACTGGTATCAGAGTTTTTTTTCTTTAAGTGATCAAATTAACAGAGTTTCCTAGTGGAAACAGCTTTAAGAAACACTCATTTGGAGAGTTTTTAATTTCCTATGCAATTTTGAAGATATATTTTTAGATAATTTAAAGGGAATCTGTCACCAGGTTTTTGCCACCTAATCTGAGAGCAAAATAATGTAGAGACAGATATCCTGATTCCAGTCATATGTCCCTTAGTGAGCTGTTTGCTGTCATTTTAATAAAATCACTGATTAATCAGCAGTAGATCATCATTAGAGGACTACTTGGCCTGCTATCAGGTAGTCCAGCATATTCATGAGCTCTGTATAACTGCTAGATCTACAGCAGAGAAAACATTGATTTTATCAAAATGATAGCAAACAGCTCAGTAAGTGACACATCGCTGGTATCAGGGTCTCTGTCTCTACATTATACTGCTCTTAGATAGGGTAGCAACCTGGTCACAGATTTCCTTTAATTGCACTATTTTGATTGGATAGAGCCTAGTTTGGAGTGTTTTCCATTAGATCTTTCAAAGAAGAAAAATACTCAAAAGACTGAACAGAAGAACAATAAAGTGGTTTTACAACAAAAATGAACAGGAAGAGTCTTTCAAACTATTTTTGAGCGATTTTTCAGGCATCTTTTCCTAAAGAAACTCTGTGTTTACCTTAGGCTATGTGCGCACTAGAAAGTGCATTTTTCTTGAGAAAAAAACGGACCCCCTGAAAGAATCCCGCACCCGCGGTAAAAACTGCGGTAAAACCGCACCCGCGTTTATGCCGCGATTTGCCATGGTTTTGCCGCGGATTTTCCGCAAGTTGGTCCCCGCAGTTTTTACCATTATCTATGGCAAAAACCGCAGGTACCTGCAGAAAAGAAGTGACATGCACATTTTCTCAAGAAATTTTCTCAAGAAATTCTGCAGAAAGAATGTTCTTGAGAAAAAAACGCAGTGTGCGCACAGCTATTTTTTTCCCATAGGTTTTGCTGGGAAATGTCTGCAGAAAGGTTACAAACATTTCTCAAGAAATTTCTGCAGGAAAACCGCGGGTAAAAACGCAGTGTGCGCACAAGGCCTTAAGAGTATGTGTATATGGCTACATTCACATGTTCAGTATTTTACATCAGTATTTGTGAGCTAAAATCAGGAGTGGGTAAAAAATGTAGAAGTGGCGCCCATATTGCTATTATATTTGTCCTCTGTTCCACTCCTGATTTTGGCTCACAAATACTGAGGTCAAATACTGAACATATGAACATGGCCTATGTGGTCTGTTAGACCCGCTGAGTTTCTGAAGCTCAAAGACACCTCAGGAAGACGCTGGTGGTGTTTTCCTTAGGGTACGCTCACACGAGCGTATAAATCGGACGAGTGCAATGCGAAAAAATCTGGCATTGCACTCAGCCCCATGTTAGACAATGCTACAGCTCATTTTTTACTCAGTCGAGATGGTGGTTTAGTAATGTACATGTGCAAATGTGGTGCCAATATTCAAAAAGGGGACAAAAACTGAGCCGGGAAATTATAGGCCGGTAAGTTTAACCTCTACGGTTGGTAAAATCCTTGAGGGTTTCTTGAGAGATGCTATACTGGAGTATCTCAAGAAAAATAACCTTATGACAGAGTATCAACATGGGTTTATGAGGGATCGATCCTGTCAAACTAATTTGATCAGCTTCTATGAAGAGGTAAGTTCAAGCCTGGACCAGGGAAATGCAGTGGATGTTGTGTATATGGACTTTTCAAAAGCTTTTGATACGGTGCCACACAAAAGGTTGGTACATAAAATGAGAATAATGGGGATAGGGGAAAATATGTGTAAGGGCTAAGCCACACGGCGAGAAAATCGGTGCGAGTGGAGTGCGATAAAACATCGCATTCCACTCGGACCAATTCTAGCCTGTGTGTCAGCACACATGGGCGATTATTTTCTCAGCCCTAATCGGACTGAGAAAACAATCGCAGCATGCTGCGATTGTAATCCGAGACTCTCTCGCACCCATTCAAGTGAATGGGGCGAGAGAAAAATCGCACTGCACTCGCAGTACTGCGAGTGCAGTGCGAGAATGGCTATAGCTGACTACGCAGGAGAGAGGGAGAGAAATCCCTCCCTCCCCTCCTGAGTGCCGGCCCGCCCCCCGCAGCTGAGGTCTGCTCGCACGAACGGACCTCAGTTGCAAGGACACAAGCATGAGACTCGGCTCTGCTGTACTGCCAGCACGAGCCGAGTCTCATGCAAGGGGATCGCAGTAGTGCCCGTGTGGCCCCAGCCTTACTGGGTTAAAAACTGGCTCAGTGATAGGAAACAAAGGGTGGTTATTAATGGTACGTACTCGGACTGGGTCTCAGTTCATAGTGGGGTACCACAGGGGTCAGTATTGGGCCCGCTTCTTTTCAACATTTATAAATGACCTTGTTGGGGGCATGCGGAGTAGAATTTCAATATTTGCAGATGATACTAAACTCTGCAGGGTAATCAATACAGAAGAGGATAATTTTATATTACAGGGAGATTTATGTAAATTGGAGGATTGGGCTGAGAAGTGGCAATTGAAGTTTAATGTAGATAAATGTAAGGTCATGCACTTGGGTAGAGGAAATAACATTTATGATTATGTACTTAATTGTAGAACACTGGGTAAAACAGACACAGAAAAAGACTTAGGTGTATGGGTGGATGGTAAACTTCACTTTAGTGGACAGTGTCAGGCAACTGCTGCCAGGGCTAATAAAGTAATGGGATGTATTAAAAGAGGTGTAAGTGTTCATGAAAAAAATATAGTTCTACCTCTGTACAAGTCACTAGTGCGACCGCACTTAGATTACTGTGTACAATTCTGGTCACCGATATATAAGAAGGACATAGCTGAACTGGAGAGGGTGCAGAGAAGAGCGACCAAGATTATTAGAGGAATGGGTGGGCTGCAATACCAAGACAGGTTATTAAACTTGGGGTTATTTAGTTTGGAAAAACGAAGGCTTAGGGGGGATCTAATCACAATGTATAAATATATGAGGGGACAGTACAGAGACCTTTCCAAAGATCTTTTTACACCTAGGCCTGCGACTGGAACACGGGGGCATCCGCTACGTCTTGAGGAAAGAAGGTTTAATCATAATCACAGACGAGGATTCTTTACTGTGCGAGCAGTGAGACTATGGAACTCTCTGCCGCATGATGTTGTAATGAGTGATTCACTACTAACATTTAAGCAGAGCCTGGATGCCTTTCTTGAAAAATTTAATATTACCAGTTATGTATATTAGATTTTATGACAGGGTATTGATCCAGGGAACTAGTCTGATTGCCGGATGTGGAGTCAGGAAGGAAATTTTTTCCCCATTGGAACTTGTTTGCCACATTGGAGTTTTTTTGCCTTCCTCTGGATCAACATGTTAGGCTACGGGTTGAACTAGATGGACTTAGAGTCTCCCTTCAACCTTAAAAACTATGATACTATGAAACTATGATACTATGATGTGAGGAAAAAAGGTGCCTCTTTTTAAAAGGACCGCAAATTAATTTGAAAATAAATAAATAAATAAAATGTCAAAAATTGCGTGTTCATCTATCTACAGGATGATGTCACAAAATCTACTGGGGTAGTAGTAATTCAACAAAGCCATAGAAATACATGCAACTGCATGCTTATGTGAGTCTCTCGCAAGTGTGACACTGGCCCTTTACTTGACCTCTGATTGTTCCACTTGTGGTTTTGGTTACAAATACGGAGGTAAAAACTCACCAAATACTCAACGTGACTGTGCACACGGTCAGACAGATTTTCCTCTAGGTCCCGTGCACATGTTGAGTATTTGGTGAGTTTTTTACCTCAGTATTTGTAGCCAAAACCAGCAGTGGAACAATCAGAGGAAAAGTAGAATAAATACAGACATGGTACATGTGTTTCTATCACCCACTCCTGGTTTTGCTTTACAAATACTGAGGTAAAACTCTCACCAAATACTCAATGTGTGCACGTGGCCAGCCAGCCAGACTAACGTACCTCTAGGCCACATGCACATGTTGAGTATTTATTACCTCAGTATTTGTAGCCAAAACCAGGAGTGCAACAATCAGAGGTACGGTAACATATAATGGAAACACGGGCACCACTTCTGTATTTATCACCCACTGCTGGTTTTCCATTACAAATACTGAGGTAAAAAGCTCACCAAATACTCAACGTGTGCATTTGGCCAAACAGATATATCATAAAACAAAATTACCCTTAAAAATAATTTGTATAAAATTAATATTAAAATACCAACCAAATATGGAGTTTAGTGAACATCTTTCTAAAGTGCACTGTAAAGAGAGAAAATAATGCTGACTCTGTGCGATAGTGATATAATAAAGTGCACAGTGCTAATATCAATAAATATTCAAATTGGCAGATACAGGGTAGGTACAATTAGGCTATGTGTCCACAGGAGCTCGTACCTGCGGATATATACGCAGGTACGGCCGCAGGTTTACCGCAGCTGCCCGCCGGCATCCGCAGCTATTTTTAGCTGCGGTAGTACAGCGGAATAGCTGCGGTAAACCTGCGGCCTTTCATGCGATTTACCTGCACAAGCCCCGGCGTCTAGCTCCATAGTGGAGGGCCGGAATTTCTGCAGATAATTCCGCAGGAATAATTGACATGCAGTTATGTGCGGCTGCGGGAAATCCACAGCATATTCCGCAGCCGCACGTATCCGCAGCATGGACACAGCACTCCCCATGTCCCATAGGATAACATGGTTAGTGTCTGTACTTGCTGAAACCTGCGGATTTATCTGGAAAATCCAGATAAATCCGCAGGTTTTCCGCGGCAAAAACCTGCTGAAGCAAGCTCCCGTGGGCACATAGCCTTAGAGGGTACTCATCACTTTCCAAACAGGTAATAGAGATGAAATATAAATCTGTAGCCTCTCATGGACAAAAAACCTCAACACATTTCCCATTCTTATTGGTTCATCAGGAGGTTGATGAGAATGCCCTATTCTATGGGCTAATCGCCATGATGTTCTCATTAGTCAAACTTAGAGGAGCCAGCTACGAGCAAGGTGACCAGCCAGAAATCCAGTTCCCAGCTCAATGGCTACAGTATACTTCAGATAGAGGTGATATACGATATCACCTCTATCTAAAGTGCACTGTGCACTTTATTATATCACTATGGCACTTTAGTAGGCACTGCACTTTTTTTGGCAAGGATATATAGGGATAGGTAGGGTAAGTCTACGGTGAGCGGGGGCGCCATTACGCCAATTAGGGTGTCCCCCTCCGCTACGCTAACAGGTAGAGGAGCATAGGAGGGAGTGACTCGCACAGGGTCAGCATTATCTTCTCCCTTTACTGTGCACTTTAGAAAGATGTTCACTAAACTCCACATTTGGTTGGGATTTTAATATTAATTTAATAAAAATTATTTTTAAGAGTAATCCTGTTTTATGATTCACCTGATTAATGCCCTCTACCATTTAAGCAAAGTGTCGAATTACATGGCCAGACAGACAGATTTTTCTCTAGGCCACGTGCACACGTTGAGTATTTGGCGAGTTTTTACCTCAGTATTTATAGCCAAAACCAGCAGTGGAGCAAACAGAGGAAAAGTATAATAGAAACACGGCACCACTTCTGTATTTATCACCCACTCCTGGTTTTGGCTACAAATACGGAGGCAAAAATTCACCAAATACTCAATGTGTGCACATGGCCTAAAGCGGGCTTTACACGCTAAGACATCGCTAATGGATTTTGTGACGCACATCCGGCCGCATTAGCGATGCCGTTGCGTGTGACATCGATTAGCGATTTTGCATCGTTGCAAAACAGTGCAAAATCGCTAATCGGCGACACGGGGGTCCATTCCCAATTATCGTTACTTCAGCAGTAACGAGGTTGTTCGTCATTCCTGCGGCATCACACATCGCTGCGTGTGACGCCGCAGGAGCGAGGAAGCTCTCCCTACCTGCCTCCCGGCCGCTATGCGGAAGGAAGGAGGTGGGCGGGATGTTACGTCCCGCTCATCTCCGCCCCTCCGCTGCGATTCGCCGGACAGGTAAGTATGTGTGACGGCTCTGGGCGATGTTGTGCGGCACGGGCAGCGATATGCCCGTGTCGCGCAACAGATGGGGGCGGGTACGCACACTAGCGATATCGGGACCGATATCGCAGTGTGTAAAGTAGCCTTTAGTCACCCACATTGACTAACAAAAAATAAGAAAGTGATAAAGATCTTAAAAAAGGCACACAAAAAATTAGGCAAAGAATAAAGAAAAGAAAATGAAAATAGAATTTCACTAGAAAAAAAATGTTCAAATTTAATAATGAATCTGCCCCTTGGATTATTTTGTACATGCAGTACTATGATGCGGTTCTGTTCAGTCACTCCTACCCTCAGTGTATTTTGAGATATCATCCTGCAGACAGGTGAACACACAATTACACCCAGGCTATTACCTCACGTACTGCCATTATTCCAGGCAAACCTCCTTTAGTTGATGGATCGCCCATCAGATTAGAGGTGACACTGGGTCCTCAATAGACCCAAGACAAAAGCCCTCCGCCATGTAGTATTTGGACACTTGCTGCCTTTACAGCTGTGTACGCTTTTCAGGATAAATTGGCTGCCTTGTAAACCAAAGAGCCTGCATCAGCAAACTACAAAATGAGCTGCCGAAAGGTGCGGAAATGAATGCAGCAAGACCATAATGAATTATACAGAGTATACAAGATGTGTCTGTCCTGCTAACGACACAGCAACGACAATATGCACACACACACACACACACACACACACACACACACACATATACACTCATACCAATATATAGACATACATACATGTATGTTTATGTTACAGCTTGTGAGACTTTTTTTTTAGTTAATTACATTTTTATGGCAAAAGAGAAGTAAAACATTTAAAGGGAACCTGTCACCAGATTTGGGGCCTATAAGCTGTGGCCACCACCACTGGGCTCTTACAGTTAGGTCCAGAAATATTTGGACAGTGACACAAGTTTTGTTATTTTAGCGGTTTACAAAAACATGTTCAGAAATACAATTATTTATATAATATGGGCTGAAAGTGCACACTCCCTGCTGAAATATGAGAGTTTTCACATCCAAATCGGAGAAAGGGTTTAGGAATCATAGCTCTGTAATGCATAGCCTCCTCTTTTTCAAGGGACCAAAAGTAATTGGACAAGGGACTCTAAGGGCTGCAATTAACTCTGAAGGCGTCTCCCTCGTTAACCTGTAATCAATGAAGTAGTTAAAAGGTCTGGGGTTGATTACAGGTGTGTGGTTTGGCATTTTCTGAGAAAAAAGGAATTGACTGGTGAGCTTCGGAACTCAAAAAGGCCTGGGCGTCCACGGATGACAACAGTGGTGGATGATCGCCGCATACTTTCTTTGGTGAAGAAGAACCCGTTCACAACATCAACTGAAGTCCAGAACACTCTCAGTGAAGTAGGTGTATCTGTCTCTAAGTCAACAGTAAAGAGAAGACTCCATGAAAGTAAATACAAAGGGTTCACATCTAGATGCAAACCATTCATCAATTCCAAAAATAGACAGGCCAGAGTTAAATTTGCTGAAAAACACCTCATGAAGCCAGCTCAGTTCTGGAAAAGTATTCTATGGACAGAGGAGACAAAAATCAACCTGTACTAGAATGATGGGAAGAAAAAAGTTTGGAGAAGAAAGGGAACGGCACATGATCCAAGGCACACCACATCCTCTGTAAAACATGGTGGAGGCAACGTGATGGCATGGGCATGCATGGCTTTCAATGGCACTGGGTCACTTCTGTTTATTGATGACATAACAGCAGACAAGAGTAGCCGGATGAATTCTGAAGTGTCCAGGGATATACTTTCAGCCCAGATTCAGCCAAATGCCGCAAAGTTGATCGGACAGCGCTTCATAGTACAGATGGACAATGACCCCAAGCATACAGCCAAAGCTACCCAGGAGTTCATGAGTGCAAAAAAGTGGAACATTCTGCAATGGCCAAGTCAATCACCAGATCTTAACCCAATTGAGCATGCATTTCACTTGCTCAAATCAAGACTTAAGACGGAAAGACCCACAAACAAGCAAGACCTGAAGGCTGCGGCTGTAAAGGCCTGGCAAAGCATTAAGAAGGAGGAAACCCAGCGTTTGGTGATGTCCATGGGTTCCAGACTTAAGGCAGTGATTGCCTCCAAAGGATTCGCAACAAAATATTGAAAATAAAAATATTTTGTTTGGGTTTGGTTTATTTGTCCAATTACTTTTGACCTCCTAAAATGTGGAGTGTTTGTAAAGAAATGTGTACAATTCCTACAATTTCTATCAGATATTTTTGTTCAAACCTTCAAATTAAACGTTACAATCTGCACTTGAATTCTGTTGTAGAGGTTTCATTTCAAATCCAATGTGGTGGCATGCAGAGCGCAACTCGCGAAAATTGTGTCACTGTCCAAATATTTCTGGACCTAACTGTACATACCTCATTTTAGCATGCTGTATATAAGAGTCCTGGCCGCTGTATAGAAAATAAAAAAACTTTATTAGGTTATGTTTACCCGTATGTGTATTTTACAGTTTTTTTGCACGTTTTTCAGCTGCGTTTTTGGTCAGAAAACTGCGCGACTTTTCTTCCCAAGCAAAGTCTATAAGTTTCATTTTTGCTGTCTGCACAGTGCTTTTTTTTTAGCTGTGTTTTTGAGGTGAAAAAAAGCAACATGTCAATTCTTTTCTGTGTTTTCCACCTATGCAATGCATTGGAAAAACTCAGCAAAACGCAGCCAAAAACGCTGCATCTTTGTGGTCACAAAAAAAGGCAACGTGCACACATAGCCTGAGGCTATGTGCGCACGTTGCGTCGGAGTACCTGCAGTTTATTCTGCACGTTTTCCTTCCCTTGGTTTTTGACCAAATGGCTTTTGACCATTTTTTAGCGCTAAAAACGCATGCGTTTTTACCACGTTTTTAGTGCGTTTTTAGCGCTTTTTACCTGCGTTTTCACCTGCGTTTCTGCAGATGCGTTTTTGAGATCAAGACACTGAGAAATAAAGTTGAATTAGTCAAAAAGAATGAAAAAAGAGAAAAAAAGTATAAAATTAACTTTTAATTAAATTATATGGGAAATTATCAATTTTAATTTAATAATAGTGGTTATGCACATTTTAACAGAAAAATAGCTAAAGTTTATTATTTTTTTACATTTAAATATTCGGTTATTGTGTGTGTGTGTAAAGGAACATTAGAACCCATTAATTTTTGACCAGAAAAGCATGCGTTTTTGGAGCCAAAAACGCAGTTGAAAAGCAGGTAAAAAGCATGAAAAACGCAGGAATTGTGATTTTGGTTGCTTTTTGCCATTTCTCATTGACTCCAATGTTAAGGAAACGCTGCAGAAATGGCAAAAACAACTGACATGCTGCTTCTTTTTCAGCATGGTTTTTGACCACAAATATGCAAATTAAACGCTGCTGAAAAAAAAGCAAAGTGCAGACAGGATTTCTGCTTTTCCCATAGACTTTGCTGGAAATCAAAAACGCATGCCTTTTTGCCCAAAAACGCTGCTGCCAAAAACGCTGCAGAAACGCGGTAAAAAACGCAACGTGCGAACATAGCCTAATACTCACCTAAACGGTCGGGGTCGGTGCAGAATGGTCACATGGGTGTCTCCGTTCTCCGGGTGTGGTGACTCCTCTTTCGGCCATCTTTGTCCTCCTCCTTCTGAAGCCTGGGTGCATGACACGTCCTACGTCATACAAACAGGCCGGCATTGAGGTCCCGCGCAATCGCACTACAATACTTTGATCTGCCCTTCTCAGGGCAGATCAAATTATGCCTGCGCAGGACCTCAGTGCCGGCTATTTTGGATGTTGTAGGCTGAGTCATGCACCCAGGCTTCAGAAGGAGGAGGACAAAGATGGCAGAAAGAGGAGGCACCGCACCCGGAGAACGAAGACACCCATCTGACCATTCTGCACCGACCCCGACCGTTTAGGTGAGTATTATAAAGTGTATTATAAAGTTCTACACAGCGGCCTGGGCTCTTATATACAGCATGTTAGAATACTGTATATAAGAGCCCACTGGTGGTGGCCGCAGCTTATAGTCACCAAATCTGGTGACAAGTTCCCTTTAAGGCTAAGTTCACATGTCCAGTTAGAACGGATCCAGCAGCAATCCACTGGCAACAAAGTTCTGCAAACACAACTTTTTTGTCCGTTGTTAAACAATTCATTTCAGCTGGATCTGTTTTTTTTCCTCATTGAAGTCTATGGTAAAAGGATCTGGTTGGTTTTTTTTTTACATTTGGAAGGGATCCATTTCTTTGCTTACTAGATCAGTAAGACAAATAGCAATCAGTTAGCAGATCTGTTTTACATAGACTTCCATGTTAAAAAACAAAAAATGGATCCAGCTGAAATCAGTTATTTGAAAAGAAACAAAAAAGTTGTGTTTGCAGAACTTTTCTGCCAGTGGATAGCTGCTGGATCCGTTCTAATAGAGGACTATTGGACACGTGAACTCAGCCTTATGTTACCATACCTGTAAGAATGAATCCACATGGCGATTTTTAATTACCAACATTTAGGCTATGTTCACATGTTGCAGTTGCATACAGATTAAAAGCTGATTTTTACAATTACAGCAACGGCTGTGAAATTTCAGAAATTTCATACACACTTTTTTTCCCCTCACAAAATTGGAAAAGTAGAGTTTTTTAAATTTGCAAAATATCAATTCTTTCAGCATTTTTGCAGCATATTTTCAGCCATAGAAAGCAATAAGGAAGTGCAAAAACACTTTAAAAAAAAAAGCAACAATGTGAATAAAACATGATTAAACATGACATATATAAATCGGCAGCAAAATTGCACAATAAAAAGCAGCAAAAAAGCAACAAAACCCGTTGGGTTTTTTTAGTGTGTAGCTTCTTTATTGTCAAAAGAGCATGCTTTGCATGCAAAAAAAAAAAAGTTCAATGTGTGAACACAGCCTAAGGCCTAAGCCACACGGCATGAAAATCGGACCGAGTAGAGTGTGATAAAACATCGCATTCCCCTCGGACCAATATTAGCCTGTGGGTCCACGCACATGAGCAATTATTTTATCGGTCCCAATTGGACCGAGAAAATAATCGCAGCATGCTGCGACTGTAATGCGAGAATCTTTTCTCCCACACCCATTCAAGTGTATGGAGTGAGAGAAAAATCGCACTGCACTCGCGTTACACCGGTGTACTGCCAGTGCAGTGTGAGAATGTCAATAGCCAGCTACGGAGGACAGAGGGAGATAAATCCCTCCGTCCCCTCCACAGCACCGGCCCGTCCCCCGCAGCTGAGGTCTGATCGCATGAACGGCATGACACTCTGCTCCTGCTGTGCTGCCAGCACGAGCAGTGTGTCATGCGAGGATCGCATTAGTCCACGTGTAGCCCCAGCCTAACAGTAATTTTGTGATATGTCCATTGCATCATGTGAGATGACTGAAAGCTGAAACAAACTACAGCTCTGTTCACACACACACACACGCTGTGATGTCCATCATAAATCGGACATGGTCCTCTATGGACACTGCTAACAGAACCTACCCTACCTATACAGTGCTAAAGTTTAAGAAGTTGTCCACTACTAGGATAGGTCATCAATGTTTCATCGGCCGGCGTCCGACACCCCAGCATCCCAGCTGTTCGGCAGCGGTGACAGTCAGCTGTTAATGCTCATTCAAAGCAATAGAAGGTGGATGTGCTGTATCCTGCCGCCGCTATCAGAAGACAGGGCAGATCCGAAACCGAGCATTTCTGGCCACAGGCTGCCGCCGACGGTACCAAGAATAGCTGATCTCGGGGGACACGGACCCCGGCCGATCAGACATTGATGACCTAAGGATACGCTATCAATGTTAAAGTGGTGGCCAACCTCTTTAACACTAGAAGTCCCAGAGAGGGGTCATTTAACATTTCTATCTTTGGAACCCAGAGACGGGTCGAATGACCTGAAGAATTTTAGCTAACATCCTATAATCACAGTCTTTTGTTCTGTAATTAAGGCCATTACTGTCGCACCACAGGAGGTCGTTGTTTTCCATTAAGTTTAGCCATTTAGTTTCGAGTTAGTTCTATTCAGTTTATTGTATTTGGTCATTTGACCCTCTTTCGGGACTTCAGGGGGGAGCTCGAAATCTCTGGGACTTCTAGTGTTAAATGGTGGCACCATTCTCATTAGAAACTGCTCACTGACACACCTATATTAAGCCTTACTCAGACATGCAAGTCTCTTAGAAAAAACAAATCCACAGCACCTTGGTCAAAACCAAGACTGCCTGTGCAATAGGACACACAATCAGCAGTTTAGAGACGCACGTCCATAATCAAAGGATTGCTTGATGTAACATACCAAAAGACAAAGGATGACAGCGTCCCACCGGGTGACATTCAGTCCATATTTATTCCATCAGATGAGAAAAAACAGCAATGTTTTGACCGGTTTGGTCTCTACTGAGCATGTTTCTTTGCTTGTGTGACCTCAAAAAAATCCAGGAGACTATTTGTGATCAGTGTCACAAATCCAAATTACCAATACAAGTGTATGGGTCAGAGAGCACACATTGGCATCAGTGTGTCACCTATGTGCTGTCAGCGACTAATACTGGAAAATAAAGGAGACACTTTGTAATTTATTTCTTTACCCATACGGGAAAATCACTGCTGGTAAAAACCAACACACTGACGGCACTCGGGGCATTTATTGTATACGTGAAAAATGATGACAGTCTGAAGGAGGTTATGTATCCACAGCCCTATAATAAAGAACAAGTCATTTATTACAGAGACAAATTAATATAAGGGTCAGGTGCGGGATATACCAGCGGACTGCTGACAGCATGCTTACGTCAGGGAATAATCCTCATATTACACTGACATTCCCAGCACGGGCAGACGCCTGATTTATCAGGATATCAGAAAGCTGGCATTTATGGGCAGCGGGCTCACTACAGAAAGCGCTGCCCTCTGCACTTGTCATCATGAACTAGAGTGCAAGCTCCTGGGGCAGCTTCAACTCGATTTATTGGTTTATTTTTTACATTTACATCATGAACTGTCAGCTTATTTTGTGCAATTTAGGTCATGTCAAATACAATTCTGTGACACTGCATGTCTAAAGGGAGTCCAGTGTAAACCCACATAAGATAAGGCCTCTGATGACAGCCCTACAGTCATCTGTTAGCAGAGGCGTACAGTAATGGGCAGGGAATCCAGGCAGATCTAGTCACTGGTATGTACGCCCCTCATCCACGCTGCCATATACAGATGATCCGGGCCAGGGCTATCCCCACATCTGGCCTCACAGACAAGCATCTAACTGCAGCTACCGGGTACTAAGCTAAATCAGCTAAATTGGGGGCTCACTTAGCGTCTAAACACATGTACCTACGGAGCGTCACAAAAGGTTTTTCTAGGTATAATATTAAATCGGACTTAAGTGACATCTAGTGATGAGTGTGCACTACCATGCTCGAGTGCTCAGTACTCATAACAGCTACCGATGGGCGAGCACTACCATGCTCAAGTGCTCAGTACTCATAACAGCTAATGATGGGCGAGCACTACCATGCTCAAGTGCTCAGTACTCATAACAGCTAATGATGGGCGAGCACTACCATGCTCGAGTGCTCAGTACTCGTAACAGCTACCGATGGGCAAGCACTACCATGCTCAAGTGCTCAGTACTCATAACAGCTAATGATGGGCGAGCACTACCATGATCGAGTGCTCAGTGCTCATAACAGCTAATGATGGGCGAGCACTACCATGCTCGAGTGCTCAGTACTCGTAACAGCTAATGATGGGCGAGCACTACCATGATCGAGTGCTCAGTGCTCATAACGGCTAATGATGGGCGAGCACTACCATGCTCGAGTGCTCAGTACTCATAACGGCTAATGATGGGCGAGCACTACCATGCTCGAGTGTTCAGTACTCATAACAGCTAATGATGGGCGAGCACTACCATGCTCGAGTGCTCAGTTCTCATAACGGCTAATGATGGGCGAGCACTACCATGCTCGAGTGCTCAGTACTCATAACACCTAATGATGGGCGAGCACTACCATGCTCGAGTGCTCAGTACTCATAACGAGCAGTCGGACACTCTGATGGGTATGACTCCTGTACCGAGTATAATGGAAGTCAATGGGGAAGATTTTCCAGAAAATTGCTCCAGTTCCCCATTGACTTCCATTATACTCGGTTAACGAGTTGCGTTCGTCCGCGCATCCAACCTGCTCATTTTGAGCACCCGAGCAGGGAAATGCTTGCTCATCACTCGTTACATTCACAATACATATATGAAGTCCACTTGCACAACGGACCGCACGAGCACCAATGTCAGCCTACAGGCTTGGGCACATGGATGTTTTTACATGCAGAGTCCTGATCAGTGTGGAGGGGGAGGGGGGGGGGAATTGTAGCTTGTGTTAGTTGGGTCCAATTTATAGACCGGACTAGTGCATGGAAAATATAGGCAGTATGTGGACAGGCACATGGATTGCAAAGATCAGCACTCGGCTCAATTGAAAGGGCTTTTCCGTAGATTGACAACCTCTGCTTACTCAATTCATGGCCTTATAGAAAGAACAAAAAGCAATTCCTCTCCTCCAGCAGCGCTGCTCCAGCAACGTTGGTGCAGCTGTTCCCTGTGGGTGAGGTGACATTATTCTGTCACATGAGCGCTGCAGCACATCCAAATAGTAAAGGCTGCAGCCAGTCAATGGCCACTGATTGGTTGGTTGCTGAGCCAATGTGACAGTTCACACAAAAGTCGGTGAGGAGGGGGAGTAAAAGATTTTCTTATTCATTTGGAGGACTTGGGCATTTAAGATGGTGTTATCCAAGTAGAGGATACCCCTTTACACCTTATCCTAAGAAACTTTTACATGGCTCCATAAGGGATATTAATGGGGTCATGCTGTCAATAATCAGAAGATAACCCCGATTCCCACAACCAGCCTTCTCCTGCAGGATGATAGTACAACAGATGAATGATGTCTGTGCGATACACCAGAATATGGGATACTCAGACACAGAGGCTCCTGATTCTGGCTCCCAGAGAAGGGACAGTCTATCATGTCCATATTCCCTAAAAGCCACAGGACATCCATCCAAATTACCTGCTCACCCCGGGCCAGAAGCTTAGTCTTCAATAGTAGACAGGCGCCAAACATCTCTAGACCCTGACACATTAAAGCTGGCGTACATATATTGTACACGGCCATGGCGCCTCTTCAGACCCCTCCAATAGTAACTGATCACATGCGTTATTGGACTCGGCACCTGACGGGGCCTATAGGGAGAATGTGTGGCTCAGCGCCCGTGTGAACGAGCCCCAGAGCTGGTAAGATATTATTATGATGATGGTGAATTTACCCCGTCATTTTCAGTAAGACATAAACAATTATTTTCATACCAGTGAGCTCATTCTATCGCTGGAGCAGCCATTTCTACACAGACAGGTGAACAAGACACCCAGTTACACGCGACAATACGGATCTGACAACAGCCAACTACAATGGCGGCCACTCATCAACTAAAATCAATCTCTAGGTCATGCACAGCCATGATAACCGCTGTGGTCACAAGTAATGACAGGACAGACACACGGAGAACCAGAGCGCACGGACAACGCCAGCTTTAGGCTACCAACTACAAGCAAAATGGCAGCTAATTAAGTGACATTAGACCTTACCATAACCATTAGAGGGGGGCTCCATTGGTGACATTTTCTGGAGTAGCATCATATTAGATATACAAATACACACAGCATTCCTGCTGCCACATCACTGGTGTGTACAAGGCCCACACAGGACATCTATATATATATATACACATATACACACATACACACACCCCAGGAGGTGGTATACAAAGAAGTACATGGTCCTCCATATACTGTTCCTGCACAGGGCCCCTTATGTCAGTGTCCACTCTGGATTATTATATACACACAGCATCCAGCCACATCCACCGGTGTATTCAGAGCCTCCATAGGACATGCAAGTGTATATCTATACACACATATAACGACCATCACCCAGCCACATCCCTGGGGTATAAGAGGCTGCACAGGACAGATCTGCAGCAGCTGGAGGAGGCACAGGTGGGAGATGTGCACCCTCATACCAGCACACTGCCCTCAGCAGGTGCCAGTGTGCACTGTATATGTACTATATTGTATATACACACACACATATGCATACATACACATACATACAGCAACACGGGATCAATCGAGTGGCCGTGGAGAGGATGACCCCTGGCAGCAGCCCACATAGCAGAGCCGACAGTGATGAGCCGGCTGATGTTCACACCGATCCGTCCCCTGCCAGCTGATGCCCCCCTGGCACACACCGATCCGATCCCTGCCGGCTGATGCCCCCCTGGCACACACCGATACGTCCCCTGCCGGCTTATGCCCCCCTGGCACACACCGATACGTCCCCTGCCGGCTTATGCCCCCCTGGCACACACCGATACGTCCCCTGCCGGCTGATGCCCCCCTGGCACACACCGATCCGATCCCTGCCGGCTGATGCCCCCCTGGCACACACCGATCCGATCCCTGCCGACTGATGCCCCCCTGGCACACACCGATCCGTCCCCTGCCGGCTGATGCCCCCCTGGCACACACCGATCCGATCCCTGCCGACTGATGCCCCCCTGGCACACACCGATACGATCCCTGCCGACTGATGCCCCCCTGGCACACACCGATACGTCCCCTGCCGGCTGATGCCCCCCTGGCACACACCGATCCGTCCCCTGCCGGCTAATTCCCCCCTTGCACACACCGATCCGTCCCCTGCCGGCTGATGCTGCCCCGGCACACACCGATCCGTCCCCTGCCGGCTGATGCTGCCCCGGCACACACCGATCAGTCCCCAGCACTCACCGGTCCGCTGTCCTCCCGTCACCCCGCTGGGGTGGCTGTCCGGGGATCCCTCCACTAATCCGGGTCACCTCCCGCCCCGCCGGCAGCCCGGGTGGATAGGCGCGCAGCCGGCAGATATTGCTGATATGTAGCGGGAGGAATGAGAAGGAAGTGAAGATGGCTGCTGGAGAGGAATTGAATGGCTTCACATCTCCCCCTCCCTCCTTTCCTCGGTGTGTGAGTGATCAGAGCTGCAGGGAGGAGGAGACAAAGCGCGGCCCGGGCACCTCACACCGAGCGGCCACAGGTGGTGGCACAGGGCAGCGCAGCCATGGGGACCACTGCCCATCCCCCAGTGTTCTGCCATCCTGCACCCACTCAGGGCTGTGCACGGTGCCATGATGGCCTCTGCTAGTTACTAACCATTATTCAGTCTGTTTCTTCACTTTCCTGTCTATTCATCATGGAGCCAATATAAGTCAAAAACTGGGATCTTGAAGGATTTATCAGGGATCTGCCATGCTGGGTGCCGCCCCAGCAGCGAATCGAACCGCTTGGATCCGGGGGTGGTAATCGTTCGTGGCTCGGGGGTCTGGGGGCTTAGGGGCCACACTCAAATGGAAAGAGAGTATTTACAGGGGATTTGGTGTAGTTCGTGATGCCACCCGTGGTGTGCGGTAATTGGGGAGTACCACCGCTGCCGTTGGCAGTACCCGGGGTGATGGAGTGGGGCAGCTTGCGGACGTTGCCCTCCACAGGTAGGGGTAGGCCCCGGGACTCTGGTGGGAGATGCGGGGGACGCAGTGCAGGGGTCAGTCAGGTACTAACTCACCAATGAAGCAGACACTGACAACAGGGTAAACTAAGTCTCTGAACGCCGTTGCCTCTCGGGGGGAGCTCGTCCAGGTCCCATCCCCCACAGTACTGCCGGTGGTCCGTAACCTGCCCCCTGGCACTAAGTTTTAGATTGTCCGTTGTGGCCCGGTAGCTTGGAGCTTTCCGGGCCCCGCTCCCCACGATGGCTAAGTGAAGGAGCTTGCTCTCAGGAGCTCACGCTTGGGATTTCAGTGGGCTGCTTGCTAGGAAAGCCCTATCCCCCTCGTTGCCTAGTGCCCCGATCTCTGAGCTGGTGGGAACAGTCCATAAAGGCCCCGTTCTCCGCAGGTTAATTGCCGGGTTGCCTGAAGCTTCTCCCCGACCTAGGGTCCGTGTACCCCATCGTGCCTTTGGTCCCGGACCAGTGATAGGACTAGGCTGCTTACCGTCCTCTTTGACGGGTCCCAGGCACCTAGCTTCAATCCCCTGCGACCAGGGGTCCAACTCCTCTAGGTCCAGACCACTGTCTGCGACCTAGTTTACTTCTCCCCTGGTAGCTCAAACTCCCAGCTTCCTCAGAGCTCGTCACAGCTCGAGGGCTACCACTCAACTCACCTGACACTTCCCACCTCCCTGTCTGACCCCTAGGTGGGCGGCCCTATTCCTGCTTAAGCAGCCCACTGGTGTGCCTGACAGGTGTGGTGCAAGGTGTATCTAGGATTTGTGAATGCTGATGGAGGTAGTACTGTAGGATAGAGACCCCGATCCATGGGGGGTTGAATACTGCATGGGTAGGGCAATTTGTGCAGAACCATGTGACGACCTGAGTAGTCCAGGGGCGTCACACATATATGAGCCAGGTCACCCACAGATGCCATGAGATGACACCGTATTTCCAGAGACAATGGGGATATGTGTTAAAAATAACATCCATGTCCGCAGATGTCATCCATGGTCCTGTGTAAGGTGCTGTAAAGTCTATCAGGTTCCTACTAGAACATACCTTTAAAGGGTATATATATATATATATATATATATATTACTATATATACAGGGCCGGCCTTAGCCTGTATGGCGTCCTGTGCAAAACTGCCCTTTGGTGCCCCCCCCCCCCACTTTCCCTACTGATTTGTTTACCCGGTTTCCAGGGAACAAATGAGGACCAGAGGCCATTTTTTTATATATATCCTAAGAAAATTGATCCCTTCAAATGTACAATAAACTCCTCCAGATTTGTGCTTCTCAAATCCACATTAATTCCACCGCATCACACAGAGACAGAGACACACAGAGACTGATATAGAGACAGCTACACACAGAGACAGAGACACAGAGAGACTGAGATACAGAGACACACAGACTGATACAGAAACACACAGGGACACAGTCTGATACAGAGACACAGAAACACAGAGACAGAAACAGAGACACAAAGAGACACACACAGAGACTGATGCAGAGACACACACAGGGACAGAGACACACATAGACTGACAAAGAGACACACAGAGACAGAGACACACAGAGACAGAGACACACAGAGACACAGACACACACAGACATAGAATCACAGAGACTGATATAGTGACAGAGACTAAGGGGTACTTTGTACACTACGACATCGCAGCTGCGATGTCGGTGGGGTCAAATTGAAAGTGACGCACATCCGGCGTCACTGTCGATATCGGAGTGTGTAAATCGTTTTTTATACGATTAACGAGCGCAAAAACGTCGAAATCATATGATCGGTGTAGCGTCGGTCATTTCCATAATTTTGGAAGGACCGATGTTACGATGTTGTTCCTCGTTCCTGCGGCAGCACACATCGCTGTGTGTGAAGCCGCAGGAGCGAGGAACATCTCCTACCTGCGTCCCGCCGCCAATGCGGAAGGAAGGAGGTGGGCGGGATGTTTACGTTCCGCTCATCTCCGCCCCTCCGCTTCTATTGGCCGCCTGCCGTGTGACGTTGTTGTGACGTTGCACGACCCGCCCCCTTGGGAAGGAGGTGGTTCGCCGGCCAGAACGACGTCGCAGGGCAGGTAAGTGCATGTGAAGCTGCCATAGCGATAATGTTCGCTACGGCAGCTATCACAAGATATCGCAGCTTCGACGGGGGCGGGGACTATCGCGCTCGACATCGCAAGCATCGGCTTGCAATATCGTAGTGTGCAAAGTATCCCTTAGAGAGAGAGAGACACAGAGACACACACAGACTGATACAAAGACACAGACAGAGACTGATACAGAGACACACACACAGAAACACAGACACACAGACTGATACAGAGACACACAAAGACACACACAGAGACAGACTAATACAGAGACTGATACAGAGACACACAGACATAGACACACAAAGACTGATACAGAGACACAGAGGCACAAAGAAAGAGACGGAGACACACAGAGACACAGACATAAACAGAGACAGACACACAGAGGCACACATACAGAGACACGGACACACACAAAAACACAGACACACACAGAGACACATTCATACACAGAGACAGACACAGAGGCAGAGACACACAGAGACAGACACACACAGACAGAGACACAGACAGAGACAGACAGAGACACAGAGACACAAAGATACAGAAACACACATAGAGATACACAGAGACAGAGACACATAGACACAGTGATAAACACAAGCACAGACACACAGAGACAGAAACACACACAGAGAGAGGGAGATAGACAGACAGAGAGGGACATAGAGAGTGGGAGAGAGACAGTTACACTACAACTATATGCAAATACCTGCAGGAGGCCCCACACAGCCTCCTATGCACAGCAGGAGCACCCACACAGTCTCCTATGCACAGCAGGAGCCCCCACATAGCATGTTATGCACAGCAGAAGCCCCCACACAGTCTCCTATGCACAGCAGGAGCCCCCACACAGCATGTTATGCACAGCAGAAGCCCCCACACAGCATGTTATTCACAGCAGGAGCCCCCACCCCCCACACAGCCTTCTATGCACAGCAGGAGTCACAATGCAGCCTTCTACACACCGCAGCCCCCACACAGCTTCCTATGCACAGCAGAAGCCCCCACACAGCCTCCTATGCACAGCAGGAGCCCCCACACATCCTCCTATACACAGCAGGAGTCCGCACACATCCTCCTATACACAGCAGGAGCCCTCAAACAGCCTCCGATGCACAGCAGGAGCCTTCACACAGGCTCCCATACACAGCAGAGGCCCCCACATAGCCTCTTATACACAACAGGAGCCACCACAGATCCCATATAGACATAAAAAAAACTATACTCACATAATCCTGATTCCCAGCACCGCAGCCTCCGTCTTCACTTCTATGGCGGCCTGCAGAGGCAGCGTGATGCAATGATGTCACTTCAGTGCCCTTGTGGATATACGGTCTCCTAAGACAAAGGCCTGCAGCGGTCTGTGGCTTAGGAGACGGGCAGTGATAGAGCAGGGAGCTCTGTGCTCTATCACAGGATTGAACTGTATCGGGGTGACGCCAACATAGTTCAGTGCGGTGGTTGCAGAAGATTCCGGGCTCCGGCCAAGAAGTTCTGGGCTGGAGCTCCGGATCTTTGATGTCAGTCGTGCCCCTGCCAGCGGGTCCCTTTTATGTCCACTTAGAGAGCCCACCGGGGCATTGACTGGTGTCTGTGTGCCAGACTGACGCTGGATAGATGATAGACAAATACAGTCATATGAAAAAGTTTGGGCACCCCTATTAATGTTAACCTTTTTTCTTTACAACAATTTGGGTTTTTGCAACAGCTATTTCAGTTTCATATATCTAATAACTGATGGACTCAGTACAATAAACCTCATTTCAATTCAGAAATATTACTAACAGAAAATGTGCAATCCGCATTTAAACTAAATTTGACAGGTGCATAAGTATGGGCACCCTTATCAATTTCTTGATTTGAACATTCCTAACTACTTTTTACTGACTTACTAAAGCACTAAATTGGTTTTGTAACCTCATTGAGCTTTGAACTTCATAGGCAGGTGTATCCAATCATGAGAAAAGGTATTTAAGGTGGCCACTTGCAAGTAGTTCTCCTATTTGAATCTCCTATGAAGAGTGGCATCATGGACTCCTCAAAACAACTCTCAAATGATCTGAAAACAAAGATTATTCAACATAGTTGTTCAGGGGAAGGATACAAAAACTGTCAGTTTCCACTGTGAGGAACATAGTAAGGAAATGGAAGAACACAGGTACAGTTCTTGTTAAGCCCAGAAGTGGCAGGCCAAGAAAAATATCAGAAAGGCAGAGAAGAAGAATGGTGAGAACAGTCAAGGACAATCCACAGACCACCTCCAAAGACCTGCAGCTTCATGTTGCTGCAGATGGTGTCAATGTGCATCGCTCAACAATACAGCGTGCGTTGCACAAGGAGAAGCTGTATAGGAGAGTGATACGAAAGAAGCCGTTTCTGCAAGCATGCCACAGAGTCGTCTGAGGTATGCAAAAGCACATTTGGACAAGCCAGTTATATTTTGGAAAAAGGTCCTGTGGACTGATGAAAGAAAGATTGAGTTGTTTGGTCATACAAAAAGGCGTTATGCATTGGAGGCAAAAAAACAAGAAAAGCACTTGCTACCCACAGTAAAATTTGGTGGGGGTTCCATCATGCTTTGGGGCTGTGTGGCCAATGCCGGCACTGGGAATATTGTTAAAGTAGAGGGTCGCATGGATTCAACTCAGTATCAGCAGATTTTTGACAATAACGTGCAAGAATCAGTGACGAAGCTGAAGTTACGCAGGGGATGGATATTTCAGCAAGACAATGATCAAAAAAACACCGCTCCAAATCTACTCAGGCATTCATGCAGAGGAACAATTACAATGTTCTGGAATGGCCATCCCAGTCCCCAGACCTGAATATCATTGAAAATCTGTGGGATGATTTGAAGCGTGCTGTCCATGCTCGGCGACCATCAAACTTAACTGAACTGGAATTGTTTTGTAAACAGGAATGGTCAAATATACCTTCATCCAGGATCCAGGAATTCATTAAAAGCTACAGGAAGCGACTAGAGGCTGTTATTTTTGCAAAAGGAGGATCTACAAAATATTAATGTCACTTTTATGTTGAGCTGCCCATACTTATGCACCGCTCAAATTTTGTTTAAATGCGGATTGCACATTTTCTGTTAGTACAATAAACCTCATTTCAATTCAGAAATATTACTCAGTCCATCAGTTATTAGATATATGAAACTGAAATAGCTGTTGCAAAAACCCAAATTGTTATAAAGAAAAAAGGTTAACATTAATAGGGGTGCCCAAACTTTTTCATATGACTGTAGATATCAGATAGATAGATAATAGAAAGATAGAGATAGAGAGAGATATATAGAGAGATATATGATAAATAGATAGATAGATAGATAGATAGAGATAGATAGAGAGATATATAGATAGATAGAGATACAGTGCCTACAAGTAGTATTCAACCCCCTGCAGATTTAGCAGGTTTACACATTCGGAATTAACTTGGCATTGTGACATTTGGACTGTAGATCAGCCTGGAAGTGTGAAATGCAGTGCAGCAAAAAAGAATGTTATTTCTTTTTTTATTTTTTTTTTTAAATTGTGAAAAGTTTATTCAGAGGGTCATTTATTATTCAACCCCTCAAACCACCAGAATTCTGTTTGGTTCCCCTAAAGTATTAAGAAGTATTTCAGGTACAAAGAACAATGAGCTTCACATGTTTGGATTAATTCTCTCTTTTTCCAGCCTTTTCTGACTAATTAAGACCCTCCCCAAACTTGTGAACAGCACTCATACTTGGTCAACATGGGAAAGACAAAGGAGCATTCCAAGGCCATCAGAGACAAGATCGTGGAGGGTCACAAGGCTGGCAAGGGGTACAAAACCCTTTCCAAGGAGTTGGGCCTACCTGTCTCCACTGTTGGGAGCATCATCCGGAAGTGGAAGGCTTATGGAACTACTGTTAGCCTTCCACGGCCTGGACAGCCTTTGAACGTTTCCACCCGTGCCGAGGCCAGGCTTGTCCGAAGAGTCAAGGCTAACCCAAGGACAACAAGGAAGGAGCTCCGGGAAGATCTCATGGCAGTGGGGACATTGGTTTCAGTCAATACCATAAGTAACGTACTCCACCGCAATAGTCTCCGTTCCAGACGAGCCCGTAAGGTACCTTTACTTTCAAAGCGTCATTTCAAGGCTCGTCTACAGTTTGCTCATGATCACTTGGAGGACTCTGAGACAGACTGGTTCAAGGTTCTCTGGTCTGATGAGACCAAGATCGAGATCTTTGGTGCCAACCACACACGTGACGTTTGGAGACTGGATAGCACTGCATACGACCCCAAGAATACCATCCCTACAGTCAAGCATGGTGGTGGCAGCATCATGCTGTGGGGCTGTTTCTCAGCCAAGGGGCCTGGCCATCTGGTCCGCATCCATGGGAAGATGGATAGCACGGCCTACCTGGAGATTTTGGCCAAGAACCTCCGCTCCTCCATCAAGGATCTTAAGATGGGCCGTCATTTCATCTTCCAACAAGACAACGACCCAAAGCACACAGCCAAGAAAACCAAGGCCTGGTTCAAGAGGGAAAAATCAAGGTGTTGCAGTGGCCTAGTCAGTCTCCTGACCTTAACCCAATTGAAAACTTGTGGAAGGAGCTCAAGATTAAAGTCCACATGAGACACCCAAAGAACCTAGATAACTTGGAGAAGATCTGCATAGAGGAGTGGGCCAAGATAACTCCAGAGACCTGTGCCGGCCTGATCAGGTCTTATAAAAGACGATTATTAGCTGTAATTGCAAACAAGGGTTATTCCACAAAATATTAAACCTAGGGGTTGAATAATAATTGACCCACACTTTTATGTTGAAAATTTATTAAAATTTAACTGAGCAACATAACTTGTTGGTTTGTAAGATTTATGCATCTGTTAATAAATCCTGCTCTTGTTTGAAGTTTGCAGGCTCTAATTTATTTGCATCTTATCAAACCTGCTAAATCTGCAGGGGGTTGAATACTACTTGTAGGCACTGTAGATAGAGAGATAGAGATAGATAGAGAGAGATAGATAGAGAGATATATGATAGATAGATAGATAGATAGATAGATAGAAAGATAGAGAGATATATGATAGATAGATAGATAGATAGATAGAGAGATAGATAGGCAGACATACAGATAATAGATAGACAGGCAGGCAAATATTGCACAGTATATAGTACACACACGTTATACATCACACACACAGACAGTACATAATACATTACAGATGACACACAGCATGTTATACTCACATACAGTCACTTCCTGGGCTCCAGGATTTCAGTGGGTTTTTGTAGCAGCATTTCCGGCAGTGTTACCGCCCCTCCCCCTCTCTATGGTAAAGACGGGAGGAGAGAGGATACAGAGCCAAGAGCAGGTGAGGGCGCCCCCTGCTGGACGCTGTGCAGGGAGCAGATAGAAGCAGAGGGGAGGGGGGCGCCCCCTGCTGAACGCTGTGCAGGGAGCAGATAGTAGTAGAGGAGAGTGGGAGGGGGCGCCCCCTGCTGGACGCTGTGCAGGGGCAGACAGTGCAGAGCGGAAAGGAGGGGAGGGGGAGCGCTCCCTGCTTTACACTGTTCAGAGAGGGAGGAGACCGGACACAGGGCACAGAGAAGGGGGGGGCGCTCCCTGCTGGAGCCTGTGCACCAGAGCAGCAAAATGAATGTAAACAGCTGCTCCCTGGGTGCCCCCTCTGCTGTCTGCCTGCTAGCGCCTTGTGCGACCGCACCACTCGCACATAGGTAAAGCTGGATATATATATATATATATATATATATATATATATATATATAATAGCTGTAGTACCTGGCATTACTCGGAATAGTAACTGCCTCTCTGTCCCTCTCCCTGTGGCTGGAGTCACACTTGCGATTGAAAAATCGGTCCGATTCTCATGCTGGAAAGTCGGGACGATTTTATATCACTATTCATCCGTGTGCTGTCAGTGTGCTGTCAGTGTGCAATCCGTTTTTTTGCTCAGCAGCTGTTACTTTTTACAGTCATGTACAGGAGCATTTACAGTGTTCTCTGCTACATGATAGAATTGTATTTCGAAAATCGCATGTCACTAGGATGGTCCGTGTGCCATCCATTTGACATCCGTTTTTTTTCTCGCACCCATACATTTGCATTGGAGTGACTCGCGCGAGAAACTCTAAAAATCGCAGCATGCTGCGATTTTTTTTTTCTCAGTCCGATCTGGGCTGAGGAAAAAATAGCAGTTCGGAGCTGCCTCATTGATTAACATTGGTCCGAGTGCAATGCGAGAATTTCTCGCATTGCGCTCATGCGAGTTAATCGCAAGTGTGACTCCAGCCTGTCTCTGTGTCTCTCTCTGTCTTTTTCTGTTTGTCTCTGTGTGTGTCTCTTTCCCTGTCTGTCTCTGCATCTCTTTGTCTGTCTCTCTCTGTCTCTTTTTCTGTCTGTGTGTTTGTCTGTGTCTGTCTATGTCTGTCTGTCTCTGTCTGTCTCTATCCTTGTCTGTCTCAGTCTGTCTATCTCTCTGTCTGTCTCTGTGTGTCTGTCTGTCTCTTTCCCTGTCTGTCTCTGTGTTTCTGTCTGTCGCTTTCCCTGTCTGTCTCTGTGTTTGTCTGTCTCTTTTCCTGCCTGTCTATTTCTCTATCTCTCTGTCTGTCTCGCTTTTTCTCTCTGTCGCTCTGTCTGTCTGTCTCTGTCTGTTTCTATCTGCCTCTCTGTTTCTGTCCCTGTCTGTCCCTTTCCCTGTCTGCTTCTGTCTGTTTTCTTCTGTCTGTCCCTTTGTCTGTCTGTCTTTTTTCCTGTCTTCCGCTGTCTCTTTCCCTGTCTGTCTGCCTCTTTCCCTATCTGCCTGTGTCTGTCTGTCTCTTTCCCTGCCTGTCTCTTTCCCTGTCTGCCTCTGTCCATCTGTCTATTTTCCTGTTTGTCTCTTTCCCTGTCTGTCTCTTTCCATGTCTCTTTCCCTGTCTGTATTTCCCTATCTGTCTCTTTCCTTGTCTCTCTGTCTGTCTCTTTCCCTTTCTGCCTTTGTCTGTCTCTGTCTGTCTCTTTCCCTGTTTGCCTCTTTCCCTGTCTGCCTGTCTCTGTCTGTCTCTGTCTGTCTGCCTGTGCCTATGTCTGTCTCTTTCACTGTCCATCTCTATCTGTCTCTCCACAGAAATCATATTACCTCACACATAAGCTTCTTATACTAATAATGTCCTTTGTTCCTTTAGCAATCACTCACAGCTCCTATTAATAACCTGTAGCTTCCAGCTCCATTGACTTTAATGGAGGAAGGTTTTTTGGAGAGTAACTGTAAAGCGTGGGGTTAAATTTTCCCCTCAAGACATAGTCTATAGGGTGCTTTACACGCTGCGACATTGCTAGCGATTGCTCGCGATGTCGCGAGCGATAGCACTCGCCCCCGTCGTTCTTGCGACATGTGGTGATCGCTGCTGTAGCGAACAACATTGCTACGGCAGCGTCACACACACATATCTGTTCAGTGACGTCACTGGAGACACCGAACAATCCCTCCTTCAAGGGGGAGGTGCGCTCGGCGTCACAGCGACGTCTCAACGGTGTTGCTAAACGGCCACCCAATAGCAGAGGAGGGGCGGAGATGAGCGACCGGAACATGCCGCTCACCTCCTTTCTTCCTCATTGCCGGTGGATGCAGGTAAGATGTTCGTCGTTCCTGCGGTGTCACACATAGCGATGTGTGATGCCGCAGGAACGACGAACAACCAGCAGCATGCACCACCAACGATATTATGAAAAGGAGTGACGTGTCAACGATCAACGATTTTTAATGTTTTTGTGATCATTGATTGTCGCTCCTTTTATGCGGACGTCACACGAGATGAGCTATCGTGCGATGCATCGTCGGGGTCACGGTTTTCGTGATGCACATCCGGCATCGTTCACGACGTCGTCTTGTGTGACACCTCCGAGCGACGCAGAATCGCTCACAAATCGTGTGTCATGTACTCGTCGCTAAGTTTTAAAAAAGTGTTTATTTAACATGGCGCCGGTTGTTCATCGTACCCGGGGTAGCACACATCGCTCCGTGTGACACCCCGGGAACGATGAACACTGCTTACCTGTGTCCCGCAGCATCTGCCGGCTATGCGGAAGGAAGGAGGTGGGTGGGATGTTTACATCCCGCTCATCTCCGCCCCTCCGCTTCTATTGGCCGGCGGCTGTGTGACATCGCTGGGATGCCGAACGTCACTCCCCCTTCAGGATGTTTGCCGCCCACAGCGAGGTCGCTCAGCAGGTAAGTACGTGTGATGGCGGTTTAACAACTTTGTGCGACACGGGCAGCGATTTGCCCGTGACTCACAAACGACGGGGGCAGGTACGATCGCTCGATAGATTGTACCGTGTAAAGCCCGAATTAGTCAAACGCTGCGATGTCGCTAACGACTCCGGATGTGCGTCACAAACACCGGACCCCGACGATATATCGTTAGCAATGTCGCAGCGTGTAAAGCACCCTTAAAACGTTCCCTGAGTCACATGAGCTGTCTGTGCAAAATTTCGCGATTGTGATTGCGACTGTGCGAATTCCTTTAGCGAACATACACACACATATACACACATACATACATACATACATACACTCAACTTTATATATTAGACTAGCTGTAGTACTCGGCGTTGCCCGGGATAGTAACTGTCTCTCTCCCAGTCTCTGTCTGTGTGTCGCTGTCTGTCTGCCTCTCTGTCTGTCTCTTTCCTTGTCTGTCTGTGTCTATGTCTCTGTCTGTCTGTTTCTATCTCTCTGTCTGTATTTGTATCAGTCTGTCTCCTCTGTGTCTGTCTGTCTCTCTCTACCTCTATGTCTCTGTGTGTGTCTGTCTGTCTCTCTCTCTCTTTCCCCGTCTGTCTCTTTCCGGTCTGTCTCTTTCCCGGTCTGTCTCTTTCCAGGTCTGTCTCTTTGTCTGTCTGTCTCTTTCCAGGTCTGTCTCTTTGCCTGGCTGTCTCTTTGCCCGGCTGTCTCTTTGTCCGGCTGTCTCTTTGTCCGGCTGTCTCTTTGCCTGGCTGTCTCTTTGTCCGGCTGTCTCTTTATCCGGCTGTCTCTTTGCCCGGCTGTCTCTTTCCAGGCCTGTCTCTTTCCAGGCCTGTCTCTTTCCCCATCTGTCTCTATCCCGGTCTGTCTCTATCCCGGTCTGTCTTTATCCCGGTCTGTCTCTATCCCGGTCTGTCTCTATCCTGGTCTGTCTCTATCCCAGTCTGTCTCTTTGCCCGGCTGTCTCTTTGCACGGCTGTCTCTTTGTCCGGCTGTCTCTTTGCCCGGCTGTCTCTTTCCAGGGCTGTCTCTTTCCCCATCTGTCTCTATCCCGGTCTGTCTCTATCCTGGTCTGTCTCTATCCCGGTCTGTCTCTATCCCGGTCTGTCTCTATCCCAGTCTGTCTCTTTGCCCGTCTGTCTCTTTCCAGGTCTGTCTCTTTCCAGGTCTGTCTCTTTCCAGGTCTGTCTCTTTGCCCGTCTGTCTCTATCTCTCTGTCTCTTTCCCCGTCTGTCTGTGTCTCTGTCTGTCTCTTTCTGTCTCTCTCTATCTGTCTCCCCACTGACATTTTATTACCTCACACATAAGCTTCTTATACTAACAGTTTGTTTTGTTCCTATAGCAACCACTGACAGTTGCTATTAATAGCCTGTAGCCCCCACCTCCATTCAGTTTAATGGAGGCAAGATTTTGGAGAGTAACTGTAAAGCGGGTTAAATTTTCCTGTCAAAACATAGTCTATGACGTTCCCTGGGTCACATGAGGCATCTGTGCAAAATTTCGTGATTGTAAATGCAACGGTGCGGATTCCTTTAGCAGACATACATACACACATACATACACTGAGCTTTCTATATTAGACTAGCTATAGTACCCGGGCGTTGCCCGGGATAGTAACTGTCTCTGTCTCTCTCCCAGTCTCTGTCTGTCTCTGTCTGTCTTGCTGTCTCTTTCCCTGTCTGTCTCTGTGTGTCTGTCTGTGTCTATCTCGCTATCTGTCTCTGTATCAGTCTCTCTGTCTCTCTCTATCTCTGTCTGTCTGTGTGTGTATGTCTGTTTCTATCTGTTTCTGTCTCTCTCTCTTTTTCTCATTTGTCTCTTTCCCCGTCTGTCTCTTTGCCCGTCTGTCTCTTTGCCCGTCTGTCTCTTTGCCCGTCTGTCTCTTTGCCCATCTGTCTCTTTGCCCATCTGTATCTTTGCCTGTCTGTCTGTCTCTTTCCTCGTCTGTCTCTTTCTCCGTCTGTCTGTTTCCCCGTCTGTCTCTGCCTTTCTCTCTGGCTCTCTCTCTCTCTCTTTCCCTGTCTGTGTCTGTCTGCCTCTGTCTCTTTGTCTGTCTGTCTGTCTGTCTATCTCTCTATCCGTCTCACCACCGATATCATATTACCTCACACATAAGCTTGTTATACTATGAATTTCTTTCGCTCCCATAGCAACCAATCAGAGCTGCTAACAATAACCTGTGGCTTCCAGCTTCATTGACTCTAATGGAGGCATGATTTTTGGAGAGTAACTTTAAAGCGCGGGGTTAAATTTTCCAGTCAAAACATAGACTATGATGTTCCCTGAGTCACATAAGGTGTCTGTGCAAAATTTCGTAATTGTAAATGCGACGGTTCGGATTCCTTTAGCGGACGTACACACATACACACACACAAACACTCAGCTTTATATATTAAACTAGCTGTAGTACCCGGGCGTTGCCCGGGATAGTAATTGTCTCTCTGTCTCTCTCCCAGTCTCTGTCTGTGTGTCGCTGCCTGTCTGTTTCGCTATCTGTCTCTTTCCTTGTCTGTTTCTATCTCTCTGTATTTGCATCAGTCTATCTGTCTCAATCTCTGTATCTGTCTGTCTCTCTCTCTGTCTCTTTGCCCGTCTGTCTCTTTGCCCATCTGTCTCTTTGGCCGGCTGTCTTTTTGCCCGGCTGTCTCTTTGGCCGGCTGTCTGTTTCTAGGTCTATCTCTTTGCCCGGCTGTCTCTTTGTCCGGATGTCTCTTTGCCCTGCTGTCTCTTTGCCCAGCTGTCTCTTTCTAGGGCTGTCTCTTTCCAGGGCTGTCTCTTTCCAGGGCTGTCTCTTTTCAGGGCTGTCTTTTTCCCCGTCTGTCTCTCTATGTCTATCTGTCTTTTTCTGTTTCTCTCTATCCGTCTATCCTATCTTATACTAACAGTTTATTTTGTTCCTATAGCAACCACTGACAATTGCTATTTATAGCCTATAGCTCCCAGCTCCATTCAGTTTAATGGCTGCAGGATTTTTGGAGAGTAACTGGAAAGCAAATTTTCCCACCCAAACATAGTCTATGACGTCCCCTGAGTTACATGTAGTGTCTGTGCAAAATTTCGGGATTGTAAATGCGATGGTGCAGATTCCTTTAGTGGACATACACACACACATACACTGAGCTTTATATATTAGATAGATAGATTATAAATATATATATATATATATATATATATATATATATATATATATATATATATTCCCGTTAAGAACTACAGAACATACTTTTTGCATGGGTCAAGAGCAAACAGATATCAGAAAAAGGAGGGAGCTGGACCAACCTTCTCCAAAATTTACCTTTTTGGGGTCCAAGCGTGAAATCTATAAAATGGCCCCCAGCTACCATGTAACATTTAGGTAAATCCCTTGGCGTGGACAATAATTATGAAACAAATCAATAATAATGTCAACCAGAGTTTGTCATGCAAGGTTAAAGGCAGCTCTGAAATGGGCATCCTGTGTCCTGTTCATGAAGGGGGTAGATTATCTCTTGGCCAAGTATAGAGCCCCCATACACAGTTGTTTTGGCCAATTCCTCAACCAGCAGCCATCTTGGCTGTTTCTCCCATACTCAGGAGCGCTGATTTGGCGTTCCTGTGTTCTCTATGACAGAAGTTATGTCGGACATCTATGCCAGCAGTTTATCTACGAGAAAACAATGATTGGTAGTCCAACATCTCTCCCAGCCTATACATATTAGGCTGCTGGCTGAAACAGCCGATATCGGCAGATTCAGTGGACATTAGTCTAATAGGGCTCCTATGAGAGACACAGAGAGTAGAACTCAGTGTAAAGCCATATTCAGACATCTTTTTTTAAAGTATGTGGAAAAAAAACCAGTCCAATCCTCATCAGTGTTTTGGGCCAGATTTTCGTCCGTTTTTGGCATATGCAAAAAAATAAACCAGCTCCTGGATGATTCTCATGCCTCCATCACAGAACGTGAATATGGACAGCACACATATACAACTGGATGTCACCAGAATGCTGGCCACGTTTTTTACTAACCCATAGAATTGCATTACCGAATTTGATATACAGTTGAAACCAGAAGTTTACATACACTATCTAAAAAGACACATATGCATGTTTTTCCTCCCTATCTGACTTGAAATCAGAATAAACCTTTCCCGTTTTAGGTCAATTAGGAACCAAAATCTAATATATAAAGCTCAGTGTGTGTGTGTGTGTGTGTGTGTGTGTGTGTGTGCGTGCGTGCGTGCGCGCGTGTGTGTGTCCGCTAAATGAATCCGCACTGTCGTATTTACAATCACAAAATTTTGTACAGACACTCCATGTGACTCAGGGAACGTCATAGACTATGTTTGGGCAGGAAAATTTAACTCCGTGCTTTCCAGTTACTCTACAAAAATCCTGCAGCCATTAAACTGAATGGAGCTGGGAGCTATAGGCTATAAATAGCAATTGTCAGTGGTTGCTATGGGAACAACATAAACTGTTAGTATAAGATAGGATAGACGGATAGAGAGAGACAGAAAAAGACAGACAGACAGAGAGAGACAGACGGGGAAAGAGATAGACGGGGAAAGAGATAGACGGGCAAAGAGACAGATGGGCAACGAGACAGATGGGCAAAGACACAGACGGGGAAAGAGATAGAGAGAGACAGACACAGATAGAGACAGACATACACACACAGACAGACACAGAGATAGAGAGAGACAGAGAGACTGATACAGAGACAGACAGAGAGATAGACACAGACAGAGAGATAGACACAGACAGACACACAGAGACAGACAGGGAAAGAGACAGCGAGACAGACAGACAGACAGAGACTGGGAGAGAGACAGAGACAGTTACTATCCCGGGCAACGCCCGGGTACTACAGCTAGTTATTTATATTTGCCAAATGACAGAATAATGAGAGAGACAGAATGTTTTAAGGCATTTTTTTTACTTTCTGCAAAGTCAACAGTTTACATCAAAGTAATATGCCTTTAAACAATATGGGACAGCCTATATGATGATGTCATGTCTTTGGAAGCTTCTGATAGGTTTATTGGCAACATTTGAGTTAATTAGAGACACATCTCTGTATGTATTTAATGCACACCTGGAACACACTTCTTCTCTGTGTAGCATCATGGGAAAGTCAAAAGAAACCAGCCAAGATCTCAGGAAGAGACTTGTGGACTTGCACAAGTCTGGTTCATCCTTGGGCACAATTTTCAGATACCTGAAGGTGTCTCATTCATCTGTACAAACAATTATATGCAAGTACAGACAAGATGGGAATGTCCAGCCATCATACTGCTCAGGAAGGTGATGGTTTCTGTGTGCCAGAGATGAACGTGCTTTGGTCAGACATGTGCATACCAACCCAAGAACAAAAGCAAAAGACTTGTGAAGACGCTGGAGGAAGCTGGTAAGATTGTGTCTTTATCCACAGTGAAACAAGTACTGTATCAACATGGGCTGAAAGGCCACTCTGCCAGGAAGATGCCATTACTCCAAAAGAAACATAAAATAGCCAGATTAATGTTTGCAAATGAACACAGGAAAAAAGACCTGACAGGGAACCTGTCAGGTGGAATATGCACCCAGAACCAAGAGAAGTTCTGGGTGCATATTGCTAATCCCTGCCTATATGTCCCTGTATACACTAGTATAGATAAAGGGAGCTTTAAAAAAAGTATTTCTAAAGAGATTTTACCATATGCTAATGAGCGAGTGGACTAGTCCTCTGGGCGTTAGTTCCCCTGGCTAGGCGGCCCCCTTAGCATAACATGCTAATGAATGTGCAGCGTCAGAAGATGATCTCACTCACCTCCGCCGCCATTGCATCCAACGGGGGATTTCGGCCCACTGCGCATTACCCCGGAGTTTTGGTCATACGCACTATGAAGCCGAGTGTACGCGTCCTGGCTTCAAACTGAAGTAGTGCACATGACCCAAACTCCGGGGTCATGCACACTGAGCTTAAATCTAGTGTCTGACATGATGGCGGTAGGAGAGGTGAGTGAGATCTTCCTGTGATGCTGTGTATTCATTAGCATGTTAGCACGCCCACAGGGGAGTACTAACATGCTAATGGAGCTGACTGGTAAGGGAACTAATGCCCAGGGGACTACTGCCCTCGCTCATTAGCATACTGTAAAAGTTCTTTAGAAATACTTTTCCTAAAGATCTCTTTATCCATGCTAGTGTATACAGGGACGGTTAGGCAGGGATTAGCAGTATACACCCATAACTGCTCTTGGTTCTGGGTGCGTATTGGACCTGACAGGTTCCTTTTAATTTTTGGAGACATGTCCTGTGGTCTGGAGAAACTAGAATTGTACTCTTCCTGTACATGTCACTTTACTACCCACCTCCTGCGTTTATAGCTGCGTTTTTGGTCTTAGAAACGCACCAAAACGCACCTATTTGCGTTTCTCATTGCGTCTTTCAACATCCCATTGCACTCAATGGATGAAAAGCGCAGTGAAAAACGCGGGAATAATTGACATGCTGCGTTTTTGTGACACCACAAAAACGCAACTGAAAAAAAACGCTGTGTGCAGACAGCAAAAATGAAAACTCATAGACTTTGCTGGGGAAGCAAAGTCATGCAGTTTTCTGAGCAAAAACGCACCCGAAAACTGCGCAAAAACGCCGCGAAAAACGCACTGTGTGAACTTACCCTTAGACTGCTGTATTCACCTGCTGTTAATACAAAATGAATATTCACCCCTTCCCCCCACCCCTCCGTGCCAGCATCAGAAACTTTTAAACAGTGGAACGGTCCCAACGGGGACACATAACTGGGGTAGCTGGGATTTCACTACCTACTCATCTTCTTGGCAATCAGGTGAATTATTCGGTCAATTGAGATTCATTAACACACATACAGACTATGTACACAGCAAGCGGGCACCACTCACTAGACTTCAGTTTCCCTGTATCTGAGGGGTGGCCGACCTAAGTTAGGGCGTGTGGACCTTCTTAGCCCCCTACTCTCACTTAGAACTGGTGGGGTAGAGTGAGTTACGGGTTCCTCTGCCCTAATGTCAGGTACAGCAGGTAAGGACCTACGGGGGCGTGGTGTAGGTGCAGGTGCTTCCCTCGGTGCAGGTGTTTTGTGTATTGCTGACAGGCCTTTCTGGTTCCATATCTTCCACGGGTTGTGGGAACATTATAACGGGAACAATCGCCGCTCCATTCTGCATGGACCAATCAGCCAGGAAATCACCCATAATGGTGTGGATCGCCTCTTTCGCCTTCTCCGCGCCCGGAATGGGAGCGGGAACCTTCTCCACCATCTTCAGGGGCTCTGGATACTTCTTCAAGTGGTCCCTGGAAACAGTGGCCATAGTCCTCTCTTGATCGCGGCTGACAAGGTACGTTTTCTGATCTTCTCGGCCAGTGGGTTGGATGACGTAGGGGGTCCTCTCCCACTGGTCATCCAGCTTGTGCAACCTTCTTTTTCTCTTCAGTACTACATCCCCGGGTTCAAAAGGAGTGGCTTGGGCTCGCCGGTTGAAACGCCACTCTTGTCCTTTTTGGCTCTGGCGCCGGTACCTCTCCACATATTCCTGGATCTGACGGTACTGCTTCTGGTGCTTGGCGTCCCAATTGGTGGTTGGTAGGATGGTCTCAGGCACTTCAACATCCAACTCCAGATCCACCGGCAGTCTTCCGGGCCTCGACCTCATCAGATATGCGGGTGTGCATTTGGTGGAGCAGCTAGGAATATTGTTATACATATGCTTCAAATCGGGCAGTTTCTCAGGCCACAGGTTTCGCTCCTCCAGGGGCAAAGTCTTGAGGAGGTTGAGGACCAGGTGGTTCATCTTTTCACACATCCCATTAGTCTGGCCACGATAGGGTGTGGTCCGAATCTTTTTACATCCGTACAGGTTGCAGAACTCCTGGAAGATCTCTGCTTCAAAAGGCAGGGCCCTGGTCTGTAAGCACCTTCTAAGGGTATCAATGCGGCCGGCAGAAGTATGCCTGAAAGACCCAAAGGCTGCAGTATGGGCAGTTAAAACCTTGACGGGAACCACCACTATGAACCTGGAGTAATGGTCTATGATAGTAAGGGCATAAGTGTAGCCGCTCCAGCTTGGCGTGAGCGTGGCATGATCCAGAGCAACCAACTCCAGAGGCTGACGGGTGACAATTGGCTGTAACGGGGCCTTCTGACTGGTTCCATCCCTTCTTCTCAGCGCGCAGGAACCACACTCCCTGCACCATGCTTCAATGGACTCTCTCATCCCACTCCAGTAAAAGCGCTCCCTCAGCAGCATCTCCTTCTTCAGCTGGTGCCGCTGCCGCTCCCAATACGGGCTACTGGCTCCATGCTCCGCTTCTTCCTGCGCAGGGGCTGGGCCCAGCCGGATACCCTCCGTGCCGGCTACGACCGGCTTCACTTGCAATGGAGGGCTCCGTTGTGTCATGGCTCGTTCTGCTGCCCTGCAGGTGCATCCCAGCTGCGCCTCAGCCAGGACCGGGAGCTGGGGAGCGGCCGGCGTCTTTGCTGATTCTGATTGGAACGGGGAGTTACTCCCCTGAACTAGTCCGGGTTCCCATTCACAATGCCAGCGGGCCACTACCCTGCCCCGGTCCTCTTTGGGTCCCCTCCTGATGCCTGACTTGTTCCCGCAGTCCAGGGGCTCCAACCCCTGACCGCTCTGACCGCTCTGCTTCTTCCTCTGCAGACTGCTCCGGCAGCCCAGGAGATACACTCCTCACTGCTCTGCCTCTCTCATACAACTGACCTCAACCCCTCCCCTCCTACTCTCTTCACTTCCTACGCTGGGGGGAGGGGGCGGCTGCTCATATGCACCATGTGGGTGTGTGTGGAATTACCACGGAGGATGCACTCTTCTGTAACTGCCTGGCTAGGCCAGGGCGTCACATATAAATTTTCAGGGGCTTACAGCAACACGTTGGGGCAACATGCAGCAATAAAAAATATAAGACATCCCCAAAAAATAAGCCCTGGCGCATCTTTCAGAGCCAAAATTATATAAAACTCAGTGTTATTTTCTGGGACACACGATACATTATCTGTACTCAGAGATATCACTGTGTTATCTGTGGTGTTACATAGGACTGCTGGTGATATGTATTATGTTATTTATACTCAGAGTTATCACTGTGTTTTCTGTACAAGTTACATGCCAATGTAGGTAACATCTACTGTATTACATTACTCAGTACTCTGAGTTCGCTCTGTGTTCTCTTTGGTGTTACATAGGACTGCAGATGACATGTACTACATCATCTGTACTCAGCGTTATCACTGTAATATTTTTGTGATGTCACATAGGAATGTAAGTCACAATCTGCCACATTATCTGAACTCCGAGATAAGACTGTGTTATCTGTGATGTTACATAGGACTGCAGGTCACATCTACTACATTATCTGTACTCAGTTTTCTGTGGTGTAATGTGGCTTTTTTTAGGGGGGGAGAGGAGTTGAAGTGGGGGTGGGGGGCAAATATATATCTTGGCACTTGGGCCCCTGATCTTTTCTGAGCCTTGCAATGCCCGTGGGCCGAACCATCGTTTGGCCTATAGCCATTTAATGTGTATGGCGGTCTTTACGGTTACACCACTGGTGTTTTTGAAAACATAAAGAGAAATCCTTGAAATAGCATTAAAAATTTACTGAGTTTCACTGAGATCATACTCCAAAGAAAGTTTACAAACACTATTGATCGTTGTGCCTCCAGCAGGAGCTGTGCATACATATCAGTTATCATGCAGTATAATATGATAGTGTGAAGTCAGTAATAGAAAGCTACTGTCCAGCGCCACCTAGTGGTATTCTCTTTTGTTTTACGCTGGAGCTGAGCTATGGTTTGTTCAGTAGATGTTTCATATAAACAAACAATTCATTCCCAAAAATTCATTAATTTATTAACTACAAAAATTAATACCACACCATTTAGTGAGAGAAAATAGAACATCAATTTGTCTCAGACTTAAGCGGGCTTTACACGCTGCGATATCGGTCCCGATATTGCTAGCGTGGGTACCCGCCCCCATCTGTTGTGTGACACGGGCAAATCGCTGCCCGTGCTGCACAACATCGCCCAGACCCATCACACGTACTTACCTGCCCGGCGAAGTCGCTGTGACCGGCGAACCGCCTCCTTTCTAAGGGGGCGATTCGTTCAGCGTCACAGCGACGTCACAGCTGCGTCACTGAACCGCCGCCCAATAGAAGCGGAGGGGCGGAGATGAGCGGGACGTAACATCCCGCTCACCTCCTTCCTTCCGCATTGTGGCCGGGACGCAGGTAAGGAGAGCTTCCTCGTTCCTGCGGTGTCACACGGAGCGACGTGTGCTGCTGCAGGAACGAGGAACAACTTCGTTACTGCTGCAGTAACGATATTTGAGAATGGACCCCCATGTCACCGATGAGCGATTTTGCACGTTTTTGCGACGATGCAAAATCGCTCATAGGTGTCACACGCAACGGCATCGCTAATGCGGCCGGATGTGCGTCACCAATTCCGTGACCCCAACAACTTCGCATTAGCGATGTCGTAGCGTGTAAAGCCCCCTTTAGACCTAGTAATGGTCACCTCTGGCCTTGAATATCAAGGACAGGGTTTACATAATATACCGGACAGATTGATACAATTCAGATGTATATAATACAGGTTCACACAGGGAACAAGGAATAACACCTAGATGTCTATTGTAATATGCTTGAATTCTGATAGACTGTACTTACCTTTCATAGCCTCCTGATGAACCACATATTTCTCTGTGGGGAAACGCGTCGAGGTGGAGACTGAATCCAATTGATTTGATGGTCGGCAGTTCACCCTTTTACTAGTGGGACTGTATATCATACGCCTTGTGACCTATTTGGACTTATCTGGATTGCATGATTTAAGTGATCTCTGTGATTAATGTTCTGTGGAAGAATACTTACAGTCCTTAAGTTAAGTTTAATCATATGGTGTTATTCCTTGTTCCCTGTGTGAACCTGTATTCTATATACATCTGAATTGTATCAATCTGTCCGGTATATTATGTAAACCCTGTCCTTGATATTCAAGGCCAGAGGTGACTAACTAATAGGTCTAAAGGGGGCTTTACACGGTAGCGATATCGCTAGCAATTTGTAGCGATAGCGAGCGTGTAAGTACCCGCCCCCGTCGAGCACGCGATTGTTTGTGATCGCTGCCGTAGCGAACATTATCGCTACGGCAGCGTCACACATACTTACCTGGTCGGCGGCGTCGCTGTGACTGCCGAACAATCCCTCCTTCAAGGGGGAGGGACGTTCAGCATCACAGCGACGTCACCGCAACGTCACTAAGCGGCCGGCCAATGAAAGCGGAGGGGCGGAGATGAGCAGGACGTAACATCCCGCCCACCTCCTTCCTTCCGCATTGTGGCCGGCGGCAGGTAAGGAGACGTTCCTCGCTCCTGCGGTGTCACACATAGCGATGTGTGATGCCGCATGAGCGATGAACCACCTGGATAAACAACCCTTACCGATTTTTGAGTTTGGGACGACCTCTCCATGGTGAACGATTTTCACCATTTTTGAGGTCGCTTAAGGTCGCTGGTCAGTGTCACACGCTGCGATATCGTTAATGACGCCGGATGTGCGTCACTAACAACTTGACCCCGACGACAAACCATTAACGATATCGTAGCGTGTAAAGCCCCCTTACATCTGAGACAAATTGATGTTCTATTTTCTCTCACTAAATGGTGTGGTATTAATTTTTGTATTTAATAAATTAATGAATTTTTGGGAATGAATTGTTTGTTTATATGACTATAATATTCCCTAGACCTGTGAGTCGTATATGTTATATGTTCAGTAGACGTTTCCTCATTTGTTTATCATGATTCAGTATCACCGGGCTGCCATTATGACAACTTCTCTACACACCGCTAATTATATACAATTATACTTTATTTTGCTCCAGTTGTAGGTTAATAATGTACATTAAATGTATAATAAGTTATTAACCCCTTGGTGCTAGCTTTGGTCATGCAGTATTTCTTGTCATCCACTCCTTCCCAGGGTTTTTTTTTGTACCTGTATGACAGTTTTTATAGATTGCTTTGAGAGCACAATAAAACACATCACTTCTGTATTATTTTGGGGGAGGGAGGAGCTTTTATTTTTGTGACACTCACTGTACAATTTTAAAAAGTAGTTAAACCTTGTTTTCCAACTATTGCACAATTAAGTAATAAGACATAGGGGCAATCTTATTGCCAGGTAAAAATGTATGAAAGAACAGTCAAGAAATCCTTCTAATTATCTTTTTTACAACTAGGCATAGAATGGTGACAAGGAGGCATCTTCTATGTCTAGAAGGTTTAATCATAATCACAGACGCAGATTCTTTACTGTAAAAGCAGTGGAACTCTCTGCCACATGTTATAATGGTTGATTCAATAAACAAGTTCAAGGAGGTCCTGGATGCCTTTCTTGAAAAATATATTACATGTGAAGAGTGCTAGACTATGTGCAGTTTGTGCTTGGAATTAAGTGCCTAAAGGCTGCTTTACATAAGTCGATTTCTTGTGCGATCGCATTTGCGATCGCACCCGCCCCCATCGTTTGTGTGGCACGGGCAATTTCTTGCCCGTGTCACACAAAGTCGTCAACTCCCGTTACACGTACTTAACTTACAAACGACCTCGCTGTGGGCGGCGAACATCCACTTCCTGAAGGGGGAGGGACGTTCGTCGTCACTGCGACGTCACACAGCAGCCGGCCAATAGAAGCGGAGGGGCGGAGATGAGCGGGACGTAAACATCCCGCCCACCTCCTTCCTTACGCATTGCCGGTGGGACGCAGCTAAGCTGCAGTTCATCGTTCCCCGGGTGTCACACGAAGCAACATGTGCTGCCTCGGGAATGATGAACAACCGGAGCACAGAAGGACGTTCGATTTTTTGAAAATGAGCGACGTGTCAACCAGCAACGATAAGGTGAGTATTTTTGCTCATTCACAGTCGCTCATTTGTGTTACACGCTATGATATGTCAAACAAGGCCCAATGTGCGTCACTTACGACGTGACTCCGACAACATATCGTTTGATTTATCGTAGTGTGTAAAGCGGCCTTTAGGTGTGAAAAGAAAATAGTCCCCTAACCATTACACTACACCCAACTTGTGCAAGGCACGATGGACAAGACAATTTTGGTGAGCTTATGCCCCATAAGTAGCCTTATGCCGGCGTCACACGGGGCGATCTATCGTGCGATCGCACGAGTGATCGTACCTGCCCCCGTCGTTTGTACGATATCTCGAACGATGCCGGATGTGCGTCACTAACGACGTGACCCCGACGACATATCGCCCGATATATCGTACCGTGTAACGCCGGCATTAGTTTCAGCATCAATAAACCCATATGTAGTGGCATATATAGAAATCATTGTGCCCCATAGCAGAAGTCCTAATTGGGCCCTCCACATGGCTCCACAGTAACTCCCCCTTCAAAGTATAATACCCCTACAGTTCCCCTGCACAGTATGATGCTCCCAAAATCCCCAACAGAACATAATGGCCCTGAAACAGTCTTCCCACACAATATAAGTCTCCCACAGCCCTCCACACAATATGATAGCCCCACACACAGTATAATAGCCTCCACACAGTACTCGATACAGTATAATGGCCCACCACATAGCCCTCTGTACAGTATAATGGTTCTCACACAGTATAATGGTCCTCATACTATACAAAAAGTCTAATAACTGTTGCACTGACACAAGGTATTATAAACTGAACATAGTATGATGGCCCTCACATAGCCCTCTGAACAGTATAATGACCACCCACGTTGTACAATAGCCCTCCACGATGTATAATGGCCCCCACACTGTATAATGGCCCCCACATAGCCCTTCAAACAGTATACTAGCCCCTTTATAGCCCTCCAAACAGCAGCCCACACACTGCCCTCCAACATGTATAATGGCCATCACATACCCTCTAATGGTATAATCGCCCCCCACATAGCATAATCACCCAAATAAGTACAGTGAGTCATGCCTCGGATTTGATCTGGCGGCCTCCTGTGCTGTGCTCCGTTTCCTTCTCTATTAGACCATAGTCAGGGTCAGTCACTGTCCAGGGTCTGAACAATTTGTCTCTGTGCTTATACTTTTTGTATTCATTGCCTTTCTGCCAACAAGTGTTTCCTATGATGTAATTATGTCTGCCCTATCACCAGGTGCATGTAACTATGTAAAGCCCCAGGCATCCATTCCCAGCTGGTGATACAAGGGGTGTTCATTAAAGATTTCCCCTGACCCACTTCTATTTATCGCAGGACACAGTAACTGCAAATGTATAATGATATAAGTGTCTATAGGTTATGTGCCAATTTTCAACTCTGAACTGATAACGGTTTTTCTTTTACAGGTGCTGAAGTGGTGTGAGGTGTGATAATAGAGCCAATGGAATACAGAGCAGTCATCAAGTGAAAAGGTGTGAGCAGCCGGGGAACTCAGCGAGCGGATATGTCGGGGGCAGGGGCCAGCTTCCCCGTCCTGGGGGCTGCTCGGGGAGATCTCGCTCGGATCCTGTGCCTTCTCCTCGGTGGCTCGAGCGGGCCAGACCCGGGGCTCGAGCAGCGCTCCTCGCCCACAAGTGAAAAGGGGAGGAATTTGGATTTGGGATATATATAGAGTTCGTGACGCCACCCACGGGTTGTGATGATGGTGGGGACCACCGCTGCTGGTGACGGGGTTCCCGGGAGCGATGGCGGGGAGCAGCTAGGTGTTGACCCCTCCGTGGGTAGGGGCGGTTGGTCCCGGGGCCCGGTAGGAGGTTGGGTTCCCGTAGGAGGGGTTCGCAGGGTGCAGGGTTGCGGTGCAGCGCAGCACCGGATGGCACAGGTGTACTCACTATTAAACCACACAGAGTCACTGGTAAACTAGAAACTGCCAGAGTCCACAGCCTTCGGTGCGGAGGGTGTTTGGGTCCCACACACAGTACAGCAGGATCCTGTTCTTGTTTTGCAGCCGGGCGCTTCTTTCTCCTTCCTCAGTCGGGAACGGGGAGCCCACTCCCCTGCAGTGATCCGGGTTGTCCCTTGGTACCGGCGGGCCACTACCCTGCCCCGGTCACCTCGGGCCCCTTCCTCACACTTTCCTTCCTTACAGCAGCCAGGAACTATCCTCCCCTGGTCTGCTCTCTTCACTCTCCTCACTCACTCTGCTCCAGCCCCTCCTCCGCTGCTCAGTTTTTGCTCCTACACTGGAGGGGGGGTTTGTCTGTCCTGCTGCACTAGTGTGGGATCAGGTTACCAAGGAGGAGAATGGCCTGCACTTTGCTGGATTTCTGCAGGCTCTGTGACACCCTGGTTTTGCCAGGGCGTCACAGATACATTATACTGTACATATGAAGATGGTATTGGATGATTTTTTTCCCACGGACCCCACACAAATCTTGAAAGTTTGGGCTAGGTGACAAATGTTTACTCTTCGATTTTCCAAAATGGCAGCCTTCACTTGTTGAATGGTGTGCTGCACGGTTGGTGCGGTGCAGACTGGTCGGATTGGTGTCCTACGTCCTACGTCATGCACACAGGCCGGCATTGAGGTCCCGCGCAGGCGCAATACAATACTTTATTCTGCCCTGCTCAGGGCAGATCAAAGTGGGCTTGCGCAGGACCTCAATGCGGGTGAGTGTGGATTACGTAGGACGCGTCATACACCCAGGCTTCAGAAGAAGGAGGACAAAGATGGCTGAAAGAGATGTCGACAGGGCCGCCATCAGGGCATTACTACTGTGCCTGGTGTACTGGGCCCGGTGAAGAGGGGGGGCCCGGGGGCCTAGCTGAGCTAGGAACAATTACTTAGTTTTATTAAGCACCGGGGCAGCCGGGCCCCAGTCACAGTCACAGCAGAGGGGCCCGGCAGTGCTGCTTTTGCCGCTATACAAGTGGCTAATTTGCATCGCATGCAAATTAGCCACGTGTGCTGGAGATACCGCTGCAGCTGCACTGTGCCCCGAGGTTCAGGGGGACTCCCTGGTCTGTCAGGGCAATCTGACCTGTAGCTGCTCAAGGCTCTGGGGGCTGCTGGCCAGATTGCCCTCATCGCATGCAGTGTGCCGGGCAGGGAGCGATCCGATCCGCAGCTCTGTAGAGTGTAGTAGAGAGCGGAACTCAGGAGTCCGTTCTCTGCTCCCTGCCCTGCACTTTTCTGTGTGACACACAGCGCACACTCCTTGATGACATCATCACACTGCGCGCGCCTGTGTCATTTGAAAAGTACACGGGAGCTGGGAGGTGAAGAGACGGCGCAGCGTGGGTCTGCACAGCCGGTACAGGAGAGGTAAGGGTTAACTTCGCTTTTTTTTTTTACCCCTTAATGATGTACCTTCTCATCTCCAGAACAACTGTTAGGCTGGACTCACACGAACGTATAAAAAAACGTTCCCATTATCGTGTGCGATAGTCGTGCCATAGTGATCCGTGTGGTCTTCCGTGTGTACTGCGTGTGTAATGCGTGTGTCAAACCTTCATCCGTATTACAGTCCATGTGCATTCCGTGTGTAATACGTGTGGAATGCATTTTTTAACCTTTAAATTGACATTTAATATATGTTGTCAATGTTTTTTAATTGGGCTCATGAGTAAGTTGTTTGGGCTAACAAATAAATGAACGGCAGAACAATGAGACAGTTTGACTCCTACACATTACACTGTCCAACTGTGTTTTCAGTCCTGTGTACCCATTGTGTCCTGTCCTTTGGAGAAATGTCTTTGCATCTTACTTTCAACACAACTGAAAGAATTTTATACCATTGGTTATTGTCCAGAGAGTTTGGCACGCAATATCCAGAAGAACATGTTCCGCTGAGGCGTCGTCGCTTTTGGGTCCATCCTCTACTATGCAAACGATACAGCAGAGGACATTTCAATCGTCTTTATATTGAGTTAAGGAGAAATGAAGACAAATTCCACGCTTACACCCGCATTACCATAACTACCTTTGATAGTTTGTTAGATGAGATTAGGCCAATGATCACATACCAGGACACAAATATGCGTTGTGCAATATCTCCTGAGCAACGTTTGCTAATCACTATAAGGTATTTTTTTTTTATTTTAAATAAATGTTTTAATTTCAAATTATTGACAACACTTAAATTTATTAAAATTCTCCACTTTTTCCCTTTATGATATAGATTCCTTGCAACTGGATTATCCTATTCTGCCTTACATCTTGAATTTTTACTTGGCAAATCTACTATTTCAATCATTGTAAGGAAAACATGTCATGCCATTTGGGAGAAATTACAACCTCTAGTGATGGCAGAGCCAAGTGTTGAAGATTGGTACCGGATAGCAAATGGCTTTTATGAAAAAACACAATTTCCTAATTGCATTGGTGCCATTGATGGAAAACATATACGTGTTAAAAAGCCACCAAACTCAGGAACACAATTTTTTAATTACAAACAATATTTTTCTGTTGTTCTACTGGCCATAGCTGATACTAATTACAATTTTGTGGCAGTAGATATCGGTGCGTATGGTCGAACAGGAGATTCCAGAATCTTTAATAATTCAGTCATGGGTCAGAGACTAAGGTCCAATGATTTGTCTGTACCACCCCCGCGTCTATTGCCTGGCATATCTGACACACAGGCACCTTTTGTAATAGTAGGTGATGAGGCCTTCCAACTTCGTAGAGAAGTCCTTAGGCCTTATCCACGTCGTGTTCTGGATAACAGACGCCGTATTTTTAACTATCGATTAACCAGAGCACGACGTGTTGTTGAATGCGCGTTTGGCATCCTGACAGCCAAATGGAGAGTCTTGATCACACCATTGCAATTGAGTGAAAACAATGTCAACACCATTATAAAAGCATGTGTTGTGTTGCATAATTTTGTCAGAAAATATGATAACATTGAAGATGACATTACAACTTCAATGGAACAAAATGAAACACATGGCAGCCAAGTCATGGCAAGAAACATTCGTGCCCCTTCCGCCATACGTGTGAGAGAAATTTTCACAAATTACTTTATTTCATCAGAGGGTGAAATAGATTTACCACAACATGTTTTGATTGAGCATGTAAACATGACCTAGCCCTAAATTTAATGTTAAATAAATTTGAAATAAGCTGTTCATGTATAAAAAATACATATTCATTGTTGATGAAAACAAACTTTTCATTTATTTGGCATAAATAATGCTTTCAGAACTTAACTTGACACAACTATGTGTGATAATGACCAAACATTTTTGATTTGTTTAGATTAGCTTCATATTACTTTTTGAAAAAAAACATTGTTTTATATTTGTGCAAAAAACATAGTGCTTTCATATTTGCTTTATATGGAATAAAATTTAAGAAGAAACATGTAACATACAAACTAATATGCTCATAAATTCTGATATGTGTGTGGTGAATGTGGAATGTTAACATTCAGTGGCTGGTGTGTTGATATGTTTGAATTTGGTGTGATGTATTGATTTCTTTGTTGACTATGGGCTGATCCTGATGCTTGACCATGTTGTTGTGCATGATAGGGCATATGTTGAGGCAAATTAGAACCTTGATGAGGCCTTACAAAATTCCATGATTGATTACCGTGTTGGGCACCTGATCCAGGTGGCTCAATTACATGAGTGCCATAGGTAATTGGTTCACTAGAAACATGTTGAGCAACAAAAGTGTTGTGTGGTACATATTGTTGATGTTGGGATTGGTTTTGTGTTGGTTGTTGCTGTATTGATTGTAATGTTTGTGTTTGAAATTGTGGTGGATGCATTACTGTTTGTGTATTGGTTTGATTTTCAGGTTGTGCTTGCTGCCTACCTGCATTATCAGGTTGTGGCATTCTCAGCTGATTATTATTTGACTGTTGCCATTGTTCTAGTGAATTAAACACTATTTGTGGGTTGTTTGGTGAGGTACATGCATCTATGACGATTTGTATGGCTGCTCTAGCACGGAGACGCACTTCTCTTGGAATTTGCCTAAGATAGTTTGCCATACTTCTTGTGAATGCCTCCTCCCCATCATCAGAAACAGTGCGAGATAGATATTGTAAAACTCCATTATCTACCTCGCGCCGTGTATTGATAATGGGGAGTTCTCGACGTCGTCGTGGTCGGCGTGACACTGGCAGGGCAACAGGGGAGTGGTCTAAAGCCACTGTAGGGCTGCTGCTCTGTTGTTGAACTTCCTCATCAGGATTATGTAACAATGCTGGTGTGTTATTGAAATCTTGCGATTCATTATCATTGTTTAGTGGATTTGCCAAAGAGGTGCCCTCTTCTCTCTGCTCCGCTGCTTGTTCAACTTGTGCCTCAGATTCTGATGTTGACCGACTTCTTAAATTACTGTCTGTTCTGAAATATTATAAATAAAGAATCTTAATTCCAAGCCTTTTTATTTTTAGTTTAAAGTAATATATATGTTTACTTACGGCTTTAAATCCATTATTGGTGCCAAAAAATTTAAACGATCAAAATATATATATTTTTTTTTCCGCTGTGCCTCAGATCCACTACGACATTGCTGTTGCCTTTCCCATCGGTATTAATCCTGGCAACTACGCCAGCGCCGAGTTACATCAGACACTATATTATGGAGAAACCACATACATAAAAATTTATCTTAACATACATTTTTGACATGTGTGATATAAAACATCTCCAAATTGATTTTGACATTTGCACTTACTTATCTCTTGACGAACTTCAGAAGATGACTCATTATAAATGGGAAATAATTGTTGACATATGTTTATCCAGCTGGCATCACGCCTATCACGGTCACAGTAGCCTGGGTGTCTTGTATCCCAAATTTCAGGCCTTTCCTGCACCATCACCAGCAGCAGCTCTACATTGATGTGCCTGGACATGTTGTCTGGAAGTTGTCCGTGGAGGCTGAACTTCCTGTTTGTTTTTTTTTAACACATGCAAACTGAATTTATATGATGTAATTTCCTTTTTTTTCTTTTAAACTCGAATCAAAATTGCACAGCATACGTGAAACACACGGACGGTCCGTGTGTGTTACGTTTTTTAATCGCACCCATTGGCTTTCATTGGCGATTCTCGGCCGTTTCACGCATGAATTCGCAGCATGCTGCCGCTTTTCTCGCATCCAGATTCGGGATGCGAGAAAAGCTGACCAACGGCTCGCACTCATAGAATAACATTGGTCAGAGTTTAATGCGAGAAATTCTCGCATTGCTCTCGTCCGTATTTGTCGCTCGTGTGAGCGTACCCTTAAGAGGAGACTTTGTGCAGCAGGCCTTCATGGTGAAATAGCTGCTAGGAAACCAGTGCTAAGGACAGGAAACAAGCAGAAGAGACTTGTTTGCACTAAAGAACACAAGGAATGGACATTAGACCAGTGGAAATCTGTGCTTTGGTCTGATGAGTCCAAATTTGAGATCTTTGGATCCAACCACCGTGTCTTTGTAGAAAAGGTGAACGGATGGACTCTACATGCCTGGTTCCCACCGTGAAGCATGGAGGAAGAGGTGTGATGGTGTGGGGGTGCTTTGCCTGTGACACTGTTGGAGATTTATTCAAAATTGAACGCATACAGAACCAGCATGCCTACCACAGCATCATGCAGCGGCGTGCTATTCCATCCGGTTTGCGTTTAGTTGGACCATCATTTATTTTTCAACAGGACAATTGAAAAAATGGAATATTACCAGTTATGTATATTAGATTTTATGACAGGGTGTTGATCCAGGGAACTAGTCTGATTGCCGTATGTGGAGTCAGGAAGGAATTTTTTTCCCCAATTGGAGCTTGTTTGCCACACTTATTTTTTTTTTTTTGCCTTCCTCTGGATCAACATGTTACGCTACGGGTTGAACTAGATCGACTTAGGGGTACTTTGCACGCTGCGACATCGCAAGCCGATGCTGCGATGTCAAGCGCGTTAGTCCCCGCCCCCGTCGCAGCAGCGATATCCTGTGATAGCTGCCGTAGCGAACATTATCGCTACGGCAGCTTCACATGCACTTAGCTGTCCTGCTCTGGCCGGCAACCCGCCTCCTTCCTAAGGGGGCGGGTCGTGCGGCGTCACAGCGACGTCACACGGCAGGCGGCCAATAGCAGCGGAGGGACGGATATGAGCAGGATGTAAACATCCCGCCCACCTCCTTCCTTCCGCATTGCAGCCGGGATGCAGGTAAGAGATGTTCCTCGCTCCTGCAGCTTTACACACAGCGATGTGTGCTGCCGCAGGAACGAGGAACTACATCGTACCTGTCGCTGCACCGGCATTATGGAAATGTCGGACCCTACACCGATGATACGATAACGATGCTTTTGCGCTCGTTAATCGTATCAAAAAGGATTTACACACTACGATATCGACTCCGACGCCGGATGTGCGTCACTTTCGATTTGACCCCACCGACATCACACCTGCGATGTCGTAGTGTGCAAAGCCCGCCTTAGAGTCTCCCTTCAACCTTAAAAACCATGATACTATGATACTATGAATGACCCCAAACACACCTCCAGGCTGTGTAAGAGCTATCTGACTAAGAAGGAGAGTGATGGGGTGCTACGCCAGGTGACCTGGTCTCCACAGTCACCAGACTTGAACCCAATTGAGATGGTATGGGGTCAGCTGGACCCCAGAGTGAAGGCAAAAGGGCCAACAAGTGCTAAGCATCTCTGGGAACTCCTTCAAGACTGTTGGAAAACCATTTCCGGTGACTACCTCTTGAAGCTCATCAAGAGAATGCCAAGAGTGTGCAAAGCAGTAATGAAAGAAAAAGGTGGCTATTTTTAAGAACCTAGAATACTGTATAAGACATACACTTTTTTTTGTTAAGTATTTCATTGCACATGTGTTAATTCATAGTTTTGATGCCTTCAATGTGAATCTACAATTTTCAGAGTCTTGAAAATAAAGAAAACTCGAGGGGCGTGGCCTGCTTTCCCATGTGAAGACACAGGGAATTGGTGCTCCTGCTTCTAATCACCAGCAACAGGGTTTTTAGCCTTTTTAAAGGCTCATCTCCCTACCAAAGCAACAGGACAGAGCGCAGGTGTGCACAGAGAGCATTTTGATCCTACTTGGGACTTCTTAGGACTTTGCCTCATCTAATTAATTACAAGGAGGCCTGAACCCATGATGCAGCACTAAGGAGCCATTACAGCCTGGGTCTCCTGGCTCTTTTATCTATCTGGGACACCCACTAACAAGTCTCCTAACACAACAGCAAGAACTCAACAGATAAATACAAAGCTTCATAGATTTCCTGCAACCAGGTGAGCAATACCACTTTATTCTGGACTAATATCTCTACATTGCATTGTTTGCTCTCTGGCTCCTAGCAGTGGCTCATATTACCACATCCTGTCAGCTCTGAAAAACTCCCACAGTGATAATTGTTCAAGAGCTCTCCTCAGTAAGGGTACCTTCACACTTAGCGATGCAGCAGCGATCCGACCAGCGATCTGACCTGGTCAGGATCGCTGCTGCATCGCTACATGGTCGCTGGTGAGCTGTCAAACAGGCAGATCTCACCAGCGACCAGTGACCAGCCCCCAGCCAGCAGCGACGTGCAAGCGACGTTGCGCTTGCACGGAGCCGCCGTCTGGAAGCTGCGGAGACTGGTAACTAAGGTAAACATCGGGTATGGTTACCCGATGTTTACATTAGTTACCAGTGTGAGCAGGGAGCAGGGAGCCGCGCACACTAAGCGCTGGCTCCTTGCTCTCCTAGCTACAGTACACATCGGGTTAATTAACCCGATGTGTAATGCAGCTACATGTGCAGAGAGCAGGGAGCCGCGCACACTGAGCGCTGGCTCCTTGCTCTCCTAGCTGCTGTACACATCGGGTTAATTAACCCGATGTGTACAGCAGCTAGATGTGCAGAGAGCCGGAGCCGGCAGCACAGGCAGCGTGAGAGCTGCTGGTAACTAAGGTAAATATCGGGTAACCACCTTGGTTACCCGATGTTTATCTTGGATACAGCTTACCTCAGCTGTCAGATGCCGGCTCCTGCTCCCTGCTCGCTTCATTTGTCGCTCTCTTGCTGTCACACACAGCGATCTGTGTGTCACAGCAGGAGAGCGGCTTTGAAGAAAACGAACCAGGGCTGTGTGTAACGAGCAGCGATCTCGCAGCAGGGGCCAGATCGCTGCTCAGTGTCACACACAGCGAGATCGCTAATGAGGTCACTGCTGCGTCACAAAAAGCGTGACTCAGCAGCGATCTCGGCAGCGATCTCGCTATGTGTGAAGCACCCCTAAGCTTCCTGCATTTAAAGGATCCTGCCACTATATTGACTGAATCACCATATACCGGCATTTACTATTACATAGACTATTTAACCACCCTTAATACAATAAATAGCGGGGAAACGTCACTGAGGGAGCTGTGGTTTAGCCATACCTCCCAACTGTCCCGGATTCTGCGGGACTGCCACGATTTTAGAGGGCTGTCCCGCACTCCCGCGGCTCACAGCTGATGTCCCGGCTCCTCCCCTCAGTGGAGTGAATAAATTAAATTAAATTATCATTGGCTCTGGATTTTCAGGGCAGCCGGGACTCAAACTTGTGGAACTGTGAGTTCATTGTTTCAAAGGCAGCAGCTTTACCATTGAGCCACTGCCTGTATTGAAAGCAATAGGAAGATTTTGTTATCTTGACCTCTATACTGCAGGTGAGACACCAGAAGCAGGTTATTCAGCTGCAAAGATGGATGAATGGAGGGATGAATGGAGGGATAGAGGGAGGGATGAATGGAGGGATAGAGGGAGGGATGAATGGAGGGATAGAGGGAGGGATGAATGGAGGGATAGAGGGATAGAGGCAGGGATGGATGGATGATAGAGGGATGAATGGAGGGATAGAGGGAGGGATGAATGGATGAATGGAGGGATGAATGGAGGGATGAATGGAGGGATGAATGGAGGGATGGATGGATGAATGGAGGGATAGAGGGAGGGATAGATGGATGAATGGAGGGATGAATGGAGGGATGAATGGAGAGATAGAGGGAGGGATGGATGGATGATAGAGGGATGGATGATAGAGGGATATATAGATACACGACAGATAATAGATAGATAGAGATAGAATCATAGAGAGATAGAATCATAGATAGATAGAGGGATAGAGATAGATAGATAGATAGATACTGTATCTCAATGTAGGTGAAAAAGTCAGATTCATTTGTTCCCATAAAACCACTATAAAGAAATGAGGAAAAAAATACAAATACAATTTATTTATTTTTTTATCTTCACCATCTTGGATTCAAACCAGCAACATTCAAAACTTGTGTCCAGCAGCCTCCTAGCTTTCCTAGCTGCTCAAGCTGTTGAGCCACTAGGATTGATGATATCAGAAGGAGGATTTCACATAAATGAACCTACAATGCAGCCTCTTACACAGCAGATTACACAGGACACAGCTACATTGTACAGAGCAGCATCTCTATGTGGAAAAGAGGATTTTTTTTTTCTTCTAATAAAGTTACTAAAAATAATAAAAAAATAGAATAATGTAATTTTATTACACTTTTTTATAAAATAATAAACATCACAAATCAGCAAATAACATGGACATATTTGGTGTCCCTGTAATTGTAATGACCTGAACAACACAGCGATCAGATTGTTTATGGGGATCGGTAAATGGCGGGGAAAAAAAGGCGCAATTTATTATTTTTCTTTATTAAAACCAATAAAAAATGTAATGAGAATGGATCACTGAGGCCGTGTTCACACTTAGCGTAAATGCGGCATTTTTTCTGCAGGTGTCCGCGCCACGAGTGCAATAACAATGTTCTCTGATTATTGCGTGTTTGCGGTATTTTTTATACATTGTCCCCCTTATTTGATACATGTTTGTTGCTGATGTGAATCCTGAAGCTTATAAAGAAAGAAACACCAAATCTGCACAGTTCAGCGGCGTCTTTACACGAACCAGGAGTGGAGATTTCATGACGTCTCATCCACTTTGCTTGGACAATTAGTCCATATTCCCATGTAGTGTAAATGCTGCATTGTTTTCTGCTGTTTTTGTGCACATTTATTCTGCTGTGTTTAATTGTCCAAGTAAAGTGGATGTGATTCCATGAAAAGACGCCGCTGAATTCTGCGGTTTTCGGGGGGGGGGGGGGGGGGGTTCTCTGGAGGTTTCTATGTGGAGCTTAAAAAAATGCAGGAAAAAGCTTCTCTGTACAATAAAAACACTTAAAAACGCAGATTCACATCTGAACCAAAAACGCATTAAATAATGGAGAAAAGGCAGAAAAAATGCAGCAAAAATGGAAAAAACAGAGAAGATTGTTATTGTGTAGTTTGGTGCAGACAGAGACAAAAAGAAACAGAATTTATGCAACGTGTGAACACGGATTGATAGGCACAAATAAGCAACATGTCATATAGTGACACAGAAATATAAAAAAATTCTGAATGCTATAAATATGAATGAACAGTCCGGGGCATCTGCTGAATGACCCTTACTGCCAAATGGGTGTGGCTAGGGGTGTGGTTAGGGGCGTGATCAAAATTTGCCGCGGCGCGCTGCGCGCGCCACATACTTTGTCCCTCTTTCCTTTCTTGAAAAGTTGGGAGGTATGGTTTAGCTGCGGTCAGCTATAACAGACAGTCTACAGGCTGCCAGCAGATTGGGTGTTCAGATCTGCACCGACCTTACGCACGGGATTCCAGGTTCAGACAGCACTTCTAACAGATGCATAGCTGATCTTGTCAGCGGCTCACAGAAGCCCTACATCACGGACACTACCGCAAGCTGATCAGGTGGAAGAGCCTTCCACGTATTCAAGCACCGCAGATCTGGGATGTGAAGGAACTCTGCATCTGCACAAGACAGTAAAGAAGCGGATCATCACTCAAGCGAAGTCGGCGGGCTTCCCACGTACCCGAGCCCCGCAGACTCTGGTTTAATCACCACTACAACAGAAGATTGACATAGTAACGTTGGGGGGACGACAGGGAGTGGAGTGCAGCAATCATCCACAACTAAGGCATAGCTGCTGCCCATTTTCAGTAGCATTGCACAGCTGCAAGCAACTTTTAAACAAATAAGTGGTGACTGCTGCATTCCCTTCATCCCTCCCATACCGGTACCTCACTATACTACTACAACCTCTTAAGACTACCAAGAGTAACTGAGTAAGCCTCATTTTGTGTGTGTGTGTGTGTGTATATATATATATATATATATATTTGTTAGCTGTCTCATTTACAGGTTGTTAATACAACAAAGCATTACCAGGCTCTGCAGATAGGAGATATATGTAAATTGGGTATAATATACACTAAAGGCTACTTTACACACTGTGTGGGTACCCGCCCCCATCTGTTGCGCGACACGGGCAAATCGCTGCCCGTGCAGCACAACATCGCCCAGACCCGTCACACATACTTACCTGCCCGGCGACGTCGCTGTGACCGGCAAACCGCCTCCTTTCTAAGGGGGCGGTCCGTGCGGCGTCACAGCGACGTCACTGAGCGGCCGCCCAATAGCAGCGGAGGGGCGGAGCTGAGCGGGACGTAACATCCCGCCCACCTCCTTCCTTCCGCATAGCGGCTGGGAGGCAGGTAAGGAGAGCTTCCTCGTTCCTGCGGCGTCACACATAGCGATGTGTGCTGCCGCAGGAGCGACGAACTACATCGTTACTGCTGCAGTAACGATAATCGAGAATGGACCCCCATGTCACCGATGAGCGATTTTGCACGTTTTTGCAACGATGCAAAATCGCTCATCGGTGTCACACGCAACGGCATCGCTAATGCGGCCGGATGTGCGTCACCAATTCCGTGACCCCAACGAGTTCGCATTAGCGATGTCGTAGCGTGTAAAGCCCCCTTTAGAGCTCAGCTAAAGCTCCATAGGAGCTGAGTAACTCAATGTACGCTGTTTAACTTGTTTACAAGTACCCACAGCAACAGGCCCAGGAGGAGGGGGGAGGATCCCTGTGGCACAGACACTAGCAAATGTGAGCTCACGCATGCTGTGTATGTGCCACAGTACCGTACCTTCCGTTCCATACATTTAAAGGGCCTAATTAAAACTTTAATTGAGAGTTATACTACAAAAGACCCCACAAATAAGCAGATTTTGAGCATACCACATCATAAGGGCCTGAATCACAGAGGAACCCCAAATATACCCTCCCATAAGGGTATGTACCATAACACTACTACTCACCTGTTCATATCCAGATACCATAAAGCACAGGAATTTAAGTATATCAGAATATCCAAAAACAAAATTGGAATCTATAGATGTGACAGGGGAGACATTCGACTGAAATAACTACTTTACAGGAGGGAGAGGGGAGGATTAGGTAAGAGAAGGAGAAAAATCCTTAAAACCACAATAGTTAACCTGCACAATAAACTACATTGTAAAAATAGAATAAAAGCACATTATAAAACTCCTATTAATACACAATGCCACCCAAAAACAAAAATAATCCTAATAGTAAAACAGTAGATAATGAAACCATGTATGAGGAGCGCATGGACCAAACCCCCCCCCCAACAGCCCAAGGTCCTACTCAATCATCAAGGAAAAATAGCGGAGACAACAATAGGGACCTATGGGCACCTGATCTCACTCCATCACTTGATGTTACGGTTAACCAAGAAAAGAAAAGAAATGGAAAACAAACACAACCCTGCCCAAGTCACAAATCTACCTGATGACACAGACTCAGACAGGAGCAATTCTTCCAATTCAAGCCCAGTCAAAAAAGAAGCCAGAAGAGATTCAAACGACGAAGAATTCATGGTGAACTACAATGTGGGCCAGCCACTGGACCGGGAATTCTTCTACAACCTCTTCAGAGCTTACAACAAATCGCTTAAAACTGACTTAGATGACTTGAAAACTTCTATGGCAATGATAGCCTCAAGATCGGAGAAAACCGAAAGAGATGTGGAGGAACTCTCAAAGGACACAAAGAACTTACAAAAAGAACAAGACAAGCTAAAAGAGGAGGTAAAATTCCTAAGAAATAAATGGATAGATAGAGAAGATAGAGACAGAAGAAGTAACTTAAAATTTCGAGGAATACCAGAAAAGATCAAAAACACAAACCTTATGACATTTGTAAAGAACATAGTGAAAAAATCTTTACCCTCCCTCCCAAAATTGGAGTATTCATTTGAACGCGTTCACAGGCTCCCAAAACCGACATTCTTAGCAGAAGAAATCCCCAGAGACGTCATTGCGAGATTTACGTTCTATATAACAAAAGAAAAACTAATGGATCTCTTACGAAATAACAAAACTTTACCATCCCCCCACGAGAACTTAAAAGTATTTATCGACCTTTCAAAGGAGACTTTAAAAAGGAGAAGAGATTATAAGCCTATCACGGATGCTCTGAGGAAAAATGACATCTTATACCGCTGGGGCCATCCAAACAATAATCTGATCTTCACATTGAAGCAAAAAACCATGTCAATCGAAGAGCCGGAAGAGGGGCTGAAATTGCTCAAAGACTTGAAAATTGCATCTCCCCAACCTGGGAAGGAAAAAAGATGATCCCAAGAGATAATTATCAGTGCACCCTCGCTCAAGTCCCTTATCTGAATCGGGACTACCCTAATAGGCAGAAAACACTAGCCCACAAGGAGAAATTTGTTGTAATATATCTCCCACAATATATCTACCTTGAAGCTTCACCCCATGTTTATGTTTAAAATAGTTACCTCAAGTTTACCTGACATGATCAATAACATGACAAAAAGTATCCCCAACAGGAGGAAGATCAAATATCTAGATAACACCAAGAGAAAAAGCCTAAAAAAAAAAAAAGCTATCAACTACCAAGATGACCACAAAATTCCTGACTATCAACGTCAATGGGTTAAACTCGTCACAAAAAAGGTTTCTCATATGGAGGGACATCCAAAAATTCAAAGCAGATATAATTGGACTACAGGAAACAAAATTCGCCCTAGAAAAAACACCCAAATTTGAACATAAATCATTCCCAACAATCCTTCTCTCTTCAAATGAAAAGAAAAAATTAGGTGTGGCTCTCATTATAAGAGACTCAATAAGATTTGAAGAACTGAAAACGATAATTGACCCAGAAGGTAGATATCTAATAGTTATCTGCAAACTAAATAACACTACATACACACTAGCCAACATATACGCTCCCAACAAGGGACAAATTACCTTCCTAAATAGAGTACTATCTTTAATTAGATCACACCAAAGGGGATGTCTTTTGCTTTTCGGAGATTTTAACGCCATACCTAACCCTAATTTCGACTCTTCCAACAAAGGCAGGGTACTGAATGTCACTCTTGATTCTTGGATGAACCGAGAGGAGCTATACGACATCTTTAGATGCCTAAATACAACCTCAGTAGAATATACTTATTATTCAAACCCACACAGATCATTTTCAAGAATTGACCTAGTCCTTTCTGACATCAATACCTTACAGAAAATTAAACAAATTACCATTCACCCTAGAGTGTGGTCAGACCACTCTCCCATCACATTTGAAATCCTCACCAATCATCACATAAATAAAACTTGGAGAGCTAACTCGTTTCTATTCGCCCACCCAGACCATAGCCTAAAAATACAAGATGATTTAAAAAATTATTTCAAATATAATGACATAGAAAATATCTCTATCACAACTCTGTGGCAAGCCCATAAGGCAGTCATCAGAGGAACCCTGATCCAACTTAACACTAAGATTAATAAAATTAAACAAAAGAAAACTGAAGAGATTGTAAATAAAATTAGAGAACTAGAAAATTCACAAGCAAATAGTCCATCAGATGATACACAAAAAGAAATTTTAAAACTCAGACTAGATTTAAAAACCATTCTCTCAAACGAATACGAAAGATTCATACTGACCTCAAAATCCAATTTTTACCATCTCATGAATAAACCTTCGGGTTTTTTAGCCAGAAGAACAAGAATTCTGAGATCTAAGACCAAAATCTTACAGATAAGAGATAAGGACAACAAAATTTACAAAAATCCAAAAGACATTTCACTAAAATTTGAGGAATTTTTTAACAACCTATATAACTTAAAAAATAATAAACTAGAAGACAAACCCACTAAGGAAGACATCAATCAATTCCTTGACTCGATTCAGTTACCCTCTCTGTCTAACGAAGATTTACATTTTCTAAACACCCCACACAAAAACAGTGACATAATGACTACAATAAACTCTCTAAAACAAAATAAAGCACCAGGACCAGATGGAATTCCCAATGAGTACTACAAAAAGAGATGCAAGAAGCCACTATATCAGTTTTGTATAAAGAAAAGGGAGACAGAGACCTCATTGGAAACTATAGACCCATTTCGCTCCTAAATTCTGACCTGAAAATATTGGCAAAAACCCTAGCCACCAGACTACAAAAAATAGTACCGAACCTTATACACAAAGATCAAGTGGGGTTCATTGCGAACAGAGGAGCAGAAGACGCTACCAGACGAATCCTAAACCTACTCACTCACTCAGGGGAAACTAAGACTCCCACAGTCTTTATCGCAATTGATGCTGAGAAGGCATTTGACCGGGTTCAGTGGAACTACTTACTTCAAACTTTAAAAAAATTTGGCTTCAATGGGAGGGTATTAGACCTTATAAAATCATTCTACTCAAACCCGTCTGCAAGAATTTTAACAAATGGTCTCCTCTCGGGTAAAATCAATCTCTCGAATGGAACAAGGCAGGGGTGTCCTCTTTCCCCATCATTGTTCGATCTTTTCATTGAGCCCTTGGCGGAAAAGATCAGGATGGACAGCCGGATTAGGGGCGTCCCTGCTAATAACAGACAATTCAAAGTGTCACTTTTCGCAGATGACATCCTACTCTCTCTAACGGATCCACTGAACTCGGTCAAACAGACCTTGGAAGTTTTTAAAGAGTTCTCAAGGGTCAATATGGATAAAACCCAGGCTATGCACCTCAATCTGGATCAGGATCTATTAAAAGTCCTACAATCTGATATCAAATTTCAGTGGAATGTGGACAGCATGTCTTATTTAGGAATCAAACTAACAAAAAACACAAAGGACTGCGCTAACCAGAATATTACTGACATTTATAATACCATCCAAAAAGATCTACAACATCTGTCCAAAGTAGAGCTTTCCTGGTTAGGAAAAATAAACACATACAAAATGCTGGAACTTCCCAAGCTACTTTATATATTCAGAACTATCCCATTACCAATCAAGAAGAAGCTTATACAAAAACTCCAAACTCAACTAACATCTTTTGTATGGGGTAAAACTAAACCTTGAGTAGCACAATCTACCCTAAACAAAAACAGAATCAATGGGGGGTTGGGGATGCCAAACATAATGGCCTACTATCAAGCAACGACTATTAAAAGCAGCCAGAAGTATTGGAACAGAGGTGATAAACCTGCATGGGTGGGACTTGAAGATTCTTACTGTCCAAATATAGAAGTTGGAGACCTGGTGGTGGCCTACCTATGCGACTCTAAAAAGCGACTACCTAAGGAGGTCATCACCAGGAACTCAATAATAACATGGAGGAAATTTGGAGCCCAATCTAGAAAAATACACGGCACTGAATCAATAGGTTGGATGAAGATCGAAACTCTTTCTTTCTGCATTCTCACCAAGATTAAAGCTCAACGACTGGAAATCCAAGGGAATATGCTTAATCTCAGACATACTTGATAACGATAAGCTGAAACCCTACCAAGACTTAGCAAAAGAATTCAAACTAACAAAGTCAAATAAGAAAACTTGGAATATAATAGAAAAAATATTCATGAAACCTAGCACCACCCTCCACCTTCCAAGTAACATCACAGCTCTCTTAAAGAATCCAAATAATCAAAACACTTGGAAAACCAAATATATCTACCAAATTTATAACGAAGACACAAATCTCCGTAGCTTAAAACACTTGGAAAAGTGGAAAATCGAGTTAAAAATCCCAGAAAATCAATTTGAAGAAAGATTTCAAAAGTCATTGGCCACAGTCTACAAAAATATAACTTGCGTTGCTCTTATAGAAACCAATTATAAGATAACTAGAAGGTGGCCCGATTCTACGCATCGGGTATTCTAGAATTTACGTATTGTGTAGTTCATGTATGATTTTTGTTATATATATATATATATATATATATATATATATATATATATATATATATATATATATATATATATGTTGTTGTGTGTAGTTACCAAGTTTTTGTGTAGGGCGCTGTACATGTTCTGGGTGTTGTCTGGGTGTGGCGGGGGTGAGAGCGGTGTTGTATGTGTGTTGCGTGTGTTGCGTTGTTTGTGGAGCGCTGTGTGTCTGTAGCGTTGTGTGTGTGTGTGTTGCGCTGTTTGTGTGGGTGTGGTGTGTTTTGGGGGGAGGTATGTTTTGTGCAATGTGTGTGTTGTGCGGTATGTGCGTATATTTATGTATGCCGCGGTGTTTGTGTGTTGGGTGTTGTGTGTGTGCAGCGTTGTCTGTGTGTGTGGGTGTCTGTGCAGGGTGGTGTTTGTGGTTCCCAGTGTGTGTGTGTGTGTGTGTTGGGGGGAGGTGTGCACCCCCCATCGTGCTCCATCCCCCATGCTGCGCACCCCCCATCGTGCTCCATCTCCCATGCTGCGCACTCCCCATCGTGCTCCATCCCCTATGCTGCGCATTCCCCATCGTGCTCCATCTCCCATGCTGCGCACTCCCAAACGTGCTCCATCCGCCATGCTGTGCACTCCCAAACGTGGTCCATCCGCCATGCTGCACACTCCCAAACGTGGTCCATCCGCCATGCTGTGCACTCCCAAACGTGCTCCATCCGCCATACTGCGCACTCCCAAACGTGCTCCATCCGCCATACTGCGCACTCCCCATCGTGCTGCATCCCCCATGCTGCGCACTCCCAAACATGCTCCATCCGCCATGCTGCGCACTCCCAAAACGTGGTCCATCCACCATGCTGCGCACTCCCAAACGTGCTCCATCCGCCATACGGCGCACTCCCAAACGTGCTCCATCCACCATGCTGCGCACTCCCAAACGTAGTCCATCCGCCATGCTGCGCACTCCCAAACGTGCTCCATCCGCCATACTGCGCACTCTCCTTCGTGCTGCATCCCCCATGCTGCGCACTCCCAAACGTGCTCCATCCGCCATGCTGCGCACTCCCAAACGTGCTACATCCGCCATGCTGCGCACTCCCAAACGTGCTCCATCCGCCATGCTGCGCACTCTCAAACGTGCTCCATCCGCCATGCTGCGCACTCCCAAACGTGCTCCATCCCCCATACTGCGCACTCCCCATCGTGCTCCATCCCCCATGCTGCGCACCCCCCATCGTGCTCCATCCCCCATGCTGCACCAGCATCAGCCTCTCTGCCCCCAGCATCAGTCTCTCTCCTCCCAGCATCAGCCTCTCTCCTCCCAGCATCAGCCTCTCTCCTCCCAGCATCAGCCTCTCTTTTCCCAGCATCAGCCTCTCTCTTTCCAGCATCAGCCTCTCTCTTTCCAGCATCAGCCTCTCTGTCCCCAGCATCAGCCTCTCTGTCCCCAGCATCAGCCTCTCTCCTCCCAGCCTCAGCCTCCCCCAGGATCAGCCTCTCTTCTCTCAGCCTCCCCCCTCCCAGCCTCCCTCCTCCCAGCCTCCCCCAGCATCAGCCTCCCCCTCCCAGCCTCCCCCAGCATCAGCCTCCCCCTCCCAGCCTCCCCCAGCATCAGCCTCTCGCCTCCCAGCCTCCCCCAGCATCAGCCTCTCTCCTCCCAGCCTCCCCCAGCATCAGCCTCTCTCCTCCCAGCCTCCTCCAGCATCAGCCTCTCTCCTCCCAGCCTCCCCCAGCATCAGCCTCCCCCTCCCAGCCTTCCCCAGCATCAGCCTCTCTACTCCCAGCCTCCCTCCTCCCAGCCTCCCCCAGCATCAGCCTCCCCCTCCCAGCCTCCCCCAGCATCAGCCTCTCTCCTCCCAGCCTCCCCCAGCATCAGCCTCTCTCCTCTCAGCCTCCCCCAGCATCAGCCTACACCCTCCCAGCCTACCCCAGCATCAGCCTACCCCAGCATCAGCCTCCCACAGCATCAGCCTCCCCCTCCCAGCATTCCCCAGGATCAGCCTCTCTCCTCCCAGCCTCCCCCAGCACGCCATGCTCCTCTGCCGACACTCACAGATCCGATCGCATACACTCACACACACCCGATCGCATACACTCACACACACCCGAACGCATACACTCACACACACCCGATCGCATACACTCACACACACACACACACACACACACACACACACACACACACTGACGATATTGCACATACGCGCTCACCCTCACAACATCCGGAGATATCACATGCTTCTGGCCATGTGATCCTCCGGCAGGTCCTGTAAGGTCATAAGGTCACTGCACAGTATCGCCGCCGAGAAGCAAGTGATATCCCAGGATGTTGTGAGTGTGTGGATGCGATGTGATGTGTGTGTGAGGTGTGTGTGAGAGTGAGTGTGATCTGATGTGTGTGTGTTGTTATGTGTGTGTTGTTATGTGTGTGCGTTTGTGTATGTTCCGCCGCTGCAGGACCTTGATGCGCTGGTAACTATGCTACCATGGTTACCAGCGTATCCCGTCCCCCGCTCGCACGGGAGCCCACACCAGCATACGGCGGCAACCCCAGCAATGCGAGGGTATGTGTCGGCTTGGTTGGTGGCGTATGCTGATGTGGGCTCCCGGGGGTACAGTACTCACCTGGGAGTCGTGGCTCCGTGTCGGTTCGGGGAATGCGTGCGGGGGGGCGGGGCCAGAGTGAGCGTGCATTGCGTGAGGGGGGCGGGGCGTGGCCGAGTTGCCAATGTGTACAGGGTGCCGGGGCGAGAGGGCAATCCGTGTGGGGGTGGAGCCTGGGCGAGCGGCCGGCCAATCCGTGTGGGGGCTGAGCCTGGGTGAGCGGCCAATCCATGCGGGGGGGCGGGGCCATGGCGAGCCCAGCGGCCAATCAGCTTTGTGTCACCGTAAGGACACAATTTTGGAGCAAGACAGACAGACAGACAGACAGACAGAATAAGGCAATTATATATATAGATAACCCACTGGTATTACACACCCCATAAATTGCATTTAATTAACCCAGACACCTCAAACAAATGCTGGAGAAACTGTGGAAATTCAGGCAACATAACTCACATATTTTTGTCGTGTCCAAAAATTAAGAAATTCTGGAGAGACATTCAATCACTTAAAAGGTCCATTACACAGCTAGATGTAACTCTAACTCCAGAATTAGTTCTTCTTCTCTTAAACATTGAAGCGATACCTAAACATTTTAGGCCCATAGTAATACATATTCTACTAGTGTCCACTAATCTCATTGCATCCAAATGGAAAAGTGAGAAAGCTCCTAATATTCAAGAAGCTAAGGAGAAACTAACTCTACATAAAGCTTTAGAGTACTACTATGCCATAAAAAATAATACTCAAACAAAGTACCTCACCAAATGGGACCCATGGCCAGAGCCCAATCACCGACAGACTATATAGCCCAACTGACGTTAAGAAAACACTAACTATATTCGAGAAATACAAGCTCACTAATAATTCCAGGCCTGAAGCTCTAGTCTTTGATACCTCCCTGATCTAAAACTCACTAGAATTATATGTTTCTGATCTTGCAAATTTGCTGGACTGTCTACGGCAGACCTGGGCAAGGGGCGGCCCGCGGGCCACATCCGGCCCGCCTACTCTCTGTGACCGGCCCGCCTGGCTCCGGGCGTCCTTGCTGGCCGGTCACTGATGAGGGCAATCTGACCTGTTGTCCGGAGCTCCAGGCTCCGGGCGGCCCGTGGTCAGATTGCCCTCATCACACGCTGCGTGCCGGCAAGGAACAGAGGACAGATACTGCAGCACCGCACAGTGCAGCAGCGGAACGCAGGAATCTGTCCTCTGTTTCCTGCCGGCACTTTCTCTGTGACACACACGCGTGTGCCCTGATGTCGTCAGTACGGCGCGTGTGTGTGTCATTTGAAAAGTTCCCGCCGCGGCAGGAGAAGAAGATGCAGCAGCCGGAGCCCGTACGGGGAGAGGAAGCAGCTCAGCGGGGAGCCGTACAAGAGAAGAAGGATGTCAGCGGGAGCCCGTACGGAGGTGCCTGAGGAGGGAAAGGTGAGTGGTGACTAGTAACCTGAGGGGACAATGGGGGGAGTGGAGGTGAGGGGGGGGTAACTGGTAAGTAATATTTGGGGGGTTTGATGTAGTATATGGCAATGTAGTTTTACAGGTGTAGTATATAGGGGTCTAGTGATGTATATGTGGATGTAGTGATGTATATTACAGGAGTATATAGCGGTGTAGTGATGTATATTACAGGTGTATATGGGGGTGTAGTGATGTATATTACAGGTGTATATAGGGGTGTAGTGATGTATATTACAAGTGTATATAGGGGTGTAGTGATGTATATTACAGGTGTATATGGGGGTGCAGTGATGTATATTACAGGTGTATATAGGGGTGCAGTGATGTATATTACAGGTGTATATGGGGGTGCAGTGATGTATATTACAGGTGTATATAGGGGTGTAGTGATGTATATTACAGGTGTATATGGGGGTGTAGTGATGTATATTACAGGTGTATATAGGGGTGTAGTGATGTATATTACAAGTGTATATAGGGGTGTAGTGATGTATATTACAGGTGTATATGGGGGTGCAGTGATGTATATTACAGGTGTATATGGGGGTGCAGTGATGTATATTACAGGTGTATATGGGGTGCAGTGATGTAGATTACAGGTGTATATGGGGGTGCAGTGATGTATATTACAGGTGTATATAGGGGTGTAGTGATGTATATTACAGGTGTATATGGGGGTGTAGTGATGTATATTACAGGTGTATATAGGGGTGCAGTGATGTATATTACAGGTGTATATGGGGGTGCAGTGATGTATATTACAGGTGTATATGGGGGTGCAGTGATGTATATTACAGGTGTATATGGGGGTGTAGTGATGTATATTACAGGTGTATATAGGGGTGCAGTGATGTATATTACAGGTGTATATGGGGGTGCAGTGATGTATATTACAGGTGTATATAGGGGTGCAGTGATGTATATTACAGGTGTATATGGGGGTGCAGTGATGTATATTACAGGTGTATATGGGGGTGTAGTGATGTATATTACAGGTGTATATGGGGGTGTAGTGATGTATATTACAGGTGTATATAGGGGTGCAGTGATGTATATTACAGGTGTATATGGGGGTGCAGTGATGTATATTACAGGTGTATATGGGGGTGCAGTGATGTATGTGAAGATGTAATTTACCCTCTCACTGTATATGCTGTGATACTATGTCATGATATGCATATTTCCCTGGTTGTATTAGTTGTAATTCATGTATTTCCTTGGGGGAGCTACTGATCTCAATGTGTCTCTCTCATACAATTGTAGTCTTGGCATCTAATGTGATTATGTAAATAGCCTGTCCTCTTCTTTCCAGAGTTGTGTATCTAATCTGTAATTGAATTGGCCAGTGAAGGAATAGTCATTGTTCTGCACAGCAGGGGATCCCTTCATCTACTGTGGCTGGCAGACATATCGGAGCCCTGTGATGGACCAAACCATTGATGATAGGATGTGTGACCTCCACCCCCTGAACATGGTGGGCTGGTCAAGGAGCACAGACAATGCATTTCCCTTTTTGTAACTTCAGAGTGAGCTGAAACTTGAAGGGAGCAGGAGCTCCAGCCTGTGTGGCTGTGGACACGGACGGAGCTAGGCCTGTGTGGCGGCCCGTGGGATTGTGTGGAACTCTTTGGACTACTGTAAGGACGATTGCTTTGTAATCCGGTCCGAGGATTGTCGGGAAGGGCCCCCGAATCTGTTTTACGTGGACTTATCGTGTGCTGTTCCAGTGTTCTTGTGAATAAACCTGTTGGATCGTTCCTCGGCCTGTTGTCTCTCCTTGCTCTGCTGTACACCCCGTCACAATGTATATTACAGGTGTATATAGGGGTGCAGTGATGTATATTACAGGTGTATATGGGGGTGCAGTGATGTATATTACAGGTGTATATGGGGGTGTAGTGATGTATATTACAGGTGTATATGGGGGTGTAGTGATGTATATTACAGGTGTATATAGGGGTGTAGTGATGTATATTACAGGTGTATATGGGGGTGTAGTGATGTATATTACAGGTGTATATGGGGGTGCAGTGATGTATATTACAGGTGTATATGGGGGTGTAGTGATGTATATTACAGGTGTATATGGGGGTGTAGTGATGTATATTACAGGTGTATATGGGGGTGTAGTTATGTAGTATATGGGGATTGTTTGTGTATATATGTATATAGCGTGTGCGTGTGTGTATGTATGTGTGCGTGCGTGCAGAGAGAAAAGCCCGTAACTGCGAGTGGTACTGGAGTTACATCGGGTACCACGTGCTCTCTCCCCGCCCCCTGCAGCGCCATACTGCCATTACAGGGCCTGATTGCGTTTCTCCAGTACCTGTTTGCATACATGTGACAGGTACCGGAGAAAACACGAGTCTGAAATAAAAAGATTTTCCATATTTACCTGCTTTCTTCAGCTCTGCTGCCTCCCGCTCCTGACCACTGCTCATTCATTGATTATTCACTGCACTCAGGACCTGGAAGCCGGAGCATCGCGATGACAGCACCGGGCACAGCACCGTTGAGGACATCACCGCAGGGACAGGTGAGTATTCTGCAAGCACAGTGACCTCCAGGAGGTCATCAGAGTTTCCAATGAACTTTGATGACCATCCTGCGACACCCACGCTACAGCTTCATGGGTTCATCAGAGTTCATTGGGAACTGTGACGAGTCCCCGAGATGCTCCGGCTTCCAGGTTCTCAACATACACACACACACCTGTATACTCACCCAGCGATGCGGTCCCCAGCGCTGTCCCTGCTTCCAGCTGCTCACTGCAGTGAATATTCAGTGAGTATAATTACCAGCGATAAGGAGCGAGAGGCAGCAGAGCCAGAGACAGCAGCGCTGGAGAGAGGTAAATATAGAAAATCTTTTTATTAAAAAGACCCGTGTTTTCTCTGGTATTTGTCACACTGATGTCACACAGATCACATCAGTGTGCGATCCGTGTGACACCCGTGCTGCCAGAGAAAAAACGGACATGTGTGCGTGTAGGGCCACGAGGGGTCACACAGTCCGTAACTTACTGTTTGTATATGAAGGGATAGTATATATACTATATACAGTATTGGGTAAAACTGAGTTAATTATATTAGTCCGGCCCTCTAAAACCATCCCAATTTCTCATGCGGCCCCATGGGAAAATTAATTGCCCACCCCTGGTCTACGGAATCCATGTCAGGAAGTTGTTAATTTTATTTGCTGTTTAGTTACGTTTTGCAAAAAGTTAATTCATAAGCAATTGATTTGACCAACAAAATATACTGCTTGATGTATCAACACTAACAAACTGGAGGGTCAAAATATGTGCATTTTCTTAACCTTGCTTTACTATCTATATGTCCTTAAATTTTGTAACGCATGATTTCAAGATTTGTTAACTACAAAACCTAATAAAAATCATTTGAACAGAAAATAAAGAAAACTCTTTGAATGAGAAGGTGTGTCCAACCTTTTGGTCTGTACTGTATATATACAGTGCTGGCCAAAAGTATTGGCACCCCTGCAATTCTGTCAGATAATACTCAGTTTCTTCTTGAAAATGATTGCAATCACAAATTCTTTGGTATTATCTTCATTTGTTTTGCTTGTAATGAAAAAACACAAAAGAGAATGAAACAAAAATCAAATCATTGATCATTTTACACAAAACTCCAAAAATGGGCCAGACAAAAGTATTGGCACCCTTAAGGGGGCTTTACACGCTACGATATCGTTAATGTTTTGTCGTCGGGGTCAAGTTGTTAGTGACACACATCCGGCGTCATTAACGATATCGCAGCGTGTGACACTGACCAGCGACCTCAAAAATGGTGAAAATCGTTCACCATGGAGAGGTCGTCCCAAACTCATAAATTGGTAAGGGTTGTTTATCCAGGTGGTTCATCGCTCATGCGGCAGCACACATCGCTATGTGTGACACCGCAGGAGCGAGGAAAGTGTCCTTACCTGCCGCCGGCCACAATGCGGAAGCAAGGAGGTGGGCGGGATGTTACGTCCTGCTCATCTCCGCCCCTCCGCTTTGATTGGCTGGCCGCTTAGTGACGTTGCAGTGATGTCGCTCTGATGCCGAATGTCCTTTCCCCTTGAAGGAGGGATTGTTCGGCAGTCACAGCGACGCCGCCGACCAGGTAAGTATGTGTGACGCTGCCGTAGCGATAATGTTCGCTACGGCAGCAATCACAAACAATCCCATGCGCGACGGGGGCGGGTACTTACACGCTCGCTATCGCTACAAATTGCTAGCGATATCGCTACCGTGTAAAGCCCCCTTTAGCCTAATACTTGGTTGCACAACCTTTAGCCAAAATAACTGCGAACAACCGCGTAAGGTAACCCTCAATGAGTTTCTTACAATGCTCTGCTGGTTTTTAGACCATTCTTCTTTGGCAAACTGCTCCAGGTCCCTGAGATTTGAAGGGTGCCTTCTCCAAACTGCCATTTTGAGATCTTCTTGAGAGATTTTGAGGTGTTCTATGGGATTCAGGTCTGGACTCATTGCTGGCCACTTTAGTAGTCTCCAGTGCTTTCTCTCAAACCATTTTTTAGTGCTTTTTGAAGTGTGTTTTGGGTCATTGACCTGCTGGAAGACCCATGACCTCTGAGGAAGACCCAGCTTTCTGACACTGGGCCCTACATTATGCTGCAAAATTTATTGGTAGTCTTCAGACTTCATAATGCCATGCACACGGTCAAGCAGTCCAGTGCCAGAGGCAGCAAAGCAACCCCAAAACATCAGGGAACCTCCGCCATGTTTGACTGTAGGGACCGTGTTCTTTTCTTTGAATGCCTCTTTTTTTTCCTGTAAACTCTATGTTGATGGCTTTTCCTAAAAAGCTCTACTTTTGTCTCATCTGACCAGAGAACATTCTTCCAAAACATTTTAGGCTTTCTCAGGTAAGTTTTGGCAAACTCCAGCCTGGCTTTTTTATGTCTCGGGGTAAGAAGTGGGGTCTTCCTGGGTATCCTACCACACAGTCCCTTTTCATTCAGACGCCGACGGATAGTACGGGTTGACACTGTTGTACCCTCGGACTGCAGGGCAGCTTGAACTTGTTTGGATGTTAGTCGAGGTTCTTTATCCACCATCCGCACAATCTTGCGTTGAAATCTCTCGCCAATTTTTCTTTTCCTTCCACATCTATGGAGGCTAGCCACAGTGCCATGGGCTTTACACTTCTTGCTAACACTGTGCACTGTAGACACAGGAACTTTCAGATCTTTGGAGATGGACTTGTAGCCTTGAGATTGCTCATGCTTCCTCACAATTTGGATTCTAAAGTCCTCAGACAGTTCTTTGGTTTTCCTTCTTTTCTCCATGCTCAATGTGGTACACACAAGGACACAGGACAGAGGCTGAGTCAACTTTAATCTATGTCAACTGGCTGCAAGTGTGATTTAGTTATTGCCAACACCTGTTAGGTGCCACAGGTAAGTTACAGGTGCTGTTACTTACACAAATTAGAGAAGCATCACATGATTTTTCAAACAGTGCCAATACTTTTTTATGTTTGGAGTGGAATTATATCCAATTTGGCTTTATGACAATTTTTTTATTTTTTTTCATTGAAGACAAATTAAATGAAGATAATACTACCAAAGAATTTGTGATTGCAATCATTTTCAGGAAGAAACTGAGTATTATCTGACAGAATTTCAGGGGTGCCAATACTTTTGGCCAGCACTGTGTATATATTATATATAGAATATTTTTTTTATATACATATATATATATATATATATATATATAAAAACATAACCTATATATAATATATGTACATATAATATATATTAATATATATTATATACTGTATATGTATATATGATATATATCTATAATCTATATCTATCTCAGAATTCCCTGCTTCACCAGCTTTGATAGCAGCTGTTTCTGCGCTATTTAGGCCTGTGACTAGTTGCAGGGGCCGTTGTTTCCCCAGACTAGTCGGCCATCTTTCCATGCTATCCCACCTCTGTGGGCATAATAACATGATTTTCACAAGTCGGCGTCACCGCTAGCTCCTGGAAATTTTGTGCATACGCGCCGCTGTGCTCACTCACCCATACGTTCTGGCAACAGAGAGGCGCACTGAGCATGGTCAGAGGTGCAGAAACTGTTCCTCCGGTCATGTACAGTGTGCCTCTCTGAAGCCGGGACCTATACACCCAACTTCAGATGAGGCTCAATGTGAGAGAACACAGCAACGAATGCGCAAAATTTTCAGGGGCTGACGATGACGTCCGCTTGTGGAAATCATGTTATTATGTCCACAGGGGTGTGGTAGCATGGAAAGAGGGCCAACTAGTCTAAGGAAACAATGCCCCTGTGACTAGTCATAGATCTAATTAGCATAGAAACAGCTCCGTTTATAAATCCTCTTTTTTAAACATTCATTTTAGTGAATAGCATTACACAGGGCTGGTGAGGCCGGGAATTTTGACATACAGACGTGAATGCTGCTGGAGGGCATAGAGAACCTGACAGCAGGTTTCCTTTAAAATGAGTTGGATAGTGGGTGACGATGCTAAGTTCCTCATAGCGTCCGCTCCAAAATTTATTATACAGTATGGCCCTGATAACCTCCTACCCAAACTAAAGTTCATTATATAGCCCTGGTTGTGTCTTGTCCCCCCACAATTCATTGTGAAGCTTTTATGGACGTATGATAAATTGTGGGGGGAGGTCACATGACAGGGGCTAAGGCTTTGTGCACACATTCAGTATTTGCAGCATAAAATTGTGCTGCAAGTGCTGATGTGCTGGTGTGACGCCCTGGACACCCCAGGGGTCACAGGTCATTACACTCACCACATACACCCCCACCCCAGTAAGGTACTACCAGTCAACCAAAAGACCTGATTGCCTCCCTCAGAGTCAGACAGGCACACCAGGTGGGCGGAGTCAGGCGGAAAGACACACCCTCCGAGGAGTCTGCTGGCCTGAGGCAGGAAAACACGAGAGTTCAAGTTTAAGTTTGGAAGAGAGAGGAGCTCAGTTCTGTGTGGGGCCTGGGTTGGAGCCTAGGACCCCAGATCAGTAAGGCAGGCAGACGGTAGTGGCCGCCTGCAGGAGACCGAGAATATGACCAGCGGAACTGTAAGGGATCGGGACAGGGTAGTGGCCCGCCGGAACCGAACCGAGGAGCTAACTGGATACCGGAGCACCAGGCAGGATACTCAGACCCCGAACTAGGCTATTAGCTACCACCATAGTCAAATTAACTGATTGCGGTCTGGACCTCAGGGGTTCATTCCCACCTAAGTCCCGATTGAAGGCAACAGCCCAACCCGTCCGGATAGGAGCCACCGCCAGAGGCCAGAGATCCAAGGGCCAGCGTCTGCAGGCAAAAGGGCTCCTATGACACATATACGCCAGGGAGCGGGCTACCAGTGCTCAGGCACAGTAGCCAAGATCACATACAGGTGCAGGAGAAAGGCGGACATTACCAACCTATCTGGAGAAACTGCAGCCGGCTGCGGGCCCTGTTCATCACCCCGTTTGGTTTACCAGTGACTCTGTGTAGTTTAATCGTGAATACACCAGTGCCCTCGGGCATCGCACCGCACCGCAACCCCGCGCCCTGCAACCTCACTACCGGGCCCCGGGACACACCTCCCCTACCCACGGAGGGGCTAACACCAAGCTGCGCTACTACACCGGTCCCGGGAGCCCACGTACCTTCACCGCAGCGGTGAAATGTTTTAATTCCACCCGTGGGTGGCGTCACGAACTGTACAACACAACCACCCCACAACCCCTGTGTGCACTGCCACTACACCCCTTGCAGAGCGACGTGACCCCCGGGTCCGGAGGTGCTCAAGCCACCGATACACACGAGCCCGGACCCGAGCGGCTCGGCGGTCGCAGCCGAGGCCGCGGGGCGGTACACATCGACTCATCTGGCGTCACAAACAGGATCGAGCCAGTCTACTTACCAGTAGAAGTGCGCCTTGTGATCCCCGTCAGCGGCGTCCCGCTGAAAAATCTGAAGATCCGCCATCTTGGGCGCGAACGTTTCCCGCTCGAGTCGTCTTCCCCGAGCAGTGAAGGCGCGAAAGTGAAGCCCTGCCCCCAAAAGAGAGAAGTGCTGTAGAAAAACCAAGGGGGGCGGGCGAAGAGCTGGCCCCATGTGATCCCGGGGATAAGAAGCAGGGACGCCAGGACTCTGCACACGTCTTGTTCCTGGACCCCGAAGGCGCAGCGCCATGTCTACCACGTCCAAGCAGCCCGAAGCTCTGAAGCCCGCGCCCAGAACGGCGGCGTGGGTGGAAGCCCGGACTGCGGAGATGTGCCACCGCCTCCAGATGCAGGTGTACTTTTTACTTGAGCACTGGGCGGTAGAGATGGTGGTTCTGGAAAGGTGGCAAGGCGACCCACGCCCCTATGTCCCCGAGGGACAGGCCGCTGCGGCTGAGGGACCCGGTCAGCTCCTGCTGACCATACCACCTCCTCCATCACCCATAATGGTCACCGTTACCACTCCACCCGAATCCCCACCCCCGACATCGGTGGTGGAGCCCGTCATAGTTGCCCGAGAGGAGCGACCTGTGGAGGCTGGCCGTGGACGGCCCCAAGACCATCAAGCACCAGACCGGTTGCCCTGGGAAGACCGCCAGGAACTGAAGCCCGTCCCCGAGGTGGACCCCATCATCCCAGAAGAAACTGCACCCACCGCTCCGGCCCCGGCAGTCCGCCCGGCCAAGATGGAGGAAGACGCTACCCACAGGAAGGCCCCAAAAGGTGAGGCAGGCCGCTCCTGGGTCCCGGTCCTCGGCTGAGGTTCCGTGGGGAGGCGGCTGTTAGGCAGCAGAGCCGGCCGCGACACAGCGGGGCTCCCTTCGGAGAGTGACGGTCGTGGCCGCCACTGGGGAGCTCCGGCTGGGCCAGACCCCCACTGATACTGACCCTGGGCAAGCCGACACCCCCTATTGGAAGCGGCCGCCAAACCCACCATGTCCGGGGGTAGCGGCCCATGAGAAGCAGAGAGCGGAGGTCATCGCCTGTACCATCCGGGAGAAGGAGAGTATCTGCAGCGCTACCTACAGGGTGCGGGGCCCCACGCACCAGGGGCAAGTCCGGCGGTTCAACTGCGACAAGGGATGGGGATTCCTCTACGACCCCGGCCTGGAGGCCGAGGTGTTCTTTTCCCGCCGGGATGTGAATGCCCACCTCTCGTACGGTCACCCGGACCGTGACCTGCTACCCGGTGACCTAGTGCAGTATACCCGGCATCGAGGGGCTGGTTTGCCCTGGATGTCCGCAGCGGCAGGAGCCGTATTGTCTCGGAGCAGTTCCAGTCCCCTCCCCCACCGTACAGCCCTGATGTGGAGCTGGAGGGGGAGTATGAAGGAGGCGATTTAAAGTAAGGCAGTGGACCACCGTTGCAAAAAGGACAGTCCCCATTGGGACCAACAGTGTTTGTGGTAGCCCGTTGGCTGCTGAAGTGCCCGTCCCGTTTGGGAATGATGTTGTCCCCTTTTCCCTAAAGACAAGGCTGAGAACTAGCAAGCCACCCAATAACTATTGGGCTTGTAAATATTGACCAACTGCCCTTCCCGCAACTGCCAGTCTCCGGAGAGGCTGGATGGAAGAGGGACCCGCAGCAGAGCAGGCTGGGGTCCAGTCACCATCAGAACCGGTGACCATCCTCCGGGTCAGGGGTCCCCTTGGACGTGGGGCCTCTGAATGACTGCCGGGTGCGAAATACCGTACCCGTTCCCGCTTGGGTAGCCTGGCCAAATTCCTGTTTCCGGACAGGGGAAAAGAGGTGCTGCCAATTTCTTAGGGGCAGCATCAAGGTCTAGGATGCTTGAGTGGGAAAGCGGAAGGACATGGACCCATTCCCCGTATGTTTAATAAAAATGTTCCGTTTGCAACAGTTCAAGTAATGTGCCTCCCGTAAGGGAAGAAATGAAAAATGCTTTTTGAATGTTTTTCAATTGTTTATATTTTTACTGAAAATAAAGCCGGTGATGGATGGGCAGCCCGCGGACGGTCTGCATTAAACCAAGGGGGAATGTGACGCCCTGGACACCCGAGGGGTCACAGGTCATTACACTCACCACATACACCCCCACCCCAGTAAGGTACCACCAGTCAAACAAAAAACCTAATTGCCTCCCTCAGAGTCAGACAGGCACACCAGGTGGGCGGAGTCAGGCGGAAAGACACGCCCTCCGAGGAGTCTGCTGACCTGAGGCAGGAAAACACGAGAGTTCAAGTTTAAGTTTGGAAGAGAGAGGAGCTCAGTTCTGTGTGGGGCCTGGGTCGGAGCCTAGGACCCCAGATCAGACGATAGTGGCCGCCTGCAGGAGACTGGGAATACGACCGGCGGAACTGTAAGGGACCGGGACAGGGTAGTGGCCCGCCGGAACCGAACCGGGGAGCTAACTGGATACCGGAGCACCAGGCAGGGTACTCAGACCCCGAACTAGGCTATAAGCCACCACCATAGTCAAATCAACTGATTGCGGTCTGGACCTCAGGGGTTCATTCCCACCTAAGTCCCGATTGAAGGCAAAAGCCCAACCTGTCCGGATAGGAGCCACCGCCAGAGGCCAGAGATCCAAGGGCCAGCGTCTGCGGGCAATCGGGCTCCTATGACACATACAGTTAGGTCCAGAAATATTTGGATGGTGACACAATTTTCGCGAGTTGGGCTCTGCATGCCACCACATTGGATTTGAAATGAAACCTCTACAACAGAATTCAAGTGCAGATTGTAACGTTTAATTTGAAGGTTTGAACAAAAATATCTGATAGAAATTGTAGGAATTGTACACATTTCTTTACAAACACTCCACATTTTAGGAGGTCAAAAGTAATTGGACAAATAAACCAAACCCAAACAAAATATTTTTATTTTCAATATTTTGTTGCGAATCCTTTGGAGGCAATCACTGCCTTAAGTCTGGAACCCATGGACATCACCAAACGCTGGGTTTCCTCCTTCTTAATGCATTGCCAGGCCTTTACAGCCGCAGCCTTCAGGTCTTGCTTGTTTGTGGGTCTTTCCGTCTTAAGTCTGGATTTGAGCAAGTGAAATGCATGCTCAATTGGGTTAAGATCTGGTGATTGACTTGGCCATTGCAGAATGTTCCACTTTTTTGCACTCATGAACTCCTGGGTAGCTTTGGCTGTATGCTTGGGGTCATTGTTCATCTGTACTATGAAGCGCCGTCCGATCAACTTTGCGGCATTTGGCTGAATCTGGGCTGAAAGTATATCCCGGTACACTTCAGAATTCATCCGGCTACTCTTGTCTGCTGTTTTGTCATCAATAAACACAAGTGACCCAGTGCCATTGAAAGCTATGCATGCCCATGCCATCACGTTGCCTCCACCATGTTTTACAGAGGATGTGGTGTGCCTTGGATCATGTGCCGTTCCCTTTCTTCTCCAAACTTTTTTCTTCCCATCATTCTGGTACAGGTTGATCTTGGTCTCATCTGTCCATAGAATACTTTTCCAGAACTGAGCTGGCTTCATGAGGTGTTTTTCAGCAAATTTAACTCTGGCCTGTCTATTTTTGGAATTGATGAATGGTTTGCATCTAGATGTGAACCCTTTGTATTTACTTTCATGGAGTCTTCTCTTTACTGTTGACTTAGAGACAGATACACCTACTTCACTGAGAGTGTTCTGGACTTCAGTTGATGTTGTGAACGGGTTCTTCTTCACCAAAGAATGTATGCGGCGATCATCCACCACTGTTGTCATCCGTGGATGCCCAGGCCTTTTTGAGTTCCCAAGCTCACCAGTCAATTCCTTTTTTCTCAGAATGTACCCGACTGTTGATTTTGCTACTCCAAGCATGTCTGCTATCTCTCTGATGGATTTTTTCTTTTTTTTCAGCCTCAGGATGTTCTGCTTCACCTCAATTGAGAGTTCCTTAGACCGCATGTTGTCTGGTCACAGCAACAGCTTCCAAATGCAAAACCACACACCTGTAATCAACCCCAGACCTTTTAACTACTTCATTGATTACAGGTTAACGAGGGAGATGCCTTCAGAGTTAATTGCAGCCCTTAGAGTCCCTTGTCCAATTACTTTTGGTCCCTTGAAAAAGAGGAGGCTATGCATTACAGAGATATGATTCCTAAACCCTTTCTCCGATTTGGATGTGAAAACTCTCATATTGCAGCTGGGAGTGTGCACTTTCAGCACATATTATATATATAATTGTATTTCTGAACATGTTTTTGTAAACAGTTAAAATAACAAAACCTGTGTCACTGTCCAAATATTTCTGGACCTAACTGTATACGCCACATAAACGTCACCCCGTTTGGTTTACCAGTGACTCTGTGTGGTTTAATCGTGAGTACACCAGTGCCCTTGGGCATCGCACTGCACTGCAACCCCACGCCCTGCAACCTCACTACCGGGCCCTGGGACATACCGCCCCTACCCACGGAGGGGCTAACACCAAGCTGCGCCACTATACAGCTCCCGGGAGCCCCCGTACCTTCACCGCAGCGGTGGTGTCCATCATCACCACAACCCGTGGGTGGCGTCACGAACTATACAACACAACCACCCCACAACCCCTGCGTGCACCGCCACTACACCCCTTGCAGAGCGACGTGACCCCCGGGTCCGGAGGCGCTCGAGCCACCGATACACACGAGCCCGGACCCGAGCGGCTCGACGGTCGCAGCCGAGGCCGCGGGGTGGTACATTGGCAGGAAGAACACTGCATAAAATATGCGTTTTGCTTGCAACTGTAAAATGCTGCATATTTTCCGCTACAAAATCGCAATGTATGCACATAGCCTTATAATTAATTGGGGGAGTCACAGAGACTGATTAGTTTATATTTATTAGGCGACAGATTATAGCTATTGGGGGGCACAGTGCAGCTTATTTATCACCTTATATTCTGAATGGTGTGTGGCTCATTGTATAATGTATAGTCTGGTACATATTTATATTCAGGGGCACAGTGTGGGGTAAATGTATGTATACAATATATGTGACCTTGTTATTTTCAGGGCTGCGGTGATCAATGTGACAAGAAGAATAGTTGCTGTAAGATGGCGACATGAAGGTCTGACCAGATGGAGAAGAGACAACAGAAAATAACTTACCAGATGAGACGTCAGCGGTAAGTAACTTTCTGAAAACATTTATTCTGTACTGTATGACTCGGAGTATTGCTGTTATTTGTTAAATCCGTTAGGCCACATTATCATATTTGTGTGACATTTCCGTGTGTTGCCAGACTTTTTTATCAGACGGCACGCGGACCCCTAGAGTTTCATAGATGCAGTCACATATCTGTGAAAATCACAGCTCTGAGAATGAGATCTGCGAGACTCAGAGCATGTGGTGTTCTGATCTGATTATGAAGAATAGGACAAACTCCATGGGTCAGTGCGCTGTCCGAGAAAAAAAAGTCAGGCAGCACACCGACACTGCACACGGATGCAGGATGCAACCTCATTATTTAGTGTACTCACTATGCAAAGCGCTGTCCTTAAGTACATTGTTTCTCCTTTTATTATGTATAACACTGTCCCTTATTAGCATCCTCGCTAGTTATGTATGGCGCTGTCCCTTATTATATAGTGTCCTCTCTTTTTCTGTATAGCACCGTCTCCTATATAGCATATTCTCGTTATTTTTGTTATTCACAGCTCCGTCTCTTTATTATATAATCCTCTCTTGTTAGATATAAAATGACTTCTGATGGAGCAGCATCTGACCAGAAGACCAGTCCATCAGAAAAGAAGCTTTACCATGTTCCATCAACAGTCATGTCATTTTATATCTAACAAGAGAAGATGCTATGAAATAAAGACAGAGCTCTATAAATAACAAAAATTACAAGAGAATCCAATATGTAAGGAATTGTACTGTACATAACAAAAGAGGGCACTATGTAATATATATGTAGATAGATATAAATCTGTAGCTTTATCACCATAAAAAAGGGAGGCCCAGGCACAATTTCTTGCACAGCCGTCAGTGTCTGCTCCTGTGCTGGAGGCAGGGGCAGAGCAGGGCTTAGCGTGCAGCAGTGTGACGAGGTCATTACACTGCTGCAGGAAAGCAGAGCCGTGGAGGTGGCGAGGATTCGGCAACCGGCGGAGACAGGTATTCGCTCTGTGAGCCGAAGACAGGTGTGGGACAATTGCGGCGGGTGTTGGAGGGGCCCACCGACCCGGGTCCCCGCCTTGCTTCAGCTGGATGTGCGTTCGAGGGTGCATATCCAGCTGAAATGAATCGTGGCTCAGAGAGGACGCCGCGCGACTTGGGAGGCGGGGAGGGTGAGTAAAATATGTATTAAATATATATATATAGATAGATAGATAGATACATATATCTAAAATGTTTTCCAAGAGTAGTGGCAGACTGTGGAAAGTTTGCGGGGTGGAGGCGGAGCAGGAGTGGAGCCTGGGCGAAGTCCCAAGGGGGCCCCATAATTTTGCCAGTATGGGGCCCTGAAATTCTTAGTGGCGGCCCTGAGTGTCGGACCCGTAGAACAGAGACGCCCATCCGAACAGTGTGCACCGCACCGACCGTTTAGGTGAGTTTTATAAAGTGATTTTTACGTTCTACACAGCGGCCTGGGCTCTTATATACAGCATGTTAGAATGCTGTATATAAGAGCCCACTGCTGGTGGCCGCAGCTTATAGTCACCAAATCTGGTGACAGGTTCCCTTTAACCAATGTGATAACACGCTCCGGGATCGCCTTTGCTGGGTTCAAAGGGCACGTATTCACCTCAGGCAGACAGCCGAATTCAAGGTGTAACTGACGCTTGGTCAGGTTTATTGCAGTGAAGCATAAACAAAAAGAAAAAAAAACACCAACAAAATAAATCCTTGCCTGTCCGGCACTAACTATACACGGTGTTATCCTAACTACCAACTGGAGGGCTTCTCCCTTCCAGCTAAACCTTACAAACATCAGGCACTGCTCCTCACAAGTGTCTCCTACACAGACAGGCTTACTGTGTTCCCAGATGGAGACCCTCCCCTAACTTCCCAGATTCCTTTTACCTCCGTCCTTCACCTCCCATTAATCCATTAGTAGCCAGGTGATCCTGGCCAGGCTAAGTCACATAGGACCGATACCGGGGTGAGATATACCTGCCCTCATCCACTAATCCCACATGAGTCTCACATATCCCCCCCCTCTGCTCAGACCACTGCAGCTGAGCAACAGCACCCACAAAGCAGTGCACACGAGACAGGGCATCAGCATTCCCCATCCGCACCCCCGGGCGGTGCTCCACCGTAAAACGGTAGGCCTGAAGTGCAAGGAACCACCGGGTCACTCGGCCATTCCGTTCCCTATTCAAGTGCATCCACTTGAGAGGGGCATGGTCAGTGATCAGCCGGAACTTTCTTCCAATCAAGTAATATTTAAGGGACTCTAGAGCCCACTTAATGGCTAAGCATTCTTTTTCCACTATGGCATAGTTGCGTTCATGCTTATTAAGTTTCCGACTAAGATAAAGGACCGGATGTTCCTCTCCGTCCTTCAGTTGTGACAATACAGCCCCTATACCGGCATCAGAAGCATCCGTTTGGACCACGAACTCGCTGCGGAAGTCAGGAGTCATTAGCACAGGTTGAGAGCAAAGAGCTAGTTTTACGTTACGGAAGGCTTCTTCGGCTGCCGTGGTCCATTTGATCATGACAGAGTCTTTCCCTTTGGTAAGGTCCGTCAGGGGAACAGCGGTAGCCGCAAAATTGGGAATGAACCATCGGTAGTAGCCGGCTATTCCCAAAACGCTCTCACCTGCTTCTTGTTGACTGGTTGCGGCCAGTTCTGAATGGCTTGTATCTTGTCAATCTGGGGTTTAACAATTCCCCTCCCAATCACGTATCCCAAATACCGGGCTTCTTCCAGTCCGATATGACATTTCTTGGGGTTTGCTGTTAGACCCGCCTCCCGCAGGTCCTCAATCACAGCCTCTAGTTTCTGGAGGTGCGTCTCCCAGTCCAGGCTGTAAATGACTATGTCATCCAAATACGCAGAAGCATACTGCCTATGGGGCCTCAGGACTCGGTCCATCAACCTTTGAAAGGTTGCCGGTGCCCCGTGTAGTCCAAACGGCATATACACATACTGGTATAAACCTTCCGGTGTAGAAAACGCGGTTTTCTCTTTAGCGGCCTCTGTTAGCGGGATCTGCCAATAGCCCTTCGTTAAGTCTAGGGTCGTGATATACCGGGCTTTTCCAAGCCGATCTATTAATTCATCGACCCGTGGCATAGGGTATGCATCAAATTTGGAGACCGCATTTAATCTCCTGAAGTCATTGCAGAATCTAATGGAGCCATCTGGTTTCGGTATTAACACAATCGGACTCGACCAGGCGCTATGCGATTCCTCGATTACACCTAACTCTAACATGGTCTTCACTTCTCGGGAGACAGCTTCCCGCCGAGCCTCCGGTATTCGGTAGGGCTTTACCTGTACTGTTACCCCAGGTTCTGTTATGATGTCATGTTTAATGAGAGTGGTCTGCCCGGGCTTTTCCGAGAAAAACTCGTGATTGTTGATTACAAACTGCTTGACGTCGGTCTTTTGCCGCTCCGACAGAGTCTCCGCCGTCCCGACATCCGGTATGGTCTGCTTGCAGACCGGAAGGGCCAGACCTGCTGACAGAGCTGGACGGTCCTTCCAGGGTTTTATCAGATTCACGTGATAAATCTGTTCAGGCTTCCTTTTACCAGCCTGGTACACTTTGTAGTTTACCTCACCCACCCTTTCCTTAATTTCAAAGGGGCCTTGCCACTTTGCCAGAAATTTGCTTTCTGCCGTGGGGACCAGGATCAACACCCTATCTCCGGGTGCAAAAGTACGGATCTTGGCCCCCCTATCATAAATCCTTTTCGGTGCTCCTTGAGCCTGTATCATATGCTCTTTAACGATGGGCATCACAGCCGCAATACGGTCCTGCATTTGGGTTACATGGTCTATTACGCTTTTGAACGGGGTGACCTGTCCCTCCCAGGTTTCTTTAGCGACATCTAACAGTCCACGGGGACGTCGGGCGTACAGAAGCTCGAAAGGAGAGAACCCGGTGGAAGACTGGGGCACCTCCCGGATGGCAAAAAGCAAATACGGGAGTAAGTAGTCCCAGTTCTTCCCGTCCTTGTCTATCGCCTTACGGAGCATCTGTTTCAAAGTTTTGTTAAACCGTTCGACCAGTCCGTCCGTTTGAGGGTGATACACGGAGGTGCGTAACTGTGCTATTTGTAACAGCCTGCAGAGTTCTTTCATTACTTTAGACATAAAGGGGGTTCCTTGGTCTGTGAGTATTTGTTTTGGGACACCAACCCGACTAAACACATGGACCAGCTCCTTGGCAATGGTCTTGGTGGCCGTGTTACGCAAAGGGATGGCCTCGGGGTAACGAGTGGCATAATCCAAGATGACAAGGATGTGCTGGTGTCCTCGTGCAGACTTGGGGAGGGGTCCAACTAAATCCATCCCAATTCTCTCAAATGGGATCTCGATGATAGGCAGAGGTACTAAGGGCCACAGAAACGGAGCCTAGGCGCAGAGATTTGTCAGTCGGGACAAGACTCGCAATAGGTGCGAATATCGTGATGCATGCCTGGCCAAACAAAACAGTGTAATATCCTTTCGGTAGTTTTCTGGACCCCCAGGTGTCCCCCCATCATGTGTCCGTGTGCCAGGTCCAGCACTCTCCGCCTGTAGGCTCTCGGCACAACCAATCGTTGTACTGTGTCATCCCCCTTGTTCTCTATCTGATAGAGAAAGTCATTCTCCAGTGCCATGTAGGGGTAAGACAGCCTAGTACCTGCATCCACCTGCACCCCGTTTATCATTTTAACATTTTTTATAGCCTGAGAAAGGGTAGGATCTCTCATTTGCTCACTTTGGAAGTCATCTTTCTGGACTTCCAAATTCAGCCAAGAGGAAGGGGGACAGCCACCCGTGTCCGCCTCTGCCCCGGGTTCATCGGAATCACCCGCCAGAACTGAAAAGGGGAACTGGGGGTTGTTTTCAGCGGATTCCTCCTCTGAACCCTCTTGTGGGGCATCCTCTAGTGGCTCCGGGCCCACACAAGGTGTGGGAGAAGGATCATCCGTGCGGCTACCCTGGGGTACTAATTGGTTCTCCCACAACTGCCAGAAGTGGGGAAAATCCCTGCCCAAAATGATATCATGCAATAGTGCTGGTACTAGTCCCACCTTATGATGCACAGACCCATAGGGCGTAGTAATGCAGGAGACCGTTGTGAGGTACGAGCAGGTGTCTCCATGCACACATGTCACAGAAAATGTATCTGATGGTCCCATCGGGACTGCTACCAGACTGGCCTTTACCAGAGTCACCACACTTCCCGAGTCTAATAGTGCAACAACAGTATTGCCATCAATGGACACTTCACACAGGTGTTTTTTCATATCGCCTTGACATGCAGCAACACACACTACCCGTGCAACCATAGCCCTGCGTTTTTCAAAGTCCGTGACATCGCACTGCATCGGTTCTGCAGTTACTGGACAGTTTGCAGCAATGTGGCCCACCTCCTGGCAGTGGAAACACCTCACGGTCCCCTTGCTAAGACCATAGTTTGGCACCTTAGCCCTCACAGGGCCAGCAGTCCTGTTTTCCTCCTCCACTGCCTTAGGATATTTTCCTCCTCCCCATGACCCTGGAACAGTCTTACCAGATCCTCGTCGAGAAGGGGAAGAGCGAGGATTTGTAGCATCGTCCATAAGTCCTTCTGCCAAGGAATAACGCTCCACTAGATCCACTAGCTGATCCGCTGTCGTGGGGTTTCCATGGCTTACCCACTTCTTCAGAGATGGCGGTAGAGCTCTTAGGTATTTATCAAGAACGATTCTTTGTACCATCTCTGGCGCCGTCAAAACCTCGAGCTGTAGCCATTTCTTGGTCAAGTGAATGAGGTCAAACATCTGTGACCGCGGTGGTTTATCGGGCTGATAAGTCCATTGATGAACTCTCTGTGCTCGCACGGCCGTCGTCACTCCCAGCCGGGCAAGGATCTCGGCTTTTAGTTTATCAAAGTCATGCGCTGCTTCAGGCTCAAGATCAAAGTAGGCTTTTTGGGCCTCACCTGCCAGAAACGGTGCAAGCAAGTCGGCCCATCGCTCCTTTGGCCACTTTTCCCGCTCCGCCGTCCGTTCAAACGTGGTCAGGTAAGCTTCCACATCGTCCTCTGTGGTTAATTTCTGCCAGCACCGACTCACATGAATCGCCCTCTGGTCAGCCTCCGCATTACTCTCCGGTACGGTCGCCAGACGCTGCGCCACCTGCTGCAAAAGTTGGCGGTCTTTAACCGTCGATTCCACCAGTTCCTTGAACTGTGCCGACATCAAGCGATTAGCCTCCTGCTGCACAGCTGCGGATTGTACCAGCGCTTTCACCACGTCATCCATTATGATGCGCTGTAACGTGCTGCCCGCGTTCTCCACCACAATGTGATAACACGCTCCGGGATCGCCTTTGCTGGGTTCAAAGGGCACGTATTCACCTCAGGCAGACAGCCGAATTCAAGGTGTAACTGACGCTTGGTCAGGTTTATTGCAGTGAGGCATAAACAAAAAGAAAAAAAACACCAAGAAAATAAATCCTTGCCTGTCCGGCACTAACTATACACGGTGTTATCCTAACTACCAACTGGAGGGCTTCTCCCTTCCAGCTAAACCTTACAAACATCAGGCACTGCTCCTCACAAGTGTCTCCTACACAGACAGGCTTACTGTGTTCCCAGATGGAGACCCTCCCCCAACTTCCCAGATTCCTTTTACCTCCGTCCTTCACCTCCCATTAATCCATTAGTAGCCAGGTGATCCTGGCCAGGCTAAGTCACATAGGACCGATACCGGGGTGAGATATACCTGCCCTCATCCACTAATCCCACATGAGTCTCACACATAGCTATTGTCACACTGTTTCCTGGCTGCAATAAGATCAGTAAGTTACTTGTCGCGGGCGGGGAGGACGCCACTGCGCTGCGCTCGCTAACGCTCGGGTCCGGCGCTGCTGCGATGGCTGCTCGGTGGCTCGAGCGGTGGGCCGGATCCGGGGACTCGAGCGGCGCTCCTCGCCCGTGAGTGAAAGGGGTGGTTGGTTTGGGGAATTTAGTCCGTGACGCCACCCACGGGTCGTGGTGAAGATAGGCGCCACCGCTGCTGATGACGGGGATCCCGGGAGCAATGGTAAGGAGCAGCTGGGATGTTGTTTTCCCCCTCCGTGGGTAGGGGTTGGTGGTCCCGGGGCCCGATGATGTGACGGGGAGGCAGGGTTGGTGAGGTGCAGGGTTGCAGGGACAGCGCGGCGCGGTGCCGGATGGCACGGGTGTACTCACTCAGCAAGAAAGGTACAAAGTCCTCGGTAAACCAAACGGCTGGATGGACGGGTCCTGCAGCCGGCTGCAGTGTCTCTCCCCGGACAGGTGATGGCAGCTGTCTTTCCCTGCACCTTGATGTTCTTCTTCTGACTACTATGGATTCCCAACGGTAGTCCGCTCCCCGGTGTATGGGTACCGGAGGAGCCCGTTTGCCCGCAGGCCCTGGCCCTTGGGTCTCTAGCCTTAGGCGGTAGCTGTATACCCTCACGGTGTGGGCGGTTGGCTTCAATCGGGACTTTTGCTGTTATGAAACCCCTGGGGTTCCAGTCACATTCGGATCTGACTATTGTCGGCAGCTCCAAGCCTGGTCGGGGTCCGATGGCCCTGCCTGTGTGTGCTGGCTTCACTTCGCTCCCCGGTCGGTACCGGCGGGCCTTTGCCCGACCCCGGTCCTACAGTTCCGCGTTGCTCCACCACTCCTACAGTCGGCCACCACCGTCTGCCAACCTTGCTGTCAGTGCCTGGGCCACAAACCCAGACACCCAAGTGTTTACTCCTCTCACTTCAACTCCATTGCTCTCACTTCAACTCCACTGCTCTAACTGACACTTTTCCCGCCTCCAGGCCTGTGAACTCCTTGGTGGGTGGAGCCAACCGCTTAGCTCCGCCCCACCTGGTGTGGACATCAGACACTGGAGGGAGGCAACAAGGATTTTTGTTTGGCTGTTGTCCCTGTCTAGTGGGGGTGGGGGTGTTTGTGTGTTATCTGTGACGACCTGGCTAGGCCAGGGCGCCACATACATATGTACTGACCATGCAGGAGCAGACAGCGCGGGCACAGTTTACTGAGCTGTGACCATCAGCTCACCACGCATGCTCAGTCAGACCTGTACAAGGGCAAGTGATACACCGGAAGCTATGGATTAAAGAAGAATGTAAGTGCGAATGCTCAACCACTACCATTATAACTTCAGGAGGAGATTCTAATGGCAACAGGACGATAAATAACGCCGGAGTAGTTAAACTAAGGTGGTAATATCTGCAAGTGGGTCCATATTTAAATGAATTGTATTGGGAAACCTGTTTAAATATCCATAAGGAATATTATGAGATAACATATTGGGTATAACCCTGGAAGGAGTACTGGACCCTCTATATTGCCAGAGAGACCGAAAGTTTTGTCATACCTCCCCACCATCCAGGATCCAGTTGGACAGCTCCACAAAGCCGTGACTGTTCCACTGAATCTGGGACGTTGGGTGGTAAGTCCCAACTTCATCTCAATTTGTGTCCTCAGGATACATGTACAGTTGAACACAATGGTGCACCAGAGAGTAGACAGATCCTTACTTCCCCATTTTGCCTGTACGTGTCACGCCAGAGTAAAGGGGGCTTTACACGGTACGACCGATTGTGCAATTTCACAATCGATCGTACCCGCCCCCGTCCTTTTTGCGTCATGGGCAAATCGCTGCCCGTGTCGCACAAAGTCAGTAACCCCCGTCACACATACTTACCTCTCGTGCGACCTCGCTGTGGGCTACGAACGTCCACTTCCTGGAGTGGGAGGGACGTTCGGCGTCACAGCGACGTCACACGGCCGCCGGCCAATGGAAGCGGAGGGGCGGAGATGAGCGGGACGTAAACATCCCGCCCACCTCCTTCCTTCACATAGCCGGCGGCGGCCGCGTGACGCAGGTGAGCTGCTGTTCATCGTTCCCGGGGTGTCACATGGAGCGACGTGTGCTACCCCGGAAACGATGAACAACTAAATTAAACGATATTATGGAACCTAGTGAGCAGTACACGACTCACGATTTGTGAGCGATACTGCGTCGCTAGGAGGAGTCACACAGGCCGGCATCGCCAGCGATGCCGGATGTGCGTCACAAAAACCGTGACCCCGACGATCTATCGCACGATAGATTGTCTGGTGTAAAGCAGCCTTAAGGGAACCGGGTTTGTGGCACAACAGGAGGGGTATACAAAGGCAGATTTAAAGGAAGGCCCTGGCGATAGGGAAGAGATCACCACCTCACAGTCACCTGTGTCTGATCCCTGCACTCCCTAACATTCCTATACGTGTCTAGGCCCTGGCTGATCCTGGACTTCCCCTGTCTAGTGAGCAGGCCAGCAAGACACTAGTCTTATTACTAATATAAAGACAACACGAGGGAGGGGAGACAAACAAGTGACACAGATACATCAAAAGAACTCCAATTCTTTTCTTCTGTAAAGATAAGCACAGGTCAGCATAGAATTAACTATAGCCAACATAGGAGAGAATAAGGAGTGGGTTTATATAGCAGAAGGGAGTGTCAGCAGCTAAGATTACAACTACATGTTAATCACAGCAGGATAGAAAAGGAAGAGTAACCCCTTCAGTATCAAATGGAATTTAATAATGTCCTACTCACGATAAATGAAAAGAGTATCTACAATCAACTAAACGCTTATGACCTTCTTAACCCAGGTCTCCCAGAGGTCTCATCAGGGCGCAACACAGTCGTGACAGTACCCCCCAAGAAAAAAAACCCACAAAATGAGCATATACCATATAGTAAAGTAAATAGTAGTGTGACATTGATATATCATAAGGCATTTGATTAACAGATCAAGAAGCGTAAACGCCATCTCACTGCGACAAGGTGTACCCAGTCTGGACAGTCCTACTCTAGTATTAAAACCTTACTTTGCAACCTCAACATCAGTGTAAAAAAGGGCAGAGAAGGACTAGGCCCAAACTTTAGCCACCTGTCCTGGGAAGTTATGTTTTTGCAATGTCTAATGTCTAAAGGGTTAAGTCTCACATCTTGATGGGTGGCCTGAGAGACCTCAAGCAGTGTGTCCTTTAGCTAATACTTCTGGATCCTACAAATTACATAACAAGACCTCTCGAATTCCAAAGGACTTGACATAAAAAGGGACTTTGTCACTAGGTTATTTCTACCCTATCTGAGAGCAGCATAATGTAGAGACAGAGATCCTGATTCCAGCGATGTGTCACTTGTGTGGCTGCTTGCTGTCATGTTGATAAAATCACTGTTTTTATCTTGGCTGCAGTTCTAGCAGTTATTTAAATGTGGAGTTTTATATCCTTACCTACAACAATGATGGGTTGCTTTTTGTCCATGTAACGTATACGTAGAAAGCTGTCAATCACTGGGGGCAGTGGGGTTATGCAGAGTTTATGAATATAAATGACTATCTGGCTCTCATCTTCAAATTGGCGAGATTGTTCTATTTCTATAATCCTGTGTCCTTGAGTTCTAATGTTTCAGCTTAACTCATTCCTATACATCTATCATGTTTAATACACGCACTACATAGCCTGGCCACTACATGGTAACATCTTCACATTACATTTAAATTTACATTCTTACGTTACTTTACACCAGGAGGCTCAAACACAGAGCCTTTTCTTTTGGCCCGCAGGCCCGTGGACACCGTAACGTTCGCGGATTGTGCAGGAGCCGCAGCCGTCAGCACTTTATTTCAGATGAACGTTTTGCCGGTGCTGTGCAAAGTTAAGCTCTCTCTTCACACTTGCCGCCGGCCATTCAGAGGCAAGCAACTGACGCGTATGACTTCTGCTGCTTGCCTCTGATTGGCCAGTGGCTGCTATTGGAATAGTTGTGCAGAGAGAACCTTACTGTCTGCTGGCAAAACGTTAATCTGAATTTCAGATGAAGCGCTGACAGTGTCTCTATTGTTACCGGGTCCACGTGCCTGTGGGCCGCATGAAGCAGCAAAAAAGATGCCAAGGGAACGGAGGACAGGTGAGAAGAATGTTTTGGTGTTTGTGTGTGTGTGTTGCCTACTGAGGCTGCACAGGGCAGGGGTGTGTGTGTGCATGTGTGAAGAATGGCACAATAGGGAACCAGGATGGGGCATTGCTACAAAAATAGGTCGAGTGAAGGGGACTGTTATGATTCAGTGACCAAGGAGGATCAAAGGGGGTAAAAATTAGGAAACCCAGAGAATCACCAGAGTGGTTGGAAACTCAGCAGACTGCAGACCTCTAACTGACAACACAACTAGAAGTAGCCGTGGGACGTGCCTAGTGACCTAGTCGACCCGACACAGTCGGAGAGCTAATTATTCCTAAAGAGAGAAAAACAAGTAAAGCTAATCTGCCTCGGAGCAGTTCCCCAAAGATTATAGGTAGCCCCCAAACGTGTAAAGCCGGTGACACAAGATGAAACACAGTACACAGGTAGAGAAAAGATTCAGCAAAGATAAGGCCCAAACTATCTATATAGGAAAGGACAGAAAAGAGCACTGTCTGCAGCTGCGCAAAACCCTAATAAAAAACCAACACACCTGATATGAAAAACTGAGACCACACGGCCTCTCCCCCACTATATTAGTACTCTGGTGTTACTGGGATCCAAGCAAAACACTCATATAGAGGAAGGACTGAAATTAAAACCAAGCATGACAAGACAAAAATACATTGCAGAATATGGAGCTGGGTACACAGACATTCCCAGCAGGGAATAATCCAACTCCACCCAGAATTCCACACAAACAGAAATCAGGAAAGAAGCATTAGAACCACAAAAATAAAACCAACAAGAAAATGTAAACAAACCAGCAAGAGGTACAAAGACAAATCTTATCTGCAAGAAGTTCAGGTGGAAACAGAAGATAGGGCAGGCTCCAGAATGTCCACAGCACCACAGGAGACAATAATTGATCACCGGCCCAGACCAAGAGAACACTACTCAGTTATATAGGCCCAGTCTGAGCAGCCTGATTTCCAATCGTTATCAGCTATCTGGCTTCTGTTAAAAAGACCAACTCTACTACCAGCACTGACCACAAGAGGGAGCCCAAAACCGGAACCCAGTCCAAATGTGTTCACAACAGGGGACATTACTACAAGAAGAGGACCTGCATGGGGACATTACTACATGATGGGAACAAGGATGGGGCACATTACCACAGGATGGGCAAAAGGATGGGGCACATTACTACAGGATGAGCACATTACTGCAGGATGGGGACCAGGATGGACATATTACTACAAGATGGGGAAAAGGATGGGCACATTACTACAAGATGGGGACAAGGATGGGGCACATTACTACAAGATGGGGACAAGGATGGCTACATTACTACATGATGAGCACCAGGATGGGCACATTACTACAGGATGAGGACTAGAATGGGACACATTACTATAGGATGAAGACCAGGATGGGAACATTACTACAGAATGGGGACAAGGATGGGGCACATTACTACAAGAAGGGGACAAGGATGGGTACATTACTACAGGATGGGGACAAGGATGGGGACATTACTACAGGATGGAAATAAGGATGATCACATTACTACAGAATGGTTAGCAGAATGATGCACATTGCTACAAGAAGGGAAACAGGATGGGGACATTAGTAAAAGAATGCGGACCCCCAAAATATTTTTTTTCTGTGTGACCCCTATACCCATCCGAGTTTGAGACCCTGCTCTAAACATTATGCTTGTGTCTTCAGGGGGCAGGGGTCCGGCCACCTCCTCACAACAGTATAGGAACAAAATCAGAAGGTTAGTAAAAAACAAGCCATGGTCAAAATCAGTGCTTTTTTTGCGGTGGTACGCGTCGGTTCAGCGTACCAGAAAATCTGATGAGCGCTGAGGATAAGCAGTGCACCTCTGGCTCTGTCCACATGGCTAATTTGTAAATTTGCTATATCATCAGCCATTGGCTGGAGCAGGGTGACCTCTGTGTCTCCCCCCCTCCGATCTGATTGGAGCTAGCATCCATGTGACGCTATCCCTCCAATCAGATGTGGAGGGGCGGTGGGTGCCCGCCCTCTTCAGGATGTTCAATGACGCTGAAGATCGAGGTCACGGCCGGTCATCCCGATCTGCCACCATCCGGTAAGGTACTTGCTCCCCTCTTCTGTCTTCCACTCCCCCCCGGCCTCCGTTGCCCCCCGTCGTCCAATTCCACAACCCCCCCACGACCTCCGCTCCCTCCCACCTGCCCTGTAATCACTGTGCTGCTCCTGCCACCGGCAATCGGGTCCCCCAGTGCTCACCCCCCTGGCACCCAGTGCTCGCCAACCCCCCAGCCCCCAGTGCTCGTCCCCCCCGGCCCCCAGTGCTCGCCCCCCCGGCCCCCAGAGCTCGCCAACCCCCTGGCCCCCAGTGCTCACCAACCCCCGGCCCCCAGTGCTCGCCCCCCCCAGACCCCAGTGCTCGCCCCCCCTGGCCCCCAGTGCTCGCCAACCCCCCGGCCCCCAGTCCTCGCCCCCCCCGGCCCCAAGTGCTTCCCCCCGGCCCCCAGTGCTCGCCCACCCCCCGGCCCCCAGTGCTAGCCAACGACCCACTTCCCCCCTGCTTCCTCCTGCTACCACCGGCGCCATGTCCGCTCCCAGCTGCTAAGCGGGAATGCTAGAAAAAAAATATCACACTTACCGGTCTGCAGCCTCCCGGGACACGTCTGATCGGCTTCAGGACCTGCTGGTAATCAGCAAATGCAGTCACGCTACGGCATCAGCTGACAGTCTAAGTCCAGCTGTGAGGCTGGCTTTTTACTGCCCAGCTGGTTTAAGCGATCAGGTAATGCTCTGAGGTGACTGCAGCAGCTGATTACCGGTGGCTCCTGGAGCGATCAGTCGTGTCCCGGGATTTTGCAGACAGGTGAGTAGCTGGTTTTTTTTGCACTGATGCATCAGCTGATTGTATAACCGGCTTTTATACAATCAGCTGATGTGTGATGTGATTCACATCCTTGAACCTGACACATCATCTGATCGCTTTGCCTTCCAGCAAACCGATCAGATGATATTGGATCCAGATTGGACGGCGCAGGACCCTTGACTCAGGATTACTGCGGAGGGGGGTTCTTTATTTCAATAAAGATGGAGTCACTAATTGTGTTGTGTTTTATTTCTAAGAAAAATATTTTCTCTGTCTTGTGTTTTTTTTTATCTTTACAAGAAATTCATGGTGACCATGTCTAATATTGGCGTGACACCATGAATTTCGGGCTTAGGACCAGTTGATAATACACAGCTGGCCCTAACCCCTTATTACCCAGCGAGCCAGCCAGCTCCAGGGCCGCTGGAACAGTTGGATACAGCACCAGAATATGGCGCTTCTATGAAAGCGCCATTTTCTGGGGAGGCTGCGGACTGCAATTTGCAGCAGGGGTGCCAAGAAAGCTTGGTCACTCTGCACTACGGATCCCAATCCCCAGGTGCCTAGTTGTACCTGGCTGGACACAAAAATTGTGCGGAGCCCACGTCATTTTTTTTTTTCTTAAATTATTTAATGAAATTCATGAAATAATTAAAAAAAGGGCTTCCCTATATTTTTGGTTCTCAGCCGGGTACAAATAGGCAGCTGGGGGTTGGGGGTAGCCCATACCTGCCTGCTGTACCTGGCTAGCATACAAAAATATGGCGAAGCCCACGTCATTTATTTTTTTTACATTCTACGTTTTTGGGCAAAAAACTCCTGCATACAGTCTTGGCTGAAGGATGCTGAGCCTTGTAGTTCGGCAGCTGCTCTCTCTCCTGCATACACTAGTGGTTGGAGTGTGCTGAGCCTTGTAGTCCTGCTCCCCCTGCCTCTCTTGCATACACTATTGGATGGAGTATGCTGAGCCTTGTAGTTCTGCACCCCCTGCCTCTCTCTCCAGTATACAGTACTGTATGTAGTATGTAGAAAACCATGCACAGGATCTCCCGGCTGCCCGATAGCAACGACAGCACCCCCTCCCACTCCTCAAACTCGGCCGCCGGCTGACAGATCCTCCCCACCCCCCTCCTCAATCTTGGCCACCGGCGCCTAACAGCACCCCCCCCCGCGCTCCTCGTCTCAGAGATGCGTAGCGGCAAATATTTTTTTACAAAAAAAGCACTGGTCAAAATACTACATCACCCTTGACGAAAATGTGGCGCCGCCTGTTGACAGGTGCAGGAAGGGCAGGCACTGATACTGATTTCACAATTGCCTACTAAGCCCAGTTGCATAGATAACCACTTTAGCAGAGTTTCTTAGCAATAGCCCGAGTTTGTTGAATACAATGCTTAAAGCGTAACCATCATTTTAATTTTTGTTCCACAAATCAATAGTACACATGAAAATAAGTAATTTTGTAATGTATCCTATCAGACAAATTTGCTTCTTTTTCTGCCAGAATTGATCAGTCATTATCAAAAGTCTCAATTTTGAGATAAAATCTGTATTCAGTGAAGACTTTCCCATTACTGAGATAGGAGATGGCAGCTGGTACTGATGAGATTCTATGTAGACTGGAGGAGGGAGGAGCTAGAGGCAGAGGGAGGAGCTAGACGTAGAGCTCCACCTACATTCAAACAACAAAAATTCTCAAAATATTAGATACAACAAGGAAGCACCTTGTTGTATCTAATATTTTGAGAATCTTTGTTGTTTGAATAAATCAATTTTACACTGAGGCCTTGTGTCACTTACTTCAACCATATTAAGGTTGATGATTATGGCTTACCATGTGTCACTTTATGTGGTGATAACTCTGGAATTTTTTCTCATATCTTAGTGAGTCTGAGAATGTTTTTTCATGACACATTGTTAGTGATAAGCGAGCGTGCTCGGCACTATTTAGTACTCGATCGAGCATCAGGGTGCTCGAGCGCCATGCTTCAGTCCCTGCCCTGCATGTTTCGCAGCTGTGTTTCAGCCACTAAACATGCAAGGATTGCCTGCCAATCACAGTAAAGCTGTAGCCATGTTGGCTACTTGCATTACTGTGATTGGTCTGCTATATCTAGTCATCAGTGTTAAAGGACACCCGGGGGTATGATGTTTGGCACACTGCAGTTCAGGGAGTTTATATAGGAGGGACAGCGTAGATTAGAGCAGGCATATAGGCAGGCTTTCCACTTTCACTCTTTAGTGCTTTTCATGTGGCATTAAAAGGTGTTTTTAGACTGGTTTAATTTAATAAATAAATCATTTAAAAAAGTGTTGTGGGGTCCCCCCGATTTTGGATAACCAACCTAGAGAAAGCAAACAGCTGGGTGCTGGTATTATCAGGATGGGAAGACACATGGTAATTGTGCCATTCCCAGCCTAAAAATAGTAGCTTACAGCAGCCCCAGAAATGGCGCATCCAGTGCTTGTTTTTGCGGCGGTACGTGCCGAAATGGCTTACCGGAAAATTTGAAGAGCACCTCTGGGCTTGTCCACATGGCTAATTTGTAAACTATACAAATTAGCCATGTGTGGAGCGGAGGCTCAAGCCAGTGGCGTATCTAGGGGGGAGCTGGCGGGGCCCTGTTGGGCTGCCTGATGTGGCGGTGTGGAAGTCTTCAGGAGTTGGAGCCGCTATTCTCTGAGCGTGGCTGTCACGCTGACAGCCGCACTCATAGAAAGTGCAGCGCGCGGCTCCCACTGCTCAATTGTCCTTGTATCTGTCAGACGCGAGGACAATTGGAGCGGTGACGCCGGTGCTGACTTCCGGGTCAGCGCGACGGTTTTCATGTGATCAGGTCAGCTGATCACACTGCTGACCAGGAAGCCAGCGCCGCAGCGCGGAGGCGGCAGAGGGACGCTGATAAGTGCTCCACTGTGGAGCTAAAGACACGGAGGAGGAACATTATGGGGTGAGAGGGGAGTATTTATGAAACAGTATGGGGAAGAGACTGGGGGGAGGGAACTATCTGTGGACACACTATGGAGGGGACAGGGTGTGGAGGGGGCAAAATCTATATACACAGTATGGGGTGGGGGAGGGAACTATCTGTGGACACACTATGGGGGGTGTGAGGTAGCACGGTCGGCTGCGCAGCAGAAGACACGGGATCCAGGCATTAAGGTTCACAGCACACGGTTTTAATGTCCAAACAAAAGTCCATAACACAATACATGTGCCTCTCCAGCAGAGAACTCAGGAAGTTCTGTTCACTCCCTCACACCCGGCACACCTGCCCTCGTTCCTGTTTCCTTTTAACCCTTCCTTAAGCCTGTAGGGAAACAGCATTAACCCTATAGTGGATTTACTTTCTATCATGGAGTGAGCACAACCTGGGCGAGACATACCGGCCGTCATAGATAACCCCGGTCACAGTCTCACATACCCCCCCCCTCAGTTCAAGCGTGCGGGGTTGAACTCCAGCCATCAAACACGGGCCGCGGGACAAGGCATCGGCGTTGCCCTGCAACCTACCGGCCCTATGTTCAACCGTAAACCGGAAGTTCTGCAGAGAAAGGAACCACCGGGTAACCCGGGCATTCCGTTCCTTGGCGGACCTCATCCAGACTAGTGGAGAGTGATCCGTCACCAAGCGAAACTGCCGTCCCAGCAGGTAATAGCGTAGGGACTCCAAGGCCCACTTGATCGCCAGGCACTCCTTCTCCACTACGCTATAATTCCGCTCGGGAGGGGTGAGCTTCCTACTTAAGAAGGTGACGGGGTGTTCCTCCCCCTGAACCACCTGAGACAGCACTGCCCCCAGGCCGACCTCTGAGGCGTCAGTCTGTACTACGAACTCCTTCCGGAAATCAGGGTGTACAAGAACGGGCTGTCCGCACAGGACCCCCTTCAGGGCCCGGAAGGAGTCCTCGGCCTGCGGAGTCCAGCGCACCATGACGGACTTCTTGCCTTTGAGAAGGTCCGTCAAGGGGGCTGATAGTCCCGCAAAATCCTTTACAAACCTCCTGTAGTATCCCACGATACCCAGGAAGGCCCTAACCTGCTTCGTGGTCAGGGGTCTAGGCCACTTCTGGATCGCCTCAACCTTGTTAATTTGGGGCTTAATCACTCCTTGGCCTATCACGTAGCCCAAGTAGCGGGCTTCCGTGAGTCCCAACGCACATTTCTTGGGATTGGCTGTCAATCCGGCTGTTCGAAGCGCGTCCACCACCGCTTGTACCTGTTCCAAGTGGGTCTGCCAATCGGAGCTGTAAATAATGATGTCATCAAGGTACGCTGATGCATACGCCTGGTGGGGTTCCAGCACTAAGTCCATCAACCTCTGTAACGTGGCCGGAGCGCCATGTAACCCAAAAGGCAAGACAACATAGTGGAAGAGACCCTCCGGTGTAACAAAAGCGGTTTTCTCCTTGGCGGACTCCGTCAGTGGCACCTGCCAGTACCCCTTGGTCAGGTCGAGCGTGGTAAAATACCGCGCCTGTCCCAGCCTATCAATCAGCTCATCCACTCTGGGCATGGGGTAGAGATCGAACTTGGATATTTCGTTCAATCTCCTAAAGTCATTGCAGAACCTTAAGGAGCCATCGGGTTTTGGTATTAGGACAATCGGACTAGCCCATTCACTCCGGGATTTTTCGATGACCCCCAGGCGTAACATTGTCTTTACTTCCTCCGATATGGCTTGTCGTCGAGCCTCCGGTACCCGGTATGACTTCAGGCGTACCTTCAGGTGGGGCTCGGTGACAATATCATGTCGTATCAGACTGGTCCTACCGGGCAGCTCGGAGAAGACATCGGGGTTCTGCTGAACCAACCGTCTGGCCTCTCGCCTCTGAGTCTTGGTGAGGGCTTCTCCAATCCTTACTTCCGGTTCGTCCTCTCCGGAGGTCGCTGGAGCCGGAGGTGAACGACCCGAAGAGGAGGGAGATGGGGAAAAAACAGCCATCAGGCTTTCCCGTTCCTGCCAGGGTTTTAATAGGTTGACATGGTATATTTGTTCAGGTTTCCGCCTACCGGGCTGCAATACTTTATAGTTAACCACCCCGACTCTTTCCTTTATCTCGTAGGGGCCTTGCCACTGAGCCAGGAATTTACTCTCCGCCGTGGGGATTAATACCAACACCCGATCCCCGGGTTTAAAGGTCCGCATGGTAGCTTGTCTATTGTAGCGGCCGCTTTGCGCGGCCTGAGCCTCCTGTAGATGCTCCTTCACAATTGGCATGACCGCGCTTATGCGGTTCTGCATACCCAAAATGTGTTCAATCACACTTTTATGGGGGGTGGGCTCTTGCTCCCATGTTTCCTTTGCCAGGTCCAACAATCCCCGGGGATGTCGCCCGTATAACAACTCAAAAGGCGAAAACCCCGTGGATGCCTGTGGCACCTCACGGATGGCAAACATCAAATAGGGAAGCATCATATCCCAGTCTTTCCCGTCTTTTGAAATCACCCTTTTTAGCATGGTTTTCAGGGTTTTATTGAAACGCTCGACTAAACCGTCCGTTTGAGGATGATACACAGACGTACGCAACTGCTTGATCTGGAGTAGCCGGCATAGCTCTTTGGTCACTTTAGACATGAATGGGGTCCCCTGATCCGTAAGGATCTCCTTGGGCAACCCCACCCGGCAGAACACAGCAAACAACTCCCGAGCTATAAGCTTTGCTGCAGTATGTCTGAGAGGTATCGCCTCGGGATACCGGGTGGCATAGTCAACGATCACTAGGATGTGTTGGTGCCCTCGAGCGGACTTTACGAGGGGCCCCACCAGATCCATCCCTATCCGTTCAAAAGGGACTTCTATAATGGGTAACGGTACCAACGGACTGCGAAAATGGGTCAGGGGTGCGGTAAGCTGACACTCCGGGCAGGTTTCGCAGAACCGTTTTACCTCCCCAAAGACTCCGGGCCAATAGAACCTTTGCAATATTCGCTCCTGCGTTTTCTTGACCCCTAGGTGGCCACTCATCAGGTGTTTATGAGCCAAGTCGAGGACCCGCCGACGATGCGGCTGGGGCACCACCAACTGCTCTACCCCCACGCCCCGTATTTCATCTACCCGGTAGAGTAAATCCTGCTTAAGAGCGAAATGGGGGTACCTTACCTGGGCACCGGGCAGCTGTGCCACCCCGTCAATTACTGTCACCCGACTCCGGGCATGTATTAATGTAGGGTCCTGGAGTTGGGCAGTCCCAAACGTATCCGGGGACGCCTCCAACTCCGGGATGGGTTCGACCGTCTCAGCCTCTCCTGCCAATACCTCTAGGGGCGACCTATCGGGTTCACATTCTGTCCCTATCATGGGGACCCCTACGGCAGGTGTCCCGGATTCAGGATTGCAGGGCTCAGGTCCCGGACTGACCAATATCTGAGGAGACTTAGGGGGTCCCTTCCATAAAGTCCAAAAATAGGGCAGATCCCTTCCTAGGATCACGTCATAAGGAAGAGTGTTAAGAAGTCCCACCTCATGTTGCACCTGACCGCAAGGTGCTGTGATGGTGACAATCCCTGTGGGATAGTCTCGGCGGTCCCCATGTATGCAAACCACCCCCACGGTACGTCCTGTGGCCTTTACTTTAGCCCTCAAGGTGGATCGCACAAGGGTCACTAAGCTTCCGGAATCCAACAATCCTGTAACCAGACATCCATTCACCTGTATTTGGCACAAGTGGGGCTCCGTCTCTGGGGAGACCAGGTCAGCGGTACACACCACCTGAGCATACATTGAACCCCGCCGGGTAACCCCACAATCCATGGGCTCCGTGGTGAGTGGACACTGGGCTTCCATATGTCCCACCCGCTGGCACCGCCAACATCTAATGGGGACGGAAACCCCCTTGACGGGTTGTCGTTTAGGGTACAGAACCTTCCGGACCTCAGGAATGGCGGCCGCGGCCTCAGACGGGACGGTAGGGGACTCCTGTACCGTTGTCAGCGGTGGGTCCTTGGCCCTAGGCTTGGAGGGGCCGGACCGACGGGCGGTACGCAAAGTCTCAGTGTCCCGTATCAAGTCCTGCGTAGCCACATGCCGCTCTACCAGGGACACTAATTGGTCCAGGGTACTCGGGTCACCCTGTCCTACCCACCGTTGAACGGTGACGGGTAAAGTGCGCACAAAACGATCCACTACTACCCTTTCCACCATTTGCGCCGGGCTCAGAGTGTCAGGCTGCAACCACTTTTTTACAAGATGCAACAAGTCATAGGCCTGGGAGCGTACGGGTTTGGCTTCCTCATAGAACCACTGATTGACCCGCTGAGCCCGTACATAGGTATTCACCCCCAACCGAGCCAGTATTTCGGCTTTCAGGGTCACATAGTCAATGGCGTCCTCGGCACAGAGGTCCAGGTACGCTTTTTGGGGTTCCCCCGTCAGATAGGGCGACAATACCTCAGCCCACTGCGGGGTCGGCAGCTTTTCCCGCTCGGCCACCCGCTCAAACACCGCCAGGAACGCTTCCACATCATCACCCGGGGTCATCTTTTGCAACGCTTGTCTCACCGCTTTCCGGACGCTGCCGTCGTCACCCGGTCCCGGGGTTGTTGCTGCCGGTCCGGCACGGATCGACTTGGCCAGGAGAACCATCTGTTCTTGGTGCCTTTTTTCCTGCAATTGCAAGGCTTGCTGCTGACGTGCATTGGCCTGCTCCATCTGTTCTTGGTGCCTTTTGTCCTGCACTTGCAAGGATTGCTGCTGACGTGCATTGGCCTGATCCATCTGTTCTTGGAGTTTTCTTTCCTGCACTTGCAAGGATTGGAGCAGGTGTGCATTGGTCTGTTGCTGCTGTGCATTAGCCTGAGCCAAATGCTTTAGTATGTCCTCCATGGCGTCGCCGGGTTTGGGCTGTAGTATAGCCATTCGAATCCAGGACATGCGCAGCTGGGTCACCAGGGATGGATGCTACACCTCACCGGCTGTCATGCCCGCCGATTCTCCACCATATGTGAGGTAGCACGGTCGGCTGCGCAGCAGAAGACACGGGATCCAGGCATTAAGGTTCACAGCACACGGTTTTAATGTCCAAACAAAAGTCCATAACACAATACATGTGCCTCTCTAGCAGAGAACTCAGGAAGTTCTGTTCACTCCCTCACACCCGGCACACCTGCCCTCGTTCCTGTTTCCTTTTAACCCTTCCTTAAGCCTGTAGGGAAACAGCATTAACCCTATAGTGGATTTACTTTCTATCATGGAGTGAGCACAACCTGGGCGAGACATACCGGCCGTCATAGATAACCCCGGTCACAGTCTCACAGGGGACATAGGGTGGGGAATGGGAACCATCTGTGACACACTTTGGGGGGACAGAGGGTGGGGAGGGGGCAATATCTATATACACAGTATGGGGGGAGAGGGTGGGGGAGGGAATTATCTGGACAGAGTATGGTGGGAAGAGAGGATGGGGAGGGGGAAGTATCTTTGGACACAGTATGGGGAGAGAGAGGATGAGGTTTTATGCATGGGGAGAGAGAGGATGAGGTTTTATGCATGGGGACAGAGAGGATGAGGGATGATGCATGGGGACAGAGAGGATGAGGGATGATGCATGGGGACAAAGAGGATGAGGGGTGATGCATGGGGAGAGAGAGGATGAGGTTTCATTCATGGGGACAGAGAGGATGAGGGGTGATGCATGGGGAGAGGATGAGGTTTCATTCCTGGGGACAGAGAGGATGAGGGGTGATGCATGGGGACAGAGAGGATATGGGGTGATGCATGGGGACAGAGAGGATGAGGGGTGATGCATGGGGATAGAGAGGATGAGGGGTGATGCATGGGGACAGAGAGGATGAGGGGTGATGCATGGGGTCAGAGAGGATGAGGGGTGATGCATGGTGTGAGGCAGTGACAGGGGTAATATTTGAAGACCGCTATGTGTCCCCCAGAATGTGTCCGGAAACCCTCTGAGTTTTCTATAGCTATTACGGGGAGTATAGCACAAAGGGTAACAGGGAGACAGATCCCTCCTCCCAGTCCAGGTTTTGTAGCAATCCTCATGTCCAGCATTTTAGTTTAAATCTTGCAGAGCACATCAGGGTGTGTCTCAGTTGAGAGCCAGACTTGTGGAAGCTGACACATGCTGTGTGAGCTGAGCTAGCTCTGTGTGGAGTGAACACAGGCCAGGAGTGTGAGCCTAGGAGAACCCTAAGGTAACAAGACTTTTTATACCAAAGATTTGTCTATATGCACCGGCTGTGATCCGGAAGAGAATTTGACTGTGGGAAATTGGATCTATTTATGATGCAACAATAAATAGACTGTTGGTGTGAACACGCTACTGCCTCACGTTTTTGCCCAAGCAACGCTGCTACCTCACATTATGGTGGACAACGCGGGCATTGCAGCCTGGTTGCTAAGGGAAATGGCCTAGGATGTACTCTGTCCCGGGAAAAAAAAAAGAATATTTTTTTTACTGACTGTTTGCGGTGGATCGGCGGGTCCACGAAGCTTGCGGGCATTGCCGCCTGGTTGCTAGGGGCAACAACCCAGTTTCCACATGTTTATGATCAAACCTGCAAAGTTACAGTTTAACTCACCAGTCACCATGGAGGATCTTATAAAACAGCTGGCCCAGTCTAGTGCTCAACTACAGCAGGCTTTTGCACAAACCAATGCTCACCAGCAACAGGCTAATGCTCAGCAGCAACAAACAAATGACCAGCTCCAGCGGGCGTTAGTTCAGCAACAGGAGACAAACAGCTTGCTGACTCAGCAGCTTGCGGCTCTGCGAGATGCACTCCCAGCGGTAACTCCAGGTCATCCAGTCCCTCCTGCAGCCCAGGACAGAGTAAGGGCGGCACTTACAAAGATGAGTGCAGAGGACGACCCAGAAGCTTTTCTCTCCGTGTTTGAGAGGACCGCTGAGCGAGAGAAATTGTCTATCGACCGTTGAACTGATGTCGTGGCCCCGTTCTAGGTAGGTGAGCCCCAAAAAGTCTACCTGGATCTCAGTACGGAGGATGCCAAGGACTATGGCACACTGAAAGGTGAGATCCTTGCACGAATGGGGGTTAACACTTATCTCCGGGCCCAGCGAGTGAATCAGTGGTCCTTTGTGGAGGGAAAACCTGCACGTTCACAGGCCCATGTCTTACTGGTCCTTGTGAAAAAATGTCTCCAGCCGAAAACCTTGAACTCCGGACAGATGATTGAGCGGGTGGTGATTGAACAGATTGTGCGGACTTTGCCAGCCCCCATTCAACGGTGGGTGGGCCTGGGGGATCCCGGTACCCTAGACCAACTAGTGAATTTGGTGGAACGCTACACAGCTACCCAGGATAATAATCAAAATTTCCGTATAAATATCACCATTAAATTTCAATAAATATCAAAAATACCTTCAGATAAAAAATTTGTTAGAATTAAATAAAGGGAATTAATGTGCAAATAGCATTAAAATTATTATTTTTATCCAACAATTAAAATAAATATTTTACAGATCCATATAAATATTAGGCAGGAAAAAATGTCCCATAAATTATAGCAGCGGTTTTACTAGGAAAATAAAGTGCATAATGCCAAGATCACTTAAAAAGTCAATCCCTAATATATGACAAAGTGCACAGTGCAAAATTGTATCTAAATCCTAGGTCATATATAAATAAGGTTATGGTATAATGATCCTATGTAAAAAAAAATTAACAATTATTTAATTTGCAAGGAAAATGATAAAAGCTCCAAAGTGTACCGCAAAGCCCCGACACGTGTTTCAGCGATCCTTTCCTCAGGGGGTGCTATGATGATGATAGGATTAGGATTTAGATACAATTTTGCACTATGCACTTTGTCATATATTAGGGATTGACTTTTTAAGTGATCTTGGCATTATGCACTTTATTTTCCTAGTAAAACCGCTGCTATAATTTATGTGACATTTTTTCCTGCCTAATATTTATATGGATCTGTAAAATATTTATTTTAATTGTTGAATAAAAATAATAATTTTAATGCTATTTGCAACATCATTCCCTTTATTTATTTAATTCTAACAAATTTTTTATCTGAAGGTATTTTTGATATTTACAGCTACCCAGGAGTTGGTCCGGGACTCTGCTTCACGGTGGGCACTCCGTAGGGATATGCCCCCTTCACAGTTGGTGAAAGACTCCCGTCCCTCCTCGGGTGCTGCCCCGTCTTCAGCCCTGGCAGAGCGTAAACCCCAGACTAAGGTCAGCCGGAGTCCCGATTCCCCAAAGTCGGACACCCGAAACAGGGACACCTCTGCTGTTATGTGCTGGCGGTGCCATCAGCTGGGGCATATGATGGCACAGTGCCCACTCACATCAGAACCACTGGAATTCTGGTACGCTCGCCAGCAATCATTGTATGATCATACTGTTTGTGCCGTAAGCACTGTTACTATGGGGGAGGAGCCCCATCTCTGCAAAGTACGTGTTAATGGCTATACAGCAGAGGCTTTGTTGGACTCAGGAAGTGTAGTGACTCTTGTACATGCCTCCTTGGTCTCCGGGGAAAACCCCACGGGACATAAAGTAGGAGTACTTTGTATACATGAAGACCTACGTAAATACCCTATGGAAAGGGTCACCATTGCTACCTCATGTGGAGAGGTTCAACATGAAGTGGGGGTGATGAAAAGGCTTCCATAAGATGTTATTTTGGGAAGAGACTTGCCCCTGTTCTGGACATTATGTGGGAGGCGGCCCAGCCATCCGAGGTGTATGATAGAACCAGGCCCTGAGCCGGACAATCCCGACTCAGGGATACCTGCCGTAGGGGTCACCAGTATAGGGAAAGAGTGTAACCCTGCCAGGTTCCCCCTAGAGGTAATGGCAGGAGAGGTTGAGCCACCCGAGGCAATCCTGGAGTTGAACGTGTCTCCAGATAATTTTGGAACAGCACAGCTCCGGGACCCCACATTGGCTCCAGGACGTGGAAATGTACAGGCAATTGATGGGGTCCCTCAGCGGCCTGGTGCCAAGCTGGAAACTTCTTACATGGCTCTAAAGCGAGAGTTGCTCTATCGGGTTGATAAAATCCGGGGGGAAATAGTGGAACAGTTGGTGGTCCCTCAGCTGTTCCGCCGTCAGGCCTTGGAATTGGCTCATAAACACCTAATGAGTGGGCACCTAGGTGAAGAGAAAACGCGGGAATGCATGTTTCAGCGGTTTTACTGGCCAGGGATCAGCGCAGAAATTAAGAGATTCTGTGAGTCCTGCCCCGTTTGTCAGTTGACCGCACCCACGCACCGTTTCCATAGTCCTCTGATACCTTTATCCATTATAGAGGTGCCTTTTGAGCGGATTACTATGGATCTGATCGGACCCATTGTAAAATCAGCCCGTGGTCACCAGCACATCCTGGTAGTGATGGATTACACAACGCGTTATCCGGAGGCCGTTCCACTGCGTCACACCTCGGTGAGGCTTATTGCTCGGGAGTTGTTTGCTATGTTCTGTCGCGTGGGGTTACCCAAAGAAATCCTGACCGATCAGGGCACTCCCTTTATGTCTAAAATTACGAAGGAACTGTGCAAACTCCTTCAGATCAAGCAGCTACGCATGTCAGTGTACCATCCCCAGACCGATGGTCTAGTGGAACGTTTCAATAAAACTCTGAAGGCTATGTTGAAAAAGATGGTCTCCAAAGAGGGGAAAGATTGGGACATGTTATTGCCCTATTTAATGTTCGCTATCCGCGAGGTCCCACAATCTTCCACCGGGTTCTCGCCATTTAAGTTACTGTATGGCAGACATCCGCGGTGACTGATGGATATTGTTAAAGAAACTTGTGAACAGGAGCCCACCCCTCACAAAAGCACGGTTGAATACGTTATGGGTATGCAGGATCGTATCACAGTAGTAATGCCCATTGTTAAAGAGCATTTGCTGGATGCTCAGGCGGCCCAAAGTACTCAGTATAATAGAAAGGCCTCCGTCAGGTCTTTTAAACCAGGGGATCGTATCTTAGTCCTAATACCTACCGCGGAAAGTAAGTTCTTAGCCAAATGGCAAGGTCCCTATGAGATCCGGGAGAAAGTAGGTGAAGTAAACTATAAGGTGTATCAACCAGGTAGAAGAAAACCAGAGTAAATATACCATGTAAACCTGCTAAAGGCGTGGAAAGACAGAGAATGTATAGTGACTGACGTAACGTTGAACCTAACCTCTTCAGGTGCCTTGACAACAACCAAGGAGGAGTCCCCTGATGATGAATTGGGAGTAAGGATAGGGGATTCTCTCTCAAAACAGCAGAGACGGGAGTCTCGGAGGTTAGTGCAGCGGAATACGGATGTGTTCTCAAGCCTACCCAGCCGAACAACCGTAATCCACCATGATATTGTCACCGAGCCTCAAGTAAGGGTACTCCTGAGGCCATACCGGGTACCAGAGGCTCGTAGGCAAGCCATTGCGGAGGAGGTAAAAAAGATGCTCCAACTAGTGGTTATTGAAAAATCCACGAGCGAATGGGCCAGTCCCATTGTGCTGATCCCGAAACCAGACGGTTCTTTAAGATTCTGTAATGACTTCCGAAAGTTAAATTAGCTTTCGAAATTTGATATTTATCCCATGCCCAGGGTCGACGAGCTGATAGAGAGACTGGGACGGGCCCAGTACTTCACGACTCTCGATCTCACTAAAGGTTACTGGCAGGTGCCGCTGACAGAGGCGGCAAAAGAAAAGACCGCTTTTGTCACGCCAGGTGGGCTCTATCATTATGTCGTCTTGCCATTTGGTTTACATGGGGCTCCGGCCACGTTTCAGAGATTAATGGACATAGTGTTAGAACCCCATCAACCGTATGCCTCCACATATTTGGATGACATCATCTACAGCAGTGACTGGAGCACCCACTTATCTCAGGTACAAGCGGTAGTGGATTCGCTCAGAGCTGCTGGTCTGACAGCGAATCCAAACAAATGTGCTATGGGTCTCAAAGAAGCCCGTTACTTGGGGTATGTGATAGGCCAAGGGGTTATCAAGCCACAAGTAAACAAAATCGAAGCCATTCAAAACTGGCCTCGTCCCCTTACCACAAAGCAGGTAAGAGCCTTTCTGGGTATAATGGGGTATTACCGACAATTCATACCCAATTTTGCTGGAAGGTCGGCGCCTTTGACCGATCTCTTAAAAGGGAAGAAGTCGGTCATGGTCCACTGGAATACACAAGCAGAGGAAGCCTTTCAGGCGCTAAAGGTTGTCCTATGTGGTCAGCCTGTCCTTGTCAACCCTGACTTTCAAAAGGAGTTTATAGAACTAGTACAGACAGATGCCTCTGAGGTGGGCCTGGGTGCAGTTCTGTCCCAGGAGGTAGATGGAGAAGAGCACCCGGTCACCTATTTGAGTAGAAAACTCACCCCGGCAGAGAGGAACTATAGCATAGTGGAGAAGAAGTGCCTGGCCATAAAATGGGCTCTGGAATCCCTATGCTACTACCTGCTGGGGCGACACTTTCGTCTGGTGACAGACTACTCCCCTTTGGTCTGGATGAGGACTGCCAAGGAGAGAAATGCTAGAGTCACCAGGTGATTTCTCTCCTTGCAGAACTTTCACTTTTCTTTGGAACACCGGGCTGGTAAGTTGCAGGGCAATGCGGATGCCCTGTCCAGGGCCCCCTGTACGTTAGCGAATGTTCAACCCCGCCCGTTTGAACTGAGGAAGGGATATGTGAGGCAGTGACAGGGGTAATATTTGAAGACCGCTATGTGTCCACCAGAATGTGTCCGGAAACCCTCTGAGTTTGCTATAGCTATTACGGGGAGTATAGCACAAAGGGTAACAGGGAGACAGATCCCTCCTCCCAGTCCAGGTTTTGTAGCAATCCTCATGTCTAGCATTTTAGTTTAAATCTTGCAGAGCACATCAGAATGTGTCTCAGTTGAGAGCCAGGCTTGTTGAAGCTAACACATGCTGTGTGAGCTGAGCTGGCTCTGTATGGAGTGAACACAGGCCAGGAGTGTGAGCCTAGGAGAACCCTAAGGTAAAAAGGCTTTTGATACAAAGGATTTATCTATATGCTGTGCTCCAGAAAAGACTTTGACTGTGGGAAATTGGATCTATTTATGCTGCAACAATAAATAGACTGTTGGTGTGAACACGCTGCTGCCTAACTGCCTCACGTTTTTGCCCAAGCAATGCTGCTACCTCACAATGGGGACAAAGAGGATGAGGGGTGATGCATGGGGACCGAAAGGATGAGGGGTGATGCATGAGGACAGAGAGGATGAGGGGTGATGCATGGGGAGAGAGAGGATGAGGTTTCATGCATGGGGACAGAGAGGATGAGGGGTGTGGGGATAGAGAGGATGAGGGGTGATGCATGGGGACAGAGAGGATGAGGGGTGATGCATGGGGACAGAGTGGATGTGGAGCGAACTGGAAAGAAATTTTGAGGACACAGAATAAAGAGTGACATGGTATGAGGAGCAAGTGGGCAGGATGGGGAGTGAGGTGGAAAAGTATATGGACACACAGGAGGTAGTGAGGAGACAGTAAGGGATGAGAAGAATGTGAGGGGCACAGAATAAAGACTGGGTAGTGGAGGGGGGCAGTATGGAGAGGGGGCAGAATGGGAGGACAGTGTGAGGTTATAGCAAGGAGGGGGGAGTGTGATGAAGGCACAGTATAAAGATTGGGCAGTATAAGGGGACACAGTGTAAAGGACACTGTAAACAGTAGGCTCAGTTTGCAAAGAGAGGGAATATGGAGGGCATGTACCATAAGAGGGACAGTGTGGGTCATATTTTGTGCAGAGAATACTGTGAGGGGCCATTATTTATTCTGGGGCACAGTGTAGGGCAGATATTTTTAAGTAGAAGTATTATATTCTGCTACTTTTAGGGGCATCGTGTCGGGATGTGTTACAGAAGACCGGAGAAGATGGAAATCTGCAGAGACGAGATGTGAATGAAAAGTCATCATTGCATCAGGACAAGATGAAGAATAGAAAGAAATGACTAGAGACAACATAATCTATAAGGTAGCTGAATGTAAATATTTATTTGTGATACTGACAATGTCTTATCATTAGGCGTTGGTCCCACTTGCACATTGCTTCTGATGTGAGCGCAATGAGACCTCCAAAGATCAGCTGATTATGGTGCAGGGGGCCGGAAATGCTTATTTCTGGATCTGCTCCATCCTTTGATGGTGTCCGCGGCCGGGTACTGCACATCCACCTCATTGATTTTAATAGGAGACTGCTGCCACTATCAGAAGACGGAGCAGACCCAGAACTGAGCACTTTTGGCCACCTGCCACCACCGACACCTAAAGTAGGGAATTGGCGAGGTTGCCAGGTGCCGGACCCTGACCAATCAGACATTGGTGACCTATCCTAAGGAAAGGCCATCAATGTTAACGTAGAAGACAATCTCTTTAATAAAGTCTTGTGTCGTCTGACAAGGTAAGGGTTACTATGTTTTTATTTATGTTGTTAGGAGAATTAAAGGGGTTGTCCAAATTTGTGATGAGTCTGCAGTCACTCCTTGTGTCACTCTGTGACTGAAGCCTTCTGAATTCTCACAGTGTGCACATTGCACGCTGCTAGGATTCTCTGGTGCCGGCGGTGAGAGTGGGAGGTTATGAAGCTGCAAGTATGCGATTTACATAGATGCAGTCACGTGCTGAACAGACATGCTCAATGAAAATGAATTGACTGAGGCTGGACACATCAAATCAGAATTGTGGCCAGAAGTGTACAAATCTCATACTTGTGCTCACATGATCGTCCACTCTCTCCACTGGCAGCAGCACCCCCCCCCCTGCCCCCTGCCTAACAGCAGCCCCCACTCCTCTCCTCAGGGATGCGTAGTGGCAAATATTTTTTTACAAAAAAAAGCACTGGGCGCATCCATTAGTTGTGCTAATTCTGATACTTTGCCCTGGCTCTTCCCAATTGCCTTGAAGCGTTCGCAATCGAGGTAATATTTTTTGGGGTTGATGTCAGCTGTGTAATGTCAGCTGACATCAACACCAAGGTTAGTATGGAGAGGGGTCTATCAGACCTCAAATTACTAACCCAGTAGGTGTAACGTTAAAAAAACCACACACACACACACACACGCACACACACACACACACAAAAATAGTTTATTTGAATAAAGACTCCTCCACGTTCACCAATTTATTTAAAAAAAAAATCACGAAGATCTCCAGAATCCGTACTCCAACCTATGAAGCCTCATTCTCATAGGTCACTCCTGGTCAGCGCCAGACCTGGGATTTCTCATGCTTGGTGGCTTCAGTACTTCAGTGATGTCACCGTGCGTGAGAAAATCTGGGTCTGCTGCTGACCGGGAGTTACTACAGAGGTCACTCCCAATCAGTGCCAGAACAGAATTTCTCATCCAGACCCCTAATTTCTCACTTCTGGAGTCACTCAGCGCCACACCTGGAATTTGTCACTCCCAGTGACGTTACTGACATCACTGCACATGAGAAACCTCTGTGTCTGGTACTGATCTGGAGTAACCTATGGAGCCTCTTTCTGAGAAGGAGGCCCCATAGGTAGGACTACAGATTAGAGGGATGTTCTAGGACCACTTCACAGTGGATTACTTTGGATATTCATGTTTTTTTTTTTAAATAAATTGGTGAACGAGGAATACTGTGGGGAGTCTTTATTCAAATACACTATTTTTCCAGTGTGTGTGTGTGTGTGTGTGTGTGTTTTAACTTTACACTTACTGGGTTAGCAATGGGGGATTCCTGATAGACCCCCTTTCCATTACTAACCACTGAGCTTGATGACAGCTGACAAGTCACAGCTGACATCAACCCAAAAAAATATTACCCCATTTTGCAATGCCCCAGGGCAATTGGGAAGAGCTGGGCAAAGCACCAGAATCAGTGCGTGTAATGTGATTCGTCATTTCTGCGGCGGCTGCGGGCTGCTATTTTTAGGTTTATAAGGGAGAAATAACCATGGGCCTTCCCAGGCTGATAATACCAACCCCAAGCTGTCTGCTTTACCTAGGCTAGTTATCATAAATGAGCTGGACCCCACGTTTTGTTTGTTAAAGTGTTTAATGATTAATTTACCAGCAGCAACCTAGGAATCAGAGATGTGTCCAGACATTTTTGGCACACATCCATTTAATCGATTTTCCTGTCTCCCCAGCCTTCCTAGCAGGGATCTTCCTCGCGGGGATCCCCATATACCGTACTTCTATTATACTCGTTACTTGAATTGAGCAGGCCCAAGCGTCCGACAGGCTCAATTCGATTAACAAGCACTCGATCACTTTAGTGCTCGCTCATCACTTAGACATGTGCCAAACCACAAACCAGGCTTCATCTGAATGGGGACGTAAAAAGAAAACCAGGCGCAGCTCGCAATTAAAAGCCTGTGTAGGAAATAAAATGGAAACATTAGTTTTTCCAAGTTTGATCAATGGCTTGGAACAATGTGGAAATTGTGTGTGGGTTGTGGATTTACATTTTTTTTCTCCCTCCGTCTCATCTGTAAAGATAACTATGAATGGGGCCTTATACGCAGACTTTGCTGCAGACTTTACCGCCCCATGTGCCACAGTGTTAACTGACATTGACTGTAGCCAATTCCTTTGCATATCCTATGCAGTGTATGCGGTTTTGCAGAATCTCATCGGCTTTGCTGGTGGAATTGCTGTAGATTTTTTACATGGATATTACGCAGCGTATTTGGCGCCTGTGAACTTTGGCGCCTTTCCAGCTCCTTGTATATTGGATTACTGTTGTCGGTCTTTTCTTGAGGAATGTCTGCTCTTCCATCTTTCTGTAGACTTGTGGTATCCATTGTGTTCTAGTTTTGGATTATGGAGGAATGGATTCAGGCTGCTCCTTATTTTTAGAATGGATACAGCCCCACATCGCCCCCTGCTGGTGGACAGTAGGTGATGCATACACTGAAATGAAGCATTTCATGCAGCTTTTTTAGTCTTCTCAAACATTAGGGAGGATAAAGTGTATATACTTGTATACAAGGTGGAACGCTAATAGTAGTAATGACTAGGTATAAATTACATTATTTTCGTCAGGATAGTCCTTTATATCTGCCCTACTCAAATCGGCACCAGTCACGTCTGAACCACACAGTGCTCTGCGCTTCTCCTCCGCCCATGACGTCGTCCAATCACAGCTCTTGTCTCATGGCGTGACGTAGAGAATTCTTGTATAAGCCGCACTGGTATTGGTAGGCTGTCTGCCTGGGAGGCGGAGCCTGGCTTCTGGGCCATGGTGCAGCATAGCTTCCGGTATATTTCGGTCCGGAGCCGGCCGTCACAGGCAGGTATGCGGTGTCCGTTCTTGTCGGTGCGAGGGCTGAGGTGTCGTTCCGGGGTCAGCCCTGTGCAGCTCGGGGGTACTATTTATACACTGCCTGGTTCCTGCAGCATGATAGGGTGCAGCAGAGCGCTGTATTTACCTCTTTATGTATATACCTCTATAGTGCACGGTGCTGAGGTTTGTTCCTATGTGTCATTTCTGTTTGTACACGTATAATAATAACCAGGAATGCACTGAAGGGCGGTGTGACCAGGAGGGAATGACTTAGCCCCTGATCTCACCCTTCAGACAGTCAGCGATGTCACACGTTAAATTCAGCTCACCCCAGCCCGGCACACACGGTGCAGGGCATCAGACCTGGCAATAAAGCGCACCATTTTCACAGATTCAAATAACTTTTTCTTTTTATAAAGGGTTAAATGACACAGTACCATGAGACATATACGAATGCCCTATATGTGAGGCACCTATATAGTGCTAACTGACCCTCCTGACCTAATGCTGTGCGTCATTCATAGGCCACAATTCAGACACTGTGCATCTTGTGTATCTGTGAGATGCACTTATATAATGCTGAATGGCCCGCCTGACCTGGGTTTCTGGCATCATCTATAGGTCACTGTTCAGACACTGTGCATCACACTTATCTATATGGCGGGCTCCCAGTACAAGCCTTATTAGGCTGGGGCCACACAGGGCACTAGTGCGATCCTCGCATGACACTTGACTCACGCTGGCAGCACAGCAGAGCCGAGTGTCACTGCGTCCAAGGTCCGATCATGCAATCGGACCTCAGCTGCAGGGACGGGACGGCACTGGGGAGGGAGGGATTTATCTCCCTCTCTCCTCCGTATTAGTCTATTGCCATTGTCGCCCTGCACTCGCAGTACACCGGTGTAATGCGAGTGCAGTGCGATTTTTCTCTCGCCCCATACTCTTGAATGGGTGCGAGAGAAAGAGTCTCGCATTACAATCGCAGCATGCTGCAATTGTTTTCTCGGTCCAAGTAGGGCTGAGAATATAATCGCTCATGTGTGCTGACACATAGGTTAATATTGGTCCGAGTGGAATGTGATGTTTTATCGCACTCCACTCGCTCCGATTTTCTCGCCATGTGGCTTAGGGCCGTTTCAGATCAGCGTTTTTCTGCCGCACTCCCAGATCCGGCACAAGGGCAGTACAGTACTTTACAGTTCACAGACAGTGCGGCAAGCCCCTGTCACATGCTCCGGTCACATGACCCTATGTGCCCGGAGCTTGCCAGTGAACTGTAAAGTACTGTACTGCCCTTGTGCCGGATCTGGGAGTGAGGCAGAAAAATGCTGATCTGAAACGGCCCTAAGGGGCACTTTACACACTGCGACATCGCAGGCCGATGCTGCGATGCCGAGTGCAATAGTCCCCGCCCCCGTCGCAGCAGCAATATGTGGTGATAGCTGGCGTAGCGAAAATTATCGCTACGCCAGCTTCACACACACACACTCACCTGCCATGCGACGTCCCTGTGGCTGGTGACCCGCCTCCTTGTTAAGGGGGCGGGTCGTGCGGCGTCACTGCAACATCACACGGCAGGCGGCCAATCGGAGCGGAGGGGCGGAGATGAGCAGGATGTAAACATCCTGCCCACCTCCTTCCTTCCGCATATCCTACGGAAGCCGCGGTGACGCCGGTAGGAGATGTTCCTCGCTCCTGCGGCTTCACACACAGCGATGTGTGCTGCCGCAGGAGCGAGGAACAACATCGGCCCGTCGCGTCAGCGTAATTATAAATTACGCCGACGCTGCACCGATGATACGATTACGACGCTTTTACGCTCGTTAATCGTATCATCTAGGCTTTACACACTGCGATGTCGCATGTGCGTCACTTTCAATTTGACCCCACCGACATCGCAGCTGCGATGTCGCAGTGTGCAAAGTGCCCCTAAGGCTATGTGCCCACGGGACCTTGTTTCTGTGGATTTTGCCGCAGAAAACCTGCGGATTTTCCAGATAAATCCGCAGGTTTTAGCATGTACAGTCACTCCCCATGTTATCCTATGGGACATGGGGAGTGCTGTGTCCACGCTGCGGAAAGTGTGGCTGCTGACCATGCTGCGGATGTAGGCATCCGCATGTATAATTGCATGTCAATTATTCATGCGGAATTACCTGCGGATGTCCCGGCCCTCCGCTATGGAGATAAGAGGCCGGGACGTCCGCAGGTAAGCCGCATGAATCTCCGCATGTTTCCCACAGCTATTCCGCTGTAATCTAGCAGCTAAAAATACCGTGTTTTTCCAAAAATAAGACACTGTCTTGTATTTTTTTTGCCCCCCAAAAAAGCACTAGGGCTTATTTTTGGAGGAGGTCTTATTCTTGGAGAAACACGGTTGGGGGTAAGTGTTACGAGGGGGACCCGGGGAAGCGTGCCAAGATGGGAAATGGACAGCTTCCGCCGGTCAAGGTCCACTGTGCGGTGTAAGGGACCGCCGCTATGGTGTGTGAAGAGTGAGCGGGTTGCTGCTAGCGATCGTCTGGAATGTCACAGACGATCTATGTACACCGGTCTGCCCTAACCCGTGAGGGTTGTATGGCACGGATCTCACGGCTCGGTGTACCTGTTGCACAGGGAAGCACAGAGGTGCCCACGCACGTGTGCCAGTGGAAGTCACGAGAATATGGCACGAGGGTAGCACAGAGGTGCCCACGCACGTGTGCTTTCAATAACCAGGTGAGTCCGGTGGAGACCTGAGGAGCTCACCTGGGACAGGAACACGGCCTGTTGAAGGGGATACTGCCGGAGCAGCAAGGCAGGAACACGGCCTGCAAACCAGGTGCTGCCTAAGCAGCAAGGGCCAAGCCCACAAAAGACAGTAATGCCTGAGCAGTGGCGTGGCAGCACACTGCCAGACATCCAAATATAGAAGGACGGTCACGCGCCACCATGATGGCAGGAGGAGCTTTTAAGGAGGTGTCGTTCCACCCAAGGGCGGGTGCGAGGCGGAGATGACGGACTTGACCCAATCAGGGTCCACGACGTCCCAGCCTGGCCAGTCAGGATTCACCACGTCACCTGCCTTGTCATCAAGCCGTGTGACGTCAGTGGGCGAATCAGAACCCACCACGCATAGCACATGCTCACCCTCCTGCCTCTGGGAAATAGAGGCGGGATCCTCGGTCTCACAATGTGCAGAGATAACGGGAGTCTCACTGCTTCCCTGAGCAGCAAACCTCTGCACATTGCGCAGCCTTGCAGACCTTCGGGGCCGCTGAGCAGGAGGGCCTGCGGCAGGCCAGGAATGGGAGACTGCTTCACTCCCTGTAACAGGAGAACCACTAGGTGTTGCCCTTCTGCTGCCTCTCTGAGAAGGTATCTCCTGCTGTCTGGCAGACCTTCGGCGCCGCTGAGCAGGAGCGCTCGTGGCAGGCAAGGAATGGGAGACTGCCTCAGTCCTTGCCTCAGGAGAGCCACGAGATGTAACATGTAAGTTTGCCCCCCCCCCCCTTCCCAGGAGACTCATACTCACCAGACCATGACGTCTGCGTGGTTCCCAGGTCCTCCTGTGATCTCTGGTCGGTGCTGCACGCCGTCCTACCCTGCTGCTAGCTGACACACACAGCAGATTGTAGGCACATACACAGCAGATCACACACTGCAGATCGCAGACACACACAGCAGATCTTACTCACTCACTCACACACACAGCAGATCTTACACACTGCAGATCGCAGGCAGATTGCAGATATACACATCCAATTGCAGGCACACACAGCCGATCACAGATACACACATCCAATCGCAGGCACACACAGCCAATCACAGATACACACAGCCGATCGCAGGCACACACACAGCCGATCGTAGAAAAACACAGCCGATCGCAGATACACACAGCCGATCGCAGATACACACAGCCGATCGCAGGCACACACAGCCGATCGCAGGCACACACAGCCGATCGCAGGCACACACAGCCGATCGCAGGCACACACAGCCGATCGCAGGCACACACAGCCGATCGCAGGCACACACAGCCGATCGCAGGCACACACAGCCGATCGCAGGCACACACAGCCGATCGCAGGCACACACATCCGATCGCAGGCACACACAGCTGATCGCAGACACACACATCCGAACGCAGATACACACAGCCGATTCCAGACACACACACACATCACATCCGGCAGCAGGGAATGAGAGCAAGTCACGTGTCCGGCCGCAGGTCCTGTTCGTTGTGCTGCACCGCACTGCCTCTCAGGATTCTCCCGGCGAGAAGAGATCGGTGTCGCTGGATGAGGTGAGTGTGTATGCGATCTGATGTGTGTGCGATCTGATGTTTGTGTGTGTGTGATTTGATGTTTGTGTGCGATCCGATGTGTGTGTGTGTGTGTGTGTGTGTGTGTGTGAGAGCTGATGTGTGTGGGTGTGCGATCACTGCAGGTTCTGCCGCTCGGCGTCGGGTGAGTGTAATTGCCGGGTGCCGCTGTCTATAATGAAGTGTTCTGCAGTATCTGTATCTTTTTTAGCTGCACGGACACTTCATTATTGATCCGGAACTAGGGCTTATTTTCGGGGGAGGGCTTATATTTAAGCCTTTCTCCGAAAATGCTGAAAATCCCTACTAGGGCTTATTTTTGGGGAAGGTCTTATTTTTGGAAAAACACGGTAGCTGCGGACGCCGGCGGGCAGCTGCAGGAAACATGCGCTTGTACCTGCGGATACATCCGCAGGTACGAGCGCCCGTGGGCACATAACCTTAGGCCTTAGTGTGCAAGTTTTTTGCTGAGCAGCTGCCCCTCCCCCCAGCTTGGAGGGGTGAGTGGTAGTGGCTGTGACATCAGCATCTTGCACCTGGGCTGAGGCCTTTAAGAGGAAGGTTTACTACATTCTGTTTGTGCAGACATCAGCTGGTTTGGCACGGGTTTTCCTTTTCTGATACAGTTCTATGTGATTTTTTTTTTTCTTTTTTTCTACATTACATGTAGGTGACATCCGCCTGTACCAAAAGGCTCCTGGGCATAAGTCTGTCTAACTGGCACGATATCTGTAGCCCAAAGTCAGTTAACTCTTTCTATACCCCATTAATCAATTTGAAAACTCAGCACATTCCCTGGGGCAGCAGTAAGGAGTCAGTAATGCTAAGCCCTGCGTCACTGCTGTATCTCTGAGTTTGGGCATCTGGGGTGGCTGACAAGTTCCCTTTAGGCCGGTTTCAGACGTCCGTGTTTATCTGGTACAAGCCACATGCATGGTTATTGTCATGCGTGTATCACAAGCATGACCTCTGTGTTTGCTTACGTGTGACAGGTACCGGTGAAAACACTGGTCTTTGAAATAAAAAGATTTTTTTATATTTAACTGTATCCAGCGCTGTTTTCATCAGCTCTGCTGCCTCCCGCTTCTGACTGCCGCTTATTATATTAATTGATTATTCACCGCAGTGAGGAGCTGGAAGCTGGAGCAGCGCAGGGGACACCACCGGGTACTGCACCACAGGGACAGGTGAGTATTCAGCAAGCATTGTGTGTGCAGTGATGTCCAGGAGGTCTTTGGAGTTCCCAATGAACTCTGATGACATCCTTATGACACCCCTGCTATAGCAGATGGCACCACAGTGATTTCACGGGTTCATCAGAGTTCATTGGCAATTCTGATAAGTCCCCGATGCTGTCCCCGCAATGTTCCGGCCTCCAGGTCCTCACTACACACACACACACACACACACACACACACACACACACACACACACACACACACACACACACACACACACACACATATAGTGCACATGCATGTATACACTGAACACATACACATATGTCTACACACAGACTCTGCTGGATACTCACCTGTCCCCAGCGCTGCTCTGGCTTCCAGTTCCTCAGTGCAGTGAATAATCAATGAGAATGAGTGGCGGTCAGAAGCGGGAGGCAACAGAGCCGAAGAAAGCACCACTAGATACAGGTAAATATAGAAAATCTTTTTTATTTAAGACCCGTGTTTTCTCCGGTACCTGTCATGTCAGTGTGCGATCTGTGTGACACCCGTGCTGCTGGAGAAAAAACGGACATGCCTACGTGCGGGGCCACGAGGGGTCACACGGTCCGTGTGAGTCACTTCAGAGAATAACATGGGTACGCGTGGCATCGGTGTTAAAAAATGTGTGTCACACGTAACCTGAAACACGGATGTCTGAAAGCAGCCTTAGACTACACTCCTTGTGGCATTGTAGACATCATAGGATTCTTTCTTGCAAATAAGGAAAAAACGGAAACAAAGTTTTCAAAACCTCTTTATTCAATATAGAATGAGCACTATGTGCAGAATGAGGATATTAAAGGGGTTGTCCACTACTTTAACATCGATGGCCAATCAGTTTAATCGTCCGGCACCCCTGCTGTTTAGCTGTTCTCAGTGCCGCTGCAGCCGGAAATGCCCAGTTCTGGATCTGCTCTGGATTCTGATAGTGGCCGTGGTCAGGTACTGCACATCCGCCTTCGCGGCCACTATCAGTTGACCTCACAGCTCAGGAACTTAGCATTTCTGACCACCTGCTGCCGGCAGCAAGAACAGCTGATTGGCGGGGGTGACGGGTGTCGGACTGCAGTATATCTTAAGAATAGGCCATCAATGTTAAAGTAGCAGACAAGCTCTTTAACTGTTGTCTGAGGAGTGTTCTCCCATGCTGAATTCACTTGGCACACAAGGCATCAAGATCTGCTGCTGGCAGCTCCCTTTACATTTGCCGACAAATGATGCTGTCGATGGGAGACATGTCTGAAGACATTGCAGAAAAAGGAAGGACAGTTGGGCTATGCAGGCTTCTCACACTACCATGAGCAACATATGGCTTGTTGTTAAAAAACTGCTCATAGGACACTGAAGAAATTGCCATACCACTGGTTATGTAACCAAATCAGTGTAAGGTCAAGCTGTTACTGTACGTAAAATAAAGGAGTCCTGCTACTGTATTCTATGCCCCTCCAATACCATAATACTTGGAGTAGGACCAGTGAAAACTGACCTTGTCCACATGTCTCCCAATGTAGACCATGGATGTAATGGAGCAATAGAGTGCTATCCTCTCAATTGAGACCTGCATTTGTCATGGATGACGTGATGGCCAGAGATTGTTATTGAGACTACGTGAGCAATGCCTTGAAGAGGCCTTTACAAAAGAACATCACTCCTCCCAGGATTAGGGTGTGGGCTGGTATAATGTATTGTAGCCACGACCCCCTCTAAGGGCTCATGCGCACGTTGCGTACTCTCATGTATTTACGCTGCGTATTGCACTGCAATGTAAATGCATGCGTCCTGCGTCCCCAGCACAATTTATGTAGATTGTGCATGACACGTACGCCCAATGCTTTTATGAACGCAGCGATTTGGGTGCTAAAATTTTGACCCAAATCGGTGCGTTCATAAAATGAGCATGACAATTATTCCGTGCGCTATGGATGCAGCTCCCACTCTGTCTATGGTGGGGGCAGCAGCTATAGCACATGAAATCGGCTTTTTTTTAACAAAAATACTGCATTCATTATGCAGTCTTTCTGCAGCGATTTGACGCGCACATGTGCCGTCAAATCGCTACAGAATATTCTGCAGTTACGTGCGCATGAGCCCTAATAGTCATTCCAGAGGTGCTAATAGTTCGGGTTGATCAAAGATACAAAATCCCTCTGTCAATCTCTGACAGTGGGATTTAACTCTCGCAGGCCGGCAGCGCGTCACTTCATGCTCCCATCTGTGGCCCCGTGACGTAGTTCCTAGGAAGGCAGCATTTGTGCTGTAGAAAGCGGTGCTAAAGCACTGCTCTGTATACCACAAGCGATCAGAAGATTGCAGCTTTAAGTCCCCTAAGGGAAATAGTAAAAACAATAAAGTTTTTAAAAATATATGAAAAAATAAAAAACCACAAACTTTGAAATCACCCCCATTTTGCCTCATTGTAAATGGAAGAAAAATATTTGGTATCGCTGCGTTCAAAAATGTCCAATCTATCAAAATATAAATTACTTTGATCTGTAAAGGGCGTAACGAAAAAAAATCAAACTAGTAGAATTAGTTTTTAGGGTTTTTTTTTTTTTTTTTTAGTCTCTATAACAATGCAATAAAAGGCAATCAAAACCTCATATCTACACCAAAATGGTATAATTAAAAACTTCTGCTGAGGACGCAAAAAATAAGCCGTCACAGAGCACCAGATCCCGAAAAATGAGAACATTACGGATCTAGGAAAATGGCGACAAAACTGCAATTCTTTTTTTTTTTTTTTTTTTTTTTTTCCACTTATATACAAAAAACTATACATGTTTAGTATCTGCGTAATTTTTTTGACCTGGATAATCATATTGCTAGGTCAGTTTTACCATGTATTGAACATGGTAAAGAAGAAAAACCCATGAGAATTTCCAGTACAATATGGGGCAGAATGAATGATGTCATTCAAATGTACAACTCGTCCATGAAGGGGTTAATAATATCAGTAATAGCAGCCAATGTGTGTAAGTGCTTGAACTTCTCCATATGGTGCTCATACTTCATAGTAAGTCGGAAAGTTTTGAAAATATTTCCACTTTTCATCATTTTCATATTTAGTTTACTCCCATATATATCAGCATTAATTCCACAGCACTTTACAGACATCATCATATCATCATCTTGTCTATTGATCCTGTTATTTTCATAACTTCAGAACTTTCCCTTTTTGGTGTTACAATTTCAGTATTTCAGGGGAGAATTTACCAGACAAATGGGCAACTTTAAGGCTTTCTGAGACTTTAACAAGGTTCAAATTGTAAAGTCAAGGTGACTGGGTCAAACTATCTCCATAAGGCCTTAGACACACGGCATGAAAATCGGAGCGAGTGGGATGCGATAAAACATCACATTCCCCTCGAACCAATATTAGCCTGTGTGTCAGCGCACATGAGTGATTATTTTCTCAGCCCTAATCGGACCGAGAAAACAATCGCAGCATGCTACGACTGTAATGCGATCCTACATTATCTCGCACCCATTCAAGTCTATGGGGCTAGAGAAAAATCACACTGCACTCGCATTACACTGGTGTACCATAAGTGCAGGGTGAGAATGGCAATAGCCGGCTACGGAGGAGAGAGGGAGATAAATCCCTCCGCAGCATCGGCGGCCCGCCTCAGCACTGGCCCTGCCCCTCCTCAGTGCCGGGCCGCCCCCCGTAGCTGAGGTCCGCTCGCACGATCGGACCTCAGTCGCAGTGACACTCACATGACTCGGCTCCCGCTGGCAGCACAGCGGGAGCCGAGTGTCATGTGAGGATCGCAGTAGATCGTGTGGCCCCGGCCTAGGAGCTCTTGTCCACTTGCGTACCACTTCCAATGCTCTCATCATATGCTAATGACCCTCTGCTGGGGTACTGCGACTAAGGCTACTTTCACACATCCGGATTTTTGCTCTGCGGCACAATACGGCGTTCTGCAGAAAAACCGCAACCGGCTTTTGTAACGCCGGTTGCGGTTTTTTTTTGCATAGACTTACATTAGTGCCGTATTGTGCCGCAGGGGCTTGCGTTCGGTCCGGTTTTTGCCGCATGCGGCAGATTTAGCCGATGCCGCGGCCGGATCGAACGTTCCCTGCAACGTTTTTTGCTCCGGCAAAAAACACCGCATCGCGCCGCATCCGGCCGCTGCGGCGCATTTTTCAATGCATACCTATGGAGGCCGGATGCGGCGCGATGCGGAAAAAACCGCATCCGCTCGCCGCATGCGTTTTTTCCACTGCGCATGCTCAGTAGCATGCCGCAACCGGAAAAAAACAGACGGGCCGCATGTAAAAACTTATGCAAAGGATGCGGTGTTTTCGCCGCATCCGTTGCATAGTTTTCACAGCCGGATTGAGCCGCAGTGCTCAAACCGGATGTGTGAAAGTAGCCTTACGATCTCATCACAGGTGCGGAGAAGATGGAGGGAGCACTTTCTCCCCATCTCCTCCGCTGTCTGTCTCTGCGTGCACCGCATTGCAGTCGCATAACGTGCATTCACACGCTCCCATGGGGTTACATGGGGGTGTGTGAGGCGAGACTTGCTGCAAAAAGCAGCATGCTGCAATTGCACCGAAAATTAAGCAAGAGAACTACCACATAGATTAACATTGGTGCGAGTGCAATCCAATTTATTTATTTTTTTTATTTATTTTTTTATAGAATCGCACATGCACATGAAAGTCGCAAGTGGACATGAGCCCTAAGGGTACGCTCACAAGAGCGTATAACTCGCATGAGTATCGGACCGCATCACTCGGTGCGGCCGCACACTCTCCGGACAGGAGCATGTCAGCCGCATAGAAATACATGCAGCTGAGCCGCTCCTGTCAGCAGAGAAGCTAGGCGCGCCGGGTGATGCGGTCCGATACTCATGCGAGTTATACGCTCGTGTGAGCGTACCCTTACAGCAAGTCTTGCGGGGTCTTCACTATGGGGAGATAAGGTATGCACACCAGTGACTATGGAAGGGGAATACATGGAATAGCAGTAAATGCTGTGTGAATACTGACATGAAAAATTCAATAGCTATATGTAAGAATGAAATGTGAAAAATGGAACCTGCATTACTGCCATGAATATATGAATAAAGAGAAATTTAGCTACTGAATTGATCAATGCAATAGAGCCCCAACACTACGCCAAAGTATTTCTCTACGTTGGGGTCCCTAGCTTGTGTGTGTCCTCTCATGCAGTTAAAAAACTTACCGTGTATGGGAGGCTGAGACCCAGGCTATATATACGATGTGGATTGGCAATATGTGTGTATGGGGAGGGTTCACAAACGAAAAACTACTAACATTAAGGAATAACGTTTGGAACTCCATTCTATGTCTGAACTGGGTGCAAAAAACCTAAAAAACATCACTATGGGGAGATAAGGTATGCACACCAGTGACTATGGAAGGGGAATACATGGAATAGCAGTAAATGCTGTGTGAATACTGACATGAAAAATTCAATAGCTATTTGTAAGAATGAAATGTGAAAAATGGAACCTGCATTACTGCCATGAATAGCTATTGAATTTTTCATGTCAGTATTCACACAGCATTAAGGCTATGTGCACACGGTGCGTTTTTCTCGGCGTTTTTGCGCGTTTTTCGGGTGCGTTTTTGGCCTCAAAACTGCATGACTTTGCTTCCCCAGCAAAGTCTATGAGTTTTCATTTTTGCTGTCCCCACACAGCGTTTTTTTTTCAGCTGCGTTTTTGTGGTGACCACAAAAACGCAGCATGTCAATTATTCCCGCGTTTTTCACTGCGCTTTTCATCCATTGAGTTCAATGGGATGTTGAAAGACGCAATGAGAAACGCAAATAGCTGCGTTTTGGTGCGTTTCTAAGACCAAAAACGCAGCTATAAGCGCAGGAGGTGGGTAGTAAAGTGACGTGTACAGGAAGAGGATTCCTTCTGTCAGTATAGACAGAAGCATGAATCCTCCCGGTACCGTCACCGCCGCGTCCACCTCCGGTCCTGTGCATGTATGCTGCCGTGCGGCGCCATGTACAGGCAGGAGGTGGAAGCGGCTGCGAAAACAAAAGTTAACAGTAGAATAAAAAAAAAAAAAGTTATACTCACCTGTCTGCAGACTCCCGGTGCCATGCCCGCTCCCATCTCCTCTCACGGTATCGCCACCCCCGCTCCGGCGGTGTGCAGTCTCCCCAGGGCAGGACCTTGCTTGCAGGACCTGGCGATGGATCACCTGATGCAGTCACCTGACGCATCAGCTGATCGAGTCTCGGGCTGACGCGGGCGCCCGGCCGGTATCAGCGGATGCGTCAGGAGACTTCATCCCTGATTACCGGCAGCTGCTGCAGCGATCGGACAGGATCAGACTCCCGCCCCATCGCTCCGGGAGCTGCCGGTAATTCAGCACATAAGTGAGTATTATTTTTTTTTTTTTTTCTACTGATGCATCTGCTGATTGTATAATCGGCGTTTATGCAATCAGCTGATGTGTGATGGGATTCAGGCACTTGATCCTGACAGATCATCTGATCGCTTTGCCTTCCAGCAAACCGATCAGATGATATTGGATCCGGATTGGACGGCGCGGGACCCTGACCCAGGATTACTGCGGAGGGGGGTTTATTTCAATAAAGATGGAGTCACTAATTGTGTTGTGTTTTATTTCTAATAAAAATATTTTTCTGTGTTGTGTTTTTTTTTTATCTTTACTAGAAATTCATGGTGGCCATGTCTAATATTGGCGTGACACCATGAATTTCGGGCTTAGGGCTAGCTGATAATATACAGCTAGCCCTAACTCCATTATTACCTGGCTAGCCACCCGGCATCAGGGCAGCCGGAAGAGTTGGATACAGCGCCAGAAGATGGCGCTTCTATGAAAGCGCCATTTTCTGGGGTGGCTGCGGGACTGCAATTCACAGCGGGGGTGCCCAGAAATCATGGGCACCCTGCACTGTGGATTCCAATCCCCAGCTGCCTAGTTGTACCCGGCTGGACTCAAAAATGGGGCGAAGCTCACGTCATTTTTTTTTTTTTAAATTATTTCATGAAATTCATGAAATAATTTAAAAAAAAAAAGGGCTTCCCTATATTTTTGGTTCCCAGCCGGGTACAAATAGGCAGCTGGGGGTTGGGGGCAGCCCGTACCTGCCTGCTGTACCCGGCTAGCATACAAAAATATGGCGAAGCCCACGTCATTTTTTTTTTTTTTGGGGGGGACAAAGAAATCCTGCATACAGTCCTGGAAGGAGGATGCTGAGCCTTGTAGTTCGACAGCTGCTGTCTGCTCTCCTGCATACACTATTGGATGGAGGATGCTGAGCCTTGTAGTTCGACAGCTGCTGTCTGCTGTCCTGCATACACTATTGGATCGAGGATGCTGAGCCTTGTAGTTCTGCAGCTGTCTGCTCTTCTGCATACACTAGTGGAGAATGAAGAACACATTGAAGAAGGAAATGACATCAGACCTTTTTTTTTTTTTTTGTTCACTGATAAAAAACGCATAAGGACGCAGTGAGCAAAAACGCAGCAAAACGCAGCAAAAAAACGCACCAAATCGCGGCAAAACGCGTGCGTTTTTTGCCGCGTTTTTTCGACGCAGGTGCGTTTTTGTGCGTTTTTAGCGGCCAAAAACGCACAAAAACGCAGCGTCAAAAAAACGCAGCGTGTGCACATAGCCTTACTGCTATTCCATGTATTCCCCTTCCATAGTCACTGGTGTGCATACCTTATCTCCCCATAGTGATGTTTTTTAGGTTTTTTGCACCCAGTTCAGACATAGAATGGAGTTCCAAACGTTATTCCTTAATGTTAGTAGTTTTTCGTTTGTGAACCCTCCCCATACACACCTATTGCCAATCCACATCGTATATATAGCCTGGGTCTCAGCCTCCCATACACGGTAAGTTTTTTAACTGCATGAGAGGACACACACAAGCTAGGGACCCCAACGTAGAGAAATACTTTGGCGTAGTGTTGGGGCTCTATTGCATTGATCAATTCAGTAGCTAAATTTCTCTTTATTCATATATTCATGGCAGTAATGTAGGTTCCATTTTTCACATTTCATTCTTACAAATAGCTATTGAATTTTTCATGTCAGTATTCACACAGCATTTACTGCTATTCCATGTATTCCCCTTCCATAGTCACTGGTGTGCATACCTTATCTCCCCATAGTGATGTTTTTTAGGTTTTTTGCACCCAGTTCAGACATAGAATGGAGTTCCAAACGTTATTCCTTAATATTGCGGGGTCTTCACGGCATGCAGTGTTTAGTCCTTCCCAAATGTGGTGTTTGGAAAGTGAACTGGAGAACTGATCATTAGCATCTAAAGGTCGTTGATGCACAAGTATAGTATGTTTGGTATGATTCCACAGAAAAGCTACTGTAGACTAGATTGCTGACAAATGTGAAGGAACACATACTGATGACCAATCCATAGTATACATTGTGTGAGACGTGAAAAAAGAGGTGTGCATAAATAAGGGATCACATTAAAATATGTAATATTTATTAAAAACAAGCACTATATTAATGCCTAGCTGTATAATGGTATAAAATGCATGCATCTGATTAGAAATCAGCAAAAAGTCAAAGCATGCATATAGTGTTTGTTGCTTCAGTTACAAGCATATGAGAGAATGTCTTCGGGTAAGTGCGCACACTGCAGACTAGGTGCAGGAAAAAATGCACCAAAAACGCACTTTGTGGCAGAAAAATGCAGCAATAAAACATGAGTTTTTTTGGTGTGTTTTTGTGCTATGCATTTTTTTTTCGTGTATTCAATGGCTGGAAGGCTATAAGATGCAGAACAAAAACACACAAAGAATTGACATGCTGCTTCTTTTTTCTGCACCCAAAACTGCAAGAAAAAGTGTGTGTGTGTGTGTGTGTGTGTGTGTGTGTGTGTGTCTATAATATAATATGTATGTGTGTCATATATATATATATTATAGCGCCATTTATTCCATGGCGCTTTACAAGTGAAAGAGGGTATACGTACAACAATCATTAACAGTACAAAACAGACTGGTATAGGAGGAGAGAGGACCCTGCCCGCGAGGGCTCACAGTCTACAGGGAATGGGTGATGGTACAATAGGTGAGGACAGAGTTGGTTGCGCATTGGTCTACTGGACTGAGGGCTATTGTAGGTTGTAGGCTTGTTGGAAGAGGTGGGTCTTGAGGTTCCTCTTGAAGTTTTCCACGGTAGGGGAGAGTCTGATGTGCTGAGGTAGAGTGTTCCAGAGTATGGGGGATGCACGGGAGAAATCTTGTACGCGATTGTGGGAAGAGGAGATAAGAGAGGAGCAGAGAAGGAGATCTTGTGAGGATCTGAGGTTGCGTGCAGGTAGGTAGCGGGAGACTAGATCACAGATGTAGGGAGGAGACAGGTTGTGCATGGCTTTGTATGTCATGGTTAATGTTTTGAACTGGAGTCGTTGGGTGATGGGAAGCCAGTGAAGGGATTGGCAGAGTGGTGAGGGTGGGGAGTAGCGAGGGGAGAGGTGGGTTAAGCAGGCTGGATAGTTTAGGATAGATTGGAGGGGTGCAAGAGTGTTGGAAGGGAGGCCAGAGAGCAGGAGGTTGCAGTAGTCAAGGCGGGAGATGATGAGGGAATGCACTAATGTTTTTGCTGATTCTTGGTTAAGGAAAGCACGGATCCGGGAGATATTTTTGAGTTGTAATCGGCATAAGTTGAAGAGGGCTTGAATGTGTGGCTTGAAGCATAGAGCACAGTCGAGGGTTACTCCAAGGCAACGAGCTTGTAAGACTGGGGAGAGTGAGCAACCATCGAGTTTGATGGAAAGGCTTCTTGGAGGAGATGAGTGAGGAGGAGGAAAGACAATGAACTCTGTTTTGTCCATGTTAAGTTTTAGGAATCGCGCAGAGAAGAAGGATGAAATGGCAGACAGACATTGTGGGATTTTGGTTAGTAGAGAGGTAATGTCCGGTCCAGAGAGGTAGATCTGTGTGTCACCGTGGGACTCTATGAGCTGTCCCAGGCCGAAGGTGTAGATGGAGAACAGCAGGGGTCCAAGAACTGAGCCTTGGGGCACACCGACAGATAGGGGCCGAGATGAGGAAGTGGTGTGAGAATGGGAGACGCTGAAAGTTCGGTCGGTTAGGTATGAAGAGATCCAAGATAGGGCCAAGTCTGTGATGCCCAGAGATGAGAGAATCTGTAGTAGGAGGGGATGGTCTACTGTGTCGAAGGCAGAGGACAGGTCCAGTAGGAGGAGGATAGAGTAGTGTCGATTGGCTTTTGCGGTTAGTAGGTCATTAGTGACTTTAGTTTAGGGCAGATTCAGTGGAATGATGCGGTCGGAAGCCAGATTGTAGCTGGTCAAAGAGGGAGCAGGATGAGAGGTATGAGGACAGTTCAAGATGGACATGCTGTTCTAGTAGTTTTGAGGCATAGGGGAGAAGGGATATGGGGTGATAGTTTGACACAGAGGAAGGGTCAAGGGAGGGCTTTTTGAGGATGGGTGTAATAGAGGCATGTTTAAAGCATGAAGGGAATACACCAGTTGTTGGTGATAGGTTGAAGATGGGTTAGGGCTGGGATGAGGACTGTGGTGATGTTGGGGATGAGGTGCGATGGGAGCAGATGCGGGAGCGGTGGTTAGATGTGATCTTGAAAGTAGAGTGGAAAGATTGTTTTCTGTCATGGTGGAGAAGCTGGATTTGGAGGAAGAAGGCTGAGTAGCTATGATGATTGTGGCTGTGGTGATTGTGGGCCAAAGCTTGCTCTGATGTTGTCAATCTTCTGCTTGAAGAAAGAGGCAAAGTCTTCAGATGAGATGAGAGGAGAGGGAGGTCGTGCTGGAGGACGGAGGAGAGAATTGAAAGTGTTGAATTTCTGTTTAGGGTTGTGAGAAAGAAGGATATGAGGGATGAGAAGTAGGTTTGTTTTGCAGCAGTGAGTGTGGACTTGAAAGTGGTGAGGGACTCTTTATATGCAATTAAGTGCTCAGTGGAATGAGACCTCTTCCATCTGTGCTCAGCAATTCTGGAAGCCCATCTCAGTTGTTTAGTCTGCCTTGTGTGCCAGGGTTGCCTGTTGATTGTGCAGGTTTTGGTGTATGTCAGGGGGGCAGCTGATTCGAGAGCTGCAGAGATTGTAGTGTTGTATAAAGTTGCATTTGCATCGTGTAGAAATGCAAAAGACAAGAGGCGATCAAAATAGGTCCAAATATATTTTATTAATAAAGAGTGCGGACAAGTGAAGGGGGTCAAACCCGGTATACATCACTGCAGCTAGCATATGCAACAATTGTGCAAGACAAAATACAATGTCAGTTGTGAATATATATGCACAATCAACCAATACAATCTGCACTGAATATAGAGAATTTTAATATATTCAAAAAGGGGACATCAATATCCCTTAGTTGTATATATAGCTCAATTATCCTCAATGCACACAAAAGGAATTAGATGTTATATATAGTGCGAAAACCACATAAATTGCTCCAGACTCAAAAAATGGAGCACATTGTAATCCGTGGACATAGTCACACAAAGTATCTATCAATTACTCATAGAGTGCACAGAGGATAAGACTTAAGGGATATGAACATTGTCCACAAATCAGTAAGCAGATAAATGAAGGCACTTGTTGAAAGGCAATTCAAGGCTTACATATTTACCTAAGGATATGAGTAGCTGCAGTGGACTGCGCCCAATGCGCATTTCGGTGTTAACCGTCGTAAGGGGAGGTTAACACCGAAATGCGCATTGGGCGCAGTCCACTGCAGCTACTCATATCCTTAGGTAAATATGTAAGTCTTGAATTGCCTTTCAACAAGTGCCTTCATTTATCTGCTTACTGATTTGTGGACAATGTTCATATCCCTTAAGTCTTATCCTCTGTGCACTCTATGAGTAATTGATAGATACTTTGTGTGACTATGTCCACGGATTACAATGTGCTCCATGTTTTGAGTCTGGAGCAATTTATGTGGTTTTCGCACTATATATAACATCTAATTCCTTTTGTGTGCATTGAGGATAATTGAGCTATGTATACAACTAAGGGATATTGATGTCCCCTTTTTGAATATATTAAAATTCTCTATATTCAGTGCAGATTGTATTGGTTGATGGTGCATATATATTCACAACTGACATTGTATTTTGTCTTGCACAATTGTTGCATATGCTAGCTGCAGTGATGTATACCGGGTTTGACCCCCTTCACTTGTCCGCACTCTTTATTAATAAAATATATTTGGACCTATTTTGATCGCCTCTTGTCTTTTGCTTTTCTTGTATTGTAATAGCAATTTGGTCCTGCTATTGTAGTCCTCATTCTGCACATTATACTACAGTGTGATAATTGTTTATTATCGTTATGCAGAATCTGTGTATGCCATTTCTTACTTTATCGTGTAGAAATGCAATGTCTGTGAGAGGGAGAAGGGACTGAGAAAGGGCGCGTAAATCAATGTGTTTGATATTTCTGCGAGGGTGTGAAGTTTGTGGAGGGGGGGATTGCGTACTTGGAGAATACATTACAGTATATACCACTTGTAAGTTACCCATGAGCCGGATGATATGCGCAAGTCTAGTATGTCTGGTATGATCCCAGAGGAAAGCAACTGTCAAACAGATTGTTGGAACATGTAAAGAGACCCATGTTGATGACCTATCCATAGTACACGTCATGTATATAAGATCGGTAGGGATCAGACACCTGACAACCCTGTTGGTCAGCTGATATCTGCAAACGCAGCAGTTGGACGGAAGCACTGTATGCAGCAAACGCCACAGCCTTGTATATTGTTACGTCGCTGCTGCCAAGAACTGCGATTTATCTCCCATTTAAGGTATTGATTTGGTCTGGATCCAATCCGTGGGCTGTGCTGGGAATAAAAGTCCAGTTCAAGACGAGCTCAAGGGATCAGAACTTTTTTGATGGAATAAACAATATTTGGGGCAGAAGTTTTAACGTTTTGACTAATCAGTATGCAGCATATTACACTCTGATTTTATTTTATTCTAGTTATGAATGATGATCCAGTCAGTCGATGTTTGGGATCAAGTGGGAAAAATGTGCTCTTTTAGGGCAGTTTGGTTCATACGTTATGGTTGCACCTTTACCCCTTCCCTTTATCACCTCCCATCAGTTGAACTTTTTCAACATGTCTTTCTTTGTCGCTCCATTGGGAGACCCAGACAATTGACAATTGGGTGTATAGCTTCTGCCTCCGGAGGCCACACAAAGTATTACACTTAAAAGTGTAAAGCCCCTCCCCTTCTGCCTATACACCCACCGTGCATCACGGGCTCCTCAGTTTTTATGCTTTGTGCGAAGGAGGCTGACATCCACGCATAGCTCCACATCTTAGTCAGCAGCAGCTGCTGACTATGTCGGATGGAAGAAAAGAGGGCCCATATAGGGCCCCCAGCATGCTCCCTTCTCACCCCACTCTGGTCGGCGGTGCTGTTAAGGTTGAGGTACCCATTGCGGGTACACAGGCAGGAGCCACATGCTGTTTTCCTTCCCCATCCCTTAATGGGCTCTGGGTGAAGTGGGATCGTAATCGGTCTCCAGGCACTGAGGCCGTGCTCCCTCCGCAGCCCCTGGGGAATCTGCTGGACAGGAGCCGAGTATCGTCAGGGACAAGGCCCTGCTACTGAGAGGTACTCTGTGTCCCCGTGGGGACCGCGCATGGAGCGCTGGTGCCATATACACTGCAGCACTGCTGGGTGTGTTAGTGCGCCGGGGACTACCGCGCAGGCCGCGCTGTGAGGTACTCTGTGTCCCCGTGGGGACCGCGCATGGAGCGCTGGTACCATATACACTGCAGCACTGCTGGGTGTGTTAGTGCGCCGGGGACTACCGCGCCGGCCGCGCTTATATGCCGGCCGCGCTTATAACTTTAGTCCCCGGCTTTTGCGGCCTAGTATCGCATATTCCCGCCCCCAGGCCTGTCAGTCAGGGGAAGGGCGGGACGCTGCACAGAACGTCAGCGCTGAGGGCTGGAGCATACTCTGTATCCTCCTCCCCCCTCATTCAGCTCAGTGGGGCTCCAGATTTCCGCACTTTCTAGGGCACGCCCTCGGCCCCCTCCTCCCCACAGAACGCCGGCAGCCATTCCTGTCAGCTCTTCTGACGCTGGAGAGGAGAGAAAGCTCTGGGAGGCCCAGGCAGGGAAGCTGGTGATCACACAACCGCTTTGAGCGGTCGATAAGCAACACCTGAGGTGCTGGCCCCACTGAGTGCCGGAGTGTACATATATATATATGCTTATATGCTATACATCTACACTGTACGATCGCACTGTTGAATTTTGGCTATATACCCTCCTGGATTGTACTCAGAGGAGACAACAGCATGTCGTCCGCAAATAGCAAGGGTGCCAAAGCACAGGCTTACTTTGCAACCTGTACCTCATGTGCGGCTATACTACCGGCAGGTTCCACTGACCCTCATTGTGTGCAATGCTCGGCCCCTGTGGCACTTACTTAGCCGGAGCCTCTGCTACTGGTGGCCCAGGTGGAACCACCTGCTACCACTGTCCAGGTGACAGGGACGGAGTTTGCAGTATTTGCTGACAAACTGTCTGAGACTATGGATAAATGGTCTGCTAGGATACTAGAAGCCTTACAGTCCAGACCGGTAACTCAGGCCCCGGGCACTGTTCAATCATTGACCCCAGGCCCCCCTCATTTGGAGCTGCACAGTGCTCCTGGGGTGAACCATGGGTCCCAGGGTGAGGTCTCTGACATGGACCGCAGTCCCAGGCCGCCTAAGCGGGCTCGCTGGGAAATTCCCTCGACTTCATCACATTGTTCAGGGTCTCAGCAGGAGGACTCTCTGGATGATGATGCGGAGGTAGCAGATCAGGATTCTGACCCTGAGACCGCGCTCAACCTGGATACACCTGATGGTGACGCCATAGTGAATGACCTTATAGCAACCATCAATCAGGTGTTGGATATTTCTCCACCAGCTCCTACAATTGAGGAGTCAGCTTCTCAGCAGGAGAAATTCCGTTTCAGGTCTCCCAAGCGTCCATTGAGTATGTTTCTGGATCACTCTGACTTCAGAGAGGCAGTCCAGAAACACCGAGCTTGTCCAGATAAGCGTTTTTCCAAGCGCCTTAAGGATACACGTTATCCCTTCCCCCCTGACGTTGTCAAGGGCTGGGCTCAGTGTCCTAAGGTGGATCCTCCTGTCTCCAGACTGGCGGCTAGATCCATAGTTGCAGTGGAAGATGGGGCTTCACTCAAAGATGCCACTGACAGACAGATGGAACTATGGTTGAAATCCATCTATGAAGCTATCGGCGCGTCTTTTGCTCCAGCATTCGCAGCCGTATGGGCACTCCAAGCTATCTCAGCTTGTCATGCGCAGATTAATGCAGTCACACGCACATCTGCTCCGCAAGTGGTGTCCTTAACTTCTCAGGCGTTTGCGTCCTACGCCATTAATGCTGTCCTGGACTCTACGAGCCGTACGGCGGTAGCATCCGCCAATTCGGTGGCAGTCCGCAGGGCCATGTGGTTACGTGAATGGAAGGCAGACTCCGCTTCCAAAAAGTTCTTAACCGGTTTGCCATTTTCTGGCGACCGCCTGTTTGTGAACGATTGGACGAAATCATTAAACAATCCAAGGGAAAGGACTCATCCTTACCCCAGTCCAAACCAAACAGACCTCAACCACGGAAGGTACAATCGAGGTTTCGGTCCTTTCGGCCCGCGGGAAGGTCTCAGTTCTCCTCGTCCAAAAGGCCTCAAAAGGATCAGAGGAACTCCGATGCATGGCGGTCTAAGTCACGTCCTAAAAAGACCGCCGGAGGAACCGCTCCCAAGGCGGCCTCCTCATGACTTTCGGCCTCCTCACACCGCATCCTCGGTCGGTGGCAGGCTTTCCCGCTTTTGCGACACCTGGCTGCCACAGTTAAAAGACCGATGGGTGAGAGACATTCTATCCCACGGTTACAGGATAGAGTTCAGCTCTCGTCCTCCGACTCGATTTTTCAGAACATCTCCGCCCCCCGAGAGAGCCGATGCTCTTCTTCAGGCGGTGTGTACTCTGAAGGCGGAAGGAGTGGTGATCCCTGTTCCTCTTCAGCAACAGGGTCACGGTTTTTACTCCAACTTGTTTGTGGTACCGAAAAAGGACGGATCCTTCCATCCTGTTCTGGACCTAAAACTGCTCAACAAACACGTAAAAACCAGGCGGTTCCGGATGGAATCGCTCCGCTCCGTCATCGCCTCAATGTCCCAAGGAGACTTCCTGGCATCAATCGACATCAAAGATGCTTATCTCCACGTACCGATTGCACCAGAGCATCAGCGCTTCCTGCGTTTCGCCATAGGAGACGAACACCTTCAGTTCGTGGCACTGCCTTTCGGCCTGGCGACAGCACCACGGGTCTTCACCAAGGTCATGGCAGCAGTGGTAGCAGTCCTACACTCTCAGGGACACTCGGTGATCCCTTACTTAGACGATCTGCTGGTCAAGGCACCCTCTCAAGTGGCATGCCAACGCAGCCTGGACGTTGCTCTGGAGACTCTCCAGAGTTTCGGGTGGATCATCAATTTTCCAAAGTCAAATCTGACACCGGCCCAATCACTGACATATCTTGGCATGGAGTTTCATACTCTCTCAGCGATAGTGAAGCTTCCGCTGGACAAACAGCGTTCACTACAGACAGGGGTGCAATCTCTCCTTCAAGGTCAGTCACACCCCCTGAGGCGCCTCATACACTTCCTAGGGAAGATGGTAGCAGCAATGGAGGCAGTTCCTTTTGCGCAGTTTCATCTGCGTCCACTTCAATGGGAAATTCTCCGCAAATGGGACAGGAAGTCGACGTCCCTCGACAGGAACGTCTCCCTTTCACGGGCAGCCAAGGCTTCCCTTCAGTGGTGGCTTCTCCCCACTTCTCTGTCGAAGGGGAAATCCTTCCTTCCCCCATCATGGGCTGTGGTCACGACGGACGCGAGCCTGTCAGGGTGGGGAGCGGTCTTTCTCCACCACAGGGCTCAGGGAACCTGGACTTCGACAGAGTCCTCCCTTCAGATCAATGTTCTGGAGATAAGGGCAGTGTATCTTGCCCTAAAGGCGTTCCAGCCGTGGCTGGAAGGCAAGCAGATCCGAATTCAGTCGGACAACTCCACAGCGGTGGCGTACATCAACCACCAAGGGGGAACACGCAGTCGGCAAGCCTTCCAGGAAGTCCGGCGGATTCTGATGTGGGTGGAAGCCACGGCCTCCACCATATCCGCAGTTCACATCCCGGGCGTAGAAAACTGGGAAGCAGACTTTCTCAGTCGCCAGGGCATGGACGCAGGGGAATGGTCCCTTCACCCGGACGTGTTTCAGGAGATCTGTTGCCGCTGGGGGATGCCGGACGTCGACCTAATGGCGTCCCGGCACAACAACAAGGTCCCAACATTCATGGCACGGTCTCAAGATCACAGAGCTCTGGCGGCAGACGCCTTAGTTCAGGATTGGTCGCAGTTTCAACTCCCTTATGTGTTTCCTCCTCTGGCACTGTTGCCCAGAGTGTTACGCAAGATCAGGTCCGACTGCCGCCGCGCCATCCTCGTCGCGCCAGACTGGCCGAGGAGGTCGTGGTATCCGGATCTGTGGCATCTCACGGTGGGCCAACCGTGGGCACTACCAGACCGACCAGACTTGCTGTCTCAAGGGCCGTTTTTCCATCTGAATTCTGCGGCCCTCAACCTGACTGTGTGGCCATTGAGTCCTGGATCCTAGCGTCTTCAGGGTTATCTCAAGAGGTCATTGCCACTATGAGACAGGCTAGGAAACCAACGTCCGCCAAGATCTACCACAGGACGTGGAGGATATTCCTATCTTGGTGCTCTGATCAGGGTGTTTCTCCCTGGCCATTTGCCTTGCCCACTTTTCTTTCCTTCCTTCAATCCGGATTGGAAAAAGGGTTGTCGCTCGGCTCTCTTAAGGGACAAGTCTCAGCGCTCTCTGTGTTTTTTCAGAAGCGCCTAGCCAGACTTCCACAGGTACGCACGTTCCTGCAGGGGGTTTGTCACATAGTCCCTCCTTACAAGCGGCCGTTAGAACCCTGGGATCTGAACAGGGTGCTGATGGCTCTTCAGAAGCCACCTTTCGAGCTAATGAGGGATATTTCTCTCTCACGCCTTTCGCAGAAAGTGGTCTTCCTAGTAGCAGTCACATCACTTCGGAGAGTGTCGGAGCTAGCGGCGCTGTCATGCAAAGCCCCTTTCCTGGTGTTTCACCAGGACAAGGTGGTTCTGCAACCGGTACCGGAATTTCTCCCTAAGGTGGTATCCCCCTTTCATCTCAATCAGGATATCTCCTTATCCTCTTTTTGTCCTCATCCAGTTCATCAGTGTGAAAAGGATTTGCACTCGTGAGAGCACTCAGACTCTACATTTCTCGTACGGCGCCCCTGCGCCGCTCGGATGCACTCTTTGTCCTTGTCGCTGGCCAGCGTAAAGGGTCACAGGCTTCCAAGTCAACCCTGGCTCGGTGGATCAAGGAACCAATTCTTGAAGCTTACCGATCTTCTGGGCTTCCGGTTCCCTCAGGGCTGAAAGCCCATTCTACCAGAGCCGTGGGTGCGTCCTGGGCTTTGCGGCACCAGGCTACGGCTCAGCAGGTGTGTCAGGCGGCTACCTGGTCGAGCCTGCACACTTTCACGAAACACTATCAGGTGCATACCTATGCTTCGGCAGATGCCAGCCTAGGTAGGCAAGTCCTTCAGGCGGCGGTTGCCCACCTGTAGGAAAGGGCCGTTTTACGGCTCTATTACGAGGTATTATTTTACCCACCCAGGGACTGCTTTTGGACGTCCCAATTGTCTGGGTCTCCCAATGGAGCAACAAAGAAGAAGGGAATTTTGTTTACTTACCGTAAATTCCTTTTCTTCTAGCTCCAATTGGGAGACCCAGCACCCGCCCCTGTTCCCCTCGGGCTGTTGTTCTTTGTGTACACATGTTGTTCATGTTGAATGGTTTCAGTTCTCCGAAATTCCTTCGGATTGAATTTACTTTAAACCAATTTATAACTTTCCTCCTTCTTGCTTTTGCACCAAAACTGAGGAGCCCGTGATGCACGGGGGGTGTATAGGCAGAAGGGGAGGGGCTTTACACTTTTAAGTGTAATACTTTGTGTGGCCTCCGGAGGCAGAAGCTATACACCCAATTGTCAATTGTCTGGGTCTCCCAATTGGAGCTAGAAGAAAAGGAATTTACGGTAAGTAAACAAAATTCCCTTCTTTTACAGCTGTTTTAATTGTGTGTGTGATCCTGATATTATATTTGTGCAATACTATATACGTGTAATCTTTAATACATTATTCTTATGTCTGATCCACTTCCTTTTATTGCAGATCTGCTGTCCCTAATTCCTGGACACAATGGTAAGTCCAAATTCTCACGCACTATGCGGAAGAAAATATATTTATTTAACGGTAAACTGGCAAAAAAAGTACACATTTGAAGTTACCAGATGAAAGGCCTCACCTCCTGTTTCTTTGCCCCTATGAAAATACTAGGCTCTGTGCGCACTAGACCGTTTTACCCGCGGATTTACCTGCGGATTTGCCGCGGAAATTTCTTGAGAAATGTCTGCAATCTTTGTGCAGATATTTCCCAGCAAATTCTATGAGGAAAAAAAATAGCTGTGCGCACTGTGCGGATTTTTCTCAAGAAATTTCCTTGAGAAGAATTTCTCGAGAAAATTTCTTGAGAAAATGAGCATGTCAATTATTTCCGCAGGTACCCTGCGGATTTCGGCAGTACAGCCTGCAAAATCCGCAGGGAACCACCCGCGGCAAAATCGCGGCAAATCCGCATGCGGATTTAGTGCGGATTTTTTCCGGAGGTCCGGAAATCTTTCACTCCCAGAAGTTTCTCCAGAAATTTTCTTGAGAAACTTCACATTTCTAGTGCGCACATAGCCTTAAGCTGGTGTCACACACAACGACAACGACGTCGCTGCTACGTCACCATTTTCTGTGACGTTGCAGCGACGTCCCGTCGCTGTCGCTGTGTGTGACATCCAGCAACGACCTGGCCCCTGCTGTGAGGTCGCCGGTCGTTGCTGAATGTCCAGCTTCATTTTTTGGTCGTCACTCTCCCTCTGTGACACACACATCGCTGTGTGTGACAGCGAGAGAGCGACGAAATGAAGCGAGCAGGGAGCAGGAGCCGGCATCTGGCAGGGAGCAGGAGCCGGCATCTGGCAGCCTGCGGTAAGCTGTAACCAGCGTAAACATCGGGTAACCAAGGGAAGCCCTTTCCCTGGTTACCCGATATTTACCTTTGTTACCAGCCTCCGCTCTTGCTGCCAGTGCCGGCTCCTGCTCTGTGCACATGTGGCTGCAGTACGCATCGGGTAATTAACCCGATGTATACTGTAGCAAGGAGAGCAGGAAGCCAGCGCTAAGCAGTGTGCGCGGCTCCCTGCTCTCTGCACTGTGACATGTAGCTGCAGCACACATCGGGTAATTAACCCGATGTGTACTGTACCTAGGAGAGCAAGGAGCCAGCGCTAAGCGCGGCTCCCTGCTCTCTGCACATGTAGCACAGCGACTTTATGATCGCTGCTTCTGCTGTGTTTAACAGCAAAGCAGCGATCATAACAGCGACATACAAGGTCGCTGTTACGTCACAGAAAATGGTGACGTAACAGCGACGTCGTTGTCGCTGTCGCTATGTGTGACCCCAGCTTTAGTCTCTTCATAATGACACTGGTATACTTAATAATCAATTCAGATTATATATTGTAGAGGACTAGTAGGGCATGAAATAAAGCAAATACATGCACTATATTTTATAGTAAGCAACCCATTAGTATTCCCATTACTTTTTTTTTGTTCTTAGATCATCAACCCCATTAGTATCACATTTTTAGGCACATCGATTGCCTTATAACATGCCTTTTTCTGCAGAATTTCAGAATTTATTAACTAAATGGGTGTATTTCGTTTTGCCGCATGTTTGAGATATATAGCACATTTTTCCTTGTCACCTCATGGCCAGGATTATAATCTTGATACTCCATGATTTGGATAGGTCATCAATATGAAATTGTTGAGGGTCTGACAAGAGCCATTACTCACAGATCAACTATCATTAGATTTGTACAAAGCCAGAACTGCACAGCCCTGTATATTGTGTCATTGCCATTTTCAGGCTCTGCAGCTCAGGCAGCTGAGTTTTAGTAGCCAAGAACGGTCAATATGGTGTACAGAGCTGTCTTGTCCAGTGCTGAGGGTCGCACATGCCCAGTAGCTCTGGAGCTTAACTGGAATTATCTTGTATGTGGTTAGTAGTGTGATTCTGTCAGGTCTGCACAATAGCAGAAATTTGCTTCTATGTGCCATCACTAGACATTAAGTGATGGGGATTCATTACTTTGCTACCTTTTGATAGGTTTTCTGAGACTTAGGCTGCTTTCATACATCCGTTTTTTGCCCTCAGGCACAATCCCGTTTGGGCCTGATGCAACAGATCCGTCGTAGATTGTGTTAAAAACTGATGCGACACATCCAGCAAAAACGGATCCTCTTCCTTTTTTTTTTTTTTTTTTTTCCATGAGCGTGAGATTCCCATCATCACCGCACACACCCCGGCACTACCGCCCCCGTCATCACCGCACACGCAGGCACTACCGCCCCCGTCATCACCGCACACGCAGGCATTACCGCACCCCTCATTACCGCACACACGCAGGCACTACCTGAGTGACGTAATCTCTGACAGCACGACTCACTTAAGTTGCTGCATGGAGCTCACAGGAGTGGCAGTGTTCTACGGCCGCTCCTGTCAGCTTCATGTAGCAGAGTTGAAAGCGTCGTGGGAGCTCGTGTGGATTACGTCGGACCTGGAGGGATATTTGGGGGTTAATAAAGTGGTGGAAAAGGGTGTGTGGTGTTTTTGTTTTTTTGTTTTTTTTTTTCATTTCAAATAAGGGATTTTTCTGTGATTGTGTTTATTTACTTTACTTTAACTTACAGGTTAATCATGGAAGGTTTTTCATAGACACCTGCCATGATTAACCTAGGACTTAGTGGCAGCTATGGGATGCCATTAACTCCTTAGTACCCCGATTGCCATTGCACCAGTGCAATTCGGGATGAGCTTGGTAGAGTCCCGGGACTGTCGCATCTAATGGATGCGGCGATTACCGACGGCTGCTGGCTGATATTTTTAGGCTGGGGCTCCCCATCCTGAGAATATCAGCCGTGTGGCTTTACCTTTGCTGGTATTATAATTGGGGGGGGGGCACGCCTTTTTCTTTGTCGCTCCATTGGGAGACCCAGACAATTGGGTGTATAGCTTCTGCCTCCGGAGGCCACACAAAGTATTACACTCAAAAGTGTAACCCCTCCCCTCTGCCTATACACCCTCCCATGCCTCACGGGCTCCTCAGTTTTATGCTTTGTGTGGAAGGAGGCACACATCCACTCACACATCTCCATTTTAGTCAGCAGCAGCTGCTGATTGTATCGGTTGGAAGAAAAGAGGGCCCCGGCATGCTCCCTTCTCACCCCACTAAGTCGGCGGTGCTGTTAAGGTTGAGGTACCCATTGCGGGTACGACGGCCGGAGCCTCATGCCGTGTTTCCTTCTCCATCCCTTAGGGCTCTGGTAGAAGTGGGATCCGAAGCGGTCATCCAGGTTCTGGGACCGTGCTCCCTCCGCAGCCCCTGAGGGAATCTGCTGGACAGGAGCTTATCTATCCTCAGGGACAGGGCCCTGCATCCACGAGGTACTCTGTGTCCCCATGGGGAATGTGTATGGAGCGCCTGGTTCCCGGACGCCGCAACTGGCTGCTGAATTGTGAAGACCGGGGACCACCGCGCCGACCGCGCCTGCTTGTCGGCCGCGGTATTAAATTTAGTCCCCGGCTTCATCGCGGCCTAGTGGCAAAACTCCCGCCCCCGGACCTGTCTATCAGAGATAGGGGCGGGACAGCCGACCTGACGTCGGATGTGAGGGCCGGGGCATCCTGTATGCTCCCTCCCCCCTCACTGATCACTGTGGGGACCCCAGATTCCCGCACTTTTCCTAACGCCGCCCACGGCTTCACTCCTCCCCTGAGAGCTCCGGCAGCCATTTTTCGGACATTCTGCCGGTGGAGAATCACAGAGAACAGCTCTGCAGCTCTGGGAGACCAAGGCAGGGAATCTGGAGCACACACACCCTGCTTTTTAGCGGTCGGTAAGCCGCACCGGTCACTCGGTGTTGGTCCCCCTGGGTGCCGGTATAGATACGTATATATATATACTTATTTCTGTTCGGCCGGGCTGTATACCCTTTTTTCTATATACCCTCAGTGATCACGCTCCTAGGACACTACAGCATGTCGTCCACAAGGAGCAAGGGCACTAAAGCACAGGGGTTTTTTGCGACATGTACCTCTTGTAGGGCTATGTTACCTGCGGGTTCCACCTACCCTCATTGTGAGCAATGCTCGGCCCCTGTTACGCTTGCTCAGCCGGAGCCTCGGTCACTAGTGGGCCCCTCGGCTCAGGCAGACCCCCCTGCTTCCACTGTCCAGGTGGCAGCGACAGAGTTTGCAGTTTTTGCTGAAAAGCTCTCAGAGTCACTCTCACAATCCATGGCTCAGTCTATGGGCAAATGGTCTGCCAAGTTGCTGGAAGCCCTGCAGTCCAGACCGGTCCTTACACAGGCCCCGGACCCTGTTAGATCGGCGCCTCCAGGTCCCTCTCGGTCCACCCCGGCCGGGGTGGGCCCTAGGTCTCACGTGGAGGACTCCTCCACGGACCACAGTCCCAGACCAGCTAAGCGGGCTCGCTTGGAATCTTCCCCGACTTCCTCACGCTGCTCCGGTTCCCAGCTGGAGGACTCTCTGGAGGACGAGGCGGAGGTTGCAGCTCGGGGCTCGGACCCTGATGTTGCTCTCAATCTTGATACACCTGAAGGGGACGCCTTCGTAAATGATCTTATCTCGTCCATCAATCAGGTGTTGGATCTATCTCCCCCGCCTCCACCTATAGAGGAGTCGGCCTCTCAGCAGGAGAAACACCAGTTTCGGTTTCCCAAACGTACACGGAGTGCATTTTTTGATCACTCTAACTTCAGGGATGCCATCCAGAAGCCCAGAACGGTTCCGGACAAGCGCTTTACTAAGCGCCTTACTGACACACGTTACCCCTTCCCCGCTGACGTAGTTAAGGGTTGGGCTCAATGTCCCAAGGTGGATCCCCCAGTCTCCAGATTGGCGGCTAGATCTGTGGATGCGGTTGCAGATGGCTCATCACTAAAAGATGCCACTGACAGGCAGATAGAACTCCTGATGAAATCCATCTATGAGGCCACGGGAGCGTCTTTTGCCCCGGCTTTTGCAGCCGTGTGGGCACTCCAAGCTATCTCAGCTTGTCTGGCTGAGATTAATGCGGTCACACGTACGTCTGCCCCGCAGGTTGCATCTTTAACCTCGCAGGCGTCGGCGTTTTCTTCCTACGCCATGAACGCAGTCCTAGACTCAACTAGCCGTACAGCGGTGGCATCCGCTAATTCTGTTGCAGTCCGCAGGGCCATGTGGCTGCGCGAATGGAAGGCAGACTCGGCTTCCAAGAGGTTCTTAACCGGTTTGCCGTTTTCTGGCGAGAGATTGTTTGGCGAACGATTGGATGAGATTATTAAGGAATCCAAGGGAAAGGACTCCTCCTTACCCCAGTCAAAACCCAAGAGACCTCAGCAACGAAAAATACAATCGAGGTTTCGGTCCTTTCGTCCCTCCGCCAAGCCACAGTCCTCTTCGTCAAATAGACAGGACAAAGGCCAGAGGAACTCCTATGCGTGGCGGTCTAAGTCACGTCCCCAAAAGACCGCCGGAGGCACTGCCCCCAAGGCGGCCTCCTCATGACTCACGGCATCCCCGAACCGCATCCTCGGTCGGTGGCAGGCTCTCCCGCTTTCGCGACGCCTGGTGGCCACATGTTCAAGACCGATGGGTGAGAGACATCCTGTCTCACGGTTACAGGATAGAGTTCAGCTCTTGTCCTCCGACTCGTTTCTTCAGAACCTCCCCGCCCCCCGCGCGGGCAGACGCACTTTTTCAAGCGGTGGACGCTCTGAAAAAAGAAGGAGTTGTGACCCCCGTTCCCACTCAGGAACAGGGTCGCGGTTTTTACTCCAACTTATTCGTTGTGCCCAAGAAAGACGGATCATTCCGTCCCGTTCTGGACCTCAAATTGCTCAACAAACACGTGAGCACCAGACGATTCCGGATGGAATCTCTCCGCTCGGTCATCGCCTCGATGTCACAAGGAGACTTCCTCGCATCGATCGACATCAAGGATGCTTATCTCCATGTGCCGATCGCACCAGAACATCAACGCTTTTTGCGTTTCGCCATCGGGGACGAACACCTTCAGTTCGTGGCATTGCCCTTCGGCCTGGCGACAGCCCCACGGGTTTTCACCAAAGCCATGGCATCCGTTGTGGCGGTCCTGCATTCTCAGGGCCACTCGGTGATTCCCTACTTAGACGATCTCCTAGTCAGGGCCCCGTCTCGGGTGGCGTGTCAACAAAGTCTATCCGTCGCTCTGGCGACTCTCCAGCGGTTCGGGTGGATCATCAACTTCCCGAAATCCAAGTTGACACCGACCCAATCACTGACTTACCTCGGGATGGAGTTTCATACCCAGTCAGCGGTAGTCAAGCTACCACTGGACAAACAGCTTTCTCTGCAAGCAGGGGTGCAATCTCTTCTTCAGAGTCAGTCACACCCATTGAGGCGCCTCATGCACTTCCTAGGGAAGATGGTGGCAGCGATGGAGGCAGTGCCCTTCGCGCAATTTCATCTACGCCCACTCCAATGGGACATTCTCCACAAGTGGGACAAGAGATCGACTTCCCTCGACAAGAATGTCTCTCTTTCCCTGGCAACCAAGACGTCTCTTCAGTGGTGGCTTCTTCCCACTTCTCTATCGCAGGGAAAATCCTTCCTGCCCCCAACCTGGGCTGTGGTCACCACGGACGCGAGCCTGTCAGGGTGGGGAGCAGTGTTTCTCCACCACAGGGCTCAGGGGACCTGGACTCCGAGGGAGTCTTCCCTTCAGATCAATGTTCTGGAGATAAGGGCAGTGTATCTAGCCCTATTGGCGTTCCATCAGTGGCTGGAGGGCAGGCAGATCCGTATCCAGTCGGACAACGCCACTGCAGTCGCCTACATCAATCACCAGGGCGGCACTCGCAGTCGTCAAGCCTTCCAGGAAGTACGGCGAATTCTGCAGTGGGTGGAAGCCACAGCATCCACCATCTCCGCAGTTCACATACCGGGAGTAGAAAACTGGGAAGCAGATTTTCTCAGTCGTCAGGGCATGGACGCGGGGGAATGGTCTCTGCACCCAGAGGTGTTTCGAGAGATCTGTCGCCGCTGGGGAACGCCGGACGTCGATCTCATGGTGTCACGGCACAACAACAAGGTCCCAGCATTCATGGCACGATCTCAGGATCACAGAGCTCTGGCGGCGGATGCAATAGTACAGGATTGGTCGCAGTTTCAACTGCCTTGTGTTTCCTCCTCTGGCGATGCTACCCAGAGTATTACGCAAGATCAAGTCCGACTGCCGCCGCGCCATTCTCGTCGCTCCAGACTGGCCGAGGCGGTCGTGGTACCCGAATCTGTGGCATCTCACGGTGGGTCAACCGTGGGCCCTTCCAGACCGCACAGACTTGCTGTCACAAGGGCCGTTTTTCCATCTGAATTCTGCGGCCCTCAACCTGACTGTGTGGCCATTGAGTCCTGGCTCCTAGCATCGTCAGGGTTATCTCAGGATGTCATTGCCACTATGAGACAAGCCAGGAAACCGACGTCCGCCAAGATCTATTACAGGACTTGGCGGATATTCTTGTCCTGGTGCTCTGTGAATGGGTTTACTCCCTGGCCTTTTGCCTTACCCATTTTTCTTTCCTTCCTTCAATCTGGAATGGACAAAGGTTTGTCACTAAGCTCTCTCAAGGGACAAGTATCGGCGCTCTCAGTATTTTTTCAAAGGCGCCTGGCCAGGCTCCCGCAGGTCCGCACGTTCCTGCAAGGAGTATGCCACATAGTCCCACCTTACAAGCGCCCACTAGAGCCCTGGGACCTTAACAGGGTGCTAACGGCTCTTCAGAAACCACCTTTCGAGCCGCTGCGAGATGTCTCCTTATCACGTCTTTCGCAGAAGGTGGCATTTCTAGTGGCAGTCACATCACTCCGAAGAGTGTCGGATCTTGCAGCGCTGTCATGCAAAGCCCCCTTCCTGGTTTTTCACCAGGATAAGGTGGTTCTGCGTCCTGTTCCGGAATTTCTCCCTAAGGTGGTATCTCCTTTTCATCTCAATCAGGATATCACCTTACCTTCTTTTTGCCCTAATCCAATTCACCGATGTGAAAAGGATTTGCACTCATTAGATCTAGTGAGAGCACTCCGGTACTACGTGTCTCGCACAGCGCCCCTGCGCCGTTCAGATGCACTCTTTGTACTTGTCGCCGGTCAGCGTAAGGGTTCGCAGGCTTCCAAGTCAACCTTGGCTCGGTGGATCAAGGAACCGATTCTTGAAGCTTACCGTTCTTCGGGGCTTCCGCTTCCTTCGGGGCTGAAAGCCCATTCTACCAGAGCCGTGGGTGCGTCCTGGGCATTGCGGCACCGGGCGACGGCTCAGCAGGTGTGTCAGGCAGCTACCTGGTCTAGCCTGCACACTTTCACGAAACACTATCAGGTGCATACCTATGCTTCGGCAGATTCCAGTCTAGGTAGGCGAGTCCTTCAGGCGGCGGTTGCCCACCTGTAAGAGGGAGCCGTGTCGGCTCTATTTATCGAGGTATTCTTTTACCCACCCAGGGACTGCTTTTGGACGTCCCAATTGTCTGGGTCTCCCAATGGAGCGACAAAGAAGAAGGGAATTTTGTTTACTTACCGTAAATTCCTTTTCTTCTAGCTCCAATTGGGAGACCCAGCACCCGCCCCTGTTCCCTTCGGGCTTGTTGTTCTGTTGTGTACACATGTTGTTCATGTTCAATTGTTTCTTTGGTTCATGGTTTCAGTTCTCCGAACATCCTTCGGATTGAATTTACCTTAGACCAATTTATAAGTTTCCTCCTTCCTGCTCTTGCACCAAAACTGAGGAGCCCGTGAGGCACGGGAGGGTGTATAGGCAGAGGGGAGGGGTTACACTTTTGAGTGTAATACTTTGTGTGGCCTCCGGAGGCAGAAGCTATACACCCAATTGTCTGGGTCTCCCAATTGGAGCTAGAAGAAAAGGAATTTACGGTAAGTAAACAAAATTCCCTTCTTTTTCTTTTTTCAATTATTTCACTGGAAGATATAGACCTGCCCACCAGCTGCTGTAATTGGTTGCAGTGAGACAGCTGTCACTCAGTGTGGGGATGTGTCTGACTGCAACCAATCACAGGCGCCAGTGGGCGGAGGAAGCAGGGAATACGAGATGGAATAATGAGCGGACGGCATTTTCAAAAGCTGGAGAAGCCTCCAGAGCAGTGCGACAGCTGTGCAGTGCCGCGCTGGTGATCGGTAAATATGAAGAAGGGAGAGACCGACAGAGAGAGAGAGAGAGAGAGAGAGAGAGAGAGACTCTGGGCATGCCCAGAAACAAAGACCGTATCTGTCGTTGGATTCCGTCATATGCCGGATGATGACTGATCTGGCGTCCATAGGCTCTCATTGTAACTCACGTCGCCGGATCTCGCGCTATATGGTTTTTCGCCGGAGATAAAAAATGCTGCAAGCAGCGTTCCATCCGGCTGCCGGATCAGCTATTTACGCCGGATCCGGCAAAAGCCGGATGCAACGCAAGGCCATGCGGCACAATCCGGCGCTATACAAGTCTATGGGGGAAAGAACGGATCCAGCGGCAACACACGCCAGATCCGTTCTTTCCAGTTTTTACCGGATTGTGCCACACGGCAAAAAACGGATGTGTGAAAGCAGCCTTAAGAATAAAGTAGTTCTCTCACTCTATGTTGCTCTCTAAGGCAGGTCTGTTTTCTTAATGGCCAAAATGGCACAAACCATATTGTCGTTGGCTAAAATGAACCATCAAAGAATTAACTGTTATTTATAAGTCTACATTACAACACTTGAAACATCAGTTATTATTCAGGCAAAAACTCAAATATCAAATATTTTGAACCCAGAGCAGCAGAAGCTGTGCTGGCTGCGGAAGCTCCGGTGAGTGTGTGGAGCAGGCCTGTGCTGCTGGTGTCCCAGATGCTCTGTAGGCGGTCCTGGCTTCAAAGAAATTGCGCCCAGAGCGGCGCGTGCGCAGATAGAGCTCCCAGCCGAGAGCTCCATCTTCACACGCACTGACTCCGGGCACCATCATTTGAACCCACTGCATCTGGTACAGCCGCCGCACCGACCTGCTCGATACAGCCCACACAGAGACCCGCCGGCCCGCTGCCAGGACAGACCCCACCAGCACCACCCCTGCCCCCTTTGACTACACTCCACCACCGCCTGCCCGCACAGAGAGGCAGCCTGTCGCCTGCCCATACAGAGAGCCGCCTGCATATTCGCCTATGCCAATTCTCCACCTCCCGGTAAGCTATATTCGAATTTTAAGACGCACCCCTCATTTTCCTCCCAAAGTTTTGGGAAGGAAAGTGCGTCTTATAATCTGAAAAATGCAGTATTTTTTAATTATTATGAAGTGCAACTACAGATGAAAACAAGTCAGTAATTTTGTGTCAGGGTAAAATGTAATCTTTGAACATTTTTCCTGTATTTTGTACTGCAGCAGGGCCCAGCAGTGACCTAACCCTGATGATTCATATCAACCCTGTCTCCTAAGCAATACCTTTTGCATTTTGTGAATTTTTTTTTAGCTTTGGGGACTTGTTTTTGATGGTCTTACTGTATGCATAGGCTACTGCACCTCAGTATGAACTTAAAGGGAATCTGTCACCAGATTTTTGCCACCTAATCTGAGAGCAGCATAACGTAGGGGCAGAGATCCTGATTCCAGCAATTTGTCACTTACTGGCCTGCTTAGTGCAGATTTGAAAATTTGATTAATCAGCAGTAGATTACCATTAGAGGACTACTTGACCTGCTGCCAGGTAATCCATAATATCCATGAGCTGTGTATAACTGCTAGATCTGCAGCAGAGAAAATATTGATTTTATCAAAATGACAGCAAACAGCTTAGTAAGTGACAGATTGCTGGCATCAGGGTCTCGGTCTCTACATTATGCTGCTCTCAGATGGGGGAGCAAAAACCTGGTGACAGATTCTCTTTAAGATCCCATATGAGAAATGTTATTGTAAGGGGAAATTGCTTGCAGTAAATAGGCTCTTAAATTTATAAAGCTATAACCTACAGTGTATTCTGTATGTAGCACGGGAGGATTAAAGTGAAAACTACGTTGGAGCAACAGGAGGCAAAGCGTAAGGAGAGAGAGAAGAAATTACAACTGTATGTTAGTGCCACACAGGCTGCGTTGAATAAGGTAACTCTTTCAGTCTTTAAAAAGAGTCATTTTAATTATTTCATAACAAGCAATATATGGACCTGGGTCTAGTTTATTATATCCATTGGATGACACTCCCACCACTATGCTTGACTGTAGGCAAGACACACTTGTCTTTGTATTCCTCACCTGGCTGCTGCTACGCACACTTCACACCATCTGAACACAATAAGTTTATCTTGGTCTCATCAGACCACAGGACATGGTTCCAATTATCCATGTTCTTAAGGCCCTGTCACACACAGAGCTAAATCTGCGGCAGATCTGTGGTTGCAGTGAAATTGTGGACAATCCGTGCCAGGTTTGTGGCTGTGTACAAATGGAACAATATGTCCATGATTTCATTGCAACCACAGATCTGCCAAAGATTTATCAATGTGTGTGACGGGGCCTTTAGTCTGCTTGTCTTTAGCAAACTGTTTGTGGGCTTTCTTGTGCATCATCTTTAGAACAGCCTTCCTTCTGGGACAACAGCCATCCAGATCAATTTGATGCAGTGGTCGGCTTTTGGTCTGAGCAATGACAGCCTGAGCCTCTATCCCTTTAACTTCCGCAGCAATGCTGACAGCACTCATACATCTATTTTGAAAAGACAACCTCCTGGATATGACGCTGAGCATGTGTACTCAACTTCTTTGGTTGACCATGGCGAGGCCTATTCTGAGTGGAACCTGTCTTGATAAACAGCTGTATGGTCTTTGCCACTGGGCTGCAGCTTCGTTTCAGGGTGGTGGCAACGGGAGACCGTTGAAGCACCTGCGAAACACGTGTTTGGACCGGGTCCACGTGAGGCTGACAGACTCCCCTCCTTGGGTGCTATACATACCACAGGTAGGTCCTTCAGGTGCCAATCTCCAGCATTTTATGAATTTTTTTTTTTTCCTTTATTTGAGATTATGCTATGTACTCGCTGGTGGTGTTACATACTATTGTGTTCAGGCCCTGATTTGGACCTTATCCTGTTGGTTACTTTTCATATATAAGCACTCCATTACTCTACTATCTTAGGGGATATACCTATGTTTCTCTGGTTATTTATATGGCCATCTGGGATATAATCTAACTATCCTGTTCCCTGCACAGAAATTAAGGGGTAGCCTGTCTTCCTCCCTGTGACCTTCTTTTCTCTGTCTCATTTAATTGGATTTTAACTATGTATGTCTAATCACTAACTGCAATCACATGTGATTTCCAGTATTTTGTATTTTTTGTAATAATAAAAACTGTATACTTTTTTTCACAATTGTGGTGCAGTAATTCTTACTCCAAAAAAACATGAAAAATACCCCCCCTCGTTCACAAGTTTTTGTATGTATTCTATGGGGTTCATGTACACTATCATCATTATGAGGTTCGCTGTACTTGGTCTTTTGTTTTTCTAACATAAAATATAAAGTGCCATGAAAAACCAACCTCATAATCACTGGGATATGTAGAAGCATTCCAGAGTTGTCGCCATATAAAGTGACACATGTGCGATTTGTAGCATTTGCCTGGTTAGGAAGGTGAAAACTGATTTATGAGGGAAGGGGTTAATATCCTGAGATTTTTGCTGCCTTTCAGAACACAAACAATAAGAATTGTAGCCCTTGACTGTGCTCTATCCTTCAAGCCGCACATCCAAGCCCTCTTCACCTCATGCGTACTACAACTCACGGATCTGTGCCTTCCTTAACCAAGAATTGGCAAAAACCTGTCCTCATCATCTCCCGCCTCGATTACTGCAACCTCCTGCTCTCTGGCCTCCCTTCCAACACTCTTGCACCCCTCCAATCTATCCTGAACTCTGCGGCCCGCTTAATCCACCTCTCCCCTCGCTATTCCCCAGCCTCACCACTCTGCCAATCCCTTCATTGGCTTCCCATTGCCCAAAGACTCCAGTTCAAAACATTAACCATGATCTACAAAGTCATCCACAACCTGTCTCCTCCTTACATCTGTGACCTAGTCTCCCGGTACCTACCTGCACGCAACCTCAGATCCTCACAAGATCTCCTTATCTACTCCTCTCTTATCTCCTCTTCCCATAATCGCATACAAGATTTATCCCGTGCCTCCCCCATACTCTGGAATGCTCTACCCCAGCATATCACTCTCTCCTTCCGTGAAAAGCTTCAAGAGGAAACTGAAGACCCACCTCTTCCAACAAGCGTACAATAACCCTCAGTCCAGTACACCACTGCGCAACCAGCTCTGTCCTCCCCTACTGTATCCTCAACCATTCCTTGTAGACTGTGAACCCTCACGGGCAGGGTCCTCTCTCCTCCTGTACCAGTCAGTTTTGTTCTATTAATGATTTTTGTACTAATTTTTATGTATACCCTTTTTCACTTGTAAAGCGACTTTCTCCTTAAATCTTTCTTTCTGTCTTGTATCTTGCATGTGTCAAACGTGAAACGGACGTCAACATAAATTGACAGTATATTTCTCTGCCTGCTCTCGGATTTAGATTTTTTTTTTTTTCTTGGTATCGCCCTTCTCTGCTGTGACAGCTTATTCTTGTGTTTCCTCCAGCGACAAGCTGGACAGTTGGATAAAGAAGCATTGGAAATAACAGCTCAGATATTGGCTTTAAACCCAGACTTTGCCTCATTATGGAACTTAAGACGAGAAGTTTTTCTTGCACTTGGACCTGACAGGTGACTTTTTATTTTTTTTTTTTTGTGTGTGACTGTGATATTGTACATAATGTGAAAAGGTGCAGCGTTGGCACAAATAATCAGATGGAAACTTCTTTCATAACATGAATTTAGAAGGTTTTCAAGAAGTGGGGGCTTGGGGTGAGTTGAAAGGGTCTACACGAGTATATAGGATCCCACTACACAGATTCCTTTGTAGGTCTGTTTACAATTTCCAAAGTTGCTGCAAATTATTTCAGTATTGTAAAGCTAGACTGTTTGCAAATGGCAATAAAAATTGGTTGCAAAGGTGGGCAAACCTTTTAAGAAAAGCTACCCAATTAAAGATGCATAGTGGAAAAAAATGGATTCAACCAACTGCTCTTGATGTAACCGGTAAGTGGCCAGTTGTTAAATGGTATACTTTGTTTTCTTTTTGTATTTGAGGTCAGATGAAGAGATGCGCCCTCTGTATTTATCGGAGCTCTCCTTTCTAGAGAACTGTTTACGAGTCAACCCAAAATCGTATGGCACTTGGTATCATCGTTGTTGGATCATGAAGCATATGCCAGAACCAGATTGGGCAAAAGAGTTAACCCTTTGTAACCGATTTCTGGAGATTGATGAAAGGAATTGTAAGTACATCCTAACTAGAGTCCAATGTTGCTCAATATTGTAAAGTTAATACTGTTTATTTTCTTTTCAACTGTTGTACTACAGTTCATTGCTGGGATTACAGAAGATTTGTTGCACAATCATCTCATGTTCCTCCTTCCGACGAGCTTGAGTTTACTAGCAACCTTATCACCAAAAATTTCTCCAATTACTCATCTTGGCATTATCGGAGCAAGCTTCTTCCTCAGATTCATCCAGACCCACAACATCTTGGCCGATCAACTGAAAAAGTCTTGTTATCAGGTGGGAAGACAAGGTTTACTAGAATTGTCACAATTATGTCCATATTTCAGACAGGGACCCCTGGAAAGGGAATGCTAATTGTTAAAGGGGATGTGTCATGTCGGGTAATACCTTTTACTTGAAGATAAAGGATTAATCTACAGGTTAATAGCGTTAAGGAGGTGCTTGGCTGTTGTACTGAAAATGTTGCACACAGGAGATCAAAATCTTTATTCCTCCTGGGAGCTGTCGGCTTTCAGTCATGCAGGCATGCCAGTGCAGCTACAGTCACTATTTATTATACTCTGAGCAGCAACTGTAAGCACACAGCTGACATTGACTGACCACCTTCTCTTCACGGATGCATTGCAGAGAGCGGGCGTGTGCTTATAGCCATTGCTGCTCACTTCTGTGAGTGTAGCCACAACCAACGTGCTTTCATTATAGAAACCACAAGTTCCCAGGAGGAATAAAGTACACGATCTACTGGGTGCTGCACTCTCAGTACTGTGGCTGGGCATCTTCCTTAACATCATCAATCTGCAGGTTAATAACAACAGATTATTTAACCCCTTCCCAACATTTGACATGCTGGTACATCAGATCTTACAGTGACTGTGCAAATAGGCATACCGGTATGCCATGACGATCATTGGGGCACAGGAGCCCCTGGCTGTTTAACCCCCTACATGCCACGATCAATAGCGATCACAGCATTTAGGAGGCTGGGAGAGGGAGTGCGCTTCCTCTCCCACCCAATCGGAATCCCCACAAAGTGATTGTGGGGGGCCTGATTATTGCCATGGCAACCCGAGGTTGTCATGACAGCCTCCTAGTCAGCCAGCTACAGCAAACCTTGTCAGACCATGCCAGGCGCATAGTCTAAAAGGCTTCTGTCAGTGTCACACTGACAGCTATAATGCAGTGTTTATTCATTGCAATACATAATACCAACAATTACAGTAATAAAAGTTAAAGAGGTTATCAACTACTTTAACACTGTTGGCCTATCCTTAGGATAGGTCATCAATGTCTGATCGGCCAGGATCCAACACCCGGACTCAGCTGTTCTTGGTGCTGCCACCGCCGGCACCAAGAACAGCTGGTCGGCAGGGGTGTTGGGTGTGAGACCCCGGTCGATCAGACATTGATCATCTGTTCTAAGGATAGGCCAGCAGTGTTAAAGTAGTGAACAACCTGTTTAATGTCCCATATAGGGAATAAGTAAAAAAAACCCAAAAAACAAACAATTGTAAAGATAATTTTAAAAAGAAAATGGCAATAAAACAATTATACCAATAAGTTTATTTAAAAACAAAAATAAACCAAAAAAGTACATACATTTGGTATCGTCGAAATATACTGATCAATAAAACTGTCACACTAGTTAATACCTTCAGTGAACACCATAAAAAACAAACATAGCAAAACCTGTCTTTTCATCATACTGCTGACAAAAAAAGTGAAATAAAACGCAATCAAAAGTCATATGTAAATAAAAATGGTATCACTGAAAACTTAATCTTTGCCCACAAAAAACAAAGAGCCATACAGGTGTGTCAGCATAAAAATAAAAAAGCTATAGCTCTGAGCATACAGCAATGCAAAAACAATTTGTTATTTGTATAAAATGGTTTTTATGTTATAAAAGTGGCAAAATAGAAATAAATATAAATGTGGTATTGCTGTAATCGTACTGGCCCACACGGCGCATGCGCAGATTGACGCGATAAAAAAAAAAAATTGGCGCGGAGTCCTATTTGCGCATGCAGCATCTTCGTGGCCATTTTCTTGAAGTCCATCTCTTCAACCGTGTGCAATTCAATAGAGCCGGCTGTCAGCTCAATGCACCTGCCACCAAAACACCCTATCCTGTGACACCTTTGCTGCCCGCCCTCAGATAAATAGCACCTGCCGCGACACTCCCCACTGCCTCCTTTGACCCCGCTCCACCACAGTTCCTCTCCCCCCCCCCCCCCCCCCAATAAGCCCTATCTGGGGATTCCATGTCGCCCACCCACTACACCCCCCCCCAAGCCCGCAGTCTCGCCTACCCTCCTGAGCCGCAACACCCCCTCTTTTGAGCCCGCAGCATCGCCTACCCTGCCTCCTGTGACCTTCCTGAGCCGCTCTACCACTGCCGCTCCCCCCTGGTGATCACTAGGATTAAGACACACTAGGATTTTAAGACAGACTCTCATATTAATATGAAAAAATATTTTTTCCTATTTTTCCTCCACTAAATTTGGGGTGCGTCTTATAATCCAGTGGATGTTATAAAACAAAAAATATTGGATATTTAGTATCGCTGCAATCGTACCAACCTGAGAAATTAAGCTGTCATATCTGTTATACCGCAAGGTGAAAAGCATAAAAAATAGTAATGAAACCAATTCTTCAACTGCTGTTGATTTGTTCTTTCTGCCTTCCATTGATTGCAGTAAAGCTTAGGTCATATTTGTCCTGCACTCCACGCTGAGCGCTTACATCGTTGTTTACATGTAAATCTCTTAAAAACATGATAGACAAAATTTCAAATGAAAAATTCACTCTAGTGAGGAAGAGGGAGTCACTTGAACTCTCCTGTCTGGCCTTATGTCCAGCGGTGTCTATCTTTTTAGACGTGCACAAAAGTGCAGGCAACAACAGTTTTGTGCACCTTTTGAAAAGGACACCGCTGAACAGACTCCAAACAGAGTCCGGAGTATTTCTGTTGCCTCATTAGTGAATAGATCCATTGGGGGTTTCACCTGAATTACGTATTTCTGAGATGTAGATGGAAATCCTAATGTAGGTGCATTGCATAGAGTACAGGATAAATGTCAACCAATCCAAAATGTCCTGTATCGCACATTCACCAAAAGTAGCATTCAACTCAATCCACAAAGAACAAGTTCCCCCTCAGGTTCATCATCTGTTAATGGAAATATAGGGAGCATCTACGTTACTAGTAGCACAAAGGCTGTGGAAAAGCATTATGACTCCTTTCCTATCCTATCCTAGGAAAACCTCAGCTCCAAATGTCCAATGGCGCTCCTTCCCTCCTAAGCCCTGCCGTGTAGCCGAACAGTATTGTACAGTCACGTGTGGCCTATTGCTACGTTCAGGAGAAATTGTGTAACAAATTATAGGGCCATTTTTTTTTGTACCTATTCCTCTTGTGAAAAGTAGAAATCTGGGGTTAAAAAAAACATTTTAGTGGTAAAAATGTAATTATTATTTCTTCACCGCCCAGTAGTATAAAACTTTGTGACACACCTGTTGTGTCAATATGCTCGCTGCACCCCTAGATGAATTAATTGAGATTTGCAGTTTGTAAAATGGAGTCAATTGTGAGGGATTGTTCTGTTCTGGTACCTCAGGGGCTCTGCCAATATGTAATATCACCCGCAAAGCATTCTAGCAAATTCTGAAGTCCAATATGGTGCTCCTTCCCTTCTCAGCTTTGCACTGTACCTCAAAAGTAGTTCACGATAACTGTCTGGTCCATTTTTTTTCCTATTAGCCCTTATAAAAATTAAAAACTTATGGCTAAAACATTTTTGTGAAAAGTATGTACCGTATTTTTCGGACTATAAGGCGCACCGGATTATAAGGCGCATTAGCAATGAGAGCCTGCTAAGACGACTAGATTCATATATAAGGCGCACTGGATTATAAGCCGCAGCGCATTTAGTTCATGACAGCTGCAAAAAGGCCGAGATGCAATCCGGAGTTCAGGTGAGAGCACCAGAGATCAGCCCGGGATATCTGCAGCTGTCATGAACTGAACCGCAATCGCCAGGGATTCAATTACTCGGCACTCACGGTACAGTCTAGGCTGCACGCCGGAGCTCAGGAGAGAGCTCCGGAGTGCACTGCAGGTACCTGAATCCAGGACTGGCATTACTGGAGTTTCCTCCGGTAGCCAGTCCGACGCTGCTCTTATGTACAGCATTCTAACATGCTGTATATAAGAGCACAGGCCACACTGTAGAACATAAAAAACACTTTACTCACCTAAATCGGTCGCTCCGGTGTTGAATGGCCAGATGGGCGGCGCTGTTCTCCGGGACTGGCGCCTCCTCTTTCGGCCATCTTGCTCCTCCTCTGTCTTCTGAAGCCTGTGTGCATGACGCGTCCACGTCATACACACTCGCCGGCACGGAGGTCCTGCGCAGGCGCACTTGATCTGCCGTGCTCAGGGCAGATCAAAGTACGGTATTGTAGCACGCCTGCGCAGGACCTCCGTGGCGGCGAGTGTGTATGACGTGGACGCGTCATGCACACAGGCTTCAGAAGACAGAGGAGGAGCAAGATGGCCGAAGGAGGAGACGCCGGTCCCAGAGAACAGCGCGGCCCATCTGATCAACCAGCACTGGAGCGACCGGTTTTTAGGTGAGTAAGCATGTCTCTTAACAGGAGGCATAATGCTTGCTCGTATTCATATACAAGGCGCACTGGACTATAAGGCGCACTTTCGATTTCTGAGAAAATCATAGGCTTTTATGTGCGCCTTATAGTCCGAAAAATACGGTAATTATTCATTCTTCAATGCTCAATGGTATATAATTCAGTGACACTCCTTTGATATCAATATGTTCACTGCACCCCTAGATGAATTCATTAAGGGGTGATCTTTGTAAAATGGGGTAACTTATTGATGTCTGGTTTTCTAGCACCTCAGGGACTCTGCCAATTTGCCATGGCACCCCCAAACGATTACAACTAATTCTGTACTCCAATATGGCGCTCCTCCCCTTTACCATTTTGTACAGTGCCTCAAAAGTAGTTTTCGACCACGTATTGCGTATTGGTGAACACAAGAGAAATTGTGCAACAAATTACATGGTCCATTTTCTCTTCTTACTCTTTTTTTCTTTTTTTCTTTTTTTTTTTTTTTGAAAAATTAAACTTCAGGGCCAAAGCAACATTGAAGAAAAAAAAAATGGTAATTTATTTTCACAGTCCAATATTTTACAATTCCGAAAGTCGCCTGAGGGTTAAAATTGCTCACTGCATCACCCCTAGATGAATTCCTTGAGAGGTGTAGTTTCCAGAATGGGCTCATTTGTGAGGGTTTCTGATATTTTGCCATGTCAGGGGATCTTCAAATGTGACATGGTATCCATAATCTATTGCAGCCGAAATTTCGCTCCCAAATTCAAATAGCGCTCCTTTCCTTCAGAGCCATGCTGTGTGCCCAAACAATAGTTTCTTTATCGTTCCTATGGGAGACCCAGACATTGGGTGTATAGCTTCTGCCTCCGGAGGACACACAAAGTACTACACTCAAAAGTGTAGCTCCTCCCTCTGAGCATATACACCCCCTGGATAACGAGATCTACCCAGTTCATTGCTTTGTGTTCAGGAGGCACACATCCACACATGCATTCTCATCTGATTTTTCATTTTTGGAAAGTTTTTGAAGAAAAGCGGATCCAAGCCTGGACTCCCGGCATGTCCCTTCTCACCCCACTGTGTTGGCGGTGCTGTTAAGGTTGATTTACAAGGCTGGAGCCTTACATGCCGCGCTCCTTCACCATCCCTCGGGCTCTGGCTTGAAGTGGGAGCCAGCACGGTTCTCCTTGCTTTGCAGGAGACCGGTCTCCATCCGCAGCCCTTCAGGATCCTGCTGGACGGAGCACTCATCCCCAGGGACTTGGAACCCTGCGTCTCAGCAAGCTAAGTACCTGAGACGTTTATATTTGGGGGGTCCCGGTACTTTATTATGGTGGGAGAGTGTGCTGTGTAACTTTTGTGACATTTCCGGCCGGTTCTCTGGCTGTCGCCTGAGAACCGCGCTGATGGTGCCTGCGTGCCGGCCGCATCGCTTAAATTTAGGCCCCGGCTTCGCCGGAGGCCTACTTTCGATTTCACTGCCCTCGCATGCCAATCATGCAGAGGGACAGTGCGGCTCCGCCCAGCGGCCGTTCGGCACAGGGGAGGGACACTCCTCTCTGAGTACATGTCCCCTCCCCTGTAAATCTCCTTGGCCCTCCAGATCCCGCTCTCAGAGCAGGCCCCGCCCCCTCTCCTTGCTCCGGCGCCATTTTCGCAGCGTTTTTTCTCTGGATCAGCGCTGGCTGCAGCATCCTTGCTAGGCTGCTTGGGGGTCCGGGCTGTTGGATCTGGAGGGCACACAAACTGTCTGGTAAGCCACAACCTCCGGTTGTGGACCTTATTATATACTCTCTGGGGGTCATTCTGGCTCAGAGCCCCCACTATCAGCAGCATGTCTCACACGAGGAGCATGGCTGCAAGGCTGTACTCAATATGCACTGCATGTAAGCTCATACTGCCTGAACCGAGCACATATCCACATTGTGATGCCTGCTCTAACCTGACAGTGCCTCAGCCTGGAGTCGCACTCACAGTGGTCCCTCCGGCTGCTCCGGCTCCGGTGGCTGAACCCCCGGCTTGGGTAGAATCCTTCTCTAGGTCAATCTCCCAGTCTTTTGCCGTCTCCATGGGACAGCTGTCCCGGACTTTGCTGAACATGCATCAGCCCCCTTCTCAGGGCGCCTCTGCTGCTAGGGCTCTCTCAGCAGAGCTCACAGAGGATTCTTCATCTCGTCCCAGACCCCGTCCTCCTAAAAGGAGACGCAGGGTTCCCTCTCCTGCCTCATCCCGCGGCTCTGATTCACGAGCTCACTCGCAGGACGAGGAGGATGCCTTTACTGGGGGCTCGGACGCTACCATTGATCTGTCCGACAGTGACGCAGATGTTAGTGATTTGATTGCGTCCGTTAATTCTGTACTGGACCTCAATCCGCCAGTATCAGAGGAGCAACCCTCTCTGGCAGAAAAGCACCAGTTTACCTTGCCTAAGAGGACAAGGAGTGTTCTTTAACCACTCCAGTTTTCAGGCCACAGTGACCAAGCCTAGCGCCTGCCCTGACAAACGCTTCCCAAAGCGTGGTTCTGATGACCGTTTTCCCTTTCCACCTGAGGTGGTCAAGGAGTGGGCTCATTCACCAAAGGTAGACCCTCTGGTGTCTAGACTCTCAGCCCGGACCGCCAGGTTGACCTTCTGGCCAAATCTGTATATGAGGCGGCTGGGGCCTCGTTCTCCCCATCTTTTGCAGCAGTGTGGGCTCTCAAGGCCATCTCTGCTTCTCTGGAGGAGATGCATTCCCTCACCAGTGAATCTATTCCCGAAATGGTTGCCTTAACTTCCCAGGCTTCAGCTTTTTCATCCTATGCCATGTCTGCCATGCTAGAGGCTTCTCACCGCACTGCGGTGGCTTCGGCTAATTCCCTCGCTATCCGCAGGATCTTGTGGCTTCGAGGGTGGAAGGCAGATGCTTCTTCAAAGAAGTACCTTGCTGGGCTCCCTTTTGCTGGATCCAGGCTATTCGGTGAACAACTGGATGAAATTATTAAGGAAGCTACTGGCGGGAAGAGTACTTCCATGCCACAAACTAAAACCAGGAAACCTGCCCAGGATAGGAACCAGTCGAGGTTTCATTCCTTTCGTTCCTCCAACTGGTCATCCTCTAAGCCCTCGGCTTCGTCCACTAACTCAGACATGGACCAAAAGCCCAACTGGCGCACAAAGGCGTGTCCACAAAAGACCGCAGGAGGTTCTGCCACTAAGGCAGCCTCCTCTTGACTATCTGGCCGCGCCAGCAACGTCCTTGGTCGGTGGCAGGCTCTCCCACTTTGGCGACGTGTGATTTCAACACGTCTCCGATCAGTGGGTGCGGGATATCATCTCCCACGGCTACAGGATAGAATTCTCTTCCAGCCCGCCAAACAGATTTTTTCTGTCAACTCCCCCCTGCTCCAAGGCTGCCGTTTTCTCTCAGGCCGTGGCATCCTTGCAGGCCAACGGAGTAATTGTACCGGTTCCTGCCCGGGAACGGTTCAGAGGTTTCTACTCAAATCTCTTCCTAGTCCCCAAAAAGGACGGTTCCTTCCGGTCCATCCTGGATCTCAAGCTTCTCAACAAGCATGTTCAGGTGCGGCATTTTTGCATGGAGTCTCTGCGATCAGTCATTGCCTCAATGACCCAAGGAGATTTCCTGGCATCCATCGACATCAGAGATGCCTATCTGCATGTGCCAATTGCAGTTTCACACCAGCGTTGGCTACGTTTTGCAATCGGAGAGGAACATTTCCAATTCGTGGCTCTTCCCTTTGGGTTAGCCACGGCCCCTCGAGTATTCACCAAGGTCATGGCAGCAGTGGTTGCGGTTCTGCACCTCCAGGGGTTGGCAGTGCTTCCTTACCTGGACGACCTTCTAGTCAAGGCTTCATCCAGCGCAGTCTGTCAGCGGAGTGTCTCGCTCACTCTCGCCACTCTAACCCAATTCGGGTGGCTTGTCAATCTGCCCAAATCCACTCTGACTCCGACCCAGAGGCTCACGTACTAGGGATGCAGTTCGAGACTCTGCCGGCTCTTGTGAAGCTGCCCTTAGTCAACCAGCAGTCCCTCCATCTGGCGGTGCGCTCTCTGCTGAGGCCCCGCCGTCATTCCATCAGGCACCTGATGCAGGTGCTGGGTCAGATGGTGGCGTCAATGGAGGCTGTTCCTTTTGCCCAGTTCCATCTGCGTCCTCTGCAGCTGGACATTCTCCGCTGTTGGGACAAGCGGACTTCCTCCTTGCACAGGCTGGTGGCTCTGTCGCCACACACCAGGGGCTCCCTTCAGTGGTGGCTTCGGCACCTCTCTCTGTCTCAGGGACGCTCCTTCCTGGCCCCGTCCTGGGTGATCCTCACCACGGATGCCAGTCTATCCGGCTGGGGAGCGGTATGTCTCCACCACCGAGCACAGGGCACTTGGACTCCGTCCGAGCCAGCCCTCTCGATCAATGTGCTGGAAACCAGAGCTGTGCTTCTGGCTCTTTTAGCCTTTCACCACTTTTTGGCGGGCAAGCACATCCGAGTCCAGTCAGACAACGCGACAGCGGTTGCCTACATCAATCACCAAGGCGGGACACGCAGCCGCCTGGCAATGTTGGAGGTTCAACGCATCCTTCAATGGACGGAGGACTCCAAGTCCACCATATCCGCAGTCCACATCCCAGGCGTGGAAAACTGGGAAGCAGATTATCTCAGCCGTCAAACCGTGGACAGTGGCGAGTGGTCCCTGCATCCGGCAGTGTTTCAGTCAATCTGCCGCAAGTGGGGCACTCCGGAAGTGGATCTAATGGCATCCCGGCACACCAACAAGGTTCCGGTTTACGTGGCTCGCTCCCACGATCCTCAGGCCCTTGCAGCGGACGCTCTGGTTCAAGATTGGTCCCAGTTTCGTCTGTCCTACGTGTTTCCCCCTCTAGCTCTCTTGCCCAGAGTTCTGCGCAAGATCAGAATGGAGGGCCGTCGGGTCATCCTCATGGCACCGGACTGGCCCAGGCGAGCTTGGTACCCAGACCTGCTCCATCTGTCCGTAGAGGTGCCGTGGCAACTTCCGGACCGTCCAGACCTTCTCTCACAAGGTCCGTTTTTCTGCCAGAATTCTGCGGCTTTCAGATTGACGGCGTGGTTCTTGAGTCCTGGATCTTGACGGTCTCTGGTATTCCTCCTGAAGTCATCTCCACTATGACTCGGGCTCTGAAGTCTTCCTCTGCCAAGATCTTTCACAGGACTTGGAAAATTTTCCTGTCCTGGTGTCGCTCTTCCGGCCAAGTTCCTTGTTTTTTTTTCCTTGCCGACCCTTCTGTCCTTTCTACAGTCCGGTCTGCAGCTAGGACTATCCCTCAATTCCCTCAAGGGACAAGTCTCGGCTCTGTCAGTGCTGTTCCAGCGGCGTATCGCCCGGCTGGCTCAGGTGCGCACCTTCATGCAGGGCGCGTCTCACATCATTCCGCCTTACCGGCGGCCCTTGGATCCCTGGGACCTCAATCTGGTCCTCACGGCCTTGCAGAAACCCCCCCTTGAGCCTCTTAGGGAGGTTTCTTTCTCTCAGCTCTCACAGAAAGTGGTCTTTCTAGTGGCCATAACTTCCCTCAGGAGAGTCTCTGATTTGGCTGCGCTCTCTTCGGAGTCACCTTTTTTGGTTTCTTTTTCGCTCCTAATTGGGAGACCCAGACAATTGGGTGTATAGCTATTGCCTCTGGAGGCCACACAAAGTATTACACTTAAAAGTGTAAGGCCCCTCCCCTTCTGGCTATACACCCCCAGTGGGATCACTGGCTCACCAGTTTTGTGCTTTGTGCGAAGGAGGCAACACATCCACGCATAGCTCCACTTTTTAGTCAGCAGCAGCTGCTGACTATGTCGGATGGAAGAAAAGAGGGCCCATACTAAGGGCTCCCAGTATGCTCCCTTCTCACCCCACTGTATGTCGGAGGTGTTTGTAAGGTTGAGGTACCCATTGCGGGTACGGCGGCAGGAGCCCACATGCTGATTCCTTCCCCATCCCTTTTTACAGGGCTCTGGGTGAAGTGGGATTTACCGGTCTCCAGGCACTGAGACCGTGCTCCATCTACAGCCCCTGGAGAAGATGCTGGATGGAGCGGAGTACATCAGGGACATGGCCCTGCTTCCTCAAGGTACTCTGTGTCCCCGTGCATTTGGCGCTCACACCGCAGCATGCTGGGTGTTGTAGTGCGCCGGGGGACATCAGCGCTGCGGCGCCTGTGCCATGGCCTCATTCAGCTTCGCTGAAGCAGGCTCACTTATGGGAATTGGTCGCGCCGGCCGCTGGGACTGCGGCGCGGCTGGCACTTGTAGTGCGCCGGGGACTTCAGCGCGGCCTGCGCTTTTACGGCGGCCGCGCTGATAACTAGAGTCCCCGGCTTTTGCGGCCTGCTTCCGTTCGTTCCCGCCCCCAGACCTGCCAGTCAGGAGAGGGGCGGGACGCTGGCCACTTCTAGGAATCGGTCGCGCCGGCCGCTGGGACTGCGGCGCGGCTGGCACTTGTGGTGCGCCGGGGACTTCAGCGCGGCCCGCGCTTTTACGGCGGCCGCGCTGTTAACTCGAGTCCCCGGCTTCTGGGCCTAGTCTCCCTTCGTTACCGCCCACAGCCCTGACAGTCAGGGTAGGGGCGTGACGCTGCATAGCACAGCAGCGCTGAGAGCTGGAGTATGTTTTGCATACTCCACCCCTCTCACTGTGTGCACTGTGAATCCGGATTCCCGCACTTTCTCAGGCACGCCCACGGCTTCCTTCTCTACAAGGACGCCGGCAGCCATTAGTGTCAGTTTCTGTACGATACAGAGACAAGTGTGGAAGACCCTGGCATTCTGATAGTCACACAATCGCTGCAACAGGCGTTAAGCAGCACCTGTGGTGCTAACCCCACTAGTGCAGAAGTGCACTTATAGATATGCTTGTACTATATACATTGCACTGTTTGGTCGCACGTTGTATATACCCTCCTGGATTATGCGGAGGAGTTATCAGCATATTCTCTGTGTAAAACAAAGGTGCAGAACCACATGTTTTTCTATACAGCTGGTACAGCATGTACGGCTATACGGCCGGCAGGTTACATAGACTCCCATTGTATGCACTAATGGCCAGGGGATGAGGACGGTGTCTGCAGTATTTACTGACAGTTTTTCTGAGACTATGGCTATGATACTAGAAGCCTAGCAGTCCGGACATGTCTCTCACAATATGGGCACTGTTGAATCATTGATCCATGGCCCCCCTCAGTGTGAACAACTAACAGCTCCGGGAATGTCACACGCATCCCAGAGTCACGGCTCTGCACGGACGTCAGTCCCAGACAGCCTAAGCGGGCTCACTATGAGCGGCCTCGGTTTCATCAGGGTCCTAGCAGAAGGACTCGCTGTGTAATGAGGCGGAAGTAGCGGCTCAGGATTCTGATCCTGAGACCGCTCTCAATCTGAATACACCTGATCGTGACGCCATAGTAAATAATCTTATAGCGTCCATCTATAGAATGTGGGTTATTTCTCACAGCTCCTCCAGTGGAGGAGTCAGCTTCACGTATTTTTCTGGACCACTCTGCCTTCAGAGAGGCAGTCCAGGAACACCACGCTTATCCAGATATGCGCTTCTCCTAACGGCTTAGGATACACGTTATCCCTGTCCCCTGACTTGGTCAAGGACTGGACCCAGTGTCCCAAGCGGCATCCTCCAATCTCCAGGCTTGTAGCTAGATCCATAGTTGCAGTGGGAGATGGAACTGCACTCAAAGATGCCACTGACAGACAGATGGATCTCTGGTCGAAAGCCATCTATGAGGCTGTCGGCGCACTGTTGGCTCCGGCATTCTCTCCCTTGGGGCACTCCAAGCTATTTCAGCTTGTCTTACACAGATTGACACGGTTACACGTACATCTGTGCCTCAGGTGGCATCCTTAACCTCTCAAATGTCTGCATTTGTTTCTTACGCGATTCAGGTTGTCCTGGACTCTGCGAACCGTGCGGCGGTAGCCTCCGCTACTCCGTGTTTTTAAGCAGAGCCTGGTCTGCTCGTTAAGTGAATGGAAGGCAGATTCTGCTTCCAAAAAAGGTTGCCTAACCAGTTGCCTTTTTCTGCTGACCGACTGTTTGGTGAGCGTTGGATGTAACCATTAAACAGTCCAGGGGTAAGGATTTATCCTTTCCTCAGCCCGGACACAACAAACCCCAACAGAGCAAGAGGCAGTCGGGGTTTTCGGCCTTTTCGAGGCTCGGGCAGGTCCCATTTTTCCTCGTCCAATGTGGACTCAAAAGGATCAGAGGGCTCAGATTCTTAGCGGGCTCAGTCACGCCCAAAAAAGCGACAGTCTGAAAACCCGCTTCCAAGGCGGCTTCCTCATGACTTGCGGCCTCGGTCGGTAGCAGGCTCTCCCGCCTTGGCGATATTTAGCTGCCATAGGTCAATGACCATTGAGTGTGAGACATTCTGTCTCACAGGTACAGGATAGAGCTCACTTCTCGTCCTCCAACTCGATTCTTCAGAATTTCTCCACCTCCCGGCCGAGCCGCTGCTCTTCTGCAAACAAGGTGCACTCTATAGGCAGAAAGAGTGATGACCCCCGTTCCTCTTCAGGAACAAGGTCACGGTTTTTACCCCAAATTCTTTGCGGTACCTATAACAACGGGCCGTTCCGTCCCGTTCTGGATCTAAAAATGCTCAGCAAGCTCGTGGACACCAGGCGGTTCCGGATGGAATCCCTCCGCCATGTCATCGCCTCAAGGTCCCAAGGATATTTCCTAGCATCATTAGGCATCAAGGATGCTTATCCACACGTGCCGATTGATCCAGAGCACTAGCGTTTCTACGCTTCGTTATAGGAGACGAACACCTTCTGTTCGTAGCTCTACCTTCCGGCTAGCGACAGTCCCACTGGTCTTCGCCAAGGTCAGGGCAGCAGTAGTCACAGTCCTACTGCCCGACCGTTGCGCTGGAGACTCTCTAGAGTTTTGGGTGGATCATCAACTTTTTAAAGTCAGATCTGACCCCGACCCTATCGATAACATATCTAGGCATAGAGTTTCTTACTCTCTCAGCGATAGTGAAGCTTCCGCTAGACAAACAGCATTCACTACGGGCTGCAAGCTCTTCTTTAAGAACCAGTCGCACACATTGAGACGCCTCATGCACTTCCTACGTAAGATGGTAGCAATGGAGGCAGTTCCTTTCGCGCAGTTTTACTGCGTCCACTACAATGGGACATTCTCCGCCAATGGGACGAGGAGTCGACGTCCCTCAACAGAGTCGTCGTTCTTTCTCAGGCGGCCAAGGAATCTCTACGGTGGTGGCTTCTTCCCACCTCTTGGTCAAAAAGAAGGCCCTTCCTATCCCCATCCTGGGCGATAGTTACGACAGACGCGAGTCTATCAGGGTGGGGAGCAGTTTTTCTCCACTACAGCGCTCAGGGTACGTGGACTCAGCAAGAGTCCACCCTTCAGATCAATGTTCTTGAACACAGAGCAGTGTATCTTGCCCTACAAACCTTCCAACAGCGGCTGGAAAGCAAGCATATCCGACTTCAGTCGGACAGCTCCACAGCGGTGGCATACATCAACCACCAAGGAAGAACGCGCAACCGGCAAGCCTTCCAGGAAGTCCGGCAGGTTCTGGTGTGGGTGGAAGACACGGCATCCACCATATCCACAATTCACATCCCAAGTGTGGAAACTAGGAAGCTGACTTCCTAAGTCGCTGGGGTGTGGCCGAAAGAGTATGGTCTCCTCACCCGGACGGGTTTCAGGAGATCTGGCGCCGCTGACAGAGGCCGGACGTCGATCTAATGGCGTCACGGCACAACAACAATGTGCCAGCTTCATGGCACGGTTTCACAATCATCGAGCTCTGGCGGCAAACGCCTTAGTTCAGCATTGGTCGCAGTTCCAGCTACCTTAGGTGCCACCTCTGGCATTGTTGCCCAGAGTACTGCGCTAGATCAAGACCGACTGCGGCCGCGCCATCCTCGTCGCTACAGATTGGCCGAGGATGTTGTGGTACTCGGTTCTGTGGTGCCTCACGGTAGGCTAACCGGGGACACTACCAGACCAATCAGACTGGCTGTCTCAAGGGCCATTCTTCCATTTGAATTCTACGGCCCTCAACCGGATGGTGTGGCATTGAGTCCTGGAACCTAGTGTCGTCAGGATTACCTCAGGACGTGGTTGCCACCATGAGACAGGCTAGCATACCAACGTCCGCCAAGATTGACCACAGGACGTGGAAGATATTCTTATCTCGGTGCTCGGCGCAGGGTGTTTCTCCCTGGCCGGTTGCATCGTCTATGTTTCCTTCCTTCCTGCAATCTAGGTAGGAAAATGGGTTGTCGCTCAGTTCCCTTTAGGGACAAGTCTCAGCGCTATCTGTATTTTTTCAGAAACGACGACTTCCTCGGGTACGCACGTTCCTACGGGGAGTTTGTCTTCTCAGCACTCCGTACAAGCGGCCGTTAGAGCCCTGAGATCTGAACAAGGTTCTAATTGCTCTCCAGATGCCGCCTTTCGAGCCTTTGAAGGATGTCTCCCTTCCCGCTTTTCACGGGAAGTGGCCTTCTAGTAACGGTCTCGTCTCTTAGGAGAGTTTCCGAGCTAGCAACGCTCTCATACAAACTCCCTTCCTGGTCCTTCACCAGGACAGGGTAGTTCTGCGTCCGGTTCCGGAATTTCTCCCTAAGGTGGTATCCCACTTTCATATCAATCAGGATATCACCTCACCTTCTTTGTGTCCTCGTCCAGTCCATCAATTTCAGAAAGATTTGCATCTGTTGGTTCTGGTGAGAGCACTCAGGTTCTACTTCCCGCATGGCGCTCCTGCGCCACCCGGATGCACTCTTTGTCCTTGTCGCTGGTCGGCGTAAACAGTCGCAAGCTTCCAAATCCACCCTTGCTCGGGGGATCGAGGAACAAATTCTTGAAACCTACAGTTCTACTGGGCTTCTGGTTCTCTCAAGGCCGAAGGCCCATTCTACCAGAGCCGTGGGTGCATCCTGGACATTACGGCACCAGGCTACGGCTCAGCAGGTGTGTCAGGCACCTACCTGATTGGGTCTGCATACTTTTACCAAGCATTTTCAGGTGCATACCTACGCTTCGGCAGACGCCAGCCTAGGTAGATAAGTCCTTCAGGCGGCAATTGCCCACCTGTAGGAAAGGGCTGTTTGACGGCCCTATCACGAGGTATTCTTTTACCCACCCAGGGACTGCTTTTGGACGTCCCAATTGTCTGGGTCTCCCAATTAGGAGCGAAAAAGAAGAAGGGAATTTTGTTTACTTACCGTAAATTCCTTTTCTTCTAGCTCCAATTGGGAGACCCAGCACCCGCCCTGTTTTCTCGGGGTTTTTCTGTTTTTTTCGGGTACACATGTTGTTCATGTGGTATGGTTCAGTTCTCCGATGTTTCCTCGGATTGAATTGGTCTTTAAACCAGTTATTGGCTTTCCTCCTTCTTGCTTTGGCACTAAAACTGGTGAGCCAGTGATCCCACTGGGGGTGTATAGCCAGAAGGGGAGGGGCCTTACACTTTTAAGTGTAATACTTTGTGTGGCCTCCAGAGGCAATAGCTATACACCCAATTGTCTGGGTCTCCCAATTGGAGCTAGAAGAAAAGGAATTTACGGTAAGTAAACAAAATTCCCTTCTTTTCATCAAGACAAGGTGGTTCTCCGTCCGACTCCGGACTTTCTCCCTAAGGTGGTTTCTCCTTTTCCACCTTAACCAGGACATTTCCCTGCCTTCCTTTTGTCCGGCTCCTGTTCATCGCTTTGAAGAAGCGTTGCATACTCTGGATCTGGTGCGGGCGCTCCGGATCTATGTGTAGGTCGGCCATATCCGATGCCTACCAGTGTACTCAGGTGCCTCCCCCGCCGGGGATCAAGGCACACTCGACCAGAGCTGTCGGTGCCTCTTGGACTTTCAGGCACCAGGCTACGGCTCAGCAGGTCGGTCAGGCTGCCACTTGGCTAGCCTGCATACCTTTTTCAAAGCACTGCCAAGTGCATGTTCATGCTTGGGCAGACGCATCCTTCAGGCGGCTGTCGCCCATTTGTGAAGTTAGGCTCCGCCTACTTCTCAGTTTTCTGTTTATTCCCACCCATGGACTGCTTTGAGACGTCCCAATGTCTGGGTCTCCCATAGGAACGATAAAGAAAAAGAGAATTTTGTTTACTTACCGTAAATTCTTTTTCTTATAGTTCCATATTGGGATACCCAGCACCCTCCCTGTTGCCTGTCGGCAGTTTCTTGTTCCGCGTGTTATCACCGGCTGTTGTTGTAGACAGAGGCTCCGGTTGTTCCGGTTCTTGCTCTGTCTTTACCTGTGGGTGGCTATTCTCCTTCAGCTTTTGCACTAAACTGGCTAGATCTCGTTATCCAGGGGGTGTATATGCTCAGAGGGAGGAGCTACACTTTTTAGTGTAGTACTTTGTGTGTCCTCCAGAGGCAGAAACTATACACCCAATGTCTGGGTCTCCCAATACGGAACTATAAGAAAAAGAATTTACGGTAAGTAAACAAAATTCTCTTTTTTCCAATATACATTGTCTATTGGTGTACTCAGGAGAAATTGCACAACAAATTGTACTGTCCAATTTTTTTTTCTCTGTTAACCTTGTGAAAATGCAAAATTTGGGTTTAAAACAACATCTTTGTGGTAAAAATATATTGTCATTTTCATAGATAAACGTTATAAAATTCTGTGAAGCATCTGTGAGCTCAAAGTGCTCATCACACATCTAAATAAATTCCTTGAGAGTTGCAGTTTCAAAAATGGGGTCACGTGTGGCTAAACAGTGGATACCCCCACATCAGGGGCCCTGCAAACGCAACATGGTGTTCGCTATTTATTTCAGACATCTTTTTCTCTCAAATTCAAATGGCGTTCCTTCCATTCCAAGCCTTGCTGTGCACCCAAACAGTAGATTTCACCACACATGGATTATCCCTGTACTCAGGAGAAATCGCACAACAAATTGTATGCTGAATTTTCTATTCTTACCCTTGTAAAATGCTAAATTTGAAAAGTAACCTTATTGTGGGAAAAAGTAAACCTTTTTCATTTTTTCCTTCCACATTTGTTTTAGTTCATTTTGAAGCACGTAAAGGGTTAATAAACTTCTTACATGTGGTTTTGAGCAGTTGGAGGGTTAAAGTTTTTGAAATGGTGTCACTTTTGTGTATTTTTTTGTGACCTACGCCTCGCAGTACAAGTTCAAATGTGATGTGGTACCTTAAAAAAAAAAAAGTTTTTTGTTTAATATTGTTGATAAACTTTTAACCCTTCTGACTTCTAAACAAAATAAAGGATGCTGATGTAAAGTAGATGTGGGAAATTATATTACCGTATTTTTCGCTTTATAAGACGCACCGGAATATAAGACGCACCCCAAACTTAGACATAAAAAAAGAAAAATGGGGTCCGTCTTATACTCCGGTGTTCTCTTACCGGAGGGGGGCAGCAGTGGTGGTGAAGCGGGGTCACAGGAGGCACAGGTTGTGCTGGCAGGCGCGGCGGGTCAGTGGCAGCGGGGTCCGTGGTTGCAGGTGCCGTGGCGTCCGTGGTTGCAGGCGCGGTGGCAGGAGCCGTGGGGTCCGTGGTGGCGGCAGCAGCCGTGGCGGGTGAGCCGTGCAGCAGGCCGGTGCAGTGAGTGTCCGCGGTCCCGGTTCAGTGGTGGCAGCGGCGGGGACTGCTCAGTGGTGGCAGCGGCGGGGACTGCTCAGTGGTGGCAGCGGCGGGTACTGCTCAGTGGTGGCAGCGGCGGGGACTGCTCAGTGGTGGAGCAGACGGATGCGGTGTTTTCCCAGTGTGTCCGAGGTCCCGATTCAAGTAATGACGCCCGGAGCGACGCATGCGCAGATGGAGCCCTTGGATGAGAGCTCCATCTGCGCACGCGCTGACTCCCGGAGAAGCGCGTGCGCATATGGAGCTCTCATCCAAGAGCTCCACCGGTGCCATCATTTGAAAGTGGGACCGCGGACAACTGGTAACATGCTGCACAGCCGCCCGCCCCGCATGCACAGAGTGGCAGCCAGCAGGCTGCCCGCCCACCCTGCGTACAAGCCGCCGGGTACCTGTGCTTGCGTGCGGAGGCAGCCGGGTACCCATGGCTGTGTGAGGGCGGCAGACGGGTGCCTGTGTGAGGGCGGCCTGCACGGGCACCCGACTGCCGCTCGCACACAGCACCCGGCTGCCGCCCGCACACAGCCATGGGTACCCGGCTGCCACCGCATGCAAGCACAGGTACCCGGCTGCCGACCCCACACAGCACCCGGCTGCTGCCCGCACACAGCCACGGGTACCCGGCTGCCACCGCACGCAAGCACAGGTACCGGCCGCTTGCATGCAGCCACAGGCACCCGGCCACCCAATCGCCTCAGACAGGACACCCCCCCCCCCCCCCCCAGGTACCACTTTATAAGACGCACCCCCCATTTTGCGTCTTATGAAGCGAAAAATACGGTAACTATTTTGTGTGATTTATAAAAATTAAACTTTTGAAAATTGAGAAATTTTCTACATTTTTGCCAGATTACTGACATTTTCACAAGTGCAAAAGTATTGTCCTAAATTTGCCACATACATGAAGTACAAAATGTCACGAAAAACATTCTCAGAATCACTAGGATCTGTTGAAGCATTTCAGAGTTAATTCTTAAAGTGTCACTGACTAGAATTGAAACAATTTGGCCTAGTCAGTAAGGTGAATAGGCTTTGGGGTGAAGGGGTTAATACAAGACAATAAATCAATAAATTAACAATTTCCATGCTGAGACTCTCTGTAAGGCTATGTTCACACATGACATGTTTTTTCTCAGTGCATCTTGAGTGCATCTAAAATGCACCGTGGCAAAACTGCATCAAAAACGTAATGCGTTTTTACCGCTTTTTTCCCAATGCGTTTTAAGTCAAATCTATTGACTGGAAGGGCTCAAACACTGGGAAAACGCAAACAGAATTGACATGCTGCATCTTGAAAAACGCAGCCAAGATGCATCCAACAAAAGATGCCCAGTGTGGACAGCAAAATAGAAATCTCATAGACTTTGCTGGGGAAGGAAATGCATGTATTTAGGTGTATCTTTGTGACCTCAAAAACGCACCAAAAGAATCCCGGTGTGAACTTAGCCCTAATAAGTCTGCTAATATTAATTTGCCTATTATAGTGATCTCATGATCATCCTTCTCTGCTTGATTGATTGACATGTCCAGGGCTGTGGAGTCGATAAGCCAAACCTGCGACTCCGACTCCTCAATTTCCCTTGCACCGACTCCCACATATATTGCTTATATATATATCTCTATCTCTATATCTCTATATCTCTATATCTCACTGTAATAAACTATAAGTGGCAAAAGACAGTTTTCAACAAAAACATACTAAATAACATTTGTGCAGTCTATGAATTTGTTGTAAGAAATAGAATTGCTTCCATCTGATCCTCCTTCGCAGATGACCTCAAAACTGACCTAGTAATTTTAAAGCTAGAGAACAACCTCTCTACAGTAACTTGGGTTGGAGGCAAAGCCATAACCACATGGGCAGAATCTCTAACAATTTCTGGGTATAAAGGAATTGCCTCATGCACAGTCAGTTTTGATGAATGGTTGAATTTTTCTATTTTTTTTGAGAGCAAGTGAAAATTTTTGCTGGAATATGGTCAATCTACTTGCTATAGGAGACAGAGTGAAATATATTTCCTTGCGGCAACGCTTTGCTTGTTCCATGTCATCCAAATACTTGTCAAAGTTAAACTCCCTCATCTGATGAGGATGAAGATATGGCAGCAGTAGTACTGTCAGGACCCAAGTCCTCTTGCGCTTGGCAGTCCTGTAGGCCACTCATTCTAACTGCTACCTCAGTCAGAGCTTCTTTTCCTTTAGTAAATTGTTGATCATCAAGCCGTATACGATGACTTGGGTCCACATAAACAGCTGCCAGAAGAATTTTATTTTACAATAGCTGTGTCTCTCTCCGTTTCATTGAAGCAGAAATGCCATCTGTGATTAAACCTCCTCTTTGGGACAGGCAAAATAGCAAGTTCTTCCACTCCCTTATTAAAATGGCAGGAGTTAAATCCTCAGCTTGTAATTTTTTAGTCACGGTAAATTCCTTCAATTCAGCCACCTGTGTCCATTGACCTTCATTTAGGGTTGCCTGAGGGTTCGCCATATCTATAATAAACGGTTATAGTTCAAGCAATCGCTTAATCATTAAATAAGTGCCCCACAGAGTGGCTTGATCGACAATTGCCCCTTTCCCAGCGCGTCTCTTCAAGATGGAATCAATTTTAGGGGTTCTGGCAGCAATAACCAATTTCCTCACTTTTCCAATCAGATTTCCAGCATGTCCCTCTTGCAGACTATCTGTTATTGCCAGTTGCAGCGTGTGCACAACACAGCGCATGTGATGAATATGAAGTGTTTTGAAGCCGCTTCAACGAGATCATCTAATTCTAAAGTATCATTTTGCTGTCCTTCTATTTTAATATCTGTTTGTTCCTATTACATGAACAGCACTGTGGCCTTTCATCTCAAACATACTGAATCCTAAATTTTCTTCTAGTTGTTGTTCATTACTCTCATTCATCAGTTTAATTGTACTTATCATGTTTGAAGCATTGTCCATTAATTTTTTCAATACCAATAGCAGATTAGAAAAATTATCTATGAGCTCAAAAACCTTTCAGGTGATGCAGTTTTTTAAAAAGCTGATCTGCTTTTGCGGCTGAAAAACGTATCCTCAAAAAAAGCTGCAAAAACGCTGTGTGTGAATGTAGCCTTAGAGCAGGAATAGAACAGCCATTTATAGGACATTTCATAACTTTCCCAAATTCCTATGAAAAAATATTCAGCACATTCTGCATTCAACTACTGGAACCAATTTATTATATATTTTAGGAGTCGTCCATTTTATACTGACTCCAACTCCACCAAAATGAACTCCGACTCCACAGCCCTGGACACGTCTATTATTTTTTTTCTTTCTTTAGTGTTCTGTCACACATTTGTGATTTTTACACATGTATAATTTGCTCTGTAACATACAGCTTTTTGATTGTATATTTCTGCTAGAACTGGAGCTTGTACAGAATGCATTCTTCACAGACCCAAATGATCAGAGCGCCTGGTTTTATCATCGATGGCTTCTTGGCAGAGGTGAGTACCTTATGTAAAGTCTTTCCTTCTTTGTCACAAACTTTGAAAATGTAGTGATGACCAGTATATAAATGATTGTTTCCTTCAGTGCCTGTGGTTATTGATGAAAAACTATAACTGTTAAAAGGAGAATTCTTGCTAATGCTAGATTTGGAAATTCCCATTTCTAAATTTCTTACATATTTGTTTAACTAACCTCAACGTAACTTTATTTTTCTTCGCTTCTATTATAATCTTTAAAATATTTGTCTATTTTTATTCTAGCTGACCTCCCGCTGTCTATCAGATGTATTTCTGTTGATGTGGCTGGCTCCTGGATATCCGTAACCTTTTCACAACCAGTTTTAGTAAGTTTATAATGTAAATGTAAATTTCACATTTAATGATTTATCTTGTTTGATACATACCAATGATTAACCTTTAGAACGCGCAACCATAGAAATCTACAATAGAAAACAAGTAACCTAGCAGGACTGCGAGCCCTCAGGTATGCATTCTAGGGTTAAAGGAGTTGTCCGACATAAACTCAAATTTTTTTTAAGCTAATCTGCATTGTTATATAAAACACCCCTACATCTTGTTGTTTTTTTTGTTGTTGTTTTTAACTTTTGTTTCTCTTGAATTAAAACTTTTATTCTCTGCAGCTCTTTGTTTACATGCAGCTCAACCTAATATGACATGTTTGACTGCCAAACCTGACAGTCAGAACTGGCACCACCCGGCCTCAGTGTCCAACCCCACCCCCTGGACACACCTTCCCTGTCAGTATTCTGCCCCAGCACTGACCATTACTACATTATATGTGCAGTGATTGTTCTGTCACAGATGAGATATCACTGCTCTGTATTTCCAATCATTGGTAGTACAGAGCAGTGATCCTCACTTCCTCCGCACATATAATATAATGTGCCCATCCCTTTCCTTGGGCATTTCTTCTTGTAGCAGTGCTCTCTCCTGTAGAATTGCCCCCTAGTCTGCCAGTCTTCAGACACACAAAATAAAACCCAAACACAAATCCTTCTCGCCTCTCCTCATTCCCTCAGTGCCCTGTGTCCTACATCTTGCAGCCGCTGCCCCCTCTTTGCTGATCGTTGCCTCTGCAGCGGCCTCTGCAGGGTTAGTGGTTTATATCAGAGGACCGATTCCCGAGCACTGTGAAGCTTCATCAGTGATCAGATGCTGGCCTCTGATTGGCCGGTGGCGGATCATAGCTGTATACAGAGCTCAGCTCTACAGAGCGCCCGGGAATCAGTCATCTGCTATACAGCGCTGACCGCACGGGCAGCGTTCAGCAAGGGAATACTGCCTGCACGCCGCCAGAAGCATCAGGGGCTGCATGCAGCGTATAGCCAGCGAGACCCCTGCTTCACTATGGAATGTGGAGGGGGGGGGCGGTGATTCCGGCGCCATGTACCCGCCCAGCAGGGAGGCTACATGATGTCTGCAGGGATGCCTGTTGATAAGGCAGCATAAGCACATGCCCAGTCATCGTGACATCACAGGAAACTGCAAAATCATGGCAGGAGTGGTCACATGACCACACTGAGCCGGGGGAGAGGGGCTGACAGCAGGACAGGTAGGTAGTTACTATCTACTTTTCTTCCCCAATGTAGCCCAATAGTGTAATAACAAAAACGTCAAAATAAGCCGGATAACCCCTTTTAAGGTAGCATGAGTTGGCTAATAATATATGGGCTAAACTAAAGATACACAATAGATAGCTTTCTGCCATTGACTGGTTCGGCGGATCGTTTGGGCAGCAGCTGTCTCTCCCGACTCCTCCATGGACAGGCATACTCACTCTGCCAAATGCTCCTGTGCTCTGTATAAAAGAGCCGCCGCTAAACTCCTGAGAGTTGGGAAGCTGCTAGAGATCGAAAGGATCTGCAGTTCCAGATCTCCCATCATGTGTCACGGGGAGCCAGGAGGTCCCCATACACATTGCACTGTTGGCTGATGTTAGACCAAAGTGTATGGAAGCATTAATGAGGGGGGGGTTCTCTTTATTTCTTTTTTGTGATCAGGGCTGACGTTCGGTATTGAGGCATGAACTTGAACGGCACCGCCCCCTTTTAAAGCTTCCTCTTATAGGAGCTCTACATTAATCTCGGTGCTCTCTGGAAGTATAGACTGCTGTATCTGTTTGTTAATGGTGGAATATTTTTTCATCTAATTTATAACTGTCATGAAATAGCCACGCATCCATGGGCATTCTCATGATGAAAGAGACACCATTTTGTTTGTGTAACTCCTGTCTGACAAATTCTTCTGATTGGAGCCACAAGCCCATTTGCAGTGATTGCTCCATTTTCTTTTTCGCTCCTAATTGGGAGACCCAGACAGTGGGTGTATAGCTACTGCCTCTGGAGGCCGCACAAAGAACTACACTTAAAAGTGTAAGGCCCCTCCCCTTCTGGCTATACACCCTCCCGTAGGAGTACGGATTCCTCAGTTTTAGCTTTGTGCGCAGGAGGTCAGACACGCACGCATAGCTCCATTGTTTTTAGTCAGCAGCAGCTGCTGACTATGTCGGATGGAAGAAAAGAGGGCCCATACAGGGCTCCCAGCATGCTCCCTTCTCACCCCACTGTATGTCGGAGGTGTTTGTAAGGTTGAGGTACCCATTGCGGGTACGGCGGCAGGAGCCCACATGCTGATTCCTTCCCCATCCCTTTTTACAGGGCTCTGGGTGAAGTGGGATTTACTGGTCTCCAGGCACTGAGACCGTGCTCCATCTACAGCCCCTGGAGAAGATGCTGGATGGAGCGGAGTACATCAGGGACATGGCCCTGCTTCCTCAAGGTACTCTATGTCCCCGTGCATTTGGCGCTCACACCGCAGCATGCTGGGTGTTGTAGTGCGCCGGGGACATCAGCGCTGCGGCGCTTGTGCCATGGCCTCATTCAGCTTCGCTGAAGCAGGCACACTTCTGGGAATCGGTCGCGCCGGCCGCTGGGACTGCGGCGCGGCTGGCACTTGTGGTGCGCCGGGGACTTCAGCGCGGGCCGCGCTTTTACGGCGGCCGCGCTGATAACTCGAGTCCCCGGCTTTTGCGGCCTGCTTCCGTTCGTTCCCGCCCCCAGACCTGCCAGTCAGGAGAGGGGCGGGACGCTGGTCAGTGCATCAGCGCCGAGGGCTGGAGTCGTTTTTACATACTCCAGCCCTCACAATCGGCACAGAGGGGACACTGTTTCCCGCACTTTTGTTTAGGAACTCCCACGGACCGCCCCTCTCCACAGACGCCGGCAGCCATTCCTGCTGACACGCTGAGCTGCAGAGGGGAGCCGGGGAGACCCAGACAAGGAATTCTGCGCCTCTTACCCGCTATTCAGCGGGCGGTAAGCAGCCCTCAGGGCTCACCCCCTCTTGTGCCAGTAGTATTCTTAGTATTTTGTTTCTACAAATACTTTGTATTGCATGGCGCTGGTCGCCCTTTGGCTATAGACTCTCTCACATTGCAGAGAGCCAGCAGCATGTCGTCCGTAAAACGCAAGGGTGCCAAGGCACAGACATTATATGCTTCCTGCACCGCATGTGGGACTTTTCTACCGGCAGGCTCCACGGACCCCCATTGTGTGCAGTGCTCGGCCCCTGCGGCGCTTGCACAGTCGGGACCTCTGCTGGACGTGACCCAGGGTGTACCACCTGTGAATGCTGTCCAGGTGACAGGAACTGAGTTTGCAGCTTTTGCTGACAGAATGTCTCTCACTATGTCACAAATTCTTGACACATTGCGAGCTAGGCCTGTACTTCAGGCCACGGACACTGTGCAATCATTGCCCCCTGGTCCCCCTCAGCTGAATTACCTCCAAGCTCCGGGACGGGCACATACACCTCAGGGTGAAGACTCTGACTCGGACGATGGCCCCGGGCAGCCTAAGCGGGCTCGCTATGACGGGCCTTCACATTCATCTCAATGGTCAGGATCCCAGCGAGATGAATCTATGGGTGATGAGGCGGACGTAACTGATCAGGATTCTGATCCTGGGACCGCTCTCAATCTAGATACACCAGATGGCGACGCCATAGTTAATGATCTTATATTTAACATCAATAAGATGTTAAATATTTCGCCACCAGCTCCTCTTGTAGAGGAGTCAGCTTCGCAGCACGAGAGAATCCATTTCAGATACCCTAAGCGTACATTAAGCACTTTTCTGGACCACGCTGACTTTAGAGACGCAATCCAGAAACCCCACGCTTATCCTGAAAGGCGTTTTTCTAAACGGCTTAAAGATACACTCTATCCTTTTCCCCCTGAGGTGGTCAAGGGTTGGACCCAGTGTCCAAAAGTGGATCCTCCAATTTCCAGGCTTGCAGCTAGATCCTTGGTTGCAGTTGAAGATGGAGCGGCACTTAAAGAGGCCACTGACAGGCAGATGGAGCTCTGGCTGAAATCCATCTATGAAGCGATTGGAGCGTCGTTAGCGCCATCTTTTGCGGCCGTATGGGCACTCCAAGCTATCTCAGCCGGGCTTGCGCAAGTCGACTCAGTCACACGTGCATTTGCCCCGCAGGTAGCACCATTGACCTCGCAAATGGCGGCATTCGCGTCGTACGCGATTAATGCTGTTCTTGACGCTACAAGCCGCACGGCAATGGCGTCAGCCAACTCCGTTGTTTTGCGTAGGGCCCTGTGGTTGAGACATTGGAAAGCAGATTCTCATTCCAAGAAGTGCTTAACCAATTTGCCTTTTTCTCGTGACCGATTGTTTGGAGAGCGTTTGGATGAAATCATCAAACACTCCAAGGGTAAGGACTTATCCTTACCGCAACACAGACAAAACAAACCCCAACAGAGGAAGGGTCAGTCTGGTTATCGGTCCTTTCGAGGACCGGGCAGGTCCCAATTCGCCTCGTCAAAAAAGACTCAAAAAGACCAGAGACGCTCAGATTCTTGGAGGTCTCAGTCACGCCCAAAAAGGACAGCCGGAGGAACCGTTGCCAAGACGGCGTCCTCCTGACTTGCAGTCTCCGATTCCCACACCCGCGGTCGGTGGGAGGCTTTCCCACTTTGGCGACATTTGGCTGTCACGCGTCAAAGACCGTTGGGTGAGGGATATTCTGTCTCACGGGTACAGGATAGAGTTCAGTTCTCGTCCGCCAACTCGTTTCTTCAGAACTTCTCCACCACCAGACCGAGCCGATGCTCTGTTGCAGGCGGTGGCCGCTCTAAAGGCGGAAGGAGTGGTGACCTCCGTCCCTCTTCAGGAACAAGGTCACGGTTTTTACTCCAATCTGTTTGTGGTCCCAAAAAAGGACGGATCGTATCGACCCGTCCTGGATCTAAAGTTGCTCAACAGACACGTAAAAGTCAGGAGGTTCCGGATGGAATCCCTACGCTCCGTCATAGCCTCAATGTCTCAAGGAGATTTTCTAGCATCAATAGATATCAAAGATGCGTATCTCCACGTGCCGATTGCACCAGAGCATCAGCGTTTCCTACGCTTCGTCATACACGACGAACACCTGCAGTTCGTAGCGTTACCTTTCGGTCTGGCAACAGCCCCCCGGGTCTTCACCAAAGTCATGGCAGCAGTAGTAGCTGTTCTGCACTCGCAGGGTCACTCGGTCATCCCGTATCTAGACGACCTGCTTATAAAGGCACCCTCTCAAGAGGCATGCCAGCACAGTCTGAAGGTGGCACTAGACACTCTCCAGAGTTTCGGGTGGATTATCAACTTTCCAAAGTCTCATCTAACCCCGACCCAATCTCTGACTTATCTTGGCATGGAGTTCCATACTCTCTCAGCGATAGTGAAGCTTCCACTGGACAAGCAGTGCTCGCTACGGACTGGAGTGCAATCTCTCCTTCAGAGCCAGTCGCACTCACTGAGGCGCCTCATGCATTTCCTAGGAAAGATGGTAGCAGCAATGGAGGCAGTCCCGTTCGCGCAGTTTCATCTGCGCCCTCTACAATGGGACATTCTACGCCAATGGGATGGGAAATCGACGTCCCTCGACAGGACTGTCTCCCTCTCTCAGACTGCCAAGGACTCTCTGCGTTGGTGGCTTCTCCCCACCTCATTGTCACAGGGAAAGTCGTTCCTTCCCCCGTCCTGGGCAGTGGTCACGACGGATGCGAGCCTATCAGGGTGGGGAGCGGTGTTTCTCCACCACAGGGCTCAGGGGACGTGGACTCAGGAAGAGTCCACCCTGCAGATCAATGTTCTGGAAATCAGAGCAATCTATCTTGCCCTGCGAGCCTTCCAACAATGGCTGGAAGGCAAGCAGATTCGGATTCAGTCGGACAATTCCACGGCGGTGGCGTACATCAACCACCAAGGGGGAACACGCAGTCGCCAAGCTTTTCAAGAAGTCCAGCGGATTTTGACGTGGGTGGAAAGCAGAGCGTCCACCATATCCGCAGTTCACATCCCAGGCGTGGAAAACTGGGAAGCAGACTTTCTCAGTCGCCAGGGCATGGACGCAGGAGAATGGTCCCTTCACCCGGACGTGTTTCAGCAGATCTGTTGCCGCTGGGGGACGCCGGACGTCGATCTGATGGCGTCACGGCACAACAACAAGGTCCCAGTTTTCATGGCACGGTCTCACGATCACCGAGCACTGGCGGCAGACGCCTTGGTTCAGGATTGGTCGCAATTCCGACTCCCCTATGTGTTCCCACCTCTAGCATTGTTACCCAGAGTTCTCCGGAAAATCAGGTCCGACTGCCATCGAGCCATACTCGTCGCTCCAGATTGGCCAAGAAGGTCTTGGTACCCGGATCTGTGGCATCTCACGGTAGGCCAACCGTGGACACTACCAGACCGTCCAGATTTGCTGTCTCAAGGGCCGTTTTTCCATCTGAATTCTGCGGCCCTGAACCTGACTGTGTGGCCATTGAGTCCTGGATCCTAGCGGCCTCAGGTTTATCTCATGAAGTTGTTGCCACAATGAGACAGGCTAGAAAACCATCCTCAGCTAAGATCTATCACAGGACGTGGAGGATATTCTTAGCGTGGTGCTTGGCTCAAGGGTTTTCTCCCTGGCCATTTGCATTGCCAATTTTTCTTTCCTTCCTGCAGTCTGGGTTGGAAAAAGGTTTGTCGCTTAGCTCTCTCAAGGGTCAAGTCTCCGCGCTATCCGTATTCTTTCAGAAGCGCTTGGCACGGCTTTCTAAAGTACGCACGTTTCTCCAAGGAGTTCGTCATATCGTTCCTCCTTACAGACGGCCATTGGAACCCTGGGATCTGAACAAGGTTCTCATTGCTCTCCAGAAGCCGCCTTTCGAGCCTTTGAAAGAGGTTTCCCTTTCTCGGCTTTCACAAAAGGTAGTTTTTCTTGTGGCGGTCACGTCTCTTCGAAGAGTGTCCGAGCTAGCGGCGTTATCTTGCAAATCTCCCTTCCTGGTGTTTCACCAAGACAAGGTAGTACTGCGTCCAATTCCAGAGTTTTCTCCCAAGGTGGTTTCTTCCTTTCATCTCAATCAGGATATCACTTTGCCATCTTTGTGTCCGCATCCAGTTCACCAATTTGAAAAGGGTTTACATCTGTTGGACCTGGTGAGAGCACTCAGGATTTACATTTCTCGCACGGCGTCTCTACGCCGTTCTGATGCGCTCTTTGTCCTAGTCGCTGGTCAGCATAAGGGATCGCAAGCTTCCAAATCCACCCTGGCGCGGTGGATCAAGGAACCAATTCTTCACACATACCGTTCTGCTGGGCTTCCGATTCCATCTGGACTGAAGGCCCATTCTACCAGAGCCGTGGGTGCGTACTGGGCATTGCGGCATCAGGCTACGGCTCAGCAAGTGTGCCAGGCGGCTACCTGGTCGAGTCTGCACACGTTTACCAAACACTATCAAGTGCATACCTACGCTTCGGCAGATGCCAGCCTAGGTAGACAGGTCCTTCAGGCGGCGGTGGCCCACCTGTAGGAAGAGGCTGTCTGACAGCCCGTTCATGTGGTATCTTTTTACCCACCCAGGGACTGCTTTTGGACGTCCCACTGTCTGGGTCTCCCAATTAGGAGCGAAAAAGAAGAAGGGAATTTTGTTTACTTACCGTAAATTCCTTTTCTTCTAGCTCCAATTGGGAGACCCAGCACCCGCCCTATTTGTTCTTAGGGTTTCGTTTTTCGGGTGCACATGTTGTTCATGTTGTTTCTTAAGTTCTCCGATCTTGTTATCGGATTGAATTTGTTTTTGAAACTGTTATTGGCTTTCCTCCTTCTTGCTTTGGTACTAAAACTGAGGAATCCGTACTCCTACGGGAGGGTGTATAGCCAGAAGGGGAGGGGCCTTACACTTTTAAGTGTAGTTCTTTGTGCGGCCTCCAGAGGCAGTAGCTATACACCCACTGTCTGGGTCTCCCAATTGGAGCTAGAAGAAAAGGAATTTACGGTAAGTAAACAAAATTCCCTTCTTTTTGGTGTCTTTTTCACCCTCCACCTTTGCCTCCAATAAATAGAACCCTATATGTAAAACAATCCATAGTGATTACCCACTAATGAAGCTCTGAAAGTTATGAATACTGTCAGCCTGATGAATACTTTCCCTGTAAAAAGGCAGGTTTGGACAATAGTGAAAGGCGTGAGAACTGAAAATGGTATTTTCTACTTCCTTTTGTTTTTCTGCTCTTCCTTTTATACAGAAATTTCCAACAATAAACAATTATTGAATATTGAAGGGGTTTGCTGTTTGATACAGTAATGTACAATAGGGCATAGAAATGAAATAAACCGTATTCTTGGAAAATCTCTTTTCAGTCATGTATAAAGGTGAAGATCAGAGACTGCCAGGAATGGCTAATAAATAGATAAAACAAGCGCACTATGAGAAGCACCCGTGGAATCCTTTTAGCGTTTAAAATATTAGACTGCTCCTATTTTACCTGATGAAAGCAATTCCGCTGAAACGCGTTGTAATAATAGGAGCGCCTAATTAATAAAGTTTAAATAACTAATATCAGCATATATCCTTATTGCGCTATATTAGACCGAAAGAATTTTTTTCAGGAATAGCTAATAAGACACACCACACAGTAGCTTGTCTTCATAGACAAGACAAGTACACTATAGTCTGTATTTGCTAACCACTGTATAAGAATAAGGTCTTACAAAAAGAATGTTTACAAATTCATTATACCAAGTGGTTTGTTTTTTCTTCCACATGTTTTAGGTGGAAAGTGATTTGATACTGTTTATCGATGAGAAGCTAATAATGGTCTCGTGGAAGACACCAGATGGAAAAAAGAAGCCGAGTTTACTCTGGGTACTACAGAATCTTAAGGACTTTGTTTCTTTTTGAGCATCTGATGATCATTTATTCCTCACATCCCTGAGGTTTTCTTCTTTTGTCTTTTTCATGTGTTGATTCATCAACTCCCTTCCTTTAGCCAGTATTTATTGGCATATTTCTATAGTTGATCCGATCCAGTATTTATTGGCATACTTCTATAGTTGATCCAGCATTTATTGGCATACTTCTATAGTTGATCCAGCATTTATTGGCATACTTCTATAGTTGATCCAGCATTTATTGGCATACTTCCATAGTTGATCCAGCATTTATTGGCATACTTCTATAGTTGATCCCATATTTATTGGCATACTTCTATAGTTGATCCAGCATTTATTGGCATACTTCTATAGTTGATCCAGCATTTATTGGCATACTTCTATAGTTGATCCCATATTTATTGGCATACTTCTATAGTTGATCCCATATTTATTGGCATACTTCTGTAGTTGATCCAGCATTTATTGGCATACTTCTATAGTTGATCCAGCATTTATTGGCATACTTCTATAGTTGATCCAGCATTTTTTGGCATACTTCTATAGTTGATCCAGCATTTATTGGCATACTTCTATAGTTGATCCAGCATTTATTGGCATACTTCTATAGTTGATCTGATCCAGCATTTTTTGGCATACTTCTATAGTTGATCTGATCCAGCATTTTTTGGCATACTTCTATAGTTGATCCCATATTTATTGGCATACTTCTATAGTTGATCCAGCATTTATTGGCATACTTTTATAGTTGATCCAGCATTTATTGGCATACTTCTATAGTTGATCCAGCATTTATTGGCATACTTCTATAGTTGATCCAGCATTTATTGGCATACTTCTATAGTTGATCCAGCATTTATTGGCATACTTCTATAGTTGATCCAGCATTTATTGGCATACTTCCATAGTTGATCCAGCATTTATTGGCATACTTCTATAGTTGATCCCATATTTATTGGCATACTTCTATAGTTGATCCCATATTTATTGGCATACTTCTGTAGTTGATCCAGCATTTATTGGCATACTTCTATAGTTGATCCAGCATTTATTGGCATACTCCTATAGTTGATCCCATATTTATTGGCATACTTCTATAGTTGATCCCATATTTATTGGCATACTTCTGTAGTTGATCCAGCATTTATTGGCATACTTCTATAGTTGATCCAGCATTTTTTGGCATACTTCTATAGTTGATCCAGCATTTATTGGCATACTTCTATAGTTGATCCAGCATTTATTGGCATGCTTCTATAGTTGATCCAGCATTTATTGGCATACTTCTATAGTTGATCCAGCATTTATTGGCATACTTCTATAGTTGATCCAGCATTTTTTGGCATACTTCTATAGTTGATCCAGCATTTATTGGCATACTTCTATAGTTGATCCAGTATTTATTGGCATACTTCTATAGTTGATCCAGCATTTTTTGGCATACTTCTATAGTTGATCCAGCATTTATTGGCATACTTCTATAGTTGATCCAGCATTTATTGGCATACTTCTATAGTTGATCTAGCATTTTTTGGCATACTTCTATAGTTGATCCAGCATTTATTGGCATACTTCTATAGTTGATCCCATATTTATTGGCATACTTTTATAGTTGATCCAGCATTTATTGGCATACTTCTATAGTTGATCCAGCATTTATTGGCATACTTCTATAGTTGATCCAGCATTTATTGGCATACTTCTATAGTTGATCCAGCATTTATTGGCATACTTCCATAGTTGATCCAGCATTTATTGGCATACTTCTATAGTTGATCCCATATTTATTGGCATACTTCTGTAGTTGATCCAGCATTTATTGGCATACTTCTATAGTTGATCCAGCATTTATTGGCATACTTCTATAGTTGATCCCATATTTATTGGCATACTTCTATAGTTGATCCCATATTTATTGGCATACTTCTGTAGTTGTCCAGCATTTATTGGCATACTTCTATAGTTGATCCAGCATTTATTGGCATACTTCTATAGTTGATCCAGCATTTTTTTGGCATACTTCTATAGTTGATCCAGCATTTATTGGCATACTTCTATAGTTGATCCAGCATTTATTGGCATACTTCTATAGTTGATCTGATCCAGCATTTTTTGGCATACTTCTATAGTTGATCTGATCCAGCATTTATTGGCATACTTCTATAGTTGATCTGATCCAGCATTTATTGGCATACTTCTATAGTTGATCTGATCCAGCATTTATTGGCATACTTCTATAGTTGATCCCATATTTATTGGCATACTTCTGTAGTTGATCCAGCATTTATTGGCATACTTCTATAGTTGATCCAGCATTTATTGGCATACTTCTATAGTTGATCCCATATTTATTGGCATACTTCTATAGTTGATCCCATATTTATTGGCATACTTCTGTAGTTGTCCAGCATTTATTGGCATACTTCTATAGTTGATCCAGCATTTTTTGGCATACTTCTATAGTTGATCCAGCATTTATTGGCATGCTTCTATAGTTGATCCAGCATTTATTGGCATACTTCTATAGTTGATCCAGCATTTATTGGCATACTTCTATAGTTGATCCAGCATTTATTGGCATACTTCTATAGTTGATCCAGCATTTATTGGCATACTTCTATAGTTGATCCAGCATTTTTTGGCATACTTCTATAGTTGATCCAGCATTTATTGGCATGCTTCTATAGTTGATCCAGCATTTATTGGCATACTTCTATAGTTGATCCAGCATTTATTGGCATACTTCTATAGTTGATCCAGCATTTATTGGCATACTTCTATAGTTGATCCAGCATTTTTTGGCATACTTCTATAGTTGATCCAGCATTTATTGGCATACTTCTATAGTTGATCCAGTATTTATTGGCATACTTCTATAGTTGATCCAGCATTTTTTGGCATACTTCTATAGTTGATCCAGCATTTATTGGCATACTTCTATAGTTGATCCAGCATTTATTGGCATACTTCTATAGTTGATCCAGCATTTTTTTGGCATACTTCTATAGTTGATCCAGCATTTATTGGCATACTTCTATAGTTGATCCAGCATTTATTGGCATACTTCTATAGTTGATCCAGCATTTATTGGCATACTTCTATAGTTGATCTGATCCAGCATTTTTTGGCATACTTCTATAGTTGATCTGATCCAGCATTTATTGGCATACTTCTATAGTTGATCTGATCCAGCATTTATTGGCATACTTCTATAGTTGATCTGATCCAGCATTTATTGGCATACTTCTATAGTTGATCCCATATTTATTGGCATACTTTTATAGTTGATCCAGCATTTATTGGCATACTTCTATAGTTGATCCAGCATTTATTGGCATACTTCTATAGTTGATCTGATCCAGCATTTATTGGCATACTTCTATAGTTGATCCAGCATTTATTGGCATACTTCTATAGTTGATCCCATATTTATTGGCATACTTCTATAGTTGATCCAGCATTTATTGGCATACTTCTATAGTTGATCCCATATTTATTGGCATACTTTTATAGTTGATCCAGCATTTATTGGCATACTTCTATAGTTGATCCAGCATTTATTGGCATACTTCTATAGTTGATCCAGCATTTATTGGCATACTTCTATAGTTGATCCAGCATTTATTGGCATACTTCCATAGTTGATCCAGCATTTATTGGCATACTTCTATAGTTGATCCCGTATTTATTGGAACATTAAACCCTACGTATTGCACTTGATGCCTATATAGTGAGATACTCTGCAGTCTTCTGTGTGAGTTGTATGTATGGGAATCCTACAGATGTGTACTTCAGACTCCAGTGCAATGTTAAAGGGAACTGTCATCAGAAATGTACCTGTAAACCTAAAAGTTTACCCCTCTGCAGCTCCTGGGCTGCATTCTAGCAAGCTTCCTATAGTTTTTGTGGGCCCTTTTTATACCAAAATAAATACTTTATAAACTTGTACCTTTTCGTATGCAAATTTTGAAAATTATCCATGGGGGCGGGCTGCCTGGTGTCCGTTGTTGTCCTCCTGCCGATTTACGCCGCCCCCGAACGCTGAATTTCAAACCTCAGGACGCCGCCCCTGGGCGCCCGTGGTCCCGCGCATGCGCTGTGCGACTGTAGCGGTGCCGTGCACTGTGTGCACGTGTGACCGCTGGTGATGCTTTGCGCGGGCACGAGGTTATGGGCGGCGCTGTGAGTGTCATCAGCAAGTGCCGCCCATAACCTCGTGACCGCATTTTCCCCTTTGCCTCCAGCGTTCTGCGCAAGCATCTCCTCGTAACCTGTGGTGGCCTGATTTGCGCCTCCCATCTATTTCCTGCTGCAGGGCAAGATGGGAAAGGTGACGTCGGATCATTTGGCCAGCGCTTGCGCAGAACGCAGGAGGCAAAGGGGAGAGCGCGGCCACGGTATTATGGGCGGGCACTTGTGATGCATTCACAGCGCCGCCCATAATATCGTGCCTGCGACCACGTCACCAGCGGTCCTCGCGTGCACGGGACCTCAGGCGCAGTGGGCGGCGTCCTGATCTATGAAATGAAGCAATGGGGAACGGCGTAAACCAGAAGGAGGGACAGTAACGGACGCAAGAGAGCCCGCCCCCATGGAGAATTTACAAGAATTGCAGACAAAAAGGTACAACTTTATAAAGTGTTTAATTTGGTTTAAAAGGGGGCACAAAAAGTACAAGAACCGTGCTAGAATGCAGCCCAGGAGCTGCAGGAGGGGAAACGTTTAGGTTTAAAGCTCAATTTCTGATGACTGGTTCCCTTTAACAAAGCATTCATACTTTCTAGAATCCACTTATGCTAGTGCATTTTATACATAACTTTCCATGTCTTTCCCAGGTCTCTGAATTCCCCAAGGAGCGTGTCCGTAACCATTGTCAGCATAATTTTAAAGTTATCTGGAATGATGGAGAAGCTCAAAAAGAATGTGTCTTATACCCAGGTGATCACCGCTGAATGCAAGTCATCAGAAGATGTAAAGCAAAGCATACTTCCTTCATTGATTTCTTCCTTTTCAATCTAGGAAAACAGAGCACATGGTTTCGAGACTCTGCATCAGAGGATAAAATCTTCAGGTACATATTGCTTGCGTATCAGAAGTGCCGCATCTTAGACATCGGCCATCTTTTTCTTTGCAGTGTATTTTGTACCTGAGTCGTGCAGCTCTTGGAGATACCACTGCTGCTTTGTGAGAAAAGGGTCTTACACTTCTGGGGAGGAAAATGGTGGTATGTGAGGACAATTAATCACAAAACATTACTATGAATCTTTCTTATTTTTTTTCAGTTTGGAGCTATCTGAGGGAAAGAGTAACGTATTACAACAAGAATTGCAGTCTTGCAAGGAGCTGCAGGAGCTGGAGCCCGAGAATAAGTGTAAGTGCCTGCACTATTCTATGAAACACAATTGTAATTCCTCTTTGCATAGGAGTGCTCACCTGCCTTGTTTTAATGTAAGTATATTGCATGCTGTGCCTTTATTGCTGTAAAGACAACTTTTTCTGAAGTACTTTACTGCAATTATAGCAGTAATTGACTAATGGCATATTCCATTAACACATTAGTCTTTCAAGAAAGAGAGGGCACTCGACAACATTGAGACAATTTTCCTGCACCATACTGATGGAAATACATTTTTAGCCACAAATGTATTTATTTTTTGTTTCACAAATGTTTTAAGCAGGGATTTGAAAAAAATGACTGATTAAATGTGTCTTAGTGGAAACCTTCACAACTACATTAAAGCAAAGGACCCTGTCTTCTTAAAGGGAACCTGTCAACGGTTTTTCAGCATATAAGCTGCGGCCACCACCAGTGGGCTCTTATATACAGTGTGTTAGAATGCTGTATACAACAGCCCAGGCCACTGTGTAGAATGTAAAATCACTTTATAATACTTACCTAAACGGTCACACTGCTGTGGATTTGAGTCAGATGGGCATCTCCGTTGTCCAGTGCCGACGCTGCCTCTTTCGGCCATCTTCGTCCTCCTTCTGTAGCCGGGGTGCATAACACGTCTACGTCATCCACACTCTCTCCGGCTTTGAAGTCCTGAGCAGACTCGCCTGCACGGGACCGGCGAGTGTGTATGATGTAGGCCGCGTCATGCACACAGGCTTCAGAAGGAGGACGAAGATGGCCGAAAGAGGAGGCGCCGGCACTGGACAACGGAGACGCCCATATGGCCCAACTCCACTGCAGAGCAACCGTTAGCTGAGTATTATAAAGTGGTTTTTACATTCTACACTGTGGCCTGGGCTCTTATACAGTATTCTAACATACTGCATATATGAGCCCACTGGTGGTGGCCGCAGCTTATATGCCGAAAAAACGGTGACAGGCTGCCTTTTATGTTTTCACAACGTGTGACATACTGGTACATTTCATGTCAGATCCCTATGTATGGAGCATTCTCAAGAGCTTAGCTCGCAACATACTCAGAAAATGCCTGCTGTGGTACACAGCCAACACTTTGCTGTAACTGCAGCAATCAGAGCTTTGATTGACGGTGGCATTTAATGGTTAAACCCCAGCTATCACTGACGGCTGCATTTAAATAAACAATTGTCAGTGCATGAATGCCTTGGCTCTCATCAGTCCTATGCGATGATTGTTGTGATTGGTTGTTATAGAATCTAGGGACCTACTGCAAGTCCTCATGGCTGCCACTACTTATGAGAAGCCCAACCCGTGGCAGGGCTTTAAAGGAGAACGTTATATCTATATACTGCAATACATGTGTTGCAGTATATAAAGCAAGAAATGAAACGCTTGCAGGACAAATTGTCTTTATTTTTTTGATAGGAATGATTCTTTCTGACTGTCAGGCTATGTTAAGTTTGTTCACCAATTAACGACCTGTCTAAAAGCAGCATAAGTAGTTGTGAATGAGGAGTTTACCATGTTGGATTTTAAGAAAGTAATCGTCATAGAATGGTGATCAAGCTATGTACCTTTTTAACCCCTTCAAGACCGATGACGTACATGGACATCATCGGTCGTGTCCCTGCCTTTGATATGGGCTCACATGATGAGCCTGCATCTCTCTGCACCTGACAGCTGATTTAGTCAGCCATCAAGTGCCTCTAGCAGCCACTGGTGGATTGGAGAGCCACCCACGGTTGTTAAACAGTTAAATACCACTATCAATCTAGCTGCATTTAACATGCACTGACAGGTATCACGTCACTAATCCCACCGTGTCTCCGGTAGCAATGGGTAAGCAGGCTTTCTGAATGCCTATTTGCATTGCATTATTGAGTTACTGTTGGCCTGAACTGGGGCCTATACTGAATTACTCAATAGGGTAGATTTTCCCAAACAGGGTAATTTGGGGCAGCAGGAATGCATGTACTATATTATGCCTTCTCAGCTTATTAACTAGGTTAGACGTATGCAGCACTTTTTATACTTTCTATTGGTTGTATTTACCTGCATATACTCCTTTTTCTATTTGTGTATCGGGACTTTATTGATCTACTTTTTTGTTATACCTAAGTTTTCATTTTTTTTATTAATTTTTTTTTTTTTGCGCGGGGGGGTGTAGTAAAATTAATTTTAAGAAATATTAAATGTGGGTCTTAACCTACAATGTGGAAAAGTAGAGTCTTTGTCACTCTTTGACAGTGGCATTTAACGTGTGCTAACAGAAAGTGTGTCACTAATCCCACCCATCAGCGCCCCCATTACATGAACGTGGGGGCACCGATGGGTTGTCATGATAGCCAGGAATCAGATGGTGACCCCTGTGTTCTCATCACAATCCTCCTGTGAACGCCAGCTGTAAGCCGGAATTCATAGGAGATCGTGAGATTTGCTGTACAGATAGTGCTAATGGAATGGCCACCAAACCACAAATCACCACTTTTTTTTTTTTTTTTTTTATTAGGGAGTGGCGCATATCAGGACCCCTTATCTGCCACCCATAGAATCTTTGGATCTTAATCTAGTTTTGAAGGTTCTCCAATGTTCTCCCTTCAAGCCTATTGAGGAGATTACAATGCTTCTATTGTTTCAAAAGGTGGCTTTTCTTATAGCAGTCACCTCCATTAGAAGGGTTTTGGAATTGGCTGCGCTGTCCTGTGGCACTACATACCTTGTTTTTCACAAAGATAAGGTGGTATTAAGGTGTTTCCTTCCCAAAGTCGTTTCTACTTTTCACCTTTAGGAGGACATTGTCTTGCCTTAACTTTGTCCCTCTCCATCTCATCCGATGGAAAAGAGACTGCACGGTCTGGATGTGGTTAGGGTTGTATGTCATTTGTCAGCCACTACACTTTTTACAAAAACTAAATAGTTTTCAAAGCCAGCTTACCCGTACACTCCTGTGTGTGGATTCCGGTATCAATCCAGAAGATAGTCCGCACGGAAAACCAGAGCAGGAGCCAGCCACGGGAAATCCAAATGAAAAATCTTTATAACTCCAGCGGACAAATTTGAGGATGCAGATATATATTAAAAAATTTTTGCATTTGCAAATCTTTATTTTGAAAAACTTCCATAAAATTGGAGCCACACTTCTGGGCGGTGAAGGAAAGAGATTAGGAGTGGTAGCCTGCTTGGACTACGCGTTTCGGCGTACAAGTGCCTTCTACATGGTCTACACTTTTTAGGCTCTCCGATTTCTTATTTGTCCCATCTAATGGGCCCTGTTGTTCACACTTAGAAATTGAAGAACAGGGTTCCCCAATTTAGCGTCAAGGCGCATTCCACGTGAACGGTAGGGGCTTCCTGGGCGGTTCGTCATCAGGCCTTGGCACTGCAGTTCTGTAATGCAGCTACTTCAGCATCTGTACATACTTTTTCTAAATTTTACAGGGTCCATACCGTTGCTTCGGCTGATATTAGCTTGGGCAGGAAGATTTTACAGGTAGCAGTCACTCAAGCTTCTGCTTGAGCTTCACCAGTATGTTCTGTGAATTCAACAGAATACTTTTCTTTTTCGCTCCTAATTGGGAGACCCAGACAGTGGGTGTATAGCTACTGCCTCTGGAGGCCGCACAAAGAACTACACTTAAAAGTGTAAGGCCCCTCCCCTTCTGGCTATACACCCTCCCGTAGGAGTACGGATTCCTCAGTTTTAGCTTTGTGCGAAGGAGGTCAGACACGCACGCATAGCTCCATTGTTTTTAGTCAGCAGCAGCTGCTGACTATGTCGGATGGAAGAAAAGAGGGCCCATACAGGGCTCCCAGCATGCTCCCTTCTCACCCCACTGTATGTCGGAGGTGTTTGTAAGGTTGAGGTACCCATTGCGGGTACGGTGGCTGGCGCCCACATGCTGATTCCTTCCCCATCCCTTTTTACAGGGCTCTGGGTGAAGTGGGATTTACTGGTCTCCAGGCACTGAGACCGTGCTCCATCTACAGCCCCTGGAGAAGATGCTGGATGGAGCGGAGTACATCAGGGACATGGCCCTGCTTCCTCAAGGTACTCTGTGTCCCCGTGCATTTGGCGCTCACACCGCAGCATGCTGGGTGTTGTAGTGCGCCGGGGACATCAGCGCTGCGGCGCTTGTGCCATGGCCTCATTCAGCTCGCTGAAGCAGGCACACTTTTGGGGAACGGTCGCGCCGGCCGCTGGGACTGCGGCGCGGCTGGCACTTGTGGTGCGCCGGGGACTTCAGCGCGGGCCGCGCTTTTACGGCGGCCGCGCTGATAACTCGAGTCCCCGGCTTTTGCGGCCTAGTTCCGTTCGTTCCCGCCCCCAGACCTGCCAGTCAGGAGAGGGGCGGGACGCTGGTCAGTGCATCAGCGCTGAGGGCTGGAGTCGTTTTTACATACTCCAGCCCTCACAATAGGCACAGAGGGGACACTGTTTCCCGCACTTTTGTTTGGGAACTCCCACGGGCCGCCCCTCTCCACAGACGCCGGCAGCCATTCCTGCTGACACGCTGAACTACAGAGGGGAGCCGGGGAGACCCAGACAAGGAACATGGAGTTTCATACTCTCTCAGCGATAGTGAAGCTTCCACTGGACAAGCAGTGTTCGCTACGGACAGGAGTGCAATCTCTCCTTCAGAGTCAGTCGCACTCACTGAGGCGCCTCATGCATTTCCTAGGAAAGATGGTAGCAGCGATGGAGGCGGTCCCGTTCGCGCAGTTTCATCTGCGCCCTCTACAATGGGACATTCTACGCCAATGGGATGGGAAATCGACGTCCCTCGACAGGACTGTCTCCCTCTCTCAGACTGCCAAGGACTCTCTGCGTTGGTGGCTTCTCCCCACCTCATTGTCACAGGGAAAGTCGTTCCTACCCCCATCCTGGGCAGTGGTCACGACGGATGCGAGCCTATCAGGGTGGGGAGCGGTGTTTCTCCACCACAGGGCTCAGGGGACGTGGACTCAGGAAGAGTCCACCCTGCAGATCAATGTTCTGGAAATCAGAGCAGTCTATCTTGCTCTGCGAGCCTTCCAACAATGGCTGGAAGGCAAGCAGATTCGGATTCAGTCGGACAATTCCACGGCGGTGGCGTACATCAACCACCAAGGGGGAACACGCAGTCGCCAAGCCTTTCAAGAAGTCCGGCGGATTTTGACGTGGGTGGAAAGCAAAGCGTCCACCATATCCGCAGTTCACATTCCAGGCGTGGAAAACTGGGAAGCAGACTTTCTCAGTCGCCAGGGCATGGACGCAGGAGAATGGTCCCTTCACCCGGACGTGTTTCAGCAGATCTGTTGCCGCTGGGGGACGCCGGACGTGGATCTGATGGCGTCACGGCACAACAACAAGGTCCCAGTTTTCATGGCACGGTCTCACGATCACCGAGCGCTGGCGGCAGACGCCTTGGTTCAGGATTGGTCGCAATTCCGACTACCCTATGTGTTCCCACCTCTAGCATTGTTACCCAGAGTTCTCAGGAAAATCAGGTCCGACTGCCATCGAGCCATTCTCGTCGCTCCAGACTGGCCAAGAAGGTCGTGGTACCCGGATCTGTGGCATCTCACGGTAGGCCAACCGTGGGCACTACCAGACCGTCCAGATTTACTGTCTCAAGGGCCGTTTTTCCATCTGAATTCTGCGGCCCTGAACCTGACTGTGTGGCCATTGAGTCCTGGATCCTAGCGGCCTCAGGTTTATCTCATGAAGTTGTTGCCACAATGAGACAGGCTAGGAAACCATCCTCAGCTAAGATCTATCACAGGACGTGGAAGATATTCTTAGCTTGGTGCTTGGCTCAGGGAGTTTCTCCCTGGCCATTTGCATTGCCAATTTTTCTTTCCTTCCTGCAGTCTGGGTTGGAAAAAGGTTTGTCGCTTAGCTCTCTTAAGGGTCAAGTCTCCGCGCTATCCGTATTCTTTCAGAAGCGCTTGGCACGGCTTTCTAAAGTACGCACGTTTCTCCAAGGAGTTTGTCATATCGTTCCTCCTTACAGACGGCCATTGGAACCCTGGGATCTAAACAAGGTTCTCATTGCTCTCCAGAAGCCGCCTTTCGAGCCTTTGAAAGAGGTTTCCCTTTCTCGGCTTTCACAAAAAGTAGTTTTTCTTGTGGCGGTCACGTCTCTTCGAAGAGTGTCCGAGCTAGCGGCGTTATCTTGCAAATCTCCCTTCCTGGTGTTTCACCAAGACAAGGTAGTACTGCGTCCAATTCCAGAGTTTTCTCCCAAGGTGGTTTCTTCCTTTCATCTCAATCAGGATATCACTTTGCCATCTTTGTGTCCGCATCCAGTTCACCAATTTGAAAAAGGTTTACATCTGTTGGACCTGGTGAGAGCACTCAGGATTTACATTTCTCGCACGGCGTCTCTGCGCCGTTCTGATGCGCTCTTTGTCCTAGTCGCTGGTCAGCATAAGGGATCGCAAGCTTCCAAATCCACCCTGGCGCGGTGGATCAAGGAACCAATTCTTCACACATACCGTTCTGCTGGGCTTCCGATTCCATCTGGACTGAAGGCCCATTCTACCAGAGCCGTGGGTGCGTCCTGGGCATTGCGGCATCAGGCTACGGCTCAGCAGGTGTGCCAGGCGGCTACCTGGTCGAGTCTGCACACGTTTACCAAACACTATCAAGTGCATACCTACGCTTCGGCAGATGCCAGCCTAGGTAGACAGGTCCTTCAGGCGGCGGTGGCCCACCTGTAGGAAAGGGCTGTCTGACAGCCCGTTCATGTGGTATCTTTTTACCCACCCAGGGACTGCTTTTGGACGTCCCACTGTCTGGGTCTCCCAATTAGGAGCGAAAAAGAAGAAGGGAATTTTGTTTACTTACCGTAAATTCCTTTTCTTCTAGCTCCAATTGGGAGACCCAGCACCCGCCCTATTTGTTCTTAGGGTTTCGTTTTTCGGGTGCACATGTTGTTCATGTTGTTTCTTAAGTTCTCAGATTTTGTTATCGGATTGAATTTGTTTTTGAAACTGTTATTGGCTTTCCTCCTTCTTGCTTTGGTACTAAAACTGAGGAATCCGTACTCCTACGGGAGGGTGTATAGCCAGAAGGGGAGGGGCCTTACACTTTTAAGTGTAGTTCTTTGTGCGGCCTCCAGAGGCAGTAGCTATACACCCACTGTCTGGGTCTCCCAATTGGAGCTAGAAGAAAAGGAATTTACGGTAAGTAAACAAAATTCCCTTCATCTTGTGTCTTTTTCCACCCCAGGGATAGCTTTAGGACACCCCAAAGTTCTGTGTTCCCCAATGAAGCAACCAAGAAAAGTAGATTTTTGGTACTTGCTGTACAATTTTATTTTATTTTTTTGTCTTCATTGGAGAACACAGCTCCCTCCCCCGTTACCCAGTTGGGAATTCATTTATTTTATTTGTGTACCTTTTTACGTCTCCTACTGCTTTCTCGTTAAATTGAGGGGGTCAGAGAGCAGCAGGCCCTTGAGGTCTGCTGATGAGGAGCTAACGTCTTTGTTGTGCAATCCAGGTGGCAGCAGACTATCCCACAGATCTGTGTCCCCCAATGAAGACTAATGAGAAACAGATTTTACAGTGAGAGTTCAGTATATGAACTCTCTGCCACATAATGTTTTCATGGTTGATTTACGACTAAAATTTAAGAGAGGCTTGGATGCCTTTATTGAAGATTATTATATTACTGGTGATGTGCACTAGATTCTGTGATGGGGCGTTGATCCAGGGAACGTCTGATTACCGTATGTAGAGTCAGGAAGGAATTTTTCCCCTAATGTGGCTTACTGTCTGCTCCTTGTGGTTTTTTTTTGCCTTCCTCTAGATCAACGTTAGGTTAGGTCATACTCGATGGACTTAAGTCTACCTTCAGCCTTAAACTGTATGAGGCTATGTGCGCACTAGAAATGTGAAGTTTCTCAAGAAAATTTCTTGAGAAACTTCTGGGAGTGAAAGATTTCCGGACCTCCGGAAAAAATCCACACCAAATCCGCATGCGGATTTGCCGCAGAATAGCCGCGAATTTGCCGCGATTTTCCCGCGGGTGGTTCCCTGCGGATTTTGCAGGCTGTACTTCCGAAATCCGCAGGGTACCTGCAGAAAAGAATTGACATGCTCATTTTCTCAAGAAATTTTCTCGACAAATTCTTCTCAAGGAAATTTCTTGAGAAAAATCCGCACAGTGCGCACAGCTATTTTTTTTTCTCATAGAAATTGCTGGGAAATGTCTGCACAAAGATTGCAGACATTTCTCAAGAAATTTCCGTGGCAAATCCGCGGGTAAATCCGCGGGTAAAACGCACTAGTGCGCACGGAGCCTGAAACTATACACTGCAATTCACATTCATATGTGACTAGTAGGGCCCTAGAAATTTGACCACCTTGAAAATAGTTCTATTGAATCCTGTGAACCTTCCTTCTTTCTGTGGCTAATATACCAATTAAAGATCCTCACTAAATTATAGTTGTTACCTAAAGAACAGCAGCATCACTTGGCAGAGAATTGTAACTGCATTGCTAATGAGGTAAGTTGAAGCCCCTGGAACCCAATGTGTAATCTCTAACAGAACTCCACAGGGTATTACCAAAACTGGTAATTGGTTATTTTGATGGGAAAAGGGACCCTTTTGGTTCTGAAGTAACTGCATCCCCTACACCTATTCTAGTTATGCCCCAGATCAGTATTTTTTTTTTACCCACTTATATAACGCTATTTAATTACCCAGTGCTTTGCAGACATCACTGTCCCTATAGGGACTCAGTCTAAATTCCCTATCAGTACGTTGTTGGAAATCTTGAGTAACTGCTATATGACTTATCAATGCTATATTATTGCCCTAAATAGACTGAAAAAGAAGGTGTTCAGCAAA